>NC_139689.1:12044053-12644053 GCF_964106915.1 Podarcis gaigeae | reverse complement strand
TTTCCACAGTCTGCCAATCCCCACAGATATGCATAAATTTATTTATTTGCAAATTAAAAGCAAAATTCTAAACAAAAAAAAGAAAAAAAATAACCTGATGAGGTTCTGTGGACCTCATGATAGCATTTATAAGAAAGAAAGAAAGATGGTGACACATCTGAAGAAGAAAGGAGGGAGGGAGGGAGGGAGAAAGAACTCTACTTGAGCCTATCACACTGAACAGTATCTTGGAGGCAGTGATGCACCAATATTCATATGGTGTGAGGTTAAAAACCTCTACTCCCTATTCAGTATCAAGAGACTTCACAAGGGAAGAAAGGAGAAAATGTGCATTTTGCCTTTCTTGATCTCCAGAACCTTCATCACTTGTGCTTCACATAAAAGCATAGGAAGGTTTCCAGGAGATGGGAGGGAAAGCTGTGTTTCCCCATTTCTCATAATAAAGGTAAAGGGACCCCTGACCATTAGGTCCAGTCGTGGCTGACTCTGGGGTTGCGGCGCTCATCTGGCTTTATTGGCCGAGGGAGCACCGTGGTGTACAGCTTCTGGGTCATGTGGCAAGCATGACTAAGCCGCTTCTGGAAAACCAGAGCACCACACGGAAGTGCCATTTACCTCCCCGCCGGAGCGGTACCTATTTATCTACTTGCACTTTTGACATTCTTTTGAACTGCTAGGTTGGCAGGAGAAGGGGCCAAGCAATGGGAGCTCACCCCGTCGCGGGGATTTGAACCGCCGACCTTCTGATCAGCAAGTCCTAGGCTCTATGGTTTAACCCACAGCGCCACCTGCGTCCCTATTTTTCATAATAGAAACCCAATAAAACAATTACAAGACTCAGTGGTGGAGCCATGATCAGGAGCACGCTGGGGGTATTCTATACAGATTGCCTTTCTTTTTTATCCAAATGACTGAGCAAAACCATTTAAGATAATTGGAGAATGTGTGATAAACACATTATTTCATTTCTACTTCAGACAGCTACCAAGGACTCAAAAAGATCATCAAAGACAGGCATTGGTATATCTTTCAGATTATACAACTTGTCGCAAGTCACACACAATTGACTATTTGATCAGATCCATATTTCTTAATAATAAATCTCCTACCCTGCTGGTCTGAAATCTTCCCTTCCGGACACGAAGTGCAATCATAGCAACAAAATTTCTCCCCCTCTTTCTTTTTCTTGCTGGTACCAGGAGGACATTTTTCATTACACTGGGAGAAGGGACGTACCTATTATTGAAGAAAGGAAATTCAATTCCAGTGAATATAGAAAGCTTAGAGGAAGGTCCATCACTTCACTGCTGTCAGCCATCCAGCTTTGGGTATTGGTGAAATACCCATTCTCAATTAAATTATTATGTCTTAGATGGCTATTACCCTATATCAGTTTTATGGAAACTGAGACAGACTAACCCAATAAGAAGAAGAATAGATTTATTATGGCCACAGACCAGAAATACAGAAATATACAACAATTAAAAAAACCACATATAAATAGGTTAACATTAAAATCTATAAGCTAAAACGCGATAAGTAATGCAGATATAAAACAATTAAAATATACAGGTTAAAGCCTTTAACCACTAATTTAAAATGTGCACGTTAAGACATTGGCCACCAGATTCATTCAGAGCTTGTCTCCTTAGTTTTATAGCAGAAACACAGAATTTAGTCACTTTCACTGTCCTCTATTAGCTATTTTAACTAGTGGTCATCAGATCTGCTTGGGATTCGCTGGATGATTGGGGTGATAAATACAGAATGGATGTCCCTATAAAAATGGCAATATTGTAGGATGTGAGTAAGTGTTTCAACTTCCTTCAAACCGTATGGGCATATTCACTCTGAGTATGGTTTATAAAATAATAAAACAACAACAACAAAGTCATAAGCTTTGTTTTAGAAAGAAAAGCTTACTTGACACCACAGTATGTAGGCTCATTAACTGCAATGGTTAATCATGTAATGCATGAAGAATGACTTTTTATTTTTATGTTCAATATAATGTCTCCCAGACTCCTTAAATGATCATGAACATTGGCATGGGGGGGGGGATTTAGGCCCTCTGTTGGCTATTCAGAGTGGAGGTATGGCATGTAAATGTAAGCTGGTACATGAAATAAGAGTGAGATATTATCATACTGTTGCTAGCATGGGAGAAGAAGGAGAATCAGGAGGAGGAGAAGGAAGAGAAATAGGATTAAGTCACTTTCAACCTGACTGAAGTTTTCATGCCACTCAATTCTCGTGTCATCAATGGTGAGGTTTATGCCAGATGATACCTGTGGCTCCAACCTTCCCACTTTGACTCTGACATAGGAATTATTTGGGAATGTGATCAAGTTTGTAATATCAAACCCGGCTGCTAACTCTCCATGTTCATTGAACTTAAATTCATCACCAATACTGTTGTTGAAAGAGATCCTCTGAATTAAAGAGAAAATCTAAATGGAAAGAAAAGGAGAATCAAGGAAGTGAGAACATAGTAAGACCCTGATTCATCAGACCAATGTTTCTTCTGCTCCAGGATCTTGTTCTCACAGGAGTAAACCAGATGCCAATGCCAAGCTGAAACAGGACTTTGGCACAGCAGCCGTCTCCCCATTTGTGATGGCCAGCAACTGACTTTGAAACAAACAACAAATCATTGCACCATCTTCTTGCAACTGCTACCACTACTAGCACTCCCACAGCCACGAGAGCCTCATAGGAAGACATTATACATATGAGAGTGCCCTCCAATGAGATTTCTAAGAAGTGTGGCCTAAACACACAACACACATAATGGTTTTTTTTTTGAAAACAGCAAGCAGAGACACACCCCAAATATTATATTGTATCCCAGTGAAGATGGATCAGACACCATTTTCCCTTTTTAACATTGAGAGTCAATAAGAAGACATTACCTGCCAAGGTTCTACCCTATGAGGGGCCAATCGTCTCCCATCCTCCTTTGCTCTTCTACTGAATCTTGATGAGTATGTAATATGTAAGGCATGTGCCAGAGCATAGACCGCATTATAGATACTGTAGCTGTGGCCAGTCATGCTCATGTCAAAATAAGTTGCAGGAAGGCTGTCTAATCTCTCCTCCCCAGTACAGAGGTCATCAACATTGTCTGTCGAAACAGAACAGCTAAATGCATTCTCCCAGGTATCCTTAATAAAACCATCTCCCTTTGCCTTCAAAGGGTTGATAGTCTGAAGAAATTCTTGGAAGCCTTGAATCTTCTTTGAGTGAATTGCGAAGGAGATGGCACCATGGAGAGTTTGCATTTTAAAATCCCTTTGAACTATATGCAATGTGACATCCATTTGAGCTGTCATAATCCACACTCTCGCTATAGAACTTAACTCATAATCAGCAGCTGTTATAGGAAATAATGTTTTTACAAATATAATACCTGTCACCCATGCAATGGATGCAGTTTCTCCATATAAAACAATTACGTTGGCTGTGCTCCTCATGAAATCTGGCACAATGTTGAGAAAGAGAGTCACTATTTCCTCCATGCCGATGAAATGCACATTTTTGGGAAAAGTTTCCTGGAATGCTAAACAGATTCCACTCTCAGAAAGCATGGTCTCAAAGACCTTTGAGAAATGCTCTCCAGCTTCAGTGTCCATTGTCATGAGCCCTACCCAGGTCCATCCAAAATGCACAAGTAACTGGACAAATCCCTCATACTGTAGAATTTCATTGGGGACCATGCGGTAAAAAGCTGGGCAATTGCTTTGGTCATTCGCAGCTGGTTCAAAGGAGCCATAAGAAAACTAAATGAACAAATGCATATAAATTTTCAGACATTTCAGAGAAAGGGGTGAGAGGCTGTCATAGTTTGGAAGGGTTGGAAAAACTGCAGCTCGGTGATAAATCAGATACACTGCACAAAAAATGTGCTACATACAGCCACTGGCTTGTTTGTTACAGATGATGTGCAAGATCTCTAACTCTTTTCCTATAGAGCCACTTTTGGGTGCAGTAAACTATATTGAGCTTGATGAACAACTTGTCTCAGCTGGAAGAAGGCAGCTGCTTATGTTATTGGTAAATAAATTGAACATTTGACAGCTTCATCCCCTGAAGCTGTCGCACATTATGAAACAGTTTCTGAAATTAACTACAGTGGTAGTAGTAGTATACCCCATAATTTTTCCCTGATGGGACTCAAGGTGGCTTACAGATAAAAACAAGAATGACTACAAACACGGGGGGGGGGTCATTAAAAACAATACAACATTAATAGAATAAACACCATACATATAATCAGTTTAAGACATATAAATAATTACAATAAAAACAGCACAACACAAGCTCTTTCATTAAAAGCAGTCAGTTTCCCAAACCTGTTGGAACAAGAAGGTCTTCAACTGCTGGCAGAAGGACAATAAGGAAGGACACATTCTAGCTTCTCCAAAGAGGGAGTTCCAGATGGTGCTTTATGGCTTTGGAAACCCCAATATTACCCTGGTGCAGATTATATATTTGTTATTGTTATCCTCTTTAAAAATTATTAAATTGCAGAAGGAAAGCAGAATGAGCAAGCGGCAGTAAATTATATGTTGGTTATGGAAATTTTCCATAACAAACACCAACATATCCTACCTGTGGGATCTTGTAAAGACCTAAGATGTCTGCCATTCGTGTGGAGGTGTCAGATTCAAGACCTCCAATGACTCCTATTAGATTTTTGGGGATGCCACATTGATAGTTAGGGAAAAAACTATGTGATTTGCAGACCATGTCCAGAGTAGTACGGTAGGTTATCCTTGAATTGGAGCAGCTGTCGTAGATGTGAAACCCAAGAGTGACATTGGGCAAGAGTTTTGGATTTCCCATGATCTCATTAATGGCAAACACCGAGGCCATGATATGCTGGTAGAACTTTATACATACACTGCAAATAAATCAACTAGTTCAAGAGGTTGCTGGTGTTGTCACAAAACAGAGAAAAATATTATGTTGGGCATTGCACCCACAGAATAAGCAACAATGTTGGGAGATTAATGCTAAGGGATTTTGTTGCCAAGGCAGATAAACCTATGCACTTGTCAGAGGATTAAACTGATTAATAACATAAAAAACACAAAGAGAACAAAACTCAAAGTGAGACAGAAATAACTGACAGAGGCAAAAGCCAATGTTGGCCCGGGGGGGGGGGGTTGGATACATTAATTTCTAAGTTACAGTGCTATATGTTCAAATAACTTGAAGTAAGAAGCCCATTCAATAGCACATCACTTCCTGAATGAATGCAAATCTCTTTAACTCTTTTTCAGGTACTGTGGGTTTTGCCAGAAATATAATAAATAAACAAATAAATATTCAAGAGGAAATTTATAAGTAATAGCTAGCTTATGCAGAAAAAGTATGAAATGCAACAAAGAAAACAATTACATTTGATTTTAAAACAGAAGGCATGACTTAGTAGAATCCTATGTTACCTGATTTCCACATGGACCAACATGTTAAATCTGAGAAACAAAATAGATAACTGCAACCTACACCTTCCTTAACCCATTTCTATATGACAATGATGAAAATATGTATAGAGCAGCAATGTAACTAGAGTGCAATCAGACCACAAAACATGGTTGAGTCAATATGTGCATTTTGCCTTTCATTTCAAACAATATTCACATCCATCCATTAATATATGAGATTCTCCCTCCCACAAAACTCAAAGCAGTTTGCCAACTTATATGCATATAGGATCTCTCTGTCTAAAGCAAACCAACAAACAAAGTAAAGCAAGCAGCTTTCATGAAAATGCATTTAAAATTAAAATGGATTCTTACATTGGAAAGTTAACCAGCTCCAATGAAGGGTCTCTGTCAAATAAAATATTGGGGAAAATGTAATGCATCTGAGATACGATCATACCAATTACAAACTCGTTTGGCTGGTACCACTCATGGGGGATTGAGAGGGGGTCCGTCAGGGCACAATTCATAGGGTGCACTGTGCACACCAGGTGAGGAAGCAAGAAGAGCAGCAGTATCAAAAACATTGCAGCACCTCAATTTCCTGATGGCAAATTTTCCCTCTAAATATGCATTTTTCCTGGTCCCTCTATGGTGTCGCTATCTGCAAGAGCAAATTTGTTTAAGCAAAATGGTGCAGATTTAATGCGATTCCACCAAAACAGTTCTTATACACCTTTCTCTTAGCCTCAGCTGTGCTATAAAATTTTGCCTTGAATGCTAGATGAAAGGAGATACTCATTTGAAGCCTGACTTATACATAGAAAAAGGGAGACATACGGAGAATGACAGAGCCCTGCCTGCTTTCAGATAATCTTAGCTGCCAATAGAACACTGTGGTATTTATGAACATGTAATACTTGTTTTTTCTATTGCAATCAGGGAAGCCATTGGGGGTTTGTCCAGGTGATTCAGTCATAATAATATGGATAATTGTAGGGGAAGGATAACCATTTCGGCAATGATTCTGGGCTTTCTGAGGTTTCATGAGAACCAGAACTGCTGATGAAAACCAATTTGAAATATGTCATCTTATTTCAAAGCTCATTGCATCATAGTAGCTGTCATAGATACGAAAGCCAAGAGAACTACTTTTTTAAAATCTTTATTTGCTGTCCCTCAAAATAATCTGCTACTCTCTAAAGGGATAAGAAATGTTGTAATGTCTGTTGAAACCTTTGTTTATCCCTCATTAGACTGCTGCTCAATGACACATTGTTATTTGAATATTTCCCAAATGCGCACAAGATATTTTGAGGGGGAAAGTGTCAATAGAGACTCAGCTGCCCTGTATGTGTTCTATAAGTGTCACTGTCCACACATAGGGAATTGAGGGGCTCCAATCTTTATTCCTTAATAGCGTAAAGGTGAATTTAGAGCTTGGCTGAATCTTGCAGTGAAAGTTCATTGGTTAGTTTTGTTGTTTCTATTAGCAAGGCAAGAAGATGACCCCAAAGACAGGAATGGGAGAAGTTTTGGGTTTCTTCTGTTTGGGTTAAGCAGCTGGTTATACCTCCGTAAATTTTATGGGGGGTCTTCCAGGGGCATCCGCTAGTATCTGTTTTTATCTGTGCCTAGATTGCACATAGATGCCATTACATACATTTCTTGAAAATATACTACAACCTCTACATAATTGGTCTTAAAAAAAAACAACAACAACAAATATTTCAATCATCTCTAAACCATGTAAACATGAATAGAGATTGAGCCTAAATTAATTATTAAGTAAGTAGGGAAACATTCCAAAGAATTTTATTTGATTGGGATCTGAGAGGAGCTAGGTGAGAATTTTAAAGTGGATTACCAAAGGCCACACTTTCCACAGCGCTAAATCTACCAACAGTCACTTCAGAGGAAACAAAAAAAGGTGGCAAAACAAATAGGACTGATCATTTGATATTTTATCCCCCCCCCCCTTATTAGTTGTTGCATTTTATTCAGATCATACCTCAGCACAACAAGAAAGCATTTGGATGAAAAGTTGTAATCCAGAAAACAAGCACCGGAGGCAAAGATGAAGAAGATCTCCATGGCCACTATGTACGCATTTTCTCTGGAGCATGATTGTCACAAACACAGAAAAAGACCAACATACAGAAACTGAGAGCCAGCGATCCTTCAGATGTTATTAAATTCCCACTTCCATCATCTTTGAATTTTGGTCATGTTGGCTAAGCCTGATGGGACTTGGAGTCCAACAATATCAAGAGAACCAGTGTGGTGTAGTGGTTAAGAGCTGTGGACTCATAATCTGGTGAACTGGGTTTGATTCCCCGCTCTTCCACATGCAGCTGCTGGATGACCTTGGGCTAGTCACACTTCTCTGAAGTCTCTCAGCCTCACTCACCTCACAGAGTGTTTGTTGTGGGGGAGGAAGGGAAAAGGAGATTGTTAGCCGCTTTGAGACTCCTTCGGGTAGTGATAAAGTGGGATATCAAATCCAAAACTCTCTTCTTCTCTCGAGAGCAATGAGGGCAATGTGTTTAACGTAACAGCACAAATATTGGATGGGAAAAGATAGTATGACAATAAAAGAAATTGAGCCAGTCTTTATTGGTTTATAGATTGTGAAAGCAAAAAACATCATAAAGGCACTGCACAAAACAAAAGAGACAGCAGTGAAGACAATAACGCGAAAATCTGCTTTTCCAAAGGAGGCCTGTAACCTTTTAGTCTATTCGACAAACATAAAGGAGAAGAGGCGTTTGCTCTTGAGCAGGTACAAAATATATAGCAGATTGTATCAAACTAAGTTTTACTCTTAGTAGATCCATTGACATTAACGCACCAAGTTAATGATGTTCACTAATTTCAAGGGGTCTACTCTGATTAGGACTAGCTCTGGATAGAACCTATTTGATTTTTATTGCTTCCTTCTTATTAGTTGTTCCCTTTTGTTCAGTTCAGGCCTCAATATAATAATATAACATTTGGGGGAAAATATGCAAGCTAGTAACCCAGCACTAGAAGCCAAGATGGAAAAGATCTCAACAGCCACCATGTATTTTCCTTTTGTGCTCAAGTAGGTTGGCACAAAGGACAGCCAAACACTGCAAAAAACCAACATGCTGAAGGTGATGAACTTGGCTTCATTAAAACTGTCTGGCAACCTCCTCGCTAGGAAAGCCATGGTGAAGCTGATGGTTGCCATAATTCCCATGTACCCCAGAACACAGTAGAACATGAAAAGTGACCCTTCATTACATTCCACAATGATTTCTCCAGCTAGTGAGTTCATGTCCAAATCTGGGAATGGGGGGAAGGTACATAACCAAATAACACAAATGCCAAACTGAGGGAGAGAGCAAACCAAGACAAGAGAATATGCCAATCTTTTCCCCACCCATTTCCGGAAAATGTTTCCTGGCTGGGAGGCCATAAAAGCCACAATCACTGTAATGGTTTTGGCCAAAACAGAAGAAATAGCAATGGAGAAGATGATGCCAAAAGCTGTTTGTCGCAGGAGACAGGTCCCCTTCTGAGGCTTTCCAATGAAGAGCAAAGCAGAGAGGAAACAAAGAAGGAGAGAAATGAGAAGAAAGTAGGTGAGGCTCCGGTTGTTGGCTTTGACGATGGGAGTGTCCCTTTTCTTAATGAAGATTCCAAGTACCATAGCTGTCATCAGAGAAGAAAGAATAGCCAAAGAAACTAGAGTAATGCCCAAAGGTTCATCAAAAGTGAGGAAGTTGTGTGCCTTGGAGATGCATTTATCTTGTCCCTTGTTTGGAATGTGATCTCCTGGGCAATTGATACAATAATCCATGTCTAAAAGAAGAACATATGCTTCTTAAACACTCTTCTATTTTCATGAACAATGACCGCTCCCTGCTTAAAACGGGGGGCGCCCTTTGCATGGACGCGTGCAGCCCCTAGATCTGGAGCGGCCCCAACAGCATAGGCTTGGCTTTGCCTTCCCCCAGGTGGGATACCTGGAGGTCTCCGGCTACCTCAGTCAGTTGTCCAATCCCACCTGGAGGAAGCGTTGCCAAGGAGACCAGGCCAGGTAGGGGAGGGATTACCTGCCCACACAATAGAGGGAGGATCTTACCTGGGAATCCTCACTTGGCTCCAGAGCTTCTCCCACCCTACCCACCCTCAGTTAATGTCTTATTTTGCAGGTTAACTTTTCTTTGCAGGTTAACTTTTCTTCACAGGTATGCGGGTGCTGCTACGTTAAGGTCGCTGTTAAAGGGCCGGAAAGGAATTTCCCTGCATTGGCAGGTTTCGCCTTTCCCGTAGCAAAATGTCACAACTTTGGCGGTATCAGGCCTTGGGCGGAATCCTTTAGTCCATCTTCCTCTTTGCGGCGGCGATACCAGGGTTCCCCGTTAAAGTGGTTTTTGAAGGGAGGCTTTGGCCGTACGCTGAAAGGTCGCCATTGCTCTCCCCTGTGGCGGCGTAACGGGGGCGGCTATCTCTGCTTGAACATATGTTCTCCAGAGCCGGCCCATCCCCCCCCACACTGGATAACCCTGATGCTCCCTAGGTTCCCGGCTGGGGACTGGGGAGGGAGAACGCCCAATGCCTGAGCCAAGGTCTACCCACATTTGAAATTTAATAAAGTTGTGGCCAATTTAATCCCATAGCACGTTGTCTTGAGTCGTTATTCCACATGACGGGGGGACCGCGCGGGATCTGGGGACTCCGCCTGTCCATGCAATGAGCATCTTTCCTGGAATTCATCTTAATAAGTAGTTATTAGTAATTATTACCAAAACTCTGAACATGGGGCTACCGTCCATTCTATCCTCCTAACCTAATATGCTTATGTAAGGGTTTTGAGGTATCATAAATATTGGCTTCTATTTGAAAAATCACATGATCTACCAAGAACAATTAATTATTTTAGGGATGGGTTGAAATGAAATGGGAAATACAGTAGTATTGGCAGGACATCCAGGGACATTGTCCAAAATCTTGGTTGTACTTCTTGCTCTATGTCGTTTTGTTCTTCAAAAATATATTATTAATTCTTTCACATCTTCTCACACTTATCACACCTACAGGCTTCTTTGCAAGGTAATATTGCTAGAAATGTTATGTTTATGATGAATGACCTTTATCAGGAGAGAGACAGGGAAAGGTGACCCTGCTTCTCTAACTTGATCTCTCGGTGGCTTTCCATACCATTGTTTTGTGAATATAGATGAACAGAAGCCATGCTATGTAGCAGTGGCTAATAGCTATATAGAGCTATTAAAGATAATAGCTATATAAGGCTTGGGTTGCAGCTTTGGGTGGGAATCAGAATAAAGACACATATCACACATAGTATGGAGTTCCTCTACCCAGACTTACCCAAGGGGATGGTTCTCATTTCTAAATGTAATCAGAGAACAATTGTGTCATATCTTTGCTATAGTTTTGTTTCTGTATCTTTAATAAAGTTTCATGATCATTGCCACTGCAGTGTACCACTGAATCTCTATAAAAGGAAGTTCTCCGCTTTGTGAGACCTACAGTCCTGACCTGTCTGAATTGGCCTAGAATGATCCTTTCATCACAAAACTTTAACCAATACATTTGGCTCAAGCAGGCAATCACTCACAGTTAAGCCTTAAATTTCTCTTCACTTGAACCACCTGGATTTAGGTGAAACTCTGTTTTTGTAGCAGTGCCCTTAACGACTCTGGTGAATGCGGGATGTAAATGAACTCTATCTTCCAGGGGAGGACATGCTCAACAGCAGCATCAGGAACTCCTCAATTATGGGATTGACTGGATTCCATTTGTCTTTGGAGGCAGACAATTCATGCAGAGGGAGAAAGCTACAGTCTACCTAAGCCTTGTCAATAACTTTGGTGTGGGTATGTGGAGGAACGATTGTAGGCATTAATAACGATACAGGCTAGACATTCTGTCATCAGTAATCACAGATTCAGCTGTCATTTCATTATATCCATGTGTCTTTACAATGTCTAACCTACCTTTCTTGTTTGAGAACATCCCTTCTGGACATGGAGCGCAAATGTAGCAGCAAAATTTCTCCCCCTCAATCACCTTCCTGCTGTAACCAGGCAGGCAGTTCTCATTACATAAGGAGAAGGGAGGCACCTGGTTTTAAACAAAGGAGGAAATTAGCATTCAGAAAATGTTTCAGATATGTTGATTTAGATATTATCAACAATTACACGTCTGATGATATCCATGAGTCGGCCCCATGTGGGGGGGGCAGGGCTGGCCCCCACATCAAGGGAGTCCCTGACTCCTTCACTCCTTGGGCCAACCAATCTGGTTGGCTGTGGGGCGTAGCTTATGCCATTTAAGCTGCTCACGGTGGGAACTCGACCCCTTTTGGTTCATGGTCACACAGTTCTCCCTCCCTCCCTCCCTCCCTCCCTCCCTCCCTCCCTATAGTTAGGTTCTTAATCCTTTGTTGAAGGGGCCTGGTAGGATTTTTTCCCACTTGGAAAACTGGCACTAGCCACTTGGTTTTTCACCCACCTCATAGCAAATCATCACAACTTTGTAAGGTTAGGCGGTTAGGCACTGGAGTATTCGGTTGGAGGTGAAGGGACATAGTGGCCCTCACCTATCCCTCCTATTTCAAGGGTATTCCATTAAAAGAATCCGGGGGGCATGGCCCCATCTGAAGCCCAGACTGTCGCTGACCCTGGGGGAGTTCCTAGTTGATGTGTATCAACAGGGCTCCTCCTACTGGTGGTTAACCCTTCTGAGACTTCCTGTAGGTGGGCAGGAGTCACATATAGTAGGTTTGGTTCCAATGCCTAAGCCAACACCGCTCACATTCTGTAACCACTAAAGTTGTGGCCATTTTTAGCCCATTAACCTAAAATACTCGTGTCTAGTGTCTTTATTCCAACAATGGGGCGGGTTCCGGGCCTTGCCACGCAAATACATATGCAAAAACAGATTGTGTATATAGTAGGAGTCTACTGTATACCCTAGGGATGCAGGTGGCGCTGTGGTTAAACCACAGCCTAGGACTTGCCGATCAGAAGGTTGGCGGTTCGAATCCCTGTGACAGGGTGAGCTCCCATTGCTCGGTCCCTGCTCCTGCCAACCTAGCAGTTCGAAAGCACATCAAAGTGCAAGTAGATAAATAGGTACCGCTCAGGCGAGAAGGTAAATAGTGTTTCCGTGCACTGCTTTGGTTCGCCAGAAGCAGCTTAGTCATACTGGCCACATGACCTGGAAGCTGTATACCGGCTCCCTCAGCCAATAAAGCAAGATGAGTGCCGCAACCCCAGAGTCAGCCACGACTGGACCTAATGGTCATAAACAGGGCTGTTCTTAAACCGAGGTACCACTGTACTGACTAACCACTCAGTGGTTATCATAAATCCCATTCACCTGAGTCAAATCTCTGTGCCATTCCATTTTCTCTTCATTAATGGTTAATACAGCTCTTTTAAAATCTTGAGGATCTAGTCTTCCCACTTTGACTCTGGCATAGGAGTTATTTGGGAAAGTGGCCAAGCTTGTAATATCGAACCCAGATGATAATTCTCCATCTTTGTTAAACATGATTTCATCTGCGGCACTGTTGTTGAATGAGATACTCTGAAGCCATGAATGGAGCTACAGGAAGAAAGAGAATAGAATAGCATTTAAAATATTGAAATCTTCTCACTGAGAATATACTTTTTCCTATAGATTTTACATTAAGAAAGCAATTTCTAGACACTATAACTGTTATGTGAAGAAAAAATTTAGATTCCATCTTTACAAAATAGTACCGCTTATATTGAGTAGATTGAATATGGTAGAACCAAGTTGACAAATAAAACAAAGAACTTGGATATGTCTATCAGGCACCATACAAGAACAATTCAATTAAATTCATTTTAATACATTTGCAGAATATCAATTGTTCAAGACTATTTTGATTCAAATAGTCAATGAATGAAGTTCAGTGTTTCTGAATAATCACAAATGTGTTGCTTTCCCTTTCACAGATATTTGTAGATGGTACTTTCTACATGCCCTGACCTTATTAGTGGCGATAATTGGATTTCATAGCTTCATTTGTAGCATAGAGGATATCCAACATTGTTTAAACATATCTAATTTCCATCTGTACATTGTCAACAATTATATGACACTTTTGGATAAATATTTACAATATTAGTAAGAGTGCACTGTCATTTTTTATAGAATTATAGCAGATTGTGTTACTTAAGGAGAATTCCTATGTCAAAATACACTGGAATGAGGCCAGCTTGCTTTGCAGTGAAAAGAATTTAAAAGATTCACAAGAAGAGGAAGGAGTCCCTATTTTCTGCCAGGCATAATGGTAATTGAACATCACACATCTGTAATATACATTAGACCTTTGACAGCAAGGAGCTATTACCTGCCAAGGTTCCACATTCAGGAGATCTAGTCCACCCTTATTCTTCATTGTTTTGTCTTTGGATTTAGATGTAGAAATTCTATGTAAGGCATGTGCCACAGCATACACAGAATTATAGATACTGTAGCTGTGGCCTGTCATGCTCATTTCAAAAAAAGGTCCAGGAAGGCTCTCTAATCCCTCCTCTCCAGTACAGGAGTCATCAAAATCTTGCAGGAAACAATCAAATGCTTGTTCCCAGAAATCTTTGATAAAGCCATCTTCTGTTGAACTGGAAGGGTTTATAAACTGAATGAAATTTTGGAAGCCAAGATGTTCATTTGAGTGAACTGTAAATGAAATTGCTCCATGAAACATTTGAACATCCCACGTCCTTTGCAATACAAAGAAGGCAAAATCAATTTGAGCTGTTGTAATCCACACCTTTCCAGGAGTCTTATATTCTTCATATTGAAGATCGCTTAAAGGCAATAACTTTTTCCACCACAGAATGGCTGCCAACCACCTAATGATGGCTGTTTTACCATATATAAGCACTGCATTGGCTTTGGTTTTTCTGAAACCTTTAATGCTATTCAAAATGTAATCATTCATTTCAGCAAGGTTGTGGAAACGCATTTCATCTGGAGCTTTGTTGATGAAAGCTGAACAGATCCCGCTCTGGGAAAACATGGGCTCCAAAGTCTTCAAGAAATGCTCTCCATTGTCATCATCCAAAATCATGATTCCAACCCATTTCCATCCAAAATGCAGAAGTAAATGAATAATTCCCTGGTACTGAAGCTCTTCATTAGGGACCATGCGGTAAAAAGAAGGAAGATCAGTTTGCTCATTCATGACTCGTTGGAATGAGCCATATGAAAACTAAAAATTTTAAAAAGGAGACATTTCAAATAAGGGTCATACTTAGACTATAATCCTATATATATATATTATATTCAATTAAGACCAATTGATATAATTGAGGTTTGTTACTGAGTAGACATGGGACTCAGCTAGATTGCTGTTGTGGTGTGTGTGTGTTTTTTAAAAAATGTTTTATATGCGTTGTATATGCAATGTAACACTGTGACACCAGATTGTGCTGTGGAGTCTCATCTTTCCCTACCAGATTTTCCTGTATGAACTTGCAACACGTTTAACTGAATCACTTCTTTGACATGTCTAGATCCAGCCTTGGATAGCAATATTTATTGAGTTATTGAGTTATTGAGTTGTTATTGAGTTGTTATTGAGTTGTTATTGAGTTGTTATTGAGTTGTTATTGAGTTGTTGACTTATTGAGTTATTGAGTTATTACTTATGACCTATTAGCAGTAGGAATCCACTATGGGTTCAAGTTTTAGACACCTGCATATCTTTGATACTTGTCTGTACCAACATACCGGCATCTTTTCACCAAAGCCAGACTAAATGTATTTCCATCAGAAGTGTTAAACAGCAGACTGAGAGGTATCCCTTATCAAAATAGGGATCTGTGTGTGCTCTCAGGATGTCGACTGCATGAGGCATATTTTATTGCATTGCAGACAATATGATGAAGCGAGGGAACTATTGATTAAACCACTATTGGCAAATCGGCTGGGTCAATCTGAAGCCTACTATATCAAATATCTTCTGGATGACTAGTCCAAAGATATCACAGTGGCCGTGGCAAAGTTTCTTTCAGTAGTCATACGAATCAAAGATCAACATATCCATGACTAAACAAATCACGCTTCGGTCTCCCTTTCCTGGAGGCTTGTCTATATGAATCTGTATTTTATCTGTATCAATTTTATGGGTCATTGGACCACAATAAAGATTATTATTATTAAAGCTGTAATCCTCTGCAAGCATGTACTAGTGTAGCCTCTGTTGAACAGTGAAATTTATTTCCAAGTAAATAGGGTTGCAATGCTAATTTCTATCCTGCCTTTTGATTGAAAAGTATCACAAAGGTAGCTTGCAAAGAATTATCAAGTGCAATTAAACACTCTTTTTCATTTGTTCTCATAGTGGAATGCAGAGATTTTGCCATTATTATTATTTTTGTAATCCTGTTCCCTAATACATCTTAAAATTGCTCAAAGTGTAATACTATTCATCACATTAATCTGAAGTAATATGGATTTCCATCTGAATAAGTATGTGAAATATTACATCCATAAGTAATTCTTATAAATGTAATCCCTGGGTTGTGCAAAATGATGAATGCTTTTCTTCTTACTATAGAATAATAGAATTGTAGAATATTGAACAATATTTTTATTGTTATTATTTAGAATTTTATACCACTTTATGTAACAAAGATTTCCTAAGCAGTTTACATAAAATCAATTAAAATTCAACAATGTTTAATAAATTGCCAGACAAAATAACCCCTAGGTAAAAATGAGATAAAACCAAAATATTACTGTATCTTACATGTAAAACTGAGTAGTATTTAAAAAAATAAAGTTAGATTTCCAAAGTAATCATATAAGTTTTTAACCTAATAATTGGTAAAATTGCTATAGCATCAAGATGGATATTCAAAAATGTACAAACTACTTTTAGAATGGCATACAAAAGATGAAGAAGTTAAGGCAGTGATGATACATTGGACTAGAGAGTTTGAGGAAAATATCCAACTTTCATCCTGGGAAAAGTTATGGAAAGAGGAAATAAGATTTGCTGCATGTTGTTCGCTGAAAGAAAATTATATGAAAATGATGTATTGTTGGTATCTAACACTGAGTAAAATTGTGAAAATGTACAAAACAAGTTCAAAATTATGTTGGAAATGTAAAGAGAAAGAGGGGACTTTTTAACATGGGTGGTGGACATGTACATCAGTAAAGGCTTTCTGGAATATATAATGAGTTAAAAAAATACATTTGTCAATAAACCAGAAGCCTTTTTACTAGGTATGATAGGTGAAGATTTTCCAAGAGAAGATAAAAGACTTTTTATGTATGCAACGATGGCAGCGAGAATGCTACTAGCCCAGAATTGGAAGGAAGAAAAAGTACCAACAAAAGAAGAATGGCAGATGAAAATGATGGAGTTTGCATAAATGGAGAAACTGATGGGGAAGATCCAAAACCAGGAAGATCAAGTATTTTCTAAAGTTTGGAGTAAATTTGTAATTTATTTAAAAACCACTGTACACAGTTAAAATCTTGTAATCTGGAACTTGTAATGTGGAATTATTTATGGTAATTATGGTTATATAATAGATGGATAAACTTAAATCTAAATATGGAACACTTGGAGGGAGGGAAAGAGGTCTGAAGGTTCAAAAGAACCTTGTATTTTACTGTTTGAAACGGTTTTGTTTTATATGTATAAAATTATCAGAAACTCAATAAAAAAATTATTCAGCTGCATTAATATATCCTTAAATTATTTAACATATCCATATAGCATTCTTAAAAGAACTGTGATTAAACACATTTTAACTGAAATTTACATATGTGAAAGTTCAACAAGACCGTATAATAATTCAGTACACCCTTTTTCTTCTTCCTCATCTCAAAAGTGCTTCTGAATTGGATAGTTTTAAAACTGTATTATTTAAAAAAGAACAGAGGAGAGATAGGCTGACTGACGATGGGCTAGCTGTACTTCACTGTGATGGGAATCCCAAAGACTTGAAGGCCTACATGTTATCAACCCTCATATAATTTAAAGTGAGGGAGTTTCAGATGCATCCACAAACTATAGAATAGACTTTTCATATCCATGTGTTTCATCCTACCTTTCCCCAATCAAAAATTTCAATCTTGAAATTGCTATCTGAAAGAGGAAAGAGGAAAGAGGAAAGAAGAAAGAAGAAAGAAGAAAGAAGAAAGAAGAGCAGATGCATGAGATTAGAGAAGATCCCATAGACCCAACCCATGAATCCTACCTGTGGAATCTTGTACAGGCCTAAGATGTCTGACATGTGTGAAGAGGTATCGGAATCCAGACCTCCAATGACTCCCATTAAATTCCCCTGTCTGCCACATTTGTAGTTAGGGACAAACCTACGTGACTGGAAGAGCAGGCCCAACGTGGTACGATATGTGATCCCTGCATCATAGTAGCTGTCATAAATATGGAATCCGATAGTGATATTTGGCAAAAGCTTGGGGTTTTTACTGATTTCCTGGACAGCAAACACCAAAGCCAGGATGTGCTGATAGAATTTTGTCACCACGCTGCAAGAAGAATAGGATGTTTCATTGTAGAATTCTGAAATGCCTGAACAGTGCATGAAATTGTACTCCCCCCCCCCCCCGAGATCTACAGGTCTACTCTGCTTTAAAATAGATTAAGTTGCCTGGGATAGGAACATAACTGAGCAAAGATAATTCCTTTTGCAATGTCTAATTACTCCTTTACATTCAATTGGGCACCACTTTGCTGGCAACCTCCTCCAAACCAATTACAAAATGCAATAAAGGAAGTTGGGAGCTGCCATTTCCAGTTCGAAAAATGAAGAGTACCTGACAGAATGCCACCCTATGACCCACCTGGCCACACCTTTTCAAATCCAACTATAAGGAACCGTCCCTCATATACCGTACCTGTGATGTAAAGCACATTTTCCCACAGTACTGTTGCCTTTGGGATACAGTATGTGAATAGTGCTTTAGGGACATTCTTTTTTCTTTTTCCCCAATTCATTTTTATTGGTTTCTTTTAACAAACGTTCATGAAATCACTTTGTAACATCTCAGTTTTCCTGTTACAGTTGTACCTCAAGTTACAAACTCTTCAGGTTACAAACGCTTCAGGTTACAGACTCCGCTAACCCGGAAGTAGTACCTCGGGTTAAGAACTTTACCTCAGGATGAGAACAGAAATCGTGCAGTGGCAGTGGGAAGCCCCATTAGCTAAAGTGGGCCCTCAAGTTAAGAACAGTTTCAGGTTAACAACGGACCTCCAGAATGTATTAAGTTCTTAACCAGAGGTACCACTCTACTAAACATGTGATTCTAAAACATAATAAAGAAAACAAAAATATGCACTTAATCATTTAATTCATTTGTACTCCATTTGCACTTGACTTCCCTCCCCTTCTTACTTGGGTCCTCTATTTATTTATTTTTAGTTGAATGCCCAACATAACATATCTATATATTTGGTAAGCTACTTTTCCTCTATATTTTAATATTTTTTCTTACAGGAGTTATTCTAAACCAGTCAAAATTTTTAATTCTCCACAATAGTCTTTCAGATACTAGGTTTAAATATATTCCAATCATTTCTGAATTTTTGTTTCGTTGGATCTCTTATCTGCCCTGCAGTTTATCCATCTCGGCATACTCCATCAATTTAATCAGCCAATATTTCTTTGTCAGTAAGATCTCCGCTTTCCAATTCTGAGCAATCCAAACTCTTGCTGCTGTGGTGGCGCACATGAACACTTTCTTTAGGTCTCTTGGAATCTCACTCCCAATAATTCCTAAAAGGAATGCTTCGGGCTTTTTGGGAAATGAGACTTTGAACATCTTTTAAAATTCATTATAAATTAAGCTTTAGGAACATTTCATTGTCTGCATGAACAATGGTTTCTAGCCAATATGCACACATTTATTCACTCACTCACTCATGGGTCAGCAGTCATGGAAACAGAAGGAATTACCAAAGTATAGAGAAAGTTCAAATCTAGGGGGTGGAATCATATCTTACAGTGGAACATCAATCTGCTCCTGAGATGGGGGTTTCTGGAAGTCAACGCCGGGTACAAGATAATAGATATAAGACACAATCCCACCAATTAGAATTTCACCTGGCTGGTGCCATTCATGTGGAACATGAACAAGATCATTCACAGCACACATAACATTGTGTGCTTTGCACACGACGTGAGGAAACACCACCACAAGAACCATGAACACCACAGTCACCATCCTTCTGATGTCAAAGCTGCATAGTTGATTTCCAAATGGTTCTCCGTAGACTAATCAATAAATTGAATTCCTCCTACTTTAAAGAATGAACTTTAAATTTTAGCTGACTGCCAGCCAATGCACTAGTTAAAGAGACTTGTGTCCACTTTTAGATTTACAATCTAAAGGATTTCTAAGGCATTTCTGTATTTTAAGAACATTATCTGAATGCTTGACTGATCTATATAGTGAAAGGGGGAAACTGACAGAGTTTGAAATGACATGGCCCTGCCTGCCCTTAATCCCTACACTTGGGTGTGTCTATCTCAGTGGGGCTTTATATTATTTCACTCACTTGCTTATTTATTTATTTCCCTCCCCCCCCCCATGCCTCTGGGAGGAAACTCTGAGCTTTGGATTTGGCATTGAAATAATGACTGTAAGTTTGATAATTATAGAAGAGATAATAACTGCTGCAGTGTTTTTGGGCTTGGCATTGCATCAGTAGTAACAGGGTTGTGCTTAGAGGCCCCCAAGCCCTTCCCCTGTAAATAACTTCACACAGACACATAATATCAGTTTAAGTTATCGGGCAATAATTTAGGCCACAACTTTATTGATTACAGCAAAAGTGAGCGGTATTGGCTTAGGCATTGGCAACAGACTTTAACTGACTCCTGCCTCTCTGGCTGGTAGTCTGAAAGGGTAAACACCAAACGAGGAGTGCAACTTCGATGAAGATCAACCAAAACTCACCCCGGGGTTCCTGTCGTCCTGGCATGGGTCTAGCCTCTCAAGCAGACTTCGGACGAGATCCAGGACCCCTAGATTCCTTTACTGGAATACCCTATTGCTGGAGGGGCAGGGGATGGCTGCACCTCCCCTCCCCACACATTGCTGATCCAATGCCTAATCGCCAAACCTTACAAAGTTGTGACAATTGCTAAGGGGGTAGGCGAAAGCCAAGTGGGTATAGCCAATCTGCCAAGTGGAACCCTAACCCTACCCAGCCCCTGTTCCAAAACAGGCGACCTAATCCAAAGCAAGGCCAAAGAGCACAACCTAAAATTAGGGAGGGAGGGTGTTCAGCAGCGCGAAGCAAGTATCCCCAATTACATCACGCTACTGCTTTTATACGCCCCAGGAATCATGCCATACACCCAGATTGGCCCAAACAGCCAGGCATGATCTCAGGGCCCAACTGTTAAGGCTTGGGCCATGCCCAACAAGAACTCACCCTGTGGGGGTGCCTAAGGGGCCCGAGCACAACCAGGACTCACGTTAAGGAGGATCCCATTTACTGTATCAACGGCTGACATAACCATGTTTGTGAAATGTCAACATAACTTTCTGCTGCTCGACAGTGAGACTACCCACTGTGGTCACCACAGTGGTGGTGAGCTCTGAATGATGAACTTAGAAAGCATCCTTGCTTAGAACAGAAATGGCAATATTATGATGGGCATTCTCATACCCCCAAATCCCATGTCCAGTCCAAAATCCCTCTTTACTTTACTGCTTGGATTGTTGCATGCTGACGTGACAGGAAGTGTATTTGTTTGTCCAAGTCCTTGTTCAGTTGACTGGTTACCACAACCAATGTACAAAATAGGATGTTCTTGGAGACTGGGTATTGCTTTAAAGTTAATGGGGAAAGCTGGTTGATCAAAATAAAATAATATAAGCATTAGCACCCCAATCCCCTAAACATTTAGCTAGGAAAAGGTAAAGTGACCCCTGACCATTCGGTCCAGTCGTGACCGACTCTGGGGTTGCGGTGCTCATCTCACTTTATTGGCCGAGGGAGTCGGCGTACAGTTTCTGGGTCATGTGGCCAGCATGACTTAAGCCACTTCTGGTGAACCAGAGCAGCGCATGGAAACGGCGTTTACCTTCCTGCCAGAGCGGTACCTATTTATCTACTTGCACTTTGACATGCTTTCGAACTGCTAGGTTGGCAGGAGCAGGGACCAAGCAATGGGAGCTCACCCCATTGCGGGGATTCGAACCGCCAACCTTCTGATTGGCAAGTCCTAGGCTCTGTGGTTTAACCCACAGCGCCACCCGTGTCCCATTTAGCTAGAGCACATTAAATGCCCACAATGTCCTTGTTCATTCCCCCCCCCCTGAGATTATGCCACATTCTCCACAATGACCTGGAACTAGAATTATTTGTGAGATTGTGAGCAATGGTTTTGCTTTGTGAAAGGAGAGAGAAAGGAGGGGAGGAGGAAAATATTAGAAGGAAATTCTGTAAAGTTAAATTATTTTCTGAGGGAGTAAAAAGGGGGCTTCTGAGAAATTTTGGCTCAGTGCCACTCAGTGGTCTGTACTCTTCACCTAGATTATGTTACAAAATTATAAACTAGACTGGTTTTGTGTAAAATAACCTGTCAGTCAAATATTTTAATATCTTGCATTGCAGGGTGGCAGTGCTGCACAGCTACTCTTGCTGCTCCAACTGGGTGGCTACGAGCTCCAGGTTGTATAAAGTAACCCCTGAATTTGCATGTGAAGACCCCTGAACCACCCCCAAAATAAATCACAATAGACACAGAATATTTGTTTAGGTTTTGGGCATTAATTTGGCCACAACTTTATTGATTACAACATGTGAATGGTTGCTTAGGCATTGGTTCAGACTACCTGAACCTGAACTCAGGCAGAAACAGGACTGACAACTGGACACAACCAGAGGTCAGTAAGGGAAAACATACTGGAGGAGCACAGAGGTGGATTTCCATCTCTTAGTTCACCCCAGATGCTCCCAGGGAATCTGGCATGGCCCTACCCCTGATAGGGGAACGGACAGAGCAAATTGAGCCCCTGGTTTCCTTTAATGGAATTCCCTAGCAGCAGCAATGGAGGGGCAGGCACAGCCAACCACATCCCCTCCTCCAAACAATGAACCAATGCCTAACCACCAACCTTACAAAGTTGTGACAATTTGCTACATGGTAGGCAAAAACCAAATGGCACCAGCCAATCAGCCAAGTGGCAAAATTCCTACTCCAAAAGTAGATGACCCCTAGATAGGCATAGCAAGGTCAAAAAGACTGACCTAATTATAGGGAGGGAGGGCGGGGGATCCGCTGTACAATTCAAAAGAGAAAGCTCCACGCAGCGTGCAGCACCTGAAATATGTTAGGATATTTCCGTTCCACCTTAAAAGGGAGCAGGCTTTGCGAGTCACAGAGTCTGCGTATTTCCTGTTCACAGGATGTTTCTGTTTTGTCTATTGCTGTTGTTCTCTCTCTGTGCCTGAGACATCGAAGCAGGCAGTCATGTTTTTTCTTTGTCCTGACCAACAATGAAAAAACTTGTAAATATGCTCTCCTGAGTGTATCTTTCGTTGTGCGAACTCTGTTGATAGAGTATGCACGAGCCCTGGAATGTGGCAAGCTATTTCTGAAGTTCGTGGAACCATGATGGCCTATGTCTCCCTCGCAGTATTCCAACAAAATAGCCCCTAATACTCCAATCAAAGCCCAAATGGCCAAATTTTCTACCCAGCAACAGCGGTGCAGCCAACGGGGTGCAGTGGCCATCCAATCGGGCCCGCCCCAGCAACAAGGAGGCAGTTTAGGTGATCTGACCACAACACGTGGCTTTCCATGATGGAGGACACAATATGTGAACCAAGTATTTGCAACCAACGATAAATAAGCTTTCCTCAACCTACCTGTGAGGTAAAGCACATTTCCCCATGGTCAGATTGTCCTTTTAGATGCAGGCTGCTTTTGAACTTTTCACATTATTTTATCTTATTTTTTTTTGCTTCAGCAGTTGTTGCTGTCTCATTCATGCATAGGTTGTTGTTTGTTTTGTTTGTTTTACTCAGGCATTTAATTTCTGATTAGTTGGGTCAAGGTCGAGGTTTTCCATTTTTGGAAATAGGCATGATTTAACGGTTGCTTTAAATATTGTTTTATTGTTTGATTATGTAAGCCACTCTGTGCACCTGACAGGTAAAGAGTGGGGGATATAGCAAACACACCATTTGGTGTGGTCAACATCAAGAAAGGATAATAAAAGACACAATCCAACCAAGGCTGGTGCCATGTATGTGGGACAGGATCATTTGCAATACATTTAGAACTATGGAATTTGCACACCATATGAGGGAACAGCACCAGCAGCACAAGCACTTACAGTTGCAAAGCTTTACAGTTGCCCTCATAGGATAGAATCACAACTCAAAATAGCCTTAACAGATTGGAGAACTGGACCCAAACTAACAAAATGAATTTTAATAGGGAGGTTCTGCACTTAGGCAGGAAGAACTAGATGCACAAATATAAGATGGAGGAAACCTGGCTTTCTAGCAGTACATTGGAAAAGGATCTGCCAGTCAGAGCTGTTAGACAGTGAAAGGGACTCCCTCAGGAAGTAGTTGTCTCATCTTCCTTGAAGGTTTTAAAGCAGAGGTTGGATGGCCATCTGTCATGTGTGTTTTAGCTGAGATTCCTGCAATGCAGGGGTTGGGACTGGATGACTCTTTCAACTGTACTATCACATATTCTATATTATTTAATTGAAATAAATTGAGCAGAGCAATACAATAAAAATAATAGGTATACAAGTACAAATACATAAAAGAAATATATCAGAAAGAGATTAAAATTAGATAAGTTGAGTACTTAAGAGCGTTAGGAAGACCCAATTTCATGTTGTACCATGGAGAGTGAAACCTGTGAGTCTATATTTCTTGTGTTTTGTACATGATAAAATCCCACCAAACCGCACAGAGTTTTTCACAATCTTCATAGCCTTTGGCAACATATTATTGAGGGGTGAATTTTTCAGCTAGTGCTAAACTACACATATTTCCATACCGGAGCAGGCTGCAGGTACTGCAAGGTTTTCCATATTTTGACAACTGATGTTCTGGCAGTAAGCAACATCTATCCACTATAATGATTTCAATAGTTAGATTGTTACTTGTTTCTCTTTTTTAGCTGCTCTTTTGAGTTGAGTTCAGGCTTGAAGACAATGACATAACATTTTGGGGAGAAGATACAACCCAAGATCCCTGCACTGGAGGCCAAGATGGAGAAAATCTCTACAGCCACGATGTATTTCCCTTTGCTGCTTAAGTAGGATGGAACAAAAGAAAGCCACACACTGCAAAACACCAACATGCTGAAAGTGATAAATTTGGCTTCATTAAAAGTGTCCGGCAGCTTCCGAGCAAAGAAGGCCACAATGAAGCTGACAAGAGCCAGCAATCCCATGTAACCAAGAACATAGTAGAACATGTTGGCTGAACCTTCATTACATTCCACAATGATTTCTTTAGGCAGAGAGTGCATGTCCAGATCTGGAAAAGGAGGGTCAGTACAGAGCCATACTATACAAGTAGTTGCCTGGATAGAAGCACAACCAAGAACAATAGAGGTGGAAAATCTTGTCCCCACCCATTTCCTCATCTTGGATCCTGGTTTGGTGGCCATGAAAGCCAGAACCACAGTGAGGGTTTTAGCCAAAACAGAAGAAACAGCCACTGAGAAGATGATACCAAAGGCAGTTTGTCGTAGATTGCAGGTCAGCAACTGGGGGCGCCCAATGAATAGCAAGGAGCAGAGGAAGCAGAGCAGGAGGGAGATGAGCAGGGTGTAGGTGAGATTCCGGTTGTTGGCTTTGACAATGGGAGTGTTTTGATGTTTGATGAAGATTCCAAACACCAATGCTGTAGTTGCAGAAAAAGCCAGAGCCAAAAGAGCCAAACTGATGCCTAAAGGTGCTTCATAAGATAGGAAGTTTTCTTTCTTGCTGATGCACTGGTTTCTATCTTAGTTAGGATACCGATCTTCTTGGCACTGGAAGCAATCATCCATATCTTGCAGTATAAAGAAATCAAGATTGCAGTTATAGTATTTTCAGTCTCACTGAGATACAAATCTTTGTGGTCTAGGATCAGGAAACTGTACTATAATTCAGTCTAATTTACAGTATACACAATAACAATGTTATCTTTTTCATGAAATTGTTAGAGTGTTAACATGTTTTGTCTTTAAGGTAAGCTATTTTTGGAGGATTCTTTCCAGTGGATGATTAAATGAGAATTAAATCTAAATAATAAACTCCATAAATATTTGTTTGTGTTTACACATGCATAGAATTGAAAGTTGGTGTGCTTAGAGGAAAGAAGTCCCCATTCTAGCAATAAGAACTTTCAAGCTATCTGGATGAACAAATGTTCATTAATGTTTCACAGCTTACCAGTAGAATTGGTTGTAAAATAGGAAGTTTCATTTACCAATTTTCACAGCATTTCCTATCCCAGAAAGGAAGCCTAATATCAATTGAAGGTGCTAATATAACCTAGTTAACACACCTAGGGATATGGTCAAAAAAATACTCTTGTTTTGACAATTATTGAATTTTGGTGATCAAGTAAGTTGCTGTCCATACAATCCATGAAATTTTCAGGTGTGAAGGTAAGCAGAAGATATGCTGTTTAGCAATTTATAATATTGTTTATGATAATACACTTGTACAATGGTACCTCGGTTTAAGAACAGCCCTGATTACGAACTATTCGGTTTACGAACTCCGCTAAACTGGAAGTAGTGTCCCGGTTTGCAAACTTTACCTCGGTCTAAGAAGGGAAGCCGAATGGTGGAAGGGCGCCAGCAGCGGGAGGCCTCATTAGGGAAAGCGCTCCTTGGATTAAGAACGGCTTCAGTTTAAGAACGGATTGTATTGTATTTGCATGGTAAATATAGTTCACAATGAAAAAATTGTATTGGGTAAAGAAGGAGGCAGTTAGTAATTGACTGTTGGTTGGTTATTCTGTTATTTCATCTTTGACTGAGAACGCAGGAATGTGGTGATTTCAGGGAGACACTGTCTGTAGGAGTTTTAAAGGACAGGAAAGCTATGGATTATTAGTTTATTGCTCTACTATGAAGGAGTTTTTTTTGGGGGGGAGAGAGAAAACCATATTTTGTGTTCAGGGGACAGAATCACATTGCATTTATTAATATATATACGGTATATACAGTATATACCTATATACAGTATATATATGAATAATACTTGTTCAACTGTTGACAACCTGACAAGTAAAGATTTATCTTCAAGTCTTTTGTAAGCCGTCTATTCTATCACAAATAGCTAAAAAACAAACAGGCTCTCAGTATATTTGATATACTATAGCATACAGTCCCCTACCTGTCTGGTTTGAAATCTTCCCTTCTGGACATGGAGTACAATCATAGCAGCAAAATGGTTCCCCCTCTTTCCTTTGTCTGCTGTAACCTGGATGGCAGTGGTCATTGCACAAGGCAAGGGGCACCACCTGCCCATAAAACAGAAGGTATTGCATGTATTCTATTCTCTTTCTATTTGTTCTTTGCCTTTTCATCGACAGGGTGCTGCATTGAAATAAGGCACTCAGAGGGTTATTGTTTTTTTAATTAATTAGCACCACTAACTTTACAATGGTTGTGACAATTACCAATATTTGTGGATATTCAACCCAATAAAGATAATACAATCATAGAGTTGTAGGAGACTCTGAGGATCATGTACCCCTACCCACCGCAATGCAGGAATATACAGCTGTCCTATAAAGGGATCAAACTTGTGACCTTGGCATTATCAGCACCTTGCTCTAAGTGGGATCATCTTAATAGATGGTTCTGGTTGTGGGCATGCCCTCAACCCGGTCCCTTCACCCTGGTGTGGGTGAAGCCATTACCCTCACGCCAGGGTGGCACCACGATTACCCAGGGCTATTGCCCAATCAATTTGAGTAATGTGGTCATTGGGTGGGTGTAGAAAAGCAGCAGAGCAACATGTGCCAAGCACCTGCTTCGCGCTGCCAAACACATGCCCACCCTCCCTTTAATTTAGGTCTCGTCTGGCCTTGCTGTGTTGTTCAGTTGGTTGCCCGTCTTGGGTAGGAATTTTTCAATTTGGCAAATTGGCACTGGCCACTTGGTTTTCCCCTACCTTTTAGCAATCGTCACAACTTTGTAAGGTTTGGAGGTTAGGCATTGGCTTATTGTTGAGTGGGGGAGGGGAGGTCAGCCATCGCCTGGCCCTCCATTATCCAAGGGTATTCAGTTAAAGGAATCTGGGGTCTGGATCCTGTCCGAAGTCCGCTTCAGTGGCTAGGGCCAGGCCAGGCCTCTGGGAACACTGGGGGAGATGCAGGCGGGTTCCCCTGAAGCAGCTCCCCTTTGGGTGGTTTACCCTTTCAAAGGGGGCAGGAGTCCAATATAGTCTTTTGCCAATGCCTAAGCCAATACCGCTCACATTTCCTGTAATCAATAAAGTTGTGGCCAAAATTTGCTCAATAACCTTAAATAAAAAATCTGTGTCTGAGTGAATTTCATTATTCTAATGGGGGATTGGCTTGAGGGTCTTGACACGCAACCAACTGAGCCACTCAGCTAGTAAATGGTTCAGGGAAAGAAAATGTGCAAGACAATGGACCTACTGATATGCGTTTCCCTTTTATAATATGTTTTTAAAGATGAGAAGTGGCAACTAGGTTCCTTTAAAGAAATGAATCACAGAAATGAAACTAAAGATTCCTACGAAGCACAATTTTGCATTGCATGAAGACTGTGCTTGTTGCATATGAATGTTCTTAATCTAAAACATTTATATAATTCTTGTAATTTTAATTCACATTACGCATTAAGAAAAAGAACTTATGAAGCATGGCAAAAACAAAAATCAATGCAGCTAAAAGGAACTCATTCAGCAGGGTCTACATGATGATGAAACAAATCGGGTGAATGTCTACCTGTAGACCTCAGAAGCTGCAATTGGGTCCTACCTGGTTAAAACTCAGGTGCCATGTAATGATCTTCTCATCAATGGAGAAATCACTGCCCAGAGGTGCTTTGGGATCCATCTTCCCAACTTTCACTCTTAAGAAGGATTTATTTGGGAAAGTCACCCAGTTGATAATATCAAATCCACCTTCTAGCTCATGTTTCTCATTAAAAAAGACAGTGTCCCCAGCACTGTTGTTAAACAAGATATTCCTCAGGAAATGTTGAAGCTTCAGTGGAGGAAAGAGAATGGTTAATTTTGTAGAAATAGAGCACATAGCACAAAGCTTCTGTTTTCTCATGCTGGGATCAATTCACAGTATTTGTTGAAACTCCCCTTGAGTTTTAAGGGGAGACATGCCTGTCTAGATTCCATTTTTGTAACTAAGAAGCGTTTTTTTGCATAGAAGTAGCTGCCTTCATTAAATGTAAGTAAACCTTTTTAGTTTTTTTTCAATTTTGTGTGGTTTATTCTGAGCAACATGTAGAAATTGAGGAAAGATCAGCAGAACACAAATAAACAGGCATAAATTGTGAAATTTCCTAATTCCTAGCTTCCAGGACAGTGCAAGTTGGCCTCATGTTTCTCCACACATATTGGACAGGAGGTTTAAACTTTAATTTTAAGTTCAACATTTCCATTCAACTTTTTTCAGCACCTGCTAAAAACTTTCAAACTTTGCATTATTAGCAAGATACTTGACTTTAGTCTGTTAGCACTTTTAAGTTAATTGTGTTATTTTATACCAGATCTCATTGAAATTTCAACTATCTATTGATAGCATCAGAAATATATAACAAATATCCATAGCATTCCTGGGACTACATCTCCCAGCATGCTCTGAGGTTCCTCAGACTTCCGTGATGCTGGCCAATCTGAAGCCTTAGCAACCTCAGGCCATTGGTCAGTTTGAGGTGAGCCGGCGGTCAATAGCGACCCTTCCTAAGGCTTGCTGTTCCAATTGGGGTGAGGCGCAGGGCAGGGCACCTTGTTGATGTCTAGTTCCGATAAGGGAGGAGTAGAAGCAAAGGGGTGGGAAGAAGCAGGAGCAGAGAGCCTGTGAGGAGTGAGGATGATGAAGATGAGGAGGAGGACTCCTTTGTGCTGCTTGCTGGTGGCATATGAGTGCATGCTCATGGACACCCCGGGGTAGGGGCCCCTCCTGGCTGGGTGGCTGTGGCCCCTCTGCACTAGCTGAGACACAGCGCTGGCAGGGTGCCCCCTCCCCAGCCCATTCCGCTCCGTATGAATGTGGTGAGTGGAGGTTTCTCAGTCGCTCTGTCCCCGAGGGAAGAAGGGAGGATGGGAGGGGAGGCGTGTTTGTGTGCATGTGCACGGTCTGGCCCACCACAAGTTCTGAGGGACAGTGAACTGGCCCCCCTCCCAGAAAAAGTTTGCTGACCCATGCCTTATAATAATAAATACATACAACTTTCCAAAGAGCCAAATGAAAAAGCAACATTCTCTGTGGATGTGGAATGTGCTCTCCAAGATTTAGTTTTATGCTTGGCTATTCATTAAAAAAAAAAAAAAAAAGATCTGCTTTCCATGCTAGACATTACCTGGAATTGCGACTTTTGAGGTCTCAGATAGTTACCAAGCACCATCTCTCCCTGTTTGGTTCTGGGTGCCAACATGGCATGCAAAGCATGTGCCACAGCATAGACGGCATTGTAGATGCTGTAGCTTTGGCTGGTCATTTGCATTTCAAAAAAAGCCCCAGGAAGCCTCTCCAGCTTCTCCTCACCAGTGCAGGATTCCCCCTCCATCTCCACATCTAGAAACTGGCAACGAAATGCCTGTTGCCAGAAGAAGCTGATAAAGCCATCGGCCTCAGAGTGGGGATTTAGGTTCAGGAGGAAATGGTGGAACCCCTTCACCTCACTGGAATGAATGGCAAAGGATAAGGCACCATGGAAGTTTAGTACATCCAGATCTTTGTGGTATACTTCCAATGACAAATCCCAGTCGGCGGTCATAACCCACACTTTGTTAATGGGACTCGCACTCAACGTTATGCCTATTAGTAGCAGCCATTGCAAACTTGTCTTGGTGTTTTTGTCTGCATTGACAACAAATACATTGACTTTTGTTTTGCCAAGGGACTCGGTCATTCTCCGATATTCCGCCATCATCCCCAAATCACTAAGATCCTTGTGGATTACAAATCTCTCAGTGGCAGCTATACAGATGCCATTCTGGGAAAGCTGCCTTGTCAGCTTTTTCACAAACGTTTCTCCTTTATCGTCAGCTGTGACAAATATCCCAACCCACTTCCACTGGAAATAGAGAAGAAGCTGAACAATGCCAGTGTATTGATGTGCTTCACTGGGGGCCATTTGGTACAACAAAGAAATATGGTCTTTTTCACTCACCGATGGAGTGAATGAAGAATAGGTGATCTAGTGAAGAACAGAGGGGTTTTTAATCACCAGATAGGATATTTATGTGACTTTAAGTAATCAAACACATTTTTAATACATCATGCTTCAGCAGAGGGAGAGATTGGGACCAGAAACATTCCATTAACACAGATGAGAGGTCAGTTTTATTTAGGTAATCCTCATCTACTTTAGGTTTTCCATTTAAGTTGGCAATCTCAATAACTTTCTGAGTTTAAGGACTAGTTTTTGAATTTGCTTTTCCTCATCCTTGCTCCTCATTTTCCTACTTTTGCTATGTCTCATAGGCAGTAGTGGCTGTTGGAGTGGATCCTTTGTATTCTGAGCTTAATATATATTTCTTAATAAATTTATTTACTAATAAACATTAATCTTTTATACTACTTTCAAATTTCCTTTTATACCAATACCCATCCAACATTAACATCCCTCCCCATAAACCTTCCCTGTCTCCAAACCACTTTGTCTGTGATGCAACCTAAGGGTGTTGCCATGGCAAGTGAGGGGGAACTGGTCTGGTTTTGCCACTGAGGATCCTCTGGTGGATCCCAACCTGCTGTCATAAAGATTAAAATTTTGGTTCCTTCATACCATACACCTTCAGTGGCCGGCTAAGGGAGTGGATCTTAATTTCTTCTAGTCATGGCATACTGAAAGTTGCAGGGTAGTTTTGTTTTTATAAATAAAACAATAAATAAGCAAGAAGTATTTGTTTTAGCCTGCCAAAAAACATTCTCATTTCCTTCTCCCCCTCCCAATGCCCTGGGAATACACACCAAGGCTAAATCATATGCAACAGTTGTGGAGTCTTCATTCCAGCCACACTCTTCCTACCTGTAGAATCTTATAAAGCTCCAAGATGGAGGCCATGTGGCTTGAAGTTTCAGAGTCAAGGCCCCCAATGGCAGCTACCAGGTTCTTCTCAATGCCACACTTGTAGTTGGGGATGGTTTTCCTGTGATGAGAGATGAGGTTCAAAGTATTCTGATAAGTCATCTTTGCTTCACAGTAGCTGTCATAGATCTGGAATCCCAAAGTGATGTTGGATAAAATGTTGGGGTTCTCGTTGACCTCATTCACAGCAAAGACTAAGGAAAGAACATGCTGGTAGTTCTTTGGCAATGCGCTGAAAAAATACAGAGATTATGCATGTGCTGGGTTTTCCTGCTTCTGTCTTGCTTCTGCTGGAAAGACCTCAGGGATATAGCTATTAAGCACAGTGGCTAGGTTCTCTCTCCACCATTGGAGGCACTATGCCTTTGAATCCCAGTTTCTGGGAATAGGAACTGAAAAGACTGCTGTGATGTTCAGGACTTGTTTGTGGGTTTCTCATGGCCACCCGTTGACTGCTGTGAGTGTAGGGTTATATAGGCCTTTGGCCAGACCCAGCAGGGTCTTTCTTACATTTGCTAATTCTTATGACCTCTTTGTGGAGAACAGAATGAAATGTATGACACTACTGCTGAAGGCCAGAGTAGGAGGAAAGTGCAGAAGAGAAAAATATAGCTGCATATCAAATGTGAATTTCAAAGGATGTCAATGTTTTGGTTTCCAAAACCTTTCAGGAAATCTGAATTAGTTAGATGTGCCTTTCAATGTAAATTGAGCTAATGTTCTCCCCTATTCCTACTTATGGACAGTCCAGGCGATGGTCCCATGTCATTGACTCTAGCTCAGTCTACTGATGGTCTGCCTGTCCTACAAATCCTGAGGAGCCTGCTTTTTTATCATACTATCACGTTTATTATCTAATTTTTATTATTTACGTATATAACCAGGAGTCCCCCCCCCCAAAAAAGAATAAAAATAATGTCGGCCAGACCCAGCAGGGTCTTTCTTACATTTGCTAATTCTTATGACCTCTTTGTGGAGAACAGAATGAAATGTATGACACAACTGCTGAAGGGCAGAGTATGAAAAAAGTTCAGAAGGGGAAAATATGGCTGCAGATGAAATATGAATTTCAAAGGATGTCAGTGTTTTGGTTTAAAAAACATTTCAGGAAATCTGAATTAGGTAGGTGTGCCTTTTAATGTAAATTGAGCTAATGTTCTCGTCTATTCCTACTTACGGACAGTCCAGGCGATGGTCCCATGTCATTGACTCAAGCTCAATCTTCTGATGGTCTGCCTGTCCTCTCTACTACAAATCCTACTAGCCACCTGCCAACACTGAGGAGCCTGCTTTTTGATCATACTATCACGTTTATTATCTAATTTTTATTATTTACGTACATAACCAGGAGTCCCCCCCCCCAAAAAAAGAATAAAAATAATGTCCTTACAGATATTCATCATCAGCTGCTTCCTTTGGCTTCTCCTCGAACTCTATTGAAGTGAAGATAGGTTCAAAGAATTGTGAAGTGATTCCACCAATAAGAAAGTGCCCTGGCTGATAATACTGGTGTGGGGCGTGGAGGGGGTCAATCACACAATGCAAAGCAGAACGTATTAAAAATAGAGGGAACAGCATGAGTAGGGTCCAGAAGGGTAAACTTAGCATTATTGAGATGAGGAGCTTCTCCTCTTAACCATAAATCACCTGATTAAGTCCACAAATGCTTATCCTCACCCAATGTCAGCATAGCAGCTCTAGTCTCTGTCTATAAATGGTAGAGTAGCTGTCATTGGCAATGGGGTGTTTTTTTTATAAGCATTCTGCTGTTTCTCTGTGGCATATGGGCTTCAAAATACCATATGGATACTGCTAGAGAAAGAATGAACTGCTGTGTGTTAGGATAATAACATGGTACACTGTCCCAGGGAGATTGCTAGCTCTGTGGCACCATGTGCAGCAGAAACATTGAACAAAATATGTTTTGTCCCCTTGAGAAGATATTATCTGTTGCTCTGTAGATCAGGCAGAGCACCTGGTTTCAGGAAGATATGAATGAAAATAATAGTGGATTTGCCAGGCCAGGGGAGAAAATGGAAAGGCTGGTGTTCCATTATGCTCCAGAGAAGGGAATGTTCCACAGTATAGAAAATGCCTTGCATGAAAAAGTGGCCAGGTCCAGCATCTTGACTAACAAAGGGAGGAGGAAATAGTTCAGTGAGAACTTGGCCAGTGTTAACATATGGTTGCTTCTCTGTTTTGCAAGCATGGCATCTATTAGCATTGAGTACTTTGTTGCTCATTGTCTGGTTGCCAGAAAAGGCCCTCTGTCTGTTGTCTGATGCTCTAAGCAGAACCAGGAACAGTGAATGAAGTAATCAACTTTATTGCTCAGTAATCAAGGAGTCACCACACAGCACACCTATCAGATAAGCATGTCAGTTGCAGAAGCTAAAATTCTGTCCTCTCTCCCCCTGATTTATACCACCCCCTTGCATTTTTTACACTGTGACTCAGCTTTCTTAATCAATCTAGCCTTTTCTCGTCCCTTTTATCCTGCGCTGGGAGTGGAGAAGGGGAAGGAGCTGAATGTGATGGGATAATGAGCTGCTTGTGCGTAAAAGCTTGATCCCTCTGGGGTTTGGCTGGTCACCCAAACCTAGGCACTAACGGAGCCCCCAAAGCATGACTTCGTCAGTCGCTGGTAGAATCCGACAGTGGGCGTCTACGGAACTTACTCCAACATAAAAGCTGTTTGACGGACATGCGCCTCCTGGACTCTCTGCGTGACAGCTTCTGGCGAGGGGTGGGGTTTGCTAAAGGGGGTCTTGTTACCTCCTCACTGTTCTCACTAGAAGTATCCCAGAGCCTCTCCCCCGATTCCCTTTCCGCTGGAACTCCTGCTCTCCCCCTACTGGTTCCTTCTTCTGCTGTAGAGTCTCTCCTATTCTCCTGGAGCCTCTCCACCACCTGTCCCTCCGATGGCAGTTCCCTGACATCCACCTCCCCCCCAGGGCCCCTTCACCCCCCCGCCTCCTCTCCCACTGGCGGTGAGGGCGGAAAGCCCCGGAAGGAACTCTCCTCGTCGTCCAAGGATTCAAACACTTCTAACCACGGCGTACCGTCTCTCTCCTCGTCTTCCTCTTCTTCGTCGGAGTCGGCTTCCTCACCCACCCCTGACTCTGGGAACCCTTCAAACTCCCCTTCCTCATTGGTGGTCCCAAAGTGTTCCCTTCTAAATCGTGCCACGGGTTGCGGTTTTTTTGGGAAACGCTGATGAAATGTTTCTATTAAAACCTCGTCCTTGACTAACTCTGCTGGTACCCAAGTGTTTTCCGACTCAACTTCCCCCTCCCATTCTACCAGATATTCCACCTGATTCCCCTTCCACCTGGAATCAATGATTCCTGCCACGTTCGTGTCGCGTTCTCTCTCTTCTATCACGGGCGTTTGGGTGACCTCTCTCTCACGCTCCCCCCACTCACGTCCCTCTCAGTACGGCGACAGTAATGACCTGTGAAATACTGGGTGCAATTTCATGTGACTGGGCAGTCTGAGTTTGAATGTTACTGGGTTGACCTGCTGTATGACCTCAAAGGGTCCCAATCTTTTGGGTCTCAATTTCTTACTCCCTCCCTTGAACGGTAGTCCTTGGGTGGATAGCCACACCCGGTTTCCCACCCTTATAGTTTCACCTTCCCTCCTATTTCTGTCTGCTTGTTTCTTATATTCTTCCTTGGCTTTCTCTAAGTTAAGTTGAAGCTGACAGTGGATCGCTTCCATCTCTTCAAAAAAGTGTTCCGCCGCCGGCACGCTCCACCTCTCCCCTCCTTCTCCTGGAAATGCCCGGGGATGACTCCCATAATTTGCCAGAAAAGGACTCATCCCTGTGGACACGTTCTCCGCGTTGTTGTAGGCAAATTCTGCCAGAGGTAACTTATCTACCCAATCATTTTCTCTGTCTTTTACATAACACCTCAGGTATTGTTGTAAAATCCCGTTTGCCCTTTCCGCTTGCCCATTTGTTTCTGGGTGCCGGGCAGTTGAGAAATTGAGTTCCACGTGCAGTAAGCTCATAAGTTTCCTCCAGAACCTGGAAGTAAACTGTTTCCCTCTGTCGCTGACCACCCTCAAGGGGGCGCCATGCAACCTGAAAATATGCTCTACAAATAACTTGGCGGTTTCCTCCGCGGTGACCGCATGGGAACAGGCTATAAAATGACACATCTTAGTTAATAGATTTACCACCACCATGACAGCTGTTTTGCCCTTGGATTTTGGCAGGTCCGTCATAAAATCTATGGATACTGCCTCCCATGGCCTTTCTGGTGTGGGTAAGGGTTGTAATAGCCCCGCTGGCACCACCCTCTCCCCTTTCGCTCGCTGGCACCTGTCGCAACCCCTGACATATTCCCGTACGTCCTCCCTCACCTTGGGCCACCAAAACTCTCTGGTAACCAACCACATGGTTTTGTGCTGTCCAAAATGCCCCGCTGTGGGGCTGTCATGCAACTGCTTGAGTACTCTGCCCCTCAGTTCCCCATCTGGTATGTACAGTGCCCCTTTGTAATACAACGCCCCGTTCTTTTCTTCAAACCCCCCTGTGTTCTCCTCTGTCCTCCTGAGTTCTCTGAATTTCTCTTGGGCGTATTCATCATTCTCAGTACCCTCTATCAGTTCCCTCTGCCCCACCAATGCCACCCCACACACCCAGCGGTCTTCAGGGATTACATGCCTTGCCTCAGGCGCTCCCTCCCCCTCTAAGTACTCAGGTTTCCTGGAGAGAGCGTCCGCCCTCACGTTCTCGGAGCATGGCACGTAACGAATCTCAAAGTGGAATTTGGAGAACTCCTGGGCCCATCTCACTTGTCTCTGGTTCAGCACTCGTGCTGTTCTCCAGTATTCCAGATTTTTGTGGTCAGTTCGGACTTGAACCTTGTGCTGCGCCCCAATCAGCAAGTGCCGCCATCTCCGGAATGCTTCATGAATGGCGAGCAGTTCTCGGTCGTATACTGTGTAGTTCCTCTCGGATTTGTTCAACTTCCGCGAGAAGAACGCACACGGTCTCCATTCGGACGTATCTTTTCCCGGCTGGAGAAGCACGGCCCCCACCGCTCGGTCTGACGCGTCAGTCTCCACCCTCATTGGTTGTTGTAGATCTACGTGCAAAAGTTGCTCTTCCGACGCAAACGCCTGCTTTAAGTGTTCGAACGCCCGCTGCACTTCTTCCGTCCAAACAAATTTTTTCTTGCTGCTAAGACAATCCGTGATGGGTGCTGTTAAATGGGCAAAGTTTTTGATGAACTTCCTATAGAAGTTTCCGAAGCCCAGGAATCTTTGCACGTCCTTCTTGGTCTTTGGTGTTTTCCATTCCAGTACCGCTTGAACCTTGCTGGGATCCATGGCCAATCCCTTGTCAGACAACCGGTACCCCAGGAATTCCACCTCCCTGGTATGAAACTGACACTTCTCCAGTTTCACCCACAGCCGATTTTCTCGCAGTTTGCTCAGTACTTCTCTTACATCTCGCACATGCTGCTCCTCATTCTCTGAGTATACCAGGACGTCATCTAAGAACGCTACGCAGTTCTTGTAGAGCAATGGCCCCAGGACGTGATTCATGAACGATTGAAAACAGGCCGAGCCCGCCTGTAGACTGAAGGGCATAACGAGGTACTCAAAGGCCCCCAAGGGGGTGAACATAGTGGTTTTCCACTCATCCCCCTTTCTCACACGTATCAAGTTATATGCCCCTCTAAGGTCCAGCTTGGTAAAAAATTTTCCCTTTTCTCACACGTGTCAGAATGTCATCAATTCTAGGCATAGGGAACGTCACTGGTTCTGACACTGCATTTAGGGCCCTGAAATCACACACAAGCCTGGGTTTACCCGTGTTTTTTTTGTCCACAAAGAACACTGGGCTGCCCCCCACCGCTCGTGACTCTCTGATGAAACCTCGCTTGAGGTTCTTGTCAATGAACTCCCTTAACTCCTGCATCTCACTGTCTGACATTGCATACAGCTTGCCCACTGGCAATTGTGCTCCTGGGAGTAAGTTAATTTGACAGTCAAAGGGTCTGTGCGGGGGCAGTTTATCTGCTTCCTTTTCGCTAAAGACGTCAATCAAGTCAGCGTATTGTGGTGGCACCTTCCCCTTGTCCATCACTTCCATCCCTGCTAGAGTGGCCCTGGCCCCTGCCTGAGCCTCTCCCTCCTTGCAGTGTTCTAGGCAATGTGCTGATCCAAAGGAAACCACTCTCTGATGCCAGCCTACTAGCGGATTGTGTAGTGCCAGCCAGCTCATTCCCAAAATAATAGGAGCTCCTCCCAAGGTGGCTACGTTAAACGCTATCAGTTCTGTGTGTCTTGCCACCCTCATTATCATTGGTACAGTCTGTTGGCTCACTTCTCCTCCCAACAGTTCCCTCCCATCAATCGTGGTAACCTGCAAAGGCTTACTTAATGGGATAGTCTGTATCTGGTGTTCAGCTGCAAACTCCTTACTCATGAAATTACAGGAACTACCTGAATCCAATAGCGCTTTTATCTTTAGTGGGTGTCCGTTTGCCAGTTCCAGCAACACCTCTATCACAAGCGCTGGTTTTGGAAGTTCCGGCATGGGCACATTCACTACTCCCTGGCCTGGCTGCTGCACCCTGATGTTGGCAGCCAGGCGTTGGCTTTTACTTGCTCCTTGATTTCTTCTTCCTCCTTTCCCCCAACAGTTCCCGCCATCCCTTGCCATTCCTTCCTTTGCGGACAGACTCTGGCAAAGTGACCTGGCTGTTGGCAGAGATAACATCTCTTGGCGCTCTTTCCCTCCTTCTTCCGCCCCTCACTGGTGTTTGAAACTGCGCGCGCGCGCGCTGTTCCAAGTTCCATCGGCTCGGCTGGCGGGAAAGGCTGCTCCGGAATCTCCAGAATGCGGAAGTCCTTCCAACGTTCCCCCTTTCCTTCCCGCTTTTCCAAAGCTCTGGCTTCCTGGCGCGCTCCTATAGACAGCGCAGATTTAGTCAGCTGGTCCATAGACTCCGCCCTAGGCGCCCGGGAAAGTTCATCTTTCACTGCCGGAGAGAGCCCTTCTTCAAACAGCATTTGAATAGGTTCACTCGCAAGGTCCCACCCCAGTCTATGAATCAGCATGGTGAACTCAGTCCAGTACTCACGTACAGATCGGCTCCCCTGTTTACACGCCATTAACTGCCTGCGCACCCTTGCTCAATCTCGCTGGAAAACATCAAGTCCATGGCGCGAAAAAATTTCATTGTGTCCTTTAAGATTTCATTATTGGCTGCCATCAGGGGCCTAATCCAGTCCCTCGCCCCTCCCTCTAGATGGCCAATCACGTACGCCACTCTAGAGTTCTCATCGGGGAAGTCATCAAACAGTAGATTGAGAGCATATTGCATCTCTGTCCTAAAGGCTTGATAGTTCCTGGGATCCCCCCCAAATTTCTGCACCAATCCAGGCACCTTTCTGGCAAGTGGGGTGGTTTTTCCCTTATCCGCATCTTGAGCCCTCCTCTCCTCGAGCCTCGCCGTTTGCAGCGCGAGCTGGACCTCCAACGCCCTGTACCTTTCTTCCAGGCTTGGACCTGCTCCAGCTCCAGCTCCTCCGGTTCCGGCTGGTTCGCTCATGATGCCCTCTGCTTGCACAAGCTGCTTTCAAAGACTGTCGGATTGCTGTGATGGGATAATGAGCTGCTTGTGCGTAAAAGCTTGATCCCTCTGGGGTTTGGCTGGTCACCCAAACCTAGGCACTAACGGAGCCCCCAAAGCATGACTCCGTCAGTCGCTGGTAGAATCCGACAGTGGGCGTCTACGGAACTTACTCCAACATAAAAGCTGTTTGACGGACATGCGCCTCCTGGACTCTCTGCGTGACAGCTTCCGGCGAGGGGTGGGGGTTGCTAAAGGGGGTCTTGTTACCTCTTCACTGTTCTCACTAGAAGTATCCCAGAGCCTCTCCCCCGATTCCCTTTCCGCTGGAACTCCTGCTCTCCCCCTACTGGTTCCTTCTTCTGCTGTAGAGTCTCTCCTATTCTCCTGGAGCCTCTCCACCACCTGTCCCTCCGATGGCAGTTCCCTGACACTGAATCAGGACTGTATTGCAGAGCAGGGAGGTTTTTAATATGTAATGCTGTACGGTTTTTAACACTGATTGGGAGCCGCCCAGAGTGGCTGGGGAAAACTCAGCCAGATGGGCGGGGTATAAATAATAAATTATTATTATTATTATTACAGTCCTCCCTCCTTCTCTATCAGCATCTGTGGCTACCTCAAGCGTCTCCCCTTCACCCTCACTCTCCGCTAGTGATTCCTCCCTATTCCACCAGTCTGAACCTGGTTCAAAGTCCCCTTCACCCTCAGGTGCAGCCTGTCTGCCACCACTCTTCCTCATCCAGCCAGACCATGACACTCGCTGCGTGCAGTCTCAGGACTTACCTCAGAGCATGGCCGGGTTCAGAACAAGGCCTCTTTCTTGCCTACATGGAGGATTAAGTTTTTAGATCAAAGTGATATGTGGGGGCAGCAGGTATAAAGGTGATGTTTATTAAAACACCAAAGGAAAACCCAGCTCAGGGCTGCGTATCTTAAATAAAATGATAATGTGATACAGGGGAGAATGGGCTGTCCCAGAGCAGCTCAGAGTAAAGTGTGTGGCATGATAGAGGCAATGGCACACCCACTCTTTAAGAGAACCTTTATAAACCCAGAACCTATGAGCCATAAACTATGACCCAGTGACAGGGGTGCTAAGTGGGGCTGGGGGCTTCCCCTGAAAATTTTCAAGGAAGGGGTAGGGCTCCTTCAACATTTAATAACAGCCATTGTGGTGCAGGCCAAAGGGCATGCTCGCGTCACCCCACTTTGTCATCGCAATTGAGGGGGCACGGGCCACATGATGTCAGCATGCTGTGACCCGCGCGGAAGCCATGGGGCGTATGCATGACATGTCAACACACCCCACAGTGTGTGCAAGTGACATCAGAACAGCCCGCAGCATGTGTGCATGGCCTGCTGACATTACACTGCCCAGGCAACCCCGATCACAGGGGCAAGGCAGCGTTCATGCCCAGTGACAAATAACCCCTTTGGGGAAAGATACTTGAGATGGTGTTGGGTGTCCAGCTCCAGGTACACTTAGAGGAGATTGAATGTCTGGATCAATTTCAGTTTGGTTTCACGCCTGGTCAAGGCAACTATACTGACTTGCTTGCCCTGGCTGGTGATATTTTTGGGGGAGAGAAGGAAGGAGTGCAACCCACCACATTGTTATTGGTTGTCTGTTTGGTCTGCAAATGTGCTCAGACTAGTCTTTAAAACCCTAAACAACTGAGAGTGCATCTCCTTCTCTACAGACTCTCTTCAATTTTATCATCTCCTAAGAATCACCTTCTTAGTAGTTTCACTGCCCTCAGACATATCAGGGTAGGTTGCTATGGGGAAAAGCGTTGTCTCTTGTGGCCCTTTGAATTCCCTCCCCACAGAGCGGGCAGTGTGGCACCATAGCTACACAGCTTGACCTTTGACATTTGAGATATGTCTTTTCCCTCCCTATTTTGGATTGCTCACAACCTAGATTAGTCCAGGATCCCACCACCCACAAGAAAAGAACACTCATTTGAGAACCATAACCCTGATCAGGTTGACCTCTTTATGTCTCAGGTGAATAAAGAAGGAAGGTGTGAGTATATCTCTCACTGCTGGAATTGCATTCTCCTGCTTCCATATATTTTCAATTGGACAGCCAGCAGAGTAATGCAGAAGCAATGGGTAGTAAGTCTTTATTTTCAGAACTAAACCAGCTGTTTTATTATTAATATTTGCTTAAGAGTTGAGAATGTACTGCCATGCACTGCAGCTTCCTTGGGCAGTTCCGCATGTTCCAAAGAATAAACGTCTGCTACTAAAATGAAACCAAATTATTTTATTTTGTTTTTAAAATCACTTTTAAGGGGCAAACTATATGCACGAGATCAAAATTGTGTGTACAATATACAGGGGGGGAAATATTCCATCTCCATTGATTCTGGAGTAAAATGTGATGCACATGCAGCCTAAGGCATCATTCTTTAGACAAAAGTGTAGAATATTCTGAGGAGCACAAAAGCATTTATAAATCTGCAGTCTCTGACAGAAGCAAAACATCATACCTTCAGGCTATAATGGGACACATTGGAAACATTTGGTGTTCCTACATAAATGGAAGCAATGCCTGTTCCAGTCGACTGTGCTTACTTTGGAATTAGGTTTCGTCTGATAGATTGCTACTTATTTCTCTTTTTTAGCTGCTCTTTCGAGTTGAGTTCAGGCTTGAAGACAATGATATAACATTTTGGGGAGAAGATACAACCCAAGATTCCAGCACTGGAGGCCAAGATCGAGAAGATCTCCACAGCCACTATGTACTTCCCTTTGGTGCTTAAGTAGGATGGAACAAAAGAAAGCCACACACTGCAAAACACCAACATGCTGAAAGTGATAAATTTGGCTTCATTAAAAGTGTCTGGCAGCTTCCGAGCAAAGAAAGCCACAACGAAGCTGACAAGAGCCAGCAATCCCATGTAACCAAGAACATAGTAGAACATGTTGGCTGAGCCTTCATTGCATTCCACAATGATTTCTTTAGGCAGAGAGTGCATGTCCAGATCTGGGAATGGAGGGTCAGTACCCAGCCACAGCATACAAATACTTGCTTGGATAAATGAGCAAAAGAGAATAATAGAAGTGGAAAATCTAGTCCCCACCCATTTCCTCATCTTGGATCCTGGTTTGGTGGCCATGAAAGCCAGAACCACAGTGAGGGTTTTAGCCAAAACAGAAGAAACAGCCACTGAGAAGATGATACCAAAGGCAGTTTGTCGTAGATTGCAGGTCAGCAACTGGGGGCGCCCAATGAATAGCAAGGAGCAGAGGAAGCAGAGCAGGAGGGAGATGAGCAGGGTGTAGGTGAGATTCCGGTTGTTGGCTTTGACAATGGGAGTGTTTTGATGTTTAATGAAGATTCCAAACACCAAGGCTGTAGTTGCAGAAAAAGCCAGAGCCAAAAGAGCCAAACTGATGCCTAAAGGTGCTTCATAAGATAGGAAGTTTTCTTTCTTGCTGATGCACTGGTTTCTCTCCTGGTTAGGATACCGATCTTCTTGGCACTGGAAGCAATCATCCATATCTGGCAGTATAAAGAAATCAGGATTACAGTTATAGCATTTTGAGTCTCACTGAGATAAAAAAATTTATGGTATCGGATCAGGAAACTTTGAATTTCACTGTACTATAATTCAACGTAATTCACAGTATACATGATACAAAACATTATCTTTTTCAGGAGATTGTTAGAGTGTTAACATGTTTTGTCTTTATGGTAAGCTATTTTTGGAAGATTCTTTCCAGTGGATAATTAAATCAGAATTAATCTTTGGATAAAAAAGTTGACCAACAAACAGCCAAAATCGATCAAAACACAGAATGTCTAAATAGATTAACTGGACAAGTAGCACAGAATGTACAAGCAATTGGATAATTGAAGGAGGATGCAGGTGAAAATCGGAAATTGGCTGAGGATACCAGCCAAAGACTTGGAAAGTTAGAAAAAGAGGTAAGACCACTCTGTAAACAAGTAGGTGAACATCAGACCTATCTTTCTATGATAGAACTGCGGAACAGGGAGACTAACTTAAGGATAAGGTCGGTACCAGAAGCGGAAGAAGGCAACCTAGCTGAGTTTCTGACTAAAGAATTTTCCAAGTTTTGGAACTTAGAGGAAAAAGACTTTAAAATCGTATCAGCTTTTAGGCTTGGAAGACTTATAAAGAAAGAGAAGCCCAGAGACTGTCTGATAACATTGAGATCAAAGGAGGAAAGGGACAAGATTTTGGGCCTGCATTACGGAAGGTCACTGGACATTTCGGACAAGAAAATTGAAATTTACAAGGACATTCCTAAACAACTGTTGGACCTTAGATCTGATTATTTGGAACTAGTAAGACTGTTGAGGAGCAATTCAATCATCTTCAGGTGGGATTTTCCCCAAGGATTATCTTTCACTTTTAGAGGGAAGAAGATTAAAATTAGAACACTGGAAGACAGAGATAAGTTTCTGACTGCATACGGAGAGGATCTTCAAAAAGGACTTGAACTACCCTCGGGGCCTCAACCACCAGGGGTACCTGCACCCTCGGACCCTGAAGACCCGGAGAACAAAGTACCACCCCAAGGAAAATAACCGGATTTATTCAGGATGTCTCTGCAACTTTTGAGCTGGAATATAAATGGCTGTAACATCCCGGAAAAAAGGAGGAAAATTTTTCATATATTAAAAAAGGAACAATTGGACATTATTTGTTTACAAGAAACACATGTGACTAGGCTCTACAGAAAAGTGTTAATAAATAAAAGGCTTGGCCAGGAATTCATATCTTCGGACATAGTAAAGAAAAGAGGTGTGGTGATATACGCAAAAGAGAGCCTTTCACCTAAATTTTTATTCAAAGATGAACACGGAAGAATTTTGGCAATCGAAATACAACATCAAGGAGAGAAAATTCTGATATTAGGAATTTATGCCCCAAATGAAGGGAAATCGGAATTTTACAAGAAGTTGCATGAGATTATGCTGGACTATCTGGACTATAACAACATCATTATGATGGGAGATATGAACGGGGTCGTATCAACTAACATGGATAAGTCACAAAGCCAAAATGTTACAAAAGACGGAAGACTACCAAAGACCTTCTTTGAAATGACAGACAATATGGATTGGATTGATATCTGGAGAATGAAGAACCCCTTGGGAAGAGAAGGAACATTTTTCTCTGAAGCCCAGCTGACTTGGATAAGAATCGACCAAATATGGATAACTAGAGGTCTGGTACCCAAGGTCAGAAAGGTGGAAATCTGCCCAAAGACCTGCTCCGACCATAATGCACTGAAAATGGACATGACATTATTACCAACCAGTTCCTTTAGATGGAAGATGAATGACAATTTGTTTAGAGATCAGGAGATCATTAAGAAGGCCCAAAAAGTTTTGAAGGACTACTTTGAGATAAACATGAACACTACGGTGGAAAAAAGAACTATTTGGGATGCAAGTAAAGCCGTGATGAGGGGGTTCTTGATACAACAGAATGCTGTAAAGAAAAGAACACAAAATGAGAGGAAAGATAAGATCTTGGAGAAAATTAAAGAATTAGAGAAGAAGTTAAGATTAAATCCGAAGTCACAGCCGATTCTGAGAGAAATCAAACTTCATCAAGCACAATATTCTAAACTGATAAATCAGGAAATAGAGTGGAAGATTAAACTAATGAAACAAAAAACCTTTGAATCGGCAAACAAATGTGGGAAACTGCTAGCTTGGCAGTTGAAGAAGAGACAAAAATTAAATACAGTTACAAATCTGGAAATTGAAGGAAGAAATATTCAGAACCCCGCGGAGATTAGAAAATGTTTTCAGAAATATTTCAAGAAATTATACACTCAAGGGCCGCAGGATGAGGTTGAGATTAAACAATTTTTGGAAAAAAATGGACTAAAAAAACTGTCGCAAGAAAATAGATCACTCCTGAATAGCAAAATAACACGACAAGAGATTGAACAAGCCATTCAGAACATGCAACTAGGCAAATCTCCAGGGCCAGATGGGCTGACCTCCAAGTATTATAAGACATTAAAAGACTACTTGATACAACCACTGATGGAGGTCAGCAATGAAATTATAGAGGGGAAGAGGGCGCCGGAATCGTGGAAGGAAGCTTTCATCACATTGATACCCAAATCGGAGTCTGAAAAGACACAACTTAAGAACTATCGTCCCATCTCCCTTTTAAATGTGGATTACAAAATATTTGCAGATGTTTTGGCAAGTAGATTTAAAAAAGTTTTAAATGAAGCAATTCATAAAGACCAGGCAGGCTTTCTCCCAGGTAGACACATGTTTGCTAATACAAGGAACATTATTGACATTTTGGAACTCCTGCAAACAGACATAAACACAAAAGCAGTGCTAATCTTCATAGACGCGGAGAAGGCCTTTGATAATATCTCTTGGAAATTTATGAAGGGAAATTTAAAAGAAATGGGAGTGGGACGGGGTTTTGAAAATGGGATTGAGGCAATATATTCAGAACAAAAGGCCAAATTGATAGTTAACAATGTGGTTACAGAAGAGTTCAAAATTGAAAAAGGAACACGACAAGGCTGCCCGATTTCCCCTTTGTTATTTATCTCGGTTCTGGAAGTGCTCTTAAATATGATTAGAGGGGACCGGTTGGTGGAAGGGATTCAGGTCGGAGCGAAACAATATAAACTTAAAGCCTTTGCAGATGACCTAGTTCTGACCCTGCAGGAGCCAGAATCTAGTACAAAAAGAGCATTACAATTGATTCAAGACTTTGGTTGGGTGGCGGGATTTAAACTAAATAAACAGAAAACTAAGGTGTTGGGGAAAAACTTGACAGATACAGAGTCAGATCGGTTTCAGAGAGAAACAGAACTAACTGTGGTTAAAAAAGTAAAGTACCTAGGGGTAAATATAACAGCAAAAAATCTGAGTCTATTTAAGGATAACTATGAAAAATGTTGGTCTGAAATTAAGAGAGACTTGGACAGTTGGACAAAATTGAAGCTTTCTTTGTTAGGCCGAATTGCTGCTATTAAGATGAATGTATTGCCAAAAATGTTTTTGTTTCAAACATTGCAGATTGTGGACAAGACGGAGTGCTTCCGGAAGTGGCAGAGAGATATCTCTAAATTTGTCTGGCAGGGCAAAAAGCCCAGAATTAAGTTTAAGATATTAACTGATGCGAAAGAAACAGGGGGCTTTGCCCTGCCAGACTTAAAGCTGTACTATGAAGCCGCAGCTTTCTGCTGGCTAAAAGACTGGCTACTTCTCGAAGACACTGATGTATTGGACCTGGAAGGCTTTAACAATGCTTTTGGTTGGCATGCATACTTATGGTATGACAAGGTTAAGATCAATAAGGCCTTTAAGAACCATATTGTCAGGAAAGCAGTATTTAATGTCTGGACAAAATACAAAGACTTATTGGAAAAAAAACTCCAAGGTGGCTTTCACCTCTGGAAGCTAAGGCCCGAAAAAGACCCAGTATGGAGGCCAAATGGCCAAAATATTGGGAAATATTAGAAAAAGATGGAGACAATTGGAAATTGCAGAGTTTGGAGAAAATGAAGGATAAAGTGCGAGACTGGTTACATTATGCTCAGATTAAAGAAGTCTTTAAAAACGACAAAAAGTTAGGGTTTCAGGTGGAGAAATCGAAGTTGGAAACAGAATTGTTAGAACCAAACACTAAGGTACTATCAAGAATGTATAACTTGCTGTTAAAATGGAATACACAAGACGAAATGGTTAAATCGGCTATGATAAAGTGGGCACAGGACATTGGGCATAACATTATGTTTGAGGATTGGGAAAGGTTGTGGACCACTGGGTTGAACTTCACTGCATGTAATGCTCTGAAGGAAAATGTAATGAAAATGATATATAGATGGTACATGACCCCAGTTAAACTTGCCAAAATATACCATTTGTCTGAAAATAAATGTTGGAAATGTAAAGAAAGTGAAGGAACATTCTTTCACCTCTGGTGGACTTGCCCTAAAGTGAAGGCCTTCTGGGAAATGATATATAATGAGTTGAAAAAGGTATTTAAGTATACCTTCACTAAGAAACCAGAGGCCTTCCTTCTGGGTATTGTCGATCAGAAGGTGCTAAAGAAGGACCGAACATTTTTTATGTATGCAACAACGGCAGCAAGGATACTCATCGCTAAGAACTGGAAAACTCAAGATCTACCCACGCTGGAAGAGTGGCAGATGCAGCTGATGGACTATATGCAACTGGCCGAGATGACTGGCAGAATCCGAGACCTGGGAGAAGAGAGGATTGAAGAAGACTGGAAGAAATTCAAGATTTATCTACAAAAATACTGTAATTTGGTTGAATGTTAAGAAGGATGCTAGATCAAAATAACTGTCCACCACTAAATTAGATTTGAATTCGATGATAAGTGAGATTAAGGAAAATATAAACCTTTTGGAGAACTGCTAGAATGTACTTAAATGAGCGGATATAAGATCGTAAACAAGATGATAATTTGCTTGAAAAAATTTTTTAACGATGTAAGTGGGAGCGGGAGACGTGAGGGAGTCCAAAGAAGTGATGAAATTATGTTATGATATAAGTAATGTTGTTTATTATTTATGCATTTGTATTCAAAAATTTTAATAAATATTTATAAAAAAATAATAATAATTAAATCAGAATTAAATCTAAATGATAAGCTCCATAAATGTATGTTTGTGTTTACACGTGCATAGAATTGGAATTTGGGAATTGGAATTGTGTTTACAGGGGAGAAATCCCTAGTTCATCAATAATAACTTTCAAAGCTATCTGAATGGAGAAATAATAATTAAACATTAATGTTTCACAGCTTACCAGTGGAAATGGTTTTAATTTAGGAAGTTTCATTTACCAATATTCAGAGTATTTCCTATCCCAGAAAGGAAGCTTAATGTCAACGGAAGACTAAAGGTGCTGATATAATCCAGTTAACACACCTAGGAATGTGGTCAAAAAAATACTATTGAATTGAAAATTCTAGAATTCCGGTGATCAAGTAAGTTTTCAGGTGTGGAGGTAAGCAGAAGATATGCTGGTTATCAATTTATAAGATTGTTTATGATAAAACACTTTTACAGTGGTACTTTGGTTTAAGAACAGTAAATATATTTCACAAAGAATAAATGGTATTGGGGAAAGATGGAGGCAGTTGGTACTTGACGGCTGGTTCATTCTTCTCTTAGTTTTCTTAGTTGCATCTTTGACTGAGAGCGTGGGAGTTTGGTGACTTCAAGCAGACATTGTCTGGAGGGGCTTTTGAGGACGGGCAAGATTTGGATTATTAGCTTATGCTCAGCTATGAAGGAGCTTTGAACACAAAAAGGACTAAACCCTCTCTTGGGCTCAAGGGACAGAAGAACATTCATATATATATATATATATATATATATATATATGCAGGTTTTGGTGTCCTCGGGTGTCTTCCCGTGTAAAAGTTGGGGTGTCTAGGCGACGTTTCGACGAGGTCTCACTCGTCATCTTCAGGCTGGTGCTTTCGGCTTCTTGTTACTGGAACAGAGCGGGATCTCAATGTTTGAGTTCCTATAAATACTGTAGAGGGGGTGTGGTGTCTAGCCTCCAATGTTCTGGGCATACATATATATATATATATATGAGAATAATACTTGATTTTCAACTGGGAAGATTCTGGAGCAGATCATTAAGCAAACAGTCTGTGAGCACCTAGAAAGGAATACTGTGATCACCAATAGTCAGCATGGATTTCTGAAAAGACTAACCTGATCTCATTTTTGGACAGAATTACAAGCCTGGTGGATGAAGGGAACACAGTCGATGTAGCCTACCTTGATTTCAGCAAGGCATTTGACAAGGTGCCCCATGATATTCTTGTAAAGAAGCTGGTAAAATGCGGACTTGACTATGCTACCACTCAGTGGATTTGTAACTGGCTGACTGACCGAACCCAAAGGGTGCTCATCAATGGTTCCTCTTCATCCTGGAGAAGAGTGACTAGTGGGGTGCCACAGGGTTCTGTCTTGGGCCCGGTCTTATTCAACATCTTTATCAATGACTTGGATGATGGACTCAAGGGCACCCTGATCAAATTTGCAGATGACACCAAACTGGGAGGGGTGGCTAACACCCCAGAGGACAGGATCACACTTCAAAACAACCTTGACAGATTAGAGAACTGGGCCAAAACAAACAAGATGAATTTTAACAGGGAGAAATGTAAAGTATTGCACTTGGGCAAAAAAAAAATGAGAGGCACAAATACAAGATGGGTGACACCTGGCTTAAGAGCAGTACATGTGAAAAGGATCTAGGAGTCTTGGTTGACCACAAACTTGACATGAGCCAACAGTGTGACGCGGCAGCTAAAAAAGCCAATGCAATTCTGGGCTGCATCAATAGGAGTATAGCATCTAGATCAAGGGAAGTAATAGTGCCACTGTATTCTGCTATGGTCAGACTATGGTACTGTGTCCAGTTCTGGGCACCACAGTTCAAGAAGCACACTGAGGAAACTGGAACGTGTCCAGAGGAGGGCAACCAAAATGGTCAAAGGCCTGGAAACGATGCCTTATGAGGTACGGCTAAGGGAGCTGGGCATGTTTAGCCTGGAGAAGAGGAGGTTAAGGGGTGATATGATAGCCATGTTCAAATATATAAAAGGATGTCACATAGAGGAGGGAGAAAGGTTGTTTTCTGCTGCTCCAGAGAAGCGGACACGGAGCAATGGATCCAAATTACAAGAAAGAAGATTCCACCTAAACATTAGGAAGAACTTCCTGACAGTAAGAGCTGTTCGACAGTGGAATTTGCTGCCAAGGAGTGTGGTGGAGTCTCCGTCTTTGGAGGTCTTTAAGCAGAGGCTTGACAACCATATGTCAGGAGTGCTCTGATGGTGTTTCCTGCTTGGCAGGGGGTTGGACTCGATGGACCTTGTGGTCTCTTCCAACTCTATGATTCTATGATTCTATGCACTGTTGACAACCAGACAAGTAACGTTTCTCTTCAGGTCTTGGGTAAGGCGTCTTATTCATATATATACGTGAATGGATAATACTTGTTCAATGGTTGGAAACCAGACAAGTAAAGGTTTATCTTCAAATATTTTGTAAGGCGTCTATTTGTTCATAAATAGCTAACAAAAAACATGTTCTCAATATAGTTGATATACTATAGCATACAGTACCCTACCTGTCTGGTTTGAAATCTTCCCTTCTGGACATGGAGTACAATCATAGCAGCAAAATGGTTCTCCCTCTTTCCTTTGTCTGCTGTAACCTGGATGGCAGTGGTCATTGCACAAGGCAAGGGGCACCACCTGCCCATAAAAGAGAAGGCATTGCATGTATTCTATTCTATTTGTGTTTGTTCTTTGCCTTTTCATCAATAGGCTGCTGCATTGAAATAAGGCACAGAGAGGGTTTTTTAAAAAATAGATTAATTAATAAGTGCCACTAACTTTACAATGGTTGTGACAATCACCAATATTTGTGCATATTCAACCCCCCAAAAAATAATGGAATCATAGAGTTGTAGGGGACTGTGAGGATCATGTATTCCAACCCCTCACAATGCAGGAATATACAGCTGTCCTATAAAGGGATCAAACCTGTGACCTTGGCATTATCAGCACCTTGCTCTAACCAGCTGAGCCACTCAGCCAGTAAATGGTTCAGGCAAAGAAAATGTGAATATCTACTGATATATGTTTTCTTTTAAAATACGTTTATACAGATGAGAAGTGGCAACTTGGTTCCTTTAAAGAAATAAATCACAGAAATGAAACAAAAGATTCCTATGAAGCACAATTTTGCATTGCATGCTTTCTCTGCTTGTTGCATGTGGATGTTCTCATTATTTTCATTATTGGATTATTATTTCATAATCCACCTTAAGAAAAATGAAATCTCAAACATGGCAACAGCAGAAATACAGTGTGTAGGGAGAGGTGTATCGGAGCCAAAGAACACACCAAAAATTAATTATAATTTTCTTAATTTATAATTCCCTGACACCTAAAAAGTTTTTCCACAGAATGACTACAAAGGTTCTAACCCTTTGCTGCTAGCCACACTACACCAACACCCCTAACACTGGTCAACAAATCTTGGTTCAACTAAATAGTCTAGGCATTTCAAATGGTGTTTCAGGGAAGAGCTGCAGGGTTTTAAACACTAAAAGCCAAGATCCCTACAGTGACATGTAAACAACCCAACGCTAACATACAAAGAATCAATGCAGCTAAAAGAAACTCATTCAGCAGGGTGTACATGATTATGAAACAAATCTGGTTAATGCCGACCTATAGACCTCAGAAGCTGCAATTGGGTCCTACCTGGTTAAAACTCTGGTGCCATGTAATGATCTTTTCATCAATGAAGAAATCACTGCCCAGTGGTGATTGGGGATCCACTTTCCCAACTTTCACTCTTAAGAAGGACTTATTTGGGAAAGTCATCAAGTTGATAATATCAAATCCACCTTCGAGCTCATGTTTCTCATTAAAAAAGACAGTGTCCCCCGCACTGTTGTTAAACAAGATATTCCTCAGGAAAGGTTGAAGCTACAGAGGAGGAAAGAGAACGGTAAATTGGGTAAAAGAGAGAACACTAAAAAGCTTCTGTTTTCTTATGCTGGGATCAATTTATACTATTTGTTGAAGCTCCCCTTGAGTTTTACGGGGAGACATACCTGCCCAAATTCCATTTTAGAAACTAATTTTGTATTTCGTAATTAAGAAGCATTTTTTACCTAGAGGTATTAGCTGCCTTCATTCAATGTAAGTAAAAAAAATTACTTTTACAAATTTGCCTGCTTTATTCTGAGCAACAGGTAGAAACTGAGGAAAGATCAGCAGAACACAAATAAACAGAGATAAAATATGTAACTTGATAATTCCTAGCTTCACAGCCTCCTTGCCATCTTTTTTCTCCCACACATGTTGGATACGAGGTTTAAATTTTAATTTACAGATTTAATCCTCAATCCATATCCATCCACCTAAGTTCAACATTTCCATTCAACTCTTTTTAGCTCTTTTCAACTGCTAAAAAGTTTCAAGCATTGCAGTATTGGCAAGCCATTTGACTTAAATTTGCAAGCATGCTTACATAGAATTTAATACAACAAAAGCTTTTGATCTGCTTATTGAATTTCACCAAACCAATGCAAGTGTTGCCATTACCTGGAAATATTGATTTTGAGGTCTCAGATAGTTACCAAGTACCATCTCTTCCTGTTTGGTTCTGGGTGCCAACATGGCATGCAAAGCATGTGCCACAGCATAGATGGCATTGTAGATGCAGTAGCAGACTCCTTTGTGCTGCTTGCTGGTGGCATATGAGTGCATGGTCATGGACACCCCGGGGTAGGGGCCCCTCCTGGCTGGGTGGCTGTGGCCCCTCTGCATTAGCTGAGACCCAGCTCCGGCAGGCTGCCCCCTCTCCAGCCCATCCCGCTCCGTATGAATGTGGTGAGTGGAGGTTTCTCAGTCGCTCTGTCCCCGAGGGAAGAAGGGAGGATGGGAGGGGAGGCGTGTGTGTGTGCACGTGCACAGTCTGGCCCACCACAAGTTATGAGGGACAGTGAACTGGCCCCCCTCCCAGAAAAAGTTTGCTGACCCATGCCTTATAATAATAAATACATACAACTTTCCAAAGAGCCAAATGAAAAAGCAACATTCTCTGTGGATATGGAATGTGCTCTCCAAGATTTAGTTTTATGCTTGGGCTATTCATTTTTTTAAAAAAGAAAAGATCTGCTTTCCATGCTAGACATTACCTGGAATTGCGGCTTTTGAGGTCTCAGATAGTTACCAAGCACCATTTCTCTATATTTCGTTCTGGATGCCAACATGGCATGCAAAGCATGTGCCACAGCATAGACAGCATTGTAGATGCTGTAGCTTTGGCTGGTCATTTGCATTTCAAAAAAAGCCCCAGGAAGCCTCTCCAGCTTCTCCTCACCAGTGCAGGATTCCCCCTCCGTCTCCACATCTAGAAACTGGCAACCAAATGTCTGTTGCCAGAAGAACCTGATAAAGCCATCGGCCTCAGAGTGGGGATTTAGGTTCAGGAGGAAACAGTGGAACCCCTTCACCTCACTGGAATGAATGGCAAAGGAAAAGGCACCATGGAAGTTTTGTATATCCAGATCTTTGTGGTATACATCCAATGACAAATCCCAGTCAGCAGTCATAACCCACACTTTGTTAATGGGACTCGCACTCACCATTATGCCTATTAGTAGCAGCCATTGCAAACTTGTCTTGGTGTTTTTGTCTGCATTGACAACAAATACATTGACTTTTGTTTTGCCTAGGAACTCGGCCATTCTCCGATATTCCGCCATCATCCCCAAATCACTAAGATCCTTTTGGATTATAAATCTCTCAGTGACAGCTATACAGATGCCATTCCGGGAAAGCTGGTGTGTCAATTTTTTCACAAACGTTTCTCCTTTATCGTCAGTTGTGACAAATATCCCAACCCACTTCCACTGGAAATAGAGAAGAAGCTGAACAATGCCAGTGTATTGATGTTCTTCACTGGGGGCCATTTGGTACAAGGAAGAAATATGGTCTTTTTCACTCACCGATGGAGTGAATGAAGAATAGGTGATCTAGTGAAGAACAGAGGGATTTTAAATCACCAGGTAGGATATCTGTGTGTCTTTAGGTTTTTTATTCTTGCTGAATTCAGTAACTTTCTGAAATTAAGGATTACTTTTTGAATTTGCTTTTGCGCGTCCCTGCTCCTCATTTTCCTACTTTTGCCATGTTTTATAGGCAGTAGTGGCTGGTGGAGTGGGTCAAGGGAACTTCTTCGGCCTCTCGGGACAAGAGTCTCTGAGATGTACATTGAGGGCAAAAGGGAAGGGAGAGATGTTTGAACAGTGCAAATGCATTATGGTGAGTGCTGGATATGTATGTGTCTTTAAGTAATCAAACACATTTTTAGTACATCATGCTTCAGCAGAGGGAGAGATTGGGACCAGAAACATTACACTAACGCAGATGAGAGGTCAGTTTTATTTAGGTAATCCTCATCTACTTTAGGTTTTCCATTTAAGTTGGCAATCTCAATAACTTTCTGAGTTTAAGGACTAGTTTTTGAATTTGCTTTTCCTCATCCTTGCTCCTCGTTTTCCTACTTTTGCCATGTCTTATAGGCAGTAGTGGCTGTTGGAGTGGATCCTTTGTATTCTGAGCTTAATATATATTTCTTAATAAATTTATTTACTAAAAAACATTAATCTTTTATACTACTTTCGAATTTCCTTTAATACCAATACCCATCCAACTTTAACATCCCTCCCCATAAACCTTCCCTGTCTCCAAACCACATTGTCTGTGATGGTTTTGTCATGGCAAGTGAGGGGGAACTGGTCTGGCTTTGCCACTGAGGATCCTCTGGTGGATCCCAACCTGCTGTCATAAAGATTAAAATTATGGTTTCTTCATACCATACACCTTCAGTGGCCTGCTAAGGGAGTGGATCTTAATTTCTTCTAGTCATAGCATACTGAAAGTTGAAAGAACAGGGTTCTTGTTTTTATAAATAAAACAATAAATAAGCAAAGAAATATTTATTTTAGCCTGCCAAAAAACATTATCATTTCCTTCTCCCCCTCCCAATGCCCTGGGATACACACTAAGGCTAAATCATATGCAACAGTTGTGGAGTCTTCATTCCAGCCACACTCTTCCTACCTGTAGAATCTTATAAAGCTCCAAGATGGAGGCCATGTGGCTTGAAGTTTCAGAGTCAAGGCCCCCAATGGCAGCTACCAGGTTCTTCTCAACGCCACATTTGTAGTTGGGGATGGTTTTCCTGTGATGAAAGATGAGGTTCAAAGTATTCTGATAAGTCATCTTTGCATGACAGTAGCTGTCATAGATCTGGAACCCCAAAGTGATGTTGGATAAAATGTTGGGGTTCTCGTTGACCTCATTCACAGCAAAGACTAAGGAAAGGACATGCTGGTAGTTCTTTGGCAATGCACTGAAACAATACAGAGATTATGCATGTGCTGGGTTTTCCTGCTTCTGTCTTGCTTCTGCTGGGCAGACATCAGGGATATAGCTATTAAGCACAGTGGCTAGGTTCTCTCTCCACCATTGGAGGCACTATGCCTTTGAATCCCAGTTTCTGGGAATAGGAACTGAAAAGACTGCTGTGATGTTCAGGACTTGTTTGTGGGTTTATCATGGCCACCCGTTGACTACTGTGAGTGTAGGGCTATATAGGCCTTTGGCCAGACCCAGCAGGGTCTTTCTTACATTTGCTAATTCTTATGACCTCTTTGTGGAGAACAGAATGAAATGTATGACACTACTGCTGAAGGCCAGAGTAGGAGGAAAGTGCAGAAGAGAAAAATATAGCTGCATATCAAATGTGAATTTCAAAGGATGTCAATGTTTTGGTTTCCAAAACCTTTCAGGAAATCTGAATTAGTTAGATGTGCCTTTCAATGTAAATTGAGCTAATGTTCTCCCCTATTCCTACTTATGGACAGTCCAGGCGATGGTCCCATGTCATTGACTCTAGCTCAGTCTACTGATGGTCTGCCTGTCCTACAAATCCTGAGGAGCCTGCTTTTTATCATACTATCACGTTTATTATCTAATTTTTATTATTTACGTACATAACCAGGAGTTCCCCCCCCAAAAAAGAATAAAAATAATAATGTCCTTACAGATATTCATCATCAGCTGCTTCCTTTGGCTTCTCCTCAAACTCTATTGAAGTGAAGATAGGTTCAAAGAATTGTGAAGTGATTCCACCAATAAGAAAGTTCCCTGGCTGATAATACTGGTGAGGGGCGTGGAGGGGGTCAATCACACAATGCAAATCAGAAGTTATAAAAAATAGAGGGAACACCATGAGTAGGACCCAGAAGGGTAAACTTAGCATTATTGAGATGTTGAGCTTCTCCTCTTAACCATAAATCACCTGATTAAGTCTACAAATGCTTATCCTCACCCAATGTCAGCATAGCAGCTCTAGTCTCTGTGTATAAATGGTAGAGTAGCTGTCATTGGCAATGGGGTGGTTTTTTATAAGCATTCTGCTGTTTCTCTGTGGCATATGGGCTTCAAAATACCATATGGATACTGCTAGAGAAAGAATGAACTGCCGTGTGTTAGGATAATAACATGGTACACTGTCCCAGGGAGATTGCTAGGTCTGTGGCACCATGTGCAGCAGAAACATTGAACAAAATATGTTTTGTCCCCTTGAGAAGATATTATATGTTGCTCTGAAGATCAGGCAGAGCATCTGGTTTCAGGAAGATATGAATGAAAATTATAGTGGATTAGCCAGGCCAGGGGAGAAAATGGAAAGGCTGGTGTTCCATTATGCTCCAGAGAAGGGAATGTTCCACAGTATAGAAAATGCCTTGCATGAAAAAGTGGCCAGGTCCAGCATCTTGACTAACAAAGGAAGGAAGAAATAGTTCACTGAGAACTTGGCCAGTGTTAACATATGGTTGCTTCTCTGTTTTGCAAGCATGGCATCTATTAGCATTGAGTACTTTGTTGCTCATTATCTGGTTGCCAGAAAAGGCCCTCTGTCTGTTGTCTGATGCTGTAAGCAGAACCAGGAACAGTGAATGAAGTAATCAACTTTATTGCTCAGTAATCAAGGAGTCACCACACAGCACACCTATCAGATAAGCACGTCAGTTGCACAAGCTAAAATTCTGTCCTCTCTCCCCCTGATTTATACCACCCCCTTGCATTTTTTTCACTGTGACTCAGCTTTCTTAATCATTCTAGCCTTTTCCCGTCCCTTTTATCCTGCGCTGGGAGTGGAGAAGGGGAAGGAGCTGAATCAGGACTGTATTGCAGAGCAGCAGACACACTCCTCACTCCTTCTCTATCAGCATCTGTGGCTACCTCAAGCGTCTCCCCTTCACCCTCACTCTCCGCTAGTGATTCCTCCCTATTCCACCAGTCTGAACCTGGTTCAAAGTCCCCTTTACCCTCAGGTGCAGCCTGTCTGCCACCACTCTTCCTCATCCAGCCAGACCATGACACTCTTTGCGTGCAGTCTCAGGACTTACCTCAGAGCATGGCCGGGTTCAGAACAAGGCCTCTTTCTTGCCTACATGAGGGATTAAGTTTTCAGATCAAAGTGATATGTGGGGGCAGCAGGTATAAAGGCGATGTTTATTAAAACACCGAAGGAAAACCCAGCTCAGGGCTGCGTATCTTAAATAAAACGAAAATGTGATACAGGGGAGAATGGGCAGTCCCAGAGCAGCTCAGAGTAAAGTGTGTGGCATGATAGAGGCAATGGCACACCCACTCTTTAAGAGAACCTTTATAGACCCAGAAGCTACGAGCCATAAACTATGACCCAGTGACAGGGGTGCTAAGTGGGGCTGGGGGCTTCCCCTGAAAATTTTCAAGGATGGGGCAGGGCTCCTTCAACATTTAATAACAGCCATTGCGGTGCAGGCCAAAGGGCATGCTTGTGTCACACCACTTTGCTATCGCCATTGAGGGGGCACGGGCCACATGATGTCAGCATGCTGTGACCAGCGCGGAAGCCATGTGGCGTCTGCATGACATGTCAACACACCCCACAGTGTGTGCAAGTGACATCAGAACAGCCCGCGGCATGTGTGCATGGCCTGCTGACATCACACTGCCCAGGCAACCCCGATCACAGGAGCAAGGCAGCGTTCATGCCCAGTGACAAATAACCCCTTTGGGGCAAGATACTTGAGATGGTGTTGGGTGTCCAGCTCCAGGTACACTTAGAGGAGACTGAATGTCTGGATCAATTTCAGTTTGCTTTCAGGCCTGGTCAAGGCAACTATACCGACTTGCTTGCCCTGGCTGGTGATATTTTCGGGAGAGAGAAGGAAGGAGTGCAACCCACCACATTGTTATTGGTTGTCTGTTTGGTCTGCAAATGTGCTCAGACTAGTCTTTAAAACCCTAAACAACTGAGAGTGCATCTCCTTCTCTACAGACTCTCTTCAATTTTATCGTCTCCTAAGAATCACCTTCTTAGTAGTTTCACTGCCCTCAGACATATCAGGGTAGGTTGGTCTGGGAAAAAGCGTTGTCTCTTGTGGCCCTTGGAATTCCCTCCCCACAGAGCGGGCAGTGTGGCTGCTTTTTATATATATATATAATTATATATATAACCATATATAAATATATATATATAAAACCAAAAAAATATATATAACCATAGCTTTTTTTATATATATATAATTTTTTATTGATTTTCCAACACAAATTAAAGACAAAACAACATACACACATAGACAAACAAAAACATACAAACATGTATAATTTCAAAAAATTTTCTCCTGAACCTTATTTCCTAGACCTCCTCCACCTCCCCCTTCTGTATTATAATTTCTTTACTATCTATTCAGCAAGTTCTTATCTTATTTCACAATCTTAACTTAATAATTTTGTTAAACCATACTATTAATTTCCTTTTTCTTCTTTCTTTCACTCCCTGGTTTATCTTTAAAACCTTATAACTATTTAATTTAACAGACACCCAATTCTAACTTAATCTTAAACCTTTTTCCTAAAGTCGGCCCAAATTTCTCTTCCTCGATTTTCCACATTTCATAAAAATTACAAAAAAGAAATAAACATTGTGATGGGATGATGAGCTGCTTGTGCGCAAAAGCTTAATCCCTCAGAGTTTAGGCATGGTTCTCAAAACTCTGTCTTTTGCGGAGCCCCTTAAACATGACTCCACTAGTCGCTGGCAGAATCTGACAGTGGGCGTTTATGGAATCTACTCCAACATAAAAGTTCCTTAACGGAAACGCGTCTTCGGGATTCTCGGCGCGACAGTTTCCGGCGAGGAGTGGGTGTACCTAAAGGAGGTCCTGAGACCTCGCCACTGTTTTCGCTGGAAGACTCTTTGAGCCATCCCTCCGACTCACCTTCTCTCGAGACTCCCTCTCTCCCCCTGCTGGTACCTTCCTCCGCTGCCGAGTCTCTTTTTTAAAAAAAATATTTTTATTAAGATTTTTAAACATAAATGCAAATATAATGAACAATATAACACATATCATAACATATTTTCTTCACTTCTTTTGACTTCCTCACGTCTCCCGCTCCCACTTGCATCATTGTCAATTCTTGCCCGCAATTTACCATCTTGTTTACATACTTATGTCCCATTCATTTAAAATATAATCTAATATTTCTCCCAAAGGTTTATGATTTTTCCTCAATCTCACTTAGCATCCTAATTACATCTAATTTAGTGGTGGTCAATTATTTATGATCTAGCCTCCATCTTAACATTCAACCAAATTACAATACTTTTTAAAATAAATCTTAAATTTCTTCCAATCTTCTTCAACCTTCTCTTCTCCCAGGTCTCGGATTCTGCCGGTCATCTCAGCTAATTCCATATAGTCTATCAGTTGCATCTGCCACTCTTCCAGTGTGGGTAGATCTTGAGTTTTCCAATGCTTAGCGATGAGTATCCTTGCTGCCGTTGTTGCATACATAAAAAATGTTCGGTCCTTCTTTAACACCTTCTGGCCGACAATACCCAAAAGGAAGGCCTCTGGTTTCTTAGTAAAGGTATACCTAAATACCTTTTTCAGCTCATTATATATCATTTCCCAGAAGGCCTTCACTCTAGGGCAGGTCCACCAGAGGTGAAAGAATGTTCCATCATTTTCTTTACATTTCCAACATTTATTTTCAGACAAATGGTATATTTTGGCAAGTTTAACTGGGGTCATGTCCATCTATATATCATTTTCATCACATTTTCCTTCAAAGCATTACATGCAGTGAAGTTCAGCCCGTTGGTCCACAACCTTTCCCAGTCCTCAAACATGATATTATGTCCAATGTCCTGTGCCCACTTTATCATAGCCGATTTAACCATTTCATCTTGTGTATTCCATTTTAACAGCAAGTTATACATTCTTGAAAGTATCTTAGTCTTAGGTTCTAACAGTTCTGTTTCCAATTTCGATTTCTCCACCTGGAACCCTAACTTTTTGTCATTTTTAAAAACTTCTTTAATCTGAGCGTAATGTAACCAGTCTCGCACTTTGTCCTTCATTTTCTCCAGCCTCCGCTGCTGAGTCTCTCTTAGCTTCCGAGAGCCCCTCCACCACCTGCCTCTCCGATGGCAGTTCCCTGACAAACATATAAACAAAATCTAACAGATTATATCACCTTTCGGATTCCCAAATCTCACCCTCCCTTTCCCGGCTTTAATCCCCAAACCAGTATCCATAAATACGTCCATTTCTCAGCCTGGATCCCAAACACCAGAGGCTTTTAAACCTCTTTCAGTTTCTCTCTGCCAGTCTTTTTGGTAGTCCTTTATTTGGTAGTCCTTTATTTTCAGCACCGACTCTCGAAGAAGCTCTATCCCAATAATGTCCATTTTTCTTCCGAGCAGGCCTCTGTATTTAGAAATGGGGCTCAAATTTTGTTTCTTAAGTCTTTTAAATCTATATGTCCCAAAAGCTCCCATTTCCATCTCAATCAAATTTATGCTTCCAGGCCTCTGGCTCAGCTTTAACTTCTGCAACCTTGTGGCTTCCTCTTTAATTTCCAGCATGTCCTGATATGTCTCTTGGGATTTTTCAAACTTCGTTTCCTCAGCTGCAGCTGTTTCTGTTTCAACTCCAAGGGTTATTTGTTCAAAGTCAAAAACTTCTGTCAAGTCTTTTCCTGTTCCCACAGAGTTATTTACTGTATCATTCAGTTCTGTTACTTTTGTTGTTAAGATGTTGCAGTGCTCCTGGAACTTTCCCAGGAGATAAAATGTTTTGCTCAGTTCTGCTAGTAATTTTCCACTGGCTGCCATTTCTTACAACGTTCCAAAACTCTCCTCTAGGGGGATTCTATTTAGTTGATGCCCTTAAAATTCCAATACAATAAACCAAAATATAGCTTGTTTTTCTTTGTTCTCAGCCGTTTAAATCCAAATCTAAAAAAGTCCAACCAGCAGAGTCACCAAAAACAACGTTTCCTTTTATTTCCCAACTTTGACAGCTAGTTTGACAGCTGTCAAAGTCTGTATCTTTCCGACAGGCTCTTTCGCAGATCGCGCCCGGATTCCGGGGGGTTACACTTTAATTTAAACCAATTCTAACCCTCCAGCTTTAGCTTATCTACAAAACAGGGGGGGGGGGTGGACTTCCTTTTTGCGCTTCCCCCCGATCGTGCCGAATTTAAAGAAAATTTACCTTTTGAGTCCAATTTCCATATTACTCACGGGTTGTTATTTTTAGTCCAAATATCAAAGGAAAAAGTCAGCGCTCTTCGGCCATGGCTCGCGGCTTCACTCCACTGAAGTAGCGGTCTACTCACAGCACCACGCCACCCTCCATACCCTCTCCAAAGCCTTTAAAAGGCTCTTCGTGGGTCGGGGGGCGCTTAAGGTGCCCGCCGAGTCACCAAGTCCGCAGGCTTCAGCGCCTGCGGTTTCTGAGGGTCCCCGTGTCGCTGCGGCGGCGAGACCCATCTTCAGTAGAGCCAATTCCCTCCGGAGCTCGGAGGGAATCCGCCGTTACCCGTTTGCGCTAAACCGGAAGTCCCGTGGCACCATAGCTACACAGCTTGACCTTTGACATTTGAGATATGTCTTTTCCCTCGCTATTTTGGGATTGCTAACAACCTAGATTAGTCCAGGATCCCACCATCCACAAGAAAAGAACACTCATTTGAGAACCATAACCCTGATCAGGTTGACCTCCTTATGTCCCAGGTGAATAAAGAAGGAAGGTGTGAGTACATCTCCCATTGCTGGAATTGCATTGCGTGGACAGGCGGAGTCCCCAGATCCTGCGCGGTCCCCCCGTCATGTGGAATAACGACTCAAGACAACGTGCTATGGGATTAAATTGGCCACAACTTTATTAAATTTCAAATGTGGGTAGACCTTGGCTCAGGCATTGGGCGTTCTCCCTCTCCAGTCCCCAGCCGGGGACCTAATAATAATAATAATAATAATAATAATAATAATAATAATAATAATTTTTTATTTATACCCCGCCCTCCCCAGCCAAGGCCGGGCTCAGAGCGGCTTACAAGCAATAATAAAAACAAGATGAATGATTACAAACTTAAAAACAAAAATAAAACACAACAATTAAAATAATGGAACATTAAAATATTAAAATGTAGCCTCATCGCAGGAGGAGAAGGAAAAGAAGGGGGAAAAAGAGAGAGAGAGGGGGGGGGAGGGAGGGAATCAAACTGGCTCCAAGCCAAAGGCCAGGCGGAACAACTCTGTCTTACAGGCCCTGCGGAAAGAAATCAGATCCTGCAGGGCCCTGGTCTCATGAGGCAGAGCGTTCCACCAGGCCGGAGCCAGAGTTGAAAAGGCCCTGGCTCTGGTCGAAGCCAATCTAACTTCCTTAGGGCCCGGGACCACTAGGGTGTTGTTATTTATGGACCTTGAGGCTCTCCGTGGGGCATACCAGGAGAGGCGGTCCCGGAGGTACGAGGGTCCTAGGCCGTGAAGGGCTTTAAAGGTCAAAAGCAGCACCTTAAATCTGACCCTGTACTCCACCGGGAGCCAGTGCAGCTTGAAAAGCACTGGGTGAATATGCTCCCATGGCAGAGACCCCGTGAGGAGCCTCGCTGCAGCATTCTGTACCCGCTGGAGTTTCTGGGACAGCTTCAAGGGCATCAGGGCTATCCAGTGTGGGGGGGGGGGATGGGCCGGCTCTGGAGAACATATGTTCAAGCAGAGATAGCCGCCCCCGCTACGCCGCCGCCCCCGCCGCAGGGGAGAGCAATGATGACCTTTCGGCGTACGGTCAAAGCCTCCCTTCAGAAACCACTTTAACGGGGAACCCTGGAATCGCCGCTGCAAAGAGGAAGATGGACTAAAGGATTCCGCCCAAGGCCTAATACCGCCAAAGTTGTGACGTTTTGCTACGGGAAAGGCGAAAGCTGCCAATGCAGGGAAATTCCTTTCCGGCCCTTTAACAGCGACCTTAACGTAGCAGCGCCCGCATACCTGTGAAGAAAAGTTAACCTGCAAAATAAGACATTAACTGAGGGTGGGTAGGGTGGAAGAAGCTCTGGAGCCACGTGAGGATTCCCAGGTAAGATCGTCCCTCTATTGTGTGGGCAGGTAATCCCCCCCACCTGGCCTGGTCTCCTTGGCAACGCTTCCTCCAGGTGGGATTGGACAACTGACTGAGGTAGGCGGAGACCTCAAGGTATCCCACCTGAGGGAAGGCAAAGCCAAGCCTATGCTGTTGGAGCCGCTCCAGATCTAGGGGCTGCGCGCGTCCATGCAAAGGGCGCCCCCTGTTTTAAGCCGGGAGCGGTCATTCTGCTGCTTCCATATATTTTCAAATGGACATACAGCAGAGTAATGCAGAAGCAATGAGTAGTAAGTGTTTATTTTCAGAACTAAACCAGATGTTTTATTGTCAATATCTGCTTAAGAGTTGAGAAATATGGTCTGAAGCTCAACATCAAAAGTTAAGAGTTGAGAAATGTGGTCTGAAGTTCAACATCAAAAAAACGAAGAACATGGCCACTGGTCCCATCACCTCCTGGCAAATAGAAGGGGAAGAAATGGAGGCAGTGAGAGATTTTACTTTCTTGGGCTCCATGATCACTGCAGATGGTGACAGCAGTCACAAAATTAAAAGACGCCTGCTTCTTGGGAGAAGGGCAATGACAGGCCTAGACAGCATTTTGAGAAGTAGAGACGGCACCAGCGTTTAATGGCGGTCCTTGCTTCGAGCTCCGAAGGAGGACTGCTCCGCGAGTTCGGGTCTGACCCGCTATGGCGAGCGGGGGACCCCTAAAATCACAGGCGCGGAAGCCTGTGAACAAGGAGACTCGGTGGGCTCCTTTGGCGCCCCCGGTACTGTGAAAGAGCCTTTTTAAAGGCTCCAGAGCGGCATCGGGTGTGAGCGCGGAGCTGAGAGTCGCAACCCAGCCCGCGGAGTGAAGCCGCGTCGCCATGAACGGAGAGCGCCAATTCCTTTCTGAAACAGAAATTTGACTGCAACACCCGTGAGTAAGATTGAGGGCTTGAACGGGACATTGAAATTTAAATCTTGAAATTTGGCTGAAAACGGGAAAGGCATAAAGTAAGGAAGTCTGCCTCCCCGAACTGCATGACAAGTAAAGCAACGGAAAGCAAAGCTGCATTTGAAAGAAAACAATCCTTTAAGTTGATTAAACCTAACATCAGACTTATACTTCCCCCCAAGGAGCAGGGGAAAGGGGGAAGAAAAATGGGACATTGCTAACCTGCCTGAAGTTAACGGGGGGAAAAAAATCTTCCACTGTCAAACCCCAGGTCGGGCTGCCTGAGTAAGGCACCGGGGAGGTGAGCTGTCAGTTGAGATTGGATACAAAGTTGGGGGGTTTTGTTTGAGACAAAGTTACGGGACTTTAATGGAACTACTTTGCTGAACGTTTGGGGGGGGGGGAAACGTAACAGAAACTTTCACTGTGGACTTTTGAACTCTTGGTTCATAGCTCTATGTTTCCTTTTTGTCTTTATCCACTTGGATACAATTGAATGCTCCCTCTAGATGGTTTAAAGAGAAACTGTTACAGTCAAAAAGAAACAGTGGCATTTTCCACTTGCAAGCCTCTCCTGTGAGAACGACCTTGAGGATATGAGTGGCCCAGCAGATGAGATAATAACAGATGAGATCCAAAGTAAAACAAACACAAAAGAAAAGGGGCTCAATATCAGGCACAACACCAGCTGCACAGGAAAAAATACCAACAGCATCTATGGAATCTATGACACAGGCACTGCTTAAAATAAACCAATCTTTAGAAGCACTGACTAAGCAGTCTATGGAAAATTCCAAAAAATTGACAGAACTGACAGCAAGATTGGATTTGAACACTGCAAGTGTAGCATCTAATACAGATTCTATAAATAAGTTAATTCAAGAAAATTCCGAAACACGAAAGATTGCTGAAAGTGCAAAAAACACAGCAGAGGAGACAAGGGAAAAGCTTGCGCCGATTACAAAAAAAGTGAATGAACATGATGCAACCCTGTCTTTGCTACAGGGAACCAGGCAGAGGGCCTTCTCGGTAGTGGTGCCCACCCTGTGGAACGCCCTTCCAGCAGATGTCAAAGCAATAAACAACTACCTGACATTCAGAAGACATCTTAAGGCAGCCCTGTTCAGGGAAGTTCTTAACGTGTGATTTTACTGTATTTTTGGTTTTTATGGAAGCCGCCCAGAGTGGCTGGGGAGGCCCAGCCAGATGGGCGGGGTATAAATAATAAATTATTATTATTATTATTATTATTGCTGGAACTACAGAGGAAGGAGAAAAATTTGAAACTGAGATTGGTTCCAGAAAATGAAGGAGACAATCTTGTGGACTTCCTTACACAGAATTTTTCGGAATTTTGGTCAGAAGATTTGCAGGAAGAAGAATTTGAAATAACAACAGCCTTCCGGCTGGGCAGGAAGCAAGGAAAGAAGCCAAGGGATTGTTTAATTACATTGAGATCCAAGGAAGAAAGAGATAAATTACTGAACTTGCACTATCAGAAGGCCTTGGAGAGCCAAAACTGTCAAGTACAAATTTTTAAAGATATCCCTAAATACATTTTGGAGGTGAGAACCTTCTACAAAGATCTGGTCTACCTGCTGAAGAAAAACATCATACCCTTCAGGTGGGAGTTTCCACAAGGATTGTCTTTTAATTTCAAAGGAAGGAAAATTAAAATAAAAACAGTTCAAGACAAAGAACAGTTTTTGGAGAGATACCTGGAGGACTTGCAGAAAGGAACAGTAGAAACAATAACAGAAGATATTGCAAACCTATCATTTGGACTCATACCACCATCGGAAGAGGAACAAAAGCTTGGAGCAGTTGGAGGAACAGGCACCTAATAACAAAATGTCTCTGCAACTTCTTAGTTGGAACTGCAATGGTTTGAACCTTCCCCGAAAAGGACGCCAAGTTTTTCATATTTTGAAAAGAGAACAATTAGACCTAATATGTTTACAAGAAACTCATGTGACCAGGACACAAAGAAAATTGTTAGCAAATAAGAGACTTGGACAGGAATTTATTTCATCAGATAAAGTGAAGAAAAGAGGTGTGGTGATTTACGTAAAAGAAAAATTGACCCCAAAGATGATATTTAAAGATGAACAAGGAAGATACCTGGCAACTGAAATACAAGTTCAAGGAGAAAAGATTTTAATAGTTGGAATTTATGCACCAAATGATGGGAAGGCTGAATTTTTTAAGAAGTTGCATGAGACTTTAATGGACTATCTAGATTAGAAAGTAGTAATGATGGGAGACATGAACGGAGTGGTCTCCACAAACATGGATAAGGCACAGAGACAAGTAATTTCCAAGGAAGGGAGACTACCAAAGACTTTTTTCGAGATGACTGAAACTATGGACTTAATCGACATCTGGAGAACAAGGAACCCTCTTGAGAGAGAGGGAACTTTTTTCTCTGAAGCAAAAATGACGTGGACAAGAATTGACCAAATTTGGGTAACTAGTAGTATGGCGCCAAGGATAAAAAAAGTAGAAATCTGCCCAAAGACCTGCTCCGACCATAACACGGTGAGGATGGAGATGAAATTAACATCAACTGGATCCTTTAGATGGAAAATGAATGACACCTTATTCAGCGATGAAGAGATTTATAAGAAGGCCCAAAAGACACTGAAAGATTACTTTGAGATAAACCTGAGAACAGAAGTGGAAAAAAGAATAATCTGGGACGCAAGCAAGGCCGTGATGCGAGGTTTCCTAATACAACAAAATTCTATAAAGAGGAAAGAACAAAATGAGAGGAAAGAAATTTTTTTGGAAAAGATGAAAGAAGGTGAAAAGAAACTGAGGTCTAAACCAAAGTCTCATGAGATTTTGAGAGAAATAAAGTATTACCAGAAGCAATATATGGAACTGATGAATCAAGAGATAGAATGGAAAATAAAACAAATGAGACAAAAGACATTTGAATCGGCGGATAAATGTGGGAAACTTCTATCATGGCAACTGAAAAAGAGGCAAAAAATGAACACTGTGACAAGTTTAGAAGTGGATGGAAAAATCATTTCCAAACCAAATGAGATAAGTAATTGTTGTCAAAGTTTTTTTAGGAAATTATATGCACAAGGGCCAATCAACGAACAAGAAATAGAAGAATTTATTAAGAAGTACGGACTACCAAAAATTTCAGAGCAAAGTAAAATGATCTTGAATGAGAAAATAACAGGACAAGAGATAGAAGGTGCCATCCAGAATATGCAACTGGGAAAATCTCCAGGACCAGATGGTTTGACTGCCAGATATTATAAAGCGCTGAAGGAATGGTTAATACAACCATTGAAAGAAGTTTGTAATGAAATTTTGGAGGGGAAAAAGGCACCCAAATCGTGGAAAGAATCTTTCATCTCACTTATACCGAAAACTGAGAATGAAAAGAACCAGGTTAAAAACTACCGCCCTATATCATTACTTAATGTGGATTATAAAATTTTTGCAGACATTTTGGCAAAAAGATTGAAGAGAGTGCTGTTAGGGGAGATTCATAAGGACCAAACTGGCTTTCTTCCGGGGAGACATATGTCAGATAATGTGAGGACTATTATAGACGTTTTGGAAATGTTAGAAGTGGACACGAACAGGAAGGCTTTGTGGACGCGGAGAAAGCTTTTGACAATATTTGCTGGAGCTTTATGAAGAAAAATCTCCAAGGAATGGGGGTAGGCCAAGGTTTTGAAAATGGTATAGGTGCGATATATTCTAAACAAAAAGCAAAGCTAATTGTAAATAATGTGGTTACGGAAGAAATACCAATAGAAAAAGGTACACGACAAGGATGCCCAATATCCCCTTTACTTTTTATATCAGTCCTGGAGGTTTTGTTAAATATGATTAGAGGGGACCAGTTGGTCAAAGGAGTTCAGGTCGGAGCTAGGCATTACAAATTAAGGGCATTTGCAGATGACCTAGTATTGACTTTGCAACAGCCAGACACTAGCACCAAAAGAGTATTAGAATTAATTGAGATATTTGGTCAAGTGGCAGGATTTAAATTGAATAAACAGAAAACGAAAGTTTTGGAGAAAAACCTCACAATGGCTGAAAAAGAGAAGTTTCAGAGTGAAACAGGATTGGTGATAATGAAAAAAGTGAAATACCTGGGGGTAAACTTAACATCTAAGAATCAGAACTTATTTAAAGACAATTATGATAAATGCTGGACAGAAGTAAAGAAAGATCTAGAAATATGGTCAAGGCTGAGACTTTCCTTGTTAGGCCGAATTGCTGTTATCAAGATGAATGTGTTGCCTAGAATGTTGTTTTTATTTCAAACGTTACAGATTTTGGACAAGATGGATTGCTTTAAGAAGTGGCAGAAAGATATATCTAAATTTGTCTGGCAGGGCAAAAAGCCCAGAATAAAATTTTAAGATTTTAACTGATGCAAAAGAAAGAGGGGGGTTTGCCCTGCCGGACTTAAGAATTTACTATGAATCGGCAGCTTTTTGCTGGTTGAAACAATGGCTGCTTCTTGAGAACACAGACATTTTGGATTTGGAAGGGTTCGACAATAGATTTGGTTGGCATGCATATATATGGTATGACAAGGTAAAAGTACATAAGGGCTTCAAAAATCATATTGTTAGAAAAGCATTATATAATGTTTGGAAGCGGTACAAAGATTTGCTAGAAAGTAAAACTCCCAGGTGGTTGTCACCAATGGAAGCTAAAGAGGTGAAAAAGCTTAATATGGAATCTAAATGGCCAAAATATTGTGAAATTTTAGAACAAGATGGCGAAAAAGTTAAATTACAGAGTTATGAGAAATTAAAGTCTAAAGTATGAGACTGGTTGCATTACCATCAGATAAATGAGGTATTTAAACAGGACAGGAAAATAGGCTTTCAGAAGGAGAGGTCAAAACTAGAAATAGAATTGCTAGAACCCAATACTAAGAATTTGTCAAGAATGTACAACCTGCTGTTGAAATGGAACACACAGGATGAAACGGTGAAATCAGCTATGATTAAATGGGCACAAGATATCGGTCATGATATTTTGTTTGCTGACTGGGAACAGTTATGGACCACTGGTGTTAAATTTACGGCATGTAATGCCTTAAGAGAAAACATAATGAAAATGATTTATAGGTGGTACATGACCCCAGCCAAGCTTGCAAAAATTTATCATCTGCCCAATAATAAATGTTGGAAGTGTAATGAAACTGAAGGTACCTTTTATCACCTATGGTGGACCTGCCCGAGGATTAAAGCTTTTTGGGAAATGATCTATAATGAAATTAAGAAAGTCCTAAAGCGGACTTTTCCTAAAAAACCTGAGGCTTTTCTCTTGGGCATGGTCGGCCAACTGGTGTCAAGGAAGGACAGGATGTTTTTTATGTATGCTACTACAGCAGCAAGAATTCTCCTTGCAAAGTATTGGAAGACACAAGAACTACCTACTCTGGAAGAATGGCAGACGAAGGTGATTGACTACATGGGACTGGCAGAGATGACTGGCAGAATCCGCGACCAGGGGAGAGAGACAGTGGAAGAAGACTGGAAGAAATTCAAGATATATCTTAAAAACCATTGTAAAATTGAGGAGTGCTAGATGTCAGGGAATAAGAAATAGAGAATTGCAGCTGTAACTAATAAGTCAAAGAAAAAGGAATGTAATGAAAGTGAATTAAATAATTAACTATTTGGAGAGTTGCTAAAGGAATGTGAAATAAGGATGCAGCAAAAGGGAGGTATGGGGAAGTCGGAGGAATAAGGTGTATGAAATCAAGAGTATGAAATTATACATGTTTATATGTTTTTAGTTTGTTTATTGTTTGTTTTAATTATGTGTTTGGAAAACAAATAAAAACTTCTTTAAAAAAAAAGAGAAGTAGAGACGTCACCTTGCCAACAAAGGTCCGTATAGTTAAAGCCATGGTTTTCCCAGTAGTGATGTATGGAAGTGAGAGCTGGACCATAAAGAAGGCTGATCGCCGAAGAATTGATGCTTTTGAATTATGGTGCTGGAGGAGACTCTTGAGAGTCCCATGGACTGTAAGAAGATCAAACCTATCCATTCTTAAAGAAATAAGCCCTGAGTGCTCACTGGAAGGATAGATCGTGAAGCTGAGGCTCCAATACTTTGGCCACCTCATGAGAAGAGAAGACTCCCTATAAAAGACCCTGATGTTGGGAAAGATGGAGGGCACAAGAAGAAGGGGACGACAGAGGACAAGATGGTTGGACAGTGTTCTCAAAGCTACAAACATGAGTCTAACCAAACTGCGGGAGGCAGTGGAAGACAGGAGTGCCTGGCATGCTCTGGTCCATGGGGTCACGAAGAGTTGGACACGACTAAATGACTAAACAACAACAACAACAAAGAGTTGAGAATGTACTGCCATGCACTGCAGCTTCCTTGGGCAGTTCCGCATGTTCCAAAGAATAAGCGTCTGCTACTAAAATGAAACCAAATTATTTTATTTTATTTTTAAAATCACTTTTAAAGGGCAAACTATATCCAGAGATCAAATTTGTGTCTACACTATGTAGGAAAATAAATATCCCATCTTCAATGATTCTGGAATAAAATATGATGTACATGCAGCCTAAGGCATCATTCTTTAGACAAAAGTGTAGAATATTCTGAGGAACACAAGAGCATTTATAAATCTGCTGTCTCTCACAGAAGCAAAACATCATACCTTCAGGCTATAAAGGGACACATTGGAAACATTTGGTGTTCCTACATAAATAGAAGCAATGCCTGTGCTTACTTTGGAATTGGGTTTCGCCTGATACATTGCTACTTATTTCTCTTTTTTAGCTGCTCTTTCGAGTTGAGTTCAGGCTTGAAGACAATGATATAACATTTTGGGGAGAAGATACAACCCAAGATTCCAGCACTGGAGGCCAAGATGGAGAAGATCTCCACAGCCACTATGTACTTCCCTTTGGTGCTTAAATACGATGGAACAAAAGAAAGCCACACACTGCAAAACACCAACATGCTGAAAGTGATAAATTTGGCTTCATTAAAAGTGTCTGGCAGCTTCCGAGCAAAGAAGGCCACAATGAAGCTGACAAGAGCCAGCAATCCCATGTAACCAAGAACATAGTAGAACATGTTGGCTGAGCCTTCATTGCATTCCACTATGACTTCTTCAGGCAGAGAGTGCATGTCCAGATCTGGGAAAGGAGGGTCAGTACAGAGCCATACTATACAAGTAGTTGCCTGGATAGAAGCACAACCAAGAACAATAGAGGTGGAAAATCTTTTCCCCACCCATTTCCTCATCTTGGATCCTGGTTTGGTGGCCATGAAAGCCAGAACCACAGTGAGGGTTTTAGCCAAAACAGAAGAAACAGCCACTGAGAAGATGATACCAAAGGCAGTTTGTCGTAGATTGCAGGTCAGTAACTGGGGGCGCCCAATGAATAGCAAGGAGCAGAGGAAGCAGAGCAGGAGGGAGATGAGCAGGGTGTAGGTGAGATTCCGGTTGTTGGCTTTGACAATGGGAGTGTTTTGATGTTTAATGAAGATTCCAAACACCAAGGCTGTAGTTGCAGAAAAAGCCAGAGCCAAAAGAGCCAAACTGATGCCTAAAGGTGCTTCATAAGATAGGAAGTTTTCTTTCTTGCTGATGCACTGGTTTCTCTCCTGGTTAGGATACCGATCTTCTTGGCACTGGAAGCAATCATCCATATCTGGCAGTATAAAGAAATCAGGATTACAGTTATAGCATTTTGAGTCTCACTGAGATAAAAAAAATTATGGTATCGGATCAGGAAACTTTGAATTTCACTGTACTATAATTCAACGTAATTCACAGTATACATGATACAAAACATTATCTTTTTCAGGAGATTGTTAGAGTGTTAACATGTTTTGTCTTTATGGTAAGCTATTTTTGGAAGATTCTTTCCAGTGGATAATTAAATCAGAATTAATCTTTGGATAAAAAAGTTGACCAACAAACAGCCAAAATCGATCAAAACACAGAATGTCTAAATAGATTAACTGGACAAGTAGCACAGAATGTACAAGCAATTGGATAATTGAAGGAGGATGCAGGTGAAAATTGGAAATTGGCTGAGGATACCAGCCAAAGACTTGGAAAGTTAGAAAAAGAGGTAAGACCACTCTGTAAACAAGTAGGTGAACATCAGACCTATCTTTCTATGATAGAACTGCGGAACAGGGAGACTAACTTAAGGATAAGGTCGGTACCAGAAGCGGAAGGAGGCAACCTAGCTGAGTTTCTGACTAAAGAATTTTCCAAGTTTTGGAACTTAGAGGAAAAAGACTTTAAAATCGTATCAGCTTTTAGGCTTGGAAGACTTATAAAGAAAGAGAAGCCCAGAGACTGTCTGATAACACTGAGATCAAAGGAGGAAAGGGACAAGATTTTGGGCCTGCATTACGGAAGGTCACTGGACATTTCGGACAAGAGAATTGAAATTTACAAGGACATTCCTAAACAACTGTTGGACCTTAGATCTGATTATTTGGAACTAGTAAGACTGTTGAGGAGCAATTCAACTCTCCTGGTTAGGATACCGATCTTCTTGGCACTGGAAGCAATCATCCATATCTGGCAGTATAAAGAAATCAGGATTACAGTTATAGCATTTTGAGTCTCACTGAGATAAAAAAATTTAGGATACCGATCTTCTTGGCACTGGAAGCAATCATCCATATCTGGCAGTATAAAGAAATCAGGATTACAGTTATAGCATTTCCAGTCTCACTTAGATACAAATATTTATGCTTCAGGATCAGGAAACTTTGAATTTTACTGCACTATAATTCAATATAATTTACGGCATACACAATAGAGAAAAATATCTTTTTCAGGAAATTCTTAGTGTTAATATGTTTTGTCTTTAAGTTAAGCTATTTTTCGGTGGATACTTTCCAGTGGATAATTAAATCAGAAATAAATCTAAATAATAAATCTCAGAGAAATTTTGTTTACAAACTCATACCAAATTTTGGCGCGTTTAGAGGGATAAAGTCCCTATGCTAGCAGTAAGAACTTTCAAACCATTTGGATTGAGAAATATTAATTAAGTTTTAATGTTTCACAGCTTATCAGTAGAAATGGTTGTAAAATAGGAAGTTTCATTTACCAATATTCACAGCATTTCCTATCCCAGAAGGGAGGCTTTACATCAATGGAAGACTAACAGTGCTAATATAACCTAGTTAACACACCTAGGAATATACTTTTGAATTGACAATTTTTAGAGTTTTGGTGATTAAGTAAGTGCATGCAATCCATGCATTTTACATGTGTGTAGGTAAGCAGAAACTATGTTGGTTGGCTGTTTATGATATTGTTTGTCAGCTTCTTCCGGGACAGCAACAATAACAGAACATTACCCTTTCCATGATCTCCATCTCTTCCTCTTGACATAGCAATTTCCATCACAGATGTTACAAATGTTAGTATTTGTATTGTATTTGCATTGTAAATATATTTAACAAAGAATAAATGGTATTGAGGAAAGAAGGAGGAAGTTGGTAGTTGGCGGATGGCTTATTATTCTGATAGTTGCATGTTTGACTGAGAACATGGGAGTGTGGTGAGTTCAAGCAGACACTGTCTGGAGGAGTTTCAGAGTACAGGCAAGCTATGGATTATTAGCTTATGCTCTGCTATGAAGCAGCTTTAAAACAAAAAAGGACTAAACCATCTCTTGGGTTCAAGGGACAGAAATACATTGCATTCATTAATATATATTTACTTTATCTGGTGTAAGGCGCCTAATTTTTCTCAAATAGCTAACAACAAACCCTCTCTTGGGCTGAAGGGACAGAAACACATTATAGATATCGATATCAATATTGATATCGATATCAATATCAATATCAATATCAATATCAATATCAATATCAATATCGATATCAATATATATGAATGAATAATACTTGTTGTTCAACTGTGGCCAACCTGACAAGTAATGATTCATCTTCATGTGTTGTGTAAGGCATCTATTCTACCACAAATAGCTAAAAAAGTTGATATACTGTACCATACAGTCCCTACAAGAATAAGAATAAGAATATGTTATTTATACCACACTCATGTGGCTCGGTTTCCCCAACCACTTTCGGCAGCTTTAAACAGAAGATTAAGAGAAATTGATGAACTATGCAGAATTGACTAAACTGACATACAAACGAGATAAGGACATACAAACGAGATAAGGACTACTGTGACTTTAAAGAAGAATGGGAACTTTTTACAAATCACTTAAGAAGACAACAAAATGAATTGGAATCCTTGGCAGGTTTTGAATAAACATACACAATTGCTGGCAGAATCCATCAGTGGGCGTTTCTTAAACTCCTTCCAGCAAAGAAGCTCTTTGACGCCTAGTCTCCTCCTACTCTCTCTGCGCGGAAGCCTTCTGTGCAAGGAGGGCATAGGCAGCGGAGGACCTCTACTCTCCCCGCTGGTCCCCGGCAAGGAGTCATGGGACCGCCTCGCCGCTTCCCCCATCTGCCCCCCTTCTCCACTGGTGCTACGCTGATTCTCTTCCCCAGAAGATGGGCTGCCTCTCCCAAACCCTCCGGAATCCCTCTGGATTTTGCTCTCTCCCTCCGGCACTGATGGCAGTTCCCTGACAGGAGGGTTTGATGGGGTGCGGGGAAAAGGGAAAAAATAATGAATATGATATATTTTGATATTTTGTTATGTTGAAATTGTTAATAAAAACTTTTTTAAAAAATACATTAAAACTTCAGTCATTAAAAACTTCCCGAAACAGGGCTTCCTTCAGATGTCTTCTAAATGTCACATAGTTGTTTATTTCTTTGACATCTGCTGAGAGGATGTTCCACTACTGAGATCGCCCTCTGCCTGGTTTCCTGTAACTTTGCTTCTCACAGTGAGCAAACTGCCAGAAGACCCTTGGAGCTGGACCTCGGTGTCCAGGTTGAACAAAGGGGGTGGAGACGCTCCTTCAGCTATACTGGGCCGAGGCCGTTTAGGGCTTTAAAGGTCAGCACCAACACTTTGAATTGTGCTTGGAAACGTACCTGTCTGGTTTGAAATCTTCCCTTCTGCACATGGAGTACAATCATAGCAGCAAAATGGTTCCCCCTCTTTCCTTTGTCTGCTGCAACCTGGATGGCAGTGGTCATTACACAAGGCAAGGGGCACCACCTAGCCATAAACAGAAGGTATTGCATGTTTTTGATTATATTTTTGTTTGTTCTGTGCCTTTTCATCAACAGGGTGTTGCATTGAAATAATGCACTCGGAGGGTATTTATTATTATTATTAATTAGCACCACTATTCATTCCAACCCCCCACAATGTAGGAATATACAGCTGTCCTATAAAGGGATCAAACCTGTGACTTTGGCATTACCAGCACCATGCTCTAACCAACTGAGCCACTCAGCCAGTAAATGGTTAAGGGAAAGAAAATGTGCAAGCCAATGGACATACTGATATATGTTTCCTTTTAAAATACATTTATACAGATGAGAAACGACAACTTGGTTCATTAAAAAAATGAATCACAGAATTAAAATTAAAGTTTCCTACAAAGCACAAGTTTGCATTGCATGCTTTCTGTGCTTGTTGCATGTGGATGTTCTCATTCCAAAACATTTATTGAATGATTGAGTTTTAGCTCTCATTCCACGTTAAGAAAAATGACATCTCATGTATGGCAACAGCAGAAATACAGTGGGTAGGCAGAGGTGTATGGGAACCAAGGGAATGATATCTAAAAAGTTCTTCCACAGAATTCCTACAAAGGCTCTAACCCTTTGCTGCTAGCCACACCACACCAACTACCTTCCACTGGTCAACAGAGCTTAGTTCAACTAGATAGTCTAGGTATTTCGACCAGTGAATGTGGGCAGAGTTGCAGGGTTTTAAACCCTGGAAACCAAGATCACTACAGTGACATGTAAACAACCCATCCCTAGCCATACAATCAGTGCAGCTAAAAAGACTCATTCAGCAGGGTGTACGTACATGATTATGAAACAGATCTGGTGCATGTCGACCTATAGACCTCAGAAGCAGCAGTTGGGTCCTACCTGGTTAAAACTCTGGTGCCATGTAATGATCTTTTCATCAATGGAGAAATCACTGCCCAGTGGTGCTTGGGGATCCATTTCCCCAACTTTCACTCTTGAGAAGGACTTATTTGGGAAAGTCACCCAGTTGATAATATCAAATCCACCTTCTAGCTCACGTTTCTCATTAAAAAAGACAGTGTCCCCAGCACTGTTGTTAAACAAGATATTCCTCAGGAAAGGTTGAAGCTTCAGTGAAAAAAAGAGAATGGTTAATTGGGTAGAAATAGAGCACATAGCACAAAGCTTCTGTTTTCTCATGCTGGGATAAATTCACAGTATTTGTTGAAACTCCCCTTGAGTTTTAAGGGGAGACATGCCTGTCTTAATGGATCACTGCCTTGCAGTGGCAAAGGGGCTTGAATAACTCAGAGAAGCTATGAGCTATGCCGTGCAGAGCCACCCAAGATGGACAGGTCATAGTGGAGAGTTTTGACCAAATGTGATCCACCTGGAGCAGGAACTGGCAAGCCACTCCAGTATCCTTGCCAAGAAAACTCCATGGACAAAGGCAACAGGAATATAAAAGTTATGATGCTGGAAGATGAGCCCCTCAGGTCGGAAGGCGTCCAACATGCTACTGAGGAAGAGCGGAGTACAAGTAGAAGTAGATTCAGAGCTGATGAAGTGGCTGGGCCAAAGCTGAAAGGACGCTCAGTTGCAGATATGCCTGGAAGCAAAAGGAAAGTCCAATGCTGTAAAGAAAAATATTGCATAGGAACCTGGAATGTAAGAACCATGAAACTTGGTAAGTTGGATGTGGTCAAAAATGAGATGGCAAGAATAAATATTGCATCCTGGGCATCAGTGAACTAAAATGGACGGGAATGGGTGAATTCAGTTCGAATAACCATCATATCTACTACTGTGGGCAAGAATCCCGTAAAAGAAAGGGAGTGGCCCTCATAGTCAACAAAAGAGTGGTGAAAGCTGTACTGGGATGGAATCTCAAAAATGATAGAATGATCTCGATACAAATCCAAGGCAGACCTTTTAACATTCCAGTAATCCAAGTTTATGCACCAACCACTGGTGCAGAAGAAACTGAAATTGACCAATTCTATGAAGACTTACAACACCTTATAGAAATGACACCAAAGAAGGATGTTCTTCTCATTATAGGGGATTGGAATGCTAAAATAAGGAATCAAGAGATAAAAGGAACAACTGGCAACGAAGCAGGGCAAAGGCTATTAGAGTTCTGCCAAGAGAACAAGCTGGTCATCACAAACACGCTTTTCCAACAACACAAGAGACAACTCTACACATGGACATCACCAGATGGGCAGCATCAAAATCAGATTGATTATATTCTCTGCAGCCAAAGATGGAGAAGCTCTATACAGTCAGCAAAAACAAGACCTGGAGCTGACTGTGGCTCAGATCATCAGCTTCTTATAGCAAAATTCAAGCTTAAACTGAAGAAAGTAGGAAAAACCACTGGGCCGGTAAGATACAATCTAAGTCAAATCCCTTATGAATACAAAGCGGAAGTGAGGAACAGGTTTAAGGATTTAGATTTGGTGGACAGAGTGCCTTACAAATAGCGGAGGAGAGAAGGCAAGCAAAATGTGAGGGAGATAGTGAAAGATACAGGAAACTGAATGCAGATTTCCAAAGAATAGCAAGGAGAGAGAAGAAGGCCTTCTTTAACGAGCAATGCAAAGAAATAGAGTAAAACAATAGAATGGGATAAACCAGAGATCTGTTCAAGAAAATTGGAGATATGAAAGGAACATTAGGTACAAAGATTACCATAATAAAAGACAAAAGTGGTAAGGACCTAACAGAAGCAGAAGACATCAAGAAGAGGTAGCAAGAATACACAGAGGAATTATACCAGAAAGATATGGATGTCTTGTACACCCCAGGTAGTGTGGTTGCTGACCTTGAGCCAGACAACCTGGAGAGTGAAGTCAAATGGGCCTTAGAAAGCACTGTAAATAACAAGGCCAGTAGAAGTGATAATATTTCAGCTGAACTATTTAAAATTTTAAAAGATGATACTGTTAAGGTGCTACACTCAATATGCCAGCAAATTTGGAAAACTCAGCAGTGGCCAGAGGATTGGAGAAAATCATTCTACATCCTAATCCCAAAGAAGGGCAGTGCCAAAGAATGCTCCAACTACCGCACAATTGCACTCATTTCACATGCTAGCAAGGTTATGCTTAAAATTCTACAAGGAAGGCTCAAGCAGTATGTGGACCGAGAACTCCCAGAAGTGCACGCTGGATTTCGAAGGGGCAGAGGAACCAGAGACCAAATTGCAAACATGTGCTGGATTATGGAGAAAGCTAGAGAGTTCCAGAAAGACATCTACTTCTGCTTCATTGACTATGCAAAAGCCTTTGACTGTGTCGACCACAGCAAACTATGGCAAGTTCTTAAAGAAATGGGAGTGCCAGATCACCTCATCTGTCTCCTGAGAAATCTCTATGTGGGACAAGAAGCTACAGTTAGAACTGGATATGGAACAACTGATTGGTTCAAAATTGGGAAAGGAGTACGGCAAGGCTGTATATTGTCTCCCTGCTTATTTAACTTATAAGCAGAATTCATCATGAGAAAGGCTGGGCTGGATGAATCCCAAGCTGGAATTAAGATCGCCGGAAGAAATATCAACAACCTCAGATAAAGAACCTTTTAATGAGGGTGAAAGAGGAGAGCGCAAAATATGGTCTAAAGCTCAACATCAAAAAAACGAAAATCATGGCCACTGGTCCCATCACCCCCTGGCAAATAGAAGGAGAAGAAATGGAGGCAGTGAGAGATTTTACTTTCTTGGGCTCCATGATCACTGCAGATGGTGACAGCAGTCACAAAATTAAAAGACGCCTGCTTCTTGGGAGAAGGGCAATGACAGGCCTAGACAGCATCTTGAGAAGTAGAGACGTCACCTTGCCAACAAAGGTCCGTATAGTTAAAGCCATGGTTTTCCCAGTAGTGATGTATGGAAATGAGAGCTGGACCATAAAGAAGGCTGATCACCGAAGAATTGATGCTTTTGAATTATGGTGCTGGAGGAGACTCTTGAGAGTCCCATGGACTGCAAGAAGATCAAACGCATCCATTCTTAAGGAAATTAGCCCTGAGTGCTCACTGGAAGGACAGATCGTGAAGCTGATGCTCCAATACTTTGGCCACCTCATGAGAAGAGAAGACTCCCTGGAAAAGACCCTGATGTTCGAAAAGATTGAGGGCCCAAGAAGAAGGGGACGACAGAGGACGAGATGGTTGGACAGTGATGGTTGCCTAGAAGAAGTAGCTGCCTTCATTAAATGTAAGTAAACCTTTTTAGTTTTTTCAGTTTTGTGTGGTTTATTCTTAGCAACCGGTAGAAATTGAGGAAAGATCAGCAGAACAAAATAAACAGGGATAAAATGTGAAATTTCCTAATTCCTAACTTCCAGGACGGTGCAAATTGCATAAGTGGTTTGTTAAAAAATGGGGCTTCACAGCCTGTTTCGCCCATATTTCTCCACACATCTTGGACAGGAGGTTTAAACTTTAAACATTTCCATTCAACTTTTTTCAGCACCTGCTAAAAACTTTCAAACATTGCATTATTAGCAAGACATTTGTCTTTAGTCTGTTAGCACTTTTAAAGTTAATTGTGTTATTTTATACCAGATCTCATTGAAATTTGAACTATCTATTGATAGCATCAGAAATATATAACAAATATCCTTAGTTTCTTAAGAAACGACTTTTTATTAGCAATCCATTTCTGCAGCTTATAGTCTAGGAACCATATGTTTGATTCTCACCTTCACTAGAAGCACTTCGGTGCCCTTATAACATGGGTCAGCAAACTAAGGTCCGGGGCTGAATAAGGTCCACCAGGGTCATAAATGTGTCCTGTGGAGCCTGCCACCCACTTGGTCAGTCACCACGCCGTACCGGTTTAGCTCCGGTTTAGTTCTGCAGAGAGGCGCTTTCCTGGGACTACATCTCCCAGCATGCTCTGAGGTTGCTCAGACTTCCGCAACGCTCGCCAATCCGAAGCCTTAGCAAACTCAGGCCATTGGTTGGTTTGAGGTGAGCCGGCGGTCAATAGCAACCCTTCCTAAGGCTCGCTGTTCCAATTGGGGCGAGGCGCAGGGCAGGGCACCTTGTTGATGTCTAGTTCCGATAAGGGAGGAGTAGAAGCAAAGGGGTGGGAAGAAGCAGGAGCAGAGAGCCTGTGAGGAGTGAGGATGATGAAGATGAGGAGGAGGACTCCTTTGTGCTGCTTGCTGGTGGCATATGAGTGCATGGTCATGGCCAAGATGACATGGACTAGAATTGACCAAATTTGGGTAACTAGAGGAATGGCATCAAAGATAAAGAAAGTGGAAATCTGCACGAAAACCTGCTCCGGCCATAATGCCGTAAAGATGGAAATGAAACAAATATCAACTGGCTCCTTCAGATGGAGGATGAATGACACCCTATTTAGAGATGAAGATGTGTACCAAAAGGCCCAAAAAACTTTGAGAGATTATTTTGAAATAAATATGAACACTGATGTTGAGAAAAGAGTAATCTGGGACGCAAGTAAAGCTGTTATGAGAGGGTTCTTGATACAACAAAATGCAATAAAGAAGAGAAGCCAAAATGAGAAAAAAGATAAAATCTTGGAGAAGATAAAAGAAGGGGAAAAGAAATTGACAGTGAAACCAAAGTCTCAAGAGATTTTGAGAGAAATTAAATTATACCAAACACAATACATGGAACTGATGAACCAAGAAATGGAATGGAAAATTAAACAAATGAGTCAAAAGACATTTGAATCAGCAAATAAATGTGGGAAATTATTGGCTAGGCAAATGAGGAAAAGACAAAAATTAAATACGGTTACAAATTTAGAAGTGGAAGGAAAGAACATACACAACCCAACTGAGATTAGAAATTGCTTCCAGAGGTACTTTAAACAACTATATTCACAAGGGCCACAGAAAGAAATGGACATAGACCGATTCCTGGAGACAAATGGATTACAAAAAATTTCCCACGAAAGTAAATTAGTGCTGAATCATAAAATAACTGAACAGGAAATAGAAGGTGCCATTCAAAACATGCAACTGGGCAAGTCTCCGGGACCGGATGGGCTGACTTCCAGATATTATAAATCCTTGAAGGAGTGGTTATTACAACCTTTGAAGGAAGTCTGCAATGAAATTTTGGAGGGGAAAAGGGCACCAGATTCGTGGAAAGAGACATATATTACACTTATACCGAAAACAGAGACTGAAAAGACCCAACTTAAGAACTCACGCCCTACATCGCTATTAAATGTGGATTACAATTTTTTTGCTGACATTTTGGCTAAGAGATTGAAAAAAGTGTTGATGGAGGAGATTCATGGAGACCAAGCGGGCTTTCTCCCGGGAAGACACTTGTCAGATAAAGTGAGGAATATAATTAATATTTTGGAAAAACTAGAAGTGAACATAAACACTAAAGCAGTTTTGATATTTGTGGATGTGGAGAAAGCCTTTGACAATATTTCTTGCAGCTTTATGAAAAAGAATCTTCAGGGGATGGGGGTAGGCCAAGGTTTTGAAAATGGTATAGGTGCAATATATTCTGAGCAAAAAGCAAAGTTAATTGTAAATAATGTGGTGACGGAAGAATTTAAGATAGAAAAAGGGACACGTCAGGGGTGCCCAATCTCCCCATTGCTTTTTATATCAGTCCGGGAGGTCTTGCTGAATATGATCAGAAGTTGGTTAAAGGTATACAGGTCGGAGCCAAACAGTATAAATTGAGAGCATTTGCAGATGACCTAGTACTAACATTACAAGAGCCACAATCTAGTACCAAAAGGGTTTTAGACTTAATGCAAGAATTTGGTCAAGTAGCAGGATTTAAACTGAACAAGTCAAAAACTAAGGTTCTAGAGAAAAACTTAACAGCAATTGAAAAAGAGAGGTTTCAGAATGAGACAGGTTTGACTGTGGTTAAGAAAGTGAAATATTTGGGGATTAACATGACAGCTAAAAATGTGAATTTATTTGAAGATAATTATGAGAAATGTTGGACAGAAGTAAAAAAAGATTTAGAAATCTGGTCAAATTTGAAGCTTTCCTTGTTTGGTCGAATTGCGGCTATAAAGATGAATGTGTTGCCTAGAATGTTGTTTTTGTTTCAAACATTGCAAATTGTGGACAAGATGGACTGTTTCAAGAAGATATCTCTAGATTTGTCTGGCAGGGCAAGAAGCCCAGAATAAAATTTAAGATTTTAACTGATGTGAAGGAAAGGGGTGGATTTGCCCTGCCAGACTTTAAACTTTATTATGAATCAGCAGCATTCTGCTGGTTGAAAGACTGGCTGCTCCTTGAGAATACAGATATTTTGGATTTAGAAGGTTTTAACAATATTTTTGGGTGGCATGCATATCTGTGGTATGACAAGGTCAAAGCTCACAAAGCATTTAAAAACCATATTGTCAGGAAAGCATTGTTTAATGTCTGGATCAAATATAAAGACTTGTTGGAAAACAAAACCCCAAGGTGGTTGTCACCAATGGAGGCAAAGGCTGTGAAAAGACTCAATATGGAATCCAAATGGCCAAAATATAGGGAAATATTGGAACAAGAAGGAGACAAATTGAAATTGCAGAGTTTTGAGAAATTAAAAGATAAAGTGTGAGACTGGCTTCATTACTATCAGATAATGGAGGCTTACAAATTGGACAGGAAAATTGGCTTCCAGGTGGAAAAATCAAAATTGGAAACAGAATTGTTAGAACCAAAAACTAAGAATTTGTCAAAGATTTATAACTTGCTATTGAAATGGAATACGCAAGATGAAATGGTTAAATCAGCTATGATTAAGTGGGCACAAGATATTGGTCATAACATTATGTTTGCTGACTGGGAACAGTTGTGGACCACCGGTATGAAATTCACGGCATGTAATGCCTTAAGGGAGGATATTATGAAAATGATATATAGGTGGTACATGACCCCAGTCAAGCTTGCAAAAATCTATCACCTGCCTGACAATAAATGTTGGAAATGTAAAGAAAATGAAGGTACATTCTTTCACCTTTGGTGGACGTGCCCAAGGATTAAGGCTTTCTGGGAAATGATCTATAATGAATTGAAAAAGGTATTTAAGTATACCTTTCTGAAGAAACCAGAAGCCTTTCTCCTGGGCATGGTCGGCCAATTGGTGCCAAAGAAGAACAGAACATTCGTTATGTATGCAACAACAGCAGCAAGAATACTCATCGCAAAGTATTGGAAGACACAAGATCTACCCACTCTGGAAGAATGGCAGATGAAGATGATAGATTATATGGGACTGGCAGAAATGACTGGCAGAATCCGAGACCAGGGAAGAGAGACGGCGGAAGAAGATTGGAAGAAATTTAAGGACTATCTTGGGAAATACTACAAAATTAGTGAATGTTAGAATGATGTTGGTTAGAAATTAAGTGGTTTTCAGCTGTAATGACTAAGATAATTGGGGGGGGGGAGAAAGAAAGGTTGAAAATTAAGTGAAAAACAATGGTGAGGATTTGCTGAATTAATAATTTGAATTGGAATACAAAAAGGGGAGGCATGAGGAGGTCTGGGAAGTAAGTTAAAAGAAAATAAGTGAATGGAATTTTATGTGTTTTTAAATTGTTTTCAGTTTTGTATTTTTGTATTTTTGTAATTTTTTGTTTGTGTTTTTTATTATTGTTTTTGTATAACCTTTGAAATGTTAATAAATATCTTATAAAAAAAAATGAGTGCATGGTCACGGACACCCTTGGGTAGGGGCCCTTCCTGGCTGGGTGGCTGTGGCCCCTCTGCACAAGCTGAGACCCAGCGCCGGCAGGGTGCCCTCTAACCTGCCCAGCCCACACTGTTTGAACTTGGTGAGTGGAGGTTTCTCAGTCGCTCTGTCCCCGAGGGAAGAAGGGAGGATGGGAGGGGAGGCGTGTGTGTGTGCATGTGCTCGGTCTGGCCCACCACAAGTTATGAGGGACAGTGAACTGGCCCCCCTCCCAGAAAAGCTTTGCTGACCCATGCCTTATAATAATAAATACATACAACTTTCCAAAGAGCCAAATGAAAAAGCAACATTCTCTGTGGATGTGGAAGCCTCCGTATGTGCTCTCCAAGATTTAGTTTTATGTTTGGGCTATTCATTTTAAAAAATGAGCTGCTTTCCATGCTAGACATTACCTGGAAATGCGGCCTTTGAGGTCTCAGATAGTTACCAAGCACCATTTCTCTATGTTTGGTTCTGGGTACCAACATGGCATGCGAAGCATGTGCCACAGCATAGACGGCATTGTAGATGCTGTAGCTTTGGCTGGTCATTTGCATTTCAAAAATACCTCCAGGAAGCCTCTCCAGCTTCTCCTCACCAGTGCAGGATTCCTCCTCCGTTTCCACATCTAGAAACTGGCAACCAAATGCCTGTTGCCAGAAGAACCTGATAAAGCCATCAGCCTCAGAGTGGGGATTTAGGTTGAGGAGGAAATGGTGGAACCCCTTAACCTCACTGGAATGAATGGCAAAGGAAAAGGCACCATGGAAGTTTTGTATATCCAGATCTTTGTGGAATACATCCAGTGATAAATCCCAGTCAGCGGTCATAACCCACACTTTGCTTATGGGACGTGCACTCAACATGCCTAATAGTAGCAGCCATTGCAAACTTGTCTTGGTGTTCTTGTCTGCATTGACAACAAATACATTGACATTTGTTTTGCCTAGGGACTCGGCCATTCTCTGATATTTCTCTATTATCCCCAAATCACTAATATCCCTGTGGGTTAGGAATCTCTCAGTGGCAGCTATACAGATGCCATTCTGGGAAAGCTGGCTTGTCAACTTTTTCACAAACGTTTCTCCTTTATCGTCAGCTGTGACAAATATCCCAACCCACTTCCACTGGAAATACAGAAGGAGCTGAACAATGCCAGTGTATTGATGTGCTTCACTGGGGGCCATTTGGTACAACGAAGAAATATGGTCTTTTTCACTCACCGCTGGAGTAAATGAAGAATAGGTGAGCTAGCAAAGAACAGAGGGATTTTTAATCATCAGATATGATATTTATGTGTCTTTAAGTAATCAAACACATTTTTAATACATCATGGTTCAGCAGAGGGAGAGATTGGGACCAGAAACATTACACTAACGCAGATGAGAGGTCAGTTTTATTTAGGTAATCCTCATCTACTTTAGGTTTTCCATTTAAGTTGGCAATCTCAATAACTTTCTGAGTTTAAGAATTAGTTTTTGAATTTGCTTTTCCTCATCCTTGCTCCTCATTTTCCTACTTTTGCCATGTCTTATAGGCAGTAGTGGCTGTTGGGGTGGATCCTTTGTATTCTGAGCTTAATATATATTTCTTAATAAATTTATTTACTAATAAACATTAATCTTTTATACTACTTTCAAATTTCCTTTTATACCAATACCCATCCAACTTTAACATCCCTCCCCATAAACCTTCCCTTTCTGCAAACCACATTGTCTGTGATACAACCTAATGGTTTTGTCATGCCAAGTGAGGGGGAACTGGTCTGGCTTTGCCACTGAGGATCCACTGCTGGATCCCAACCTGCTGTCATAAAGATTAAAATTTTGGTTTCTTCATACCATACACACTCAGTGGCCTGCTAAGTGTGTTGATCTTAATTTCTTCTAGTCATGGCATAAGGTAAAGGTAAAGGTACCCCTGCCCGTACGGGCCAGTCTTGACAGACTCTAGGGTTGTGCGCTCATCTCACTCTAGAGGCCGGGAGCCAGTGCTGTCCGCAGACACTTCCAGGTCATGTGGCCAGTGTGACAAAGCTGCTCTGGCGAGCCAGTGCAGCACACACGGAAACGCCGTTTACCTTCCCGCTAGTAAGTGGTCCCTATTTATCTACTTCCACCCGGGGGTGCTTTCGAACTGCTAGGTTGGCAGGCGCTGGGACCGAGCAATGGGAGCGCACCTCACCGCGGGGATTCGAACCACCAACCATGCAATGAGCAAGTCCTAGGCGCTGAGGTTTTACCCACAGCGCCACCCACATCCCTGCATACTGGCATACTGAATGCTTAAAGAACAGGGTAGTTTTTGTTTTTACAAATAAATAAATAAAATAAAATAAAATAAAATAAAATAAAATAAAATAAAATAAAATAAAATAAAATAAAATAAAATAAAATAAAATAAAATAAAATAAAATAATAATAAGTAAGCAAGAAATATTTGTTTTAGCCTGCCAAAAAACATACTCCTTTCCTTCTTCCCCTCCCAATGCCCTGGGAATACACACTAAGGCTAAATCCTATACAACAGTTGTGGAGTCTTCATTCCAGCCACACTCTTCCTACCTGTAGAATCTTATAAAGCTCCAAGATGGAGGCCATGTGGCTTGAAGTTTCAGACTCAAGGCCCCCAATGGCAGCTACCAGGTTCTTCTCAACACCACACTCGTAGTTGGGGATGGTTTTCCTATGATGAGAGATGAGGTTCAAAGTATTCCGATAAGTCATCTTTGCATCACAGTAGCTGTCATAGATCTGGAACCCCAAAGTGATGTTGGATAAAATGTTGGGGTTCTCGTTGAGCTCATTCACTGCAAAGACTAAGGAAAGGACATGCTGGTAGTTCTTTGGCAATGCGCTGGGGGGAAAAAAGAGGGATTATGCATGTGGTGGGGTTTCCTGCTTTTATCCTGCTTCTGGTGGACAGACCTCATGTTTTGAAAGTGGATAAACACACAAAGACATTATCCCACAAGATTCAAATTTGGGGACATGCAATGAAACTGAATTTTGAAAGAAAGAAGTAAAGAGACAAAAGAAGTAAAGAGACAAAAGAAAGTAAAAAAGAAAGTTAAACTATGAAATTTATTCCCACAAGAGTTAGTGATGGCCAACAACTTATATGGGTTTAAATGACGATTTGACATTTCTAATGAGAGATATAGCTATTATGCAGAGTGGCTAGGTTCTCTCCCCACCATTGGAGGCATCATGCATTTGAATCCCAGTTTCTGGGAATAGGCAGGACGCAGGTGGTGCTGTGGGTTAAAGCCTCAGCGCCTAGGACTTGCCGATCGAAAGGTCGGCGGTTCGAATCCCTGTGGCGGGGTGTGCTCCCGCTGCTCGGTCCCAGCGCCTGCCAACCTAGCAGTTCGAAAGCACCTCCGGGTGCAAGTAGATAAATAGGGACCGCTTACCAGCGGGAAGGTAAATGGCGTTTCCGTGTGCGGCTCTGGCTCGCCAGATGCAGCTTTGTCACGCTGGCCACGTGACCTGGAAGTGTCTCCGGACAGTGCTGGCCCCTGGCCTCTTGAGTGAGATGGGCGCACAACCCCAGAGTCTGTCCAGACTGGCCCGTACGGGCAGGGGTACCTTTACCTTTACCTTCTGGGAATAGGAGCTGAGAAGACTGCTGTAATGCTCAGGACTTGCTTGTGGGTTTCTCATGGCCATCTCGTTGGCCACTGTGAGATTACAGTGTAGGGCTACAACTCCTTGGCCGGAGTTAGAAGGACCTTTCTTACATTTGCTAGTTCTAATTCAGTCTCTGTGGAGAACAGGATGAAATTTATGGCACAACTGCTGAAGGGCAGGGTAGGAAAAAAGTTCAGAATGAAAATGTATGGCTGCAGATGAAATATGAATTTCAAAGGTTGTCAGTTCTTTGGTTTAAAAAACATTTCAAGGAATCTGAGTTAGTTAGGTGTGCATTTGAATGTAAATTGAGCTAATGTTCTCCCTTATTCCTACTTATGAACAGTCCAGGCGATGGTCCCATTTCATTGACTGTAGCTCAATCTACTGATGGTCTGCCTCTCCTTTCTACTACAAATCCAACTAGCCAACACTGAGGAGACTGCTTTTTGACCATACTATCACATTTATTATCAAATTTTTATTATGTATGTACATAACCAGAAGCTTTTATCCCCAAAAGAATAAAAATCATGTACTTACACATATTCATCAGCAAATGTTTCCTTTGGCTTTTCCGTGAAGTCTATTTCAGTGAAGACAGGTGAGAAGAACTGTGAAGTGATTCCACCGATAAGAAAGTGCCCTGGCTGATAATACTGGTGTTGGACGTGGAAGAGGTCAATCACACAATGCAAAGCAGAATGTATAAAAAATAGAGGGAACAGCATGAGTAGGGTCCAGAAAGGCAAACTTAACATCTTGAGATGTGGAGGTTCTCCTCTTAAAAATAAAGCACCTGTTTCAGTCTAAAATACTTATCATCACCCAATATCATCACCTTCTGTCCTGTTGCTCTCCAGCAGCTCCAGTCTATGTTTATAAATAAATGGTAGAATAGCTGTCATTGGCACTGGGGTGGGTTTTTATAAGCATTCTGCTGTTTTTCTGTGGCACATGGGCTTCAAAATACCACATGGATATTGCTTGAGAAAGAATGAATTGCTCTGTGTTAAGATAATAACATGGTACACAGCCCCAGGGGGGTTGCTAGGTCTGTGGCACCATGTGCAGCAGAAACATTGAACAAAATATGTTTTGCCCCCTTGAAAACATATTATCTGCTTCGTTGCAGATTGGGCAGAGCACCAGGTTTCAGGAAGATCTAAATGAGTGTGAAAATAATAGGGGATTAGCCAGGCCACGGGAGAAAATAGAAAGGCTGGTGTTCCATTATGCTCCAGAGAAGGGAATGTTCCAAAGTACAGAAAATGCCTTGCATGAAAAGGTGGTCAGGTCCAGCATCTTGACTAACAAAGGAAGGAAGAAATAGTTCACTGAGAACTTGGCCAGTGTTAACAGGTGGTTTTGTGGTTTTTTGCAAGTATGATGTCCATTCGCATTGAGCACTTCCTTGCTTACTTTCAGGCTGCCAGAAAAGGCCCTCTGTCTGTTTTCTGATACTGTAAACAGAACCAGGCACACTGATTGCTCAATAATCAAGGAGTCAGCACATGGCACATCTGTCAGATAACCATGTCAGTTGCAGAAGCTAAAGTTCTGTTCTCAATCCCCCTTATTTATACCTCTGTCCTTGAATTTATTTCACTGTGTCTCAGCTTTCTTAATCATTCTCGCCTTTCCCCATCCCTCCTTTCCTGCGCTGGGAGTGGAAGTGGAGAAGGGGAAGGAGCTGAATTAGGACTGTATTGCAGAGCAGAAGACACAGTCCCTGCTCCTCCTCTCTCAGCACCTGCTGCTACCTCAAGCCTCTCCCCTTCACCCTCACTCTTTGTGGTGATTCCTCTTTGTCCCATCAGTCTAATCCTGGTTCAAAGTCCCCTTCACCTTCAGGTGCCTCCTGTCTGCCACCACTCTTCCTCATCCAGCCAGACCATGACACTCACTGTGTGCACTATCAGGACTTACCTCAGAGGATGCACGGGTTCAGGACAAGGCCTCTTTCTTGCCTACCTGAGGGATTAAGTTTTCAGATCAAAGTGATATGTGGGGGCAGCAGGTATAAAGGGGATGTTTATTAAAACACCGAAGGAAAACCCAGCTCTGGGCTGCGTATCTTAAATAAAATGAAAATGTGGTACAGGGGAGAATGGGCAGTCCCAGAGCACCTCAGAGCAAAGTGTGTGGCATGATAGAGGCAATGGCACACCCACTCTTTAAGGGAACCTTTTTGGACCCAGAAGCTATGACCCAGTGACAGGAGTAGCAAATGGGGGTTGGGGGCTTCCCCTGAAAATTTTCAAGGAAGGGGCAGGGCTCACTTAACATTTAATAGCAGCCATTGTGGTGCAGGCCAAAGGGCATGCTAGCATCACCCCACTTTGCCATCGCAATTGAGGGGGCACAGGCCACATGATGTCAGCATGCTGTGACCCGCGCGGAAGCCATGGGGCGTATGCATGACATGTCAACACACCCCATACTGTGTTCAAGTGACATCAGAGCAGCCCATGGCCTGCTGACATCACACTGCCTAGACAACTCCGATCACAGGGGCAAGGCAGCGTTGATGCACAGTGACAAATAATCTGTTTGGGGCAAGATACTTGAGATGGTGGTGGGTGTCCAGCTCCAGGTATGCTTAGAGGAGACTGAATGTCTGGATCAATTTCAGTTTGGTTTCAGGCCTGGTCACGGCAAATATACTGACTTGCTTGTCCTGGCTGAAGATATTTTCAGGAGAGAGAAGGAAGGAGTGCAACCCACCACATTGTTCTTGGTTGTCTGTTCTGCAAATTTGCTCAGACTAGTCTTTAAAACCCTAAACAACTGAGAGTGCATCTGCTGCACTACAGTCTCTGTTCAATTTTATCATCTCCTAAGAATCACCTTCTTGGTAGTTTCACTGCCCTCGGACATATCAGGGTAGGTTGGTCTGGGAAAAAGCATTCTCTGTTGCAGCCCTTGGAATTCCCTCCCCACAGAGCGGGCAGTGTGGCACCATAGCTACACAGCTTGACCTTGACCTTTGACATTTGAAATAGGGTGTCTTTTCTCACCCTATTTGTGGGATTGCTATCAACCTAGATTAGTCCAGGATCCCACAATCCACAAGAAAAGAACACACATTTGAGAACCATAACCCTGATCAGGTAGACCTCCTTATACATGCCCCAGGTGAATAAAGAAGGAAGGTGTGAGTACATCTCCCATTGCTGGAATTACATTCTGCTGCTTCCATATATTTTCAATTGGACAGCCAGCAGAGTAATGCAGAAGCAATGGGTAGTAAGTGTTTATTTTCAGAACTAAACCAGCTGCTTTATTATTTATTATCTGCTTAAGAGTTGAGAATGTACTGCCATGCACTGCAGCTTCCTTGGGCAGTTCTGCATGTTCCAAAGAATAAACATCTGCTACTAAAATGAAACCAAATTATTTTATTTGATTTTTTAAAATCACTTTTAAAGGGCAAACTATATCCAGAGATCAAATCTGTGTCTACACTATGTAGGAAAATAAATATCCCATCTTCAATGATTCTGGAATAAAATATGATGTACATGCAGCCTAAGGCATCATTCTTTAGACAAAAGTGTAGAATATTCTGAGGAACACAAGAGCATTTATAAATCTGCAGTCTCTGACAGAAGCAAAACATCATACATTCAGGCTATAATGGGACACATTGGAAACATTTGGTATTCCTACATAAATAGAAGCAATGCCTGTGCTTACTTTGGAATTGGGTTTCGTCTGATAGATTGTTACTTTTTTCTCTTTTTTAGCTGCTCTTTTGAGTTGAGTTCAGGCTTGAAGACAACGATATAACATTTTGGGGAGAAGATACAACCCAAGATCCCTGCACTGGAGGCCAAGATGGAGAAGATCTCCACAGCCACTATGTACTTCCCTTTGGTGCTTAAATACGATGGAACAAAAGAAAGCCATACACTGCAAAACACCAACATGCTGAAAGTAATAAATTTGGCTTCATTAAAAGTGTCCGGGAGCTTCCGAGCAAAGAAGGCCACAATGAAGCTGACAAGAGCCAGCAATCCCATGTAACCAAGAACATAGTAGAACATGTTGGCTGAGCCTTCATTGCATTCCACTATGACTTCTTCAGGCAGAGAGTGCATGTCCAGATCTGGGAAAGGAGGGTCAGTACAGAGCCATACTATACAAGTAGTTGCCTGGATAGAAGCACAACTAAGAACAATAGAGGTGGAAAATCTTTTCCCCACCCATTTCCTCATCTTGGATCCTGGTTTGGTGGCCATGAAAGCCAGAACCACAGTGAGGGTTTTAGCCAAAACAGAAGAAACAGCCACTGAGAAGATGATACCAAAGGCAGTTTGTCGTAGATTGCAGGTCAGCAACTGGGGGCGCCCAATGAATAGCAAGGAGCAGAGGAAGCAGAGCAGGAGGGAGATGAGCAGGGTGTAGGTGAGATTCCGGTTGTTGGCTTTGACAATGGGAGTGTTTTGATGTTTGATGAAGATTCCAAACACCAAGGCTGTAGTTGCAGAAAAAGCCAGAGCCAAAAGAGCCAAACTGATGCCTAAAGGTGCTTCATAAGATAGGAAGTTTTCTTTCTTGCTGATGCACTGGTTTCTATCTTGGTTAGGATACCGATCTTCTTGGCACTGGAAGCAGTCATCCATATCTTGCAGTATAAAGAAATCAAGATTACAGTTATAGCATTTTGAGTCTCCCTGAGATACAAATATTTATGGTTTAGGATCAGGAAACTTTGAATTTTACTGCACTATAATTCAATATAATTTACAACATACACAATAGAGAAAAATATCTTTTTCAGAAAATTCTTAGAGTGTTAATATGTTTTGTCTTTAAGTTAACTTATTTTTCGGTGGATACTTTCCAGTGGATAATTAAATCAGAAATAAATCTAAATAATAATTCTCAGAGAATTTTTCTTTACAAACTCATAATTTTTTTGGTGCATTTAGAGGGATAAAGTCCCTATGCTAGCACTAAGAACTTTCAAGCTATTTGGATTGAGAAATATTAATTAAGCTTTAATGTTTCACAGTTTACCAGTAGAAATGGTTGTAAAATAGGAAGTTTCATTTACCAATATTCACAGCCTTTCCTATCCCAGCTAATATAACCTAGTTAACACACCTAGGAATATGGTAAAAATACTCTTGAATTGACAATTCTAGAGTTTGGTGATTAAGTAAGTTGCTGTCCATGCAATCCATGCATTTTACAGGTGTGGAGGTAAGCAGAAACTATGTTGGTTGGCTGTTTATTCTATTGTTTATGATAGAACACTTGTATCTCTAACACACTATTTTTAAGGAAGACATTCTGAAATATATGGAATTACGTATTTTTAAAATAGCTAATGCCACTAGTTGTTGCCAATGATAGCAGAGCCAATTAAGATGCACCATATGAGAGGTTGTTTTTGTTGTTAATTAGAGTGTTTTTCAGCTTCTTCCTGGACAGCAACAACAACAAAACATTACCCTTTCCGTAATCTCCATCTCTTCCTCTTGATATAGCAATTTCCATCACAGATGTTACAAATGTTTGTATTTGTATTGTGTTTGCATTGTAAATTTATTTCACAAAGAATAAATGGTATTGAGGAAAGAAGGAGGAAGTTGGTAGTTGGCGGTTGGCTGATTATTCTGTGAGTTGCATCTTTGACTGAGAACATGGGAGTGTGGTGAGTTCAAGCAGACACTGTCTGGAGGAGTTTCAGAGGACAAGCAAGCTGTGGATTATTAGCTCATGCTCTGCTATGAAGCAGCTTTAAAAACAAAAAAGGACTAAACCATCTCTTGGGTTCAAAGGACAGAAACACATTTCATTCATTAATATATATTTACCTGTCAAGTAAAATTTTATCTCCAAGTCTGGTGTAAGGCATCTATTTTTTCTCAAATAGCTAACAACAAACTGTCTCTTGGGTTCAAGGGACAGAAACACAGTATAGATATCAATATCAATATCAATATATATGAATGAATAATACTTGTTGTTCAACTGTGGCCAACCTGACAAGTAATGATTCATCTTCATGTCTTGTGTAAGGCATCTATTCTACCACAAATAGCTAAAAAAGTTGATATACTGTACCATACAGTCCCTACAAGAATAAGAATAAGAATAAGAATAAGAATAAGAATAAGAATAAGAATAAGAATAAGAATAAGAATATGTTATTTATACCACACTCATCTGGCTGGGTTTCCCCAACCACTTTGCAGAATTGGCTAAACTGAAATACAAATTGTGAGATAAGGACAACTGTGACTTTAAAGAAGAATGGGAACTTTTTAAAAATTACTTAAGAAGACAACAAAATGAATTGGAATCCTTGGCAGGTTTTGAATAAACATACACAAATTTATTAATCGATAACATGTTAGATAGATAATATAAGGATCTATACAATTTTATAATATGCAGAGAATAACATGTGTTGAGAAATCAGAGAGAGGAGCTGACAGAAGTCTTGGTGGGGCAGGGAGGGTTTGATGGGGGTGGGGGGGAAAGGGGGAAAATAATGAATATGATATGTTTTGATATTTTGTTATGTTGAAATTGTTAATAAAAAACTTTTTAAAAATATATATTAAAACATCAATCATTAAAAACTTCCTGAAATAGGGCTTCCTTCAGATGTCTTCTAAATGTCACATAGTTGTTTATTTCTTTGACATCTGATGGGAGATCGTTCCACTACTGAGATTGCCCTCTGCCGGTTTTCCTGTAACTTCGCTTCTCACAGTGAGGGAACCACCAGAAGACCATTGGAGCTGGACCTCAGTGTCCAGGTTGAACAAAGGGGGTGGAGACGCTCCTTCAGCTATACTGGGCCAAGGCCGTTTAGGGCTTTAAAGGTCAGCACCAACACTTTGAATTGTGCTTGGAAACGTACCTGTCTGGTTTGAAATCTTCCCTTCTGCACATGGAGTACAATCAAAGCAGCAAAATGGTTCCCCCTCTTTCCTTTGTCTGCTGCAACCTGGATGGCAATGGTCATTACACAAGGCAAGGGGCACCACCTAACCATAAACAGAAGGTATTGCATGTTTTTGATTATATTTGTGTTTGTTCTTTGCCATTTCATCAACAAGGTGTTGCATTGAAATAATGCACTGGGAGGGTATTTATTATTATTATTAATTAGCACCACTATCTTTACAAATGGATGTTTCAATCACCAATATTTGTACATATTCAAACCAATAAATATATATATAGAATCAAAGAATTGCAGCATTTGAGTCGACTCTTGGGATCATGTATTCTAACCCCCCACAATGCAGGAATATACAGCTGTCCTATAAAGGGATCAAACCTGTGACTTTGGCATTACCAGCACCATGCTCTAACCAACTGAGCCACTCAGCCAGTAAATGGTTCAGGGAAAGAAAATGTGCAAGCCAATGGACATACTGATATATGTTTCCTTTTAAAATACATTTATACAGATGAGAAACGACAACTTGGTTCATTAAAAAAATGAATCACAGAATTAAAATTAAAGTTTCCTACGAAGCACAAGTTTGCATTGCATGCTTTCTGTGCTTGTCGCATGTATGTTCTCATTCCAAAACATTTATTGAATGATTGAGTTTTAGCTCTCATTCCACGTTAAGAAAAATGACATCTCAAACATGGCAACAGCAGAAATACAGTGGGTAGGCAGAGGTGTATGGGAACCAAGGGAATGATATTAATTTACAATTCCCTGACTTCTAAAAAGTTCTTCCACAGAATTCCTACAAATGCTCTAACCCTTTGCTGCTAGACACACCATACCAACTACCTTCCACTGGTCAACAGAGCTTGGTTCAACTAGAGAGTCTAGGTATTTCGACCAGTGAATGAGTGCAGAGTTGCAGGGTTTTAAACCCTGGAAACCAAGATCTCTACAGTGACACGTAAACAACCCATCCCTAGCCATACAATCAATGCAGCTAAAAGTAACTCATTCAGCAGGCTGTACATGATTATGAAACAAATCTGGTGAATGTCAACCTATAGACCTCAGAAGCTGCAATTGGGTCCCACCTGGTTAAAACTCTGGTGCCATGTAATGATCTTCTCATCAATGGAGAAATCACTGCCCAGTGGAGCCTGAGGATCCAGTTTCCCAACTTTCACTCTGAAGAAGGACTTATTTGGGAAAGTCACCCAGTTGATAATATCAAATCCACCTTCTAGCTCATGTTTCTCATTAAAAAAGACAGTGTCCCCCGCACTGTTGTTAAACAAGATATTCCTCAGGAAAGGTTGAAGCTACAGAGGAGGAAAGAGAACGGTAAATTGGGTAAAAGAGAGAACACTAAAAAGCTTCTGTTTTCTCATGCTGGGATCAATTTATACTATTTGTTGAAGCTCCCCTTGAGTTTTAAGGGGAGACATACCTGCCCAAATTCCATTTTAGAAACTAATTTTGTATTTCGTAATTAAGAAGCATTTTTTACCTAGAGGTATTAGCTGCCTTCATTCAATGTAAGTAAAAAAAATTACTTTTACAAATTTGCCTGCTTTATTCTGAGCAACAGGTAGAAACTGAGGAAAGATCAGCAGAACACAAATAAACAGAGATAAAATATGTAACTTGATAATTCCTAGCTTCACAGCCTCTTTGCCATCTTTTTCCCCCCACACATGTTGGATAGGAGGTTTAAATTTTAATTTACAGATTTAATCCTCAATCCATATCCATCCACCTAAGTTCAACATTTCCATTCAACTTTTTTTAGCTATTTTCAACTGCTAAAAACATTCAAGCATTGCAGTACTGGCAAACCATTGGACTTAAATTTGCCAGCATGCTTACATAGAATTTAATACAACAAAAGCTTTTGATCTGCTTATTGAATTTCACCAAACCAATGCAAGTGTGTATTCCTTGACAAACTATGTTAGCCATTACCTGGAAATAATGATTTTGAGGTCTCAGATAGTTACCAAGCACCATCTCTCCCTGTTTGGTCCTGGGTGCTAACATGGCCTGCAAAGCATGTGCCACAGCATAGACGGCATTGTAGATGCTGTAGCTTTGGCTGGTCATTTGCATTTCAAAAAAAGCCCCAGGGAGGCTCTCCAGCTTCTCCTCACCAGTGCAGGGTTCCTCTTCCATCTCCACATCTAGAAATTGGCAACCAAATGCCTGTTGCCAGAAGAAGCTGATAAAGCCATCGGCCTCAGAGTGGGGATTTAGGGACTCATACTCATCTCTCTACCTATCAGTAGCAGCCATTGCAAACCTGTCATGGTGTTTTTGTCTGCGTTGACAACAAATACATTGACGTTTGTTTTGCTTAGGGACTCGGCCGTATTCTGACTTTTCTCTATCAACCCAGTATTATCAAAACCCCTGTGGGTTACGATTATCTCAGTGACAGCTATACAGATGCCATTCCTGGAAAGCTGGCGTGTTAACTTTTTCACAAATGTTTCTCCTTTATCGTCAGCTGTGACAAATATCCCAACCCACTTCCACTGGAAATAGAGAAGAAGCTGAACCATGCCAGTGTATTGATGTTCTTCACTGGGGGCCATTTGGTACAAGGAAGAAATAGGGTCTTTTTCACTCACCGCTGGAGTAAATGAAGAATAGGTTATCTAGCAAAGAACAGAGGGTTTTTTAATCACCAGGTAGGATATCTATGTGTCCTTAGGTTTTTTATTCTTGCTGAATTCAATAACTTTCTGCATTTAAGGATTACTTTTTGAATTTGCTTTTGCACATCCCTGCTCCTCATTTTCCTACTTTTGCCATGTTCTATAGGCAGTAGTGGCTGGTGGAGTGGGTCAATGGAACTTAATCGGCCTCTTGGGACAAGAGTCTCTGAGATGTATATTGAGGGCAAAAAGGAAGGGAGAGACCTTTGAACAGTGCAAATGCATTATGGTGAGTGCTGGATTGTATACATTAGGTGCAATTTCATCACATCAACCAAACTCTTCACCCCTACACCTTTCCCTCTGATTATGCCACACCAAAAATGGTGTTGGGAGACAGAGGCATAGGAAGAAATTTCCCGGTGTGGAAAATTTCTTGTCACCCCCCACACACATTGATTTTTTTTTTTTGCCTGCAAAAATGGTTTTATGTTATTTCATATTTTCTTACAAAGGAAAACGGCCAGGTAAACAGATATTTTTGTGGAGGAGGGTCAAGATATTAACTGATATGCATCACGATCAGCTGGCAATTACTGACATGATTTTCTACAGATAACTAATTCATTACTGCAAATGGTTGAATTCTTTGTCACATCATTTTCCTTGAAGCAGAGGCAGTGTTTAGCACAATCAGCTGGTGATTACTGACATGATTTTCTACAGATAACTATGTTATTTTTTTTAAAAAAGCAATACTTTTTTGTTTTAGCCTGCCAAAAACATTCTCCTGCCCTTCTCCCCCTCCCAATGCCCTGGGAATATACACTAAGGCTAAATCATATACAACAGTTGTGGAGTCTCCATTCCAGCCACACTCTTCCTACCTGTAGAATCTTATAAAGCTCCAAGATGGAGGCCATGTGGCTTGAAGTTTCAGAGTCAAGGCCCCCAATGGCAGCTACCAGCTTCTTTTCAACACCACACTTGTAGTTGGGGATGGTTTTCCTATGATGAGAGATGAGGTTCAAAGTATTCCGATAAGTCATCTTTGCTTCACAGTAGCTGTCATAGATCTGGAACCCCAAAGTGATGTTGGATAAAATGTTGGGGTTCTCGTTGACCTCATTCACAGCAAAGACTAAGGAAAGGACATGCTGGTAGTTCTTTGGCACTGTGCTGAAACAATACAGAGATTATGCATGTGGTGGGTCTTCCTGCTTCTGGTGGACAGACCTCATGTTTTGAAAGTGAATAAACACACAAAGGCATTATCCCACAGGATTCAAATTTGGGGACATGCAATGAAACTGAATTTTGAAAGATCCAAGGGAGACAAAAGAAAGTAAACACTTAAGTAAGCTATGAATTTATTCCCACAAGAGTTAGTGATGGCCAACAATTTATGTGGCTTTAAATGAAGATTTGACTTTTGTAATGAGCGATAGAGCTACTAAGCACAGTGGTTATGTTCTCTCCCCACTATTGGAGGCACCATGCCTTTGAATCCCAGTTTCTGGGAATAGGAGCGGAGAAGACTGCTGTAATGCTCAGGACTTGCTTGTAGGTTTCTCATGGCCATCTGTGTTCTCCCCTATTCCTACTTATGGACAGTCCAGGTGATGGTCCCATTTCATTGACTCTAGCTCAGTCTACTGATGGTCTGCCTGTCCTCTCTACTACAAATCCTACTAGCTACCTGCCAGCACTGATGAGACTTCTTTTTGACCATACCATCACGTTTATTATCAATTTTTTATTATGTACGTACTTAACCAGAAGCTTTTATCCCCAAAGGAATAAAAATTATGTTCTTACACTAATTCATCAACAGGTGTTTCCTTTGGCTTTTCCTTGAAGTCTATTGAAGTGAAGACTGGTAAGAAGAACTGTGAAGTGATTCCACCAATAACAAAGTGCCCCGGATGATAATACTGGTGTTGGACGTGGAAGAGGTCAATCACACAATGCAAAGCAGAATGTATAAAAAATAGAGGGAACAACATGAGTAGGGTCCAAAAGGGTAAACTTAACATCTTGAGATGTGGTGGTTCTCTTCTTAAAAATAAAGTACCTGTTTCGGTCTAAAATACTTATCATCACCCAATGTCATCACCTTCTGTCCTGTTGCCCTCCAGCAGCTCTAATCTATGTTTATAAATAAATGGTAGAATAGCTGTCATTGGCACTGGGGGGGGGGGTTTATAAGCATTCTGCTGTTTCTCTGTGGCATATGGGCTTCAAAATACCATATGGATGATGCCTGAGAAAGAATGAACTGCTGTTTGTTAGGATAATAACATGGTACACTGTCCCAGAGGGGTTGCTAGGTCTGTGGTACCATGTGCAGCAGAAACATTGAACAAAATAAGTTTTTCCCCCTTGAAAATATCTTATCTGTTTTATTGCAGATTGGGCAGAGCACCTGGTTTCAGGAAGATCTGAATGGGTGTGAAAATAATAGTGGATTAGCCAGGCCATGGGGGAAAATGGAAAGGCTGGTGTTTCATTATGCTCCAGAGAAGGGAATGTTCCAAAGTATAGAAAATGTCTTGCATGAAAAAGTGGTCAGGTCCAGCATCTTGACTAACAAAGGAAGGAAGAAATAGTTCACTGAGAACTTGGCCAGTGTTAACAGGTGGTTTTGTGGTTTTTTGCAAGTATGATGTCCATTCGCATTGAGCACTTCCTTGCTTACTTTCAGGCTGCCAGAAAGGGCCCTCTGTCTGTTTTCTGATACTGTAAACAGAACCAGGCACACTGATTGCTCAATAATCAAGGAGTCAGCACATGGCACCTCTGTCAGATAACCTTGTCTGTTGCAGAAGCTAAAGTTCTGTTCTCAATCCCCCTTACAAGAAAGGAGATTCCGCGACTAAATATCAGGAAGAACTTTCTGTCAGGAAAGGCTGATAGACAGTGGAAGGGACTCCCTCAGGCAGTAGTGGGCTCTTCTTCATTGGAGGTTTTAAAGCAGAGGTTGGATGGCCATCTGTCACGGGTGCTTTAGCTGAGATTCCTGCATTCAGAGGTTGGGAGTGGATGACCTTCAGGGACTCTTCCAACTCTACTATCGCTTAAATGTAAATGTAAAGGGACCCCTGACCATTAGGTCCAGTTGTGGCCAACTCTGGGCTTGCGGCGCTCATCTCGCTTTATTGGCTGAGGGAGCCAGAGTACAGTTCCGGGTCATGTGACCAGCATGACTAAGCTGCTTCTGGTGAACCAGAGCAGTGCACAGAAATGCCGTTTATCTTCCCTCCAGAGTGGTACCAATTTATCTACTTGCACTTTGACGTGCTTTTGAACTGCTAGGTTGGCAGGATCAGGGACCGAACAACAGGAGCTCGCCCTGTCACAGGGATTCAAACCACCGACCTTCTGATCGACAAGTCCTAAGCTCTGTGGTTTAACCCACAGCGCCACCCGCGTCCCTTCTACTATCACATGTTCTATATTAATTAATCAAATTAAAGCAAGTAGAACAATACAATAAAAAATATTAGGTGTAGAAGTACAAACAGAAATACACAAAATCCATATATTTGAAAGAGATTTAAATTAGATAAGTAGAGTACTTAAGAACATTTCGAAGGCCAAATTGCATGTTGTACCATGGAAAGGGAATCCTTTGTGTCTCTATTTCTTGTGTTCTGTACATGATAAAATCCCACCAAACTGCACAGAATATTTCACGACATTCACAGACTTTGGAAACACATTTTTTTATGAGCAAATTTTTCAACTAATGCTAAACAACATATATTTTTATACGGGAGCAGGTTGCAAGTACTGTAAGGTTTTCCATATTTTGACAGCTGAAGTTCTGACACTAAGCAACATCTATATCAAGAGATGAGCCCCTCAGGTTGGAAGGCATCCAACATGCTACTGAGGAAGAGTGGAGGACAATTACAAGTAGATTAAGAGCTGATGAAGCGGCTGGGCCAAAGCTGAAAGATCACTCAGTTGTGGATATGCCTGGAAGCGAAAGGAAAGTCCAGTGCTGTAAAGAAAAATATTACATAGGAACCTGGAATGTAAGAACCATGAATTTGGGTAAGTTGAATGTGGTCAAAAGTGAGATGGCAAGAATAAATATTGACATCCTGGGCATCAGTGAACTAAAATGGACAGGAATGGGTGAATTCAGTTCGGATGACCATCATATCTACTACTGTGGGCAAGAATCCCGTAAAAGAAATGGAGTGGCCCTCATAATCAACAAAAGAGTGGTGAAAGCTGTACTGGGATGGAATTTCAAAAATGATAGAATGATCTCAATACGAATCCAAGGCAGACCTTTTAACATCACAGTAATCCAAGTTTATGCGCCAACTACTGGTGCTGAAGAAACTGAAACTGACCAATTCTGTGAAGACTTACAACACCTTATATAAATGACACCAAAGAAGAATGTTCTTCTCATTATAGGGGATTGGAATGCTAAAATAAGGAATCAAGAGATAAAAGGAACAACTGGCAAGTTTGGCCTTGGAGATCAAAACGAAGCAGGGCAAAGGCTAATAGAGTTCTATCAAGAGAACAAGCTGATCATCACAAACACGCTTTTCCAACAACACAAGAGACAACTCTACACATGGACATCACCAGATGGGCAGTATCGAAATCAGATTGATTATATTCTCTGTAGCCACAGATGGAAAAGGTCTATATAGTCAGCAAAAACAAGACCTGGAGCTGATTGTGGCTCAGATCATCAGCTTCTTATAGCAAAAATCAAGCTTAAACTGAAGAAAGTAGGAAAAAATCACTGGGCCGGTAAGATACAGTCTAAATCAAATCCCTTATGAATACACAGTGGAAGTGAGGAACAGGTTTAAGGATTTAGATTTGGTGGACAGAGTGCCTGAAGAACTATGGATGGAGGCTTACAACATTATACAGGAGGCAGCAACGAAAACCATCCGAATGAAAAGGAGATGCAAGAAAGCAAAGTGGCTGTCGAACGAGGCCTTACAAATAGCAGGGGAGAGAAGGCAAGTAAAATGCGAGGGAGATAGTGAAAGATACAGGAAATTAAATGCAGATTTCCAAAAAATAGCAAGGAGAGACAAGAAGGCCTTCTTAAACGAGCAATGCAAAGAAATAGAGGAAAACAACAGAATAGGAAGAATCAGAGATCTCTTCAAGAAAATTGGAGATATGAAAGGAACATTTTGTACAAAGATTTCCATAATAAAAGACAAAAGTGGAAAGGACCTAACAGAAGCAGAAGACATCAAGAAGAGATGGCAAGAATACACAGAGGAACTATTCCAGAAAGATATGGCTGTCTCGTACACCCCAGGTAGTGTGGTTGCTGACCTTGAGCCAGGAGCCAGACATCCTGGAGAGTGAAGTCAAATGAGCCTTAGAAAGCCCTGCTAATAACAAGGCCAGTGGAAGTGATGGTATTCCAGCTGAACTATTTAAAATTTTAAACAACGATGCTGTTAAGGTGCTACACTCAATATGCCAGCAAGTTTGGAAAACTCAGCAGTGGCCAGAGGATTGGAGAAGATCAGTCTACATCCCAATCCCAAAGAAGGGCAGTGCCAAAGAATGCTCCAACTACTGCACAATTGCACTCAATTCACACGCTAGTGAGGTTATGCTTAAAATTCTACAAGGAAAGCTCAAGCAGTATGTGGACCGAGAACTCCCAGAAGGGGCAGAGGAACCAGAGACCAAATTGCAAACATGCGCTGGATTATGGAGAAAGCTAGAGAGTTCCAGAAAGACATCTACTTCTGCTTCATTGACTATGCAAAAGCCTTTGACTGTGTCGACCACAGCAAACTATGGCAAGTTCTTAAAAAAATGGGAGTGCCTGATCACCTCATCTGTCTCCTGAGAAAACTCTATGTGGGACAAGAAGCTACAGTTAGAACTGGATATGGAACAACTGATTGGTTCAAAATTGGGAAAGGAGTACAACAAGGCTGTATATTCTCTCCCTGCTTAATTAATTTATATGAAGAATTCATCATGCGAAAGGCTGGGCTGGATGAATCCCTAGCCGGAATTAAGATTGCTGGAAGAAATAGAGGCGGCGCAAAACAGCAATGGCGGTCCTCTTTACTCAGTGAAGAGGGGCTCCGCGAAAAAGGGTCGTCCGCTACGGCAAAGCGGAGACCCATCAAGAAAAACCGCAGGCAGAGTGAGCCTGCGGCCGTGGGACTCGGCGGGCGCCCAAAGCCCCCCCCCCGGAAACGAAGAAGGAGCTCCGTAAGGGGCTCCGGAACGTGAAAGGGGGAGCAGCGCTGTGAGTTCATCGCTCTTTTCGTGGACGCAAAGCCGCGCTGCTGCCGCTGATGAGCGCCGACCTTTCTTCTTGAAAACATCAAAATTGGCTGCTACATACCCGTGAGTAAGGGGAGTTAAACATCGGAAAAACTTGGGAATTTGGTTGAAATTCGGCTGAAAACGGGAGGCGAGTAACAGGAAGTCCGTCTCCCGATCCTGCTAACCAGATTAAAGCAACTGCTCAGAAGAGCGCTGAAGCGCTTAAAAGGGACTGTAAAAGTAAAACGAGGGTGTATTTGACAGACTTTGTAGTGAAAAGACAAGCAGGAAATCTTTGCAAAAGTTGTGGATCTTATTTTTGGGACCTTCTTCCTAATTTTGAGCTATGTGGAGTTAAAAGGGACAACCCAGCTATCGGGCTGTCAGTGTGCAAAAGAGAACTGTCAAACTGCTGATACTGTTATTGGAGTTTAAACTGATACATAGACTGAGACACTAATGTTTAAACATTGTTGCTGGGACCTTTCTTGACACCTTGTGGCCTTTCTTCAAGAAAAAGAAAGCCTGGGGAAACTTCCTTTTGTGCTCTGGAACTACTAAAGACTTAACATAGGGAATATAAGAACTTCAATGGCGGACAAGAGTCTTCTCCTTCCTTGAAACTTTGAAATACCCCCACCTAGAGGATTGTGGAGACATAGAGGCCTGGGAACTGTACTTTATTGTGACTCTCTGTGGTTAAATTGTTTACATTCTGGACTTGTCTAACTTATGAAACAAAAGAAAATTTGACCTTGAACAGAGGCAGGTGTGGAATGAGCGGCACAGGGAGAACAAGAGCAGCTAAAGCTAAAGAAAAAGAAAAGAAACCAGGGCAACTTGTTCAAACAACCCTATCTCATCAACAAAGATCATCCGTCCCAACTGTGCTGACAGCACAGGAGGTGGAAATTGAAGAGCCTGCTGCAGAAGATATGGCAACTGGAGGATCTGAAATAGTCCTGAAACAAATCTTGGAACAACTGGCAATTTTAAACCAAAAAGTGGACAATCAATCATCAAAAATTGACCAAGCTACATCCTCTATTAGTAAATTATCCGAGCAAGTTTCTCATCATACTCAGGCAATTGAAAAATTGCAAGGGGCAACGACTGAAAATTATAAACTTGCTGTGGAAGCTTGTCAAAAAGCAGAACAGGCGAACAAAAAGGTTGATGAGATTAGGGGGGAAGTAAGGCCTCTGAAAAGACAGGTAGGGGAACAACAAGCCTACCTGTCATTGGTTGAATTGAAAAGTAAGGAAAATAATCTCAGATTAAGGGCTATCCCAGAACTGGAGGAAGGAAATCTACAGGGATTTTTAACACTTTTGTTCTCCAAATTCTGGGGGATTGAGGAAGATAAGGACTTTAAAATTGTGACTGCCTTTAGACTGGGAAAATTGATAAAGAAGGACAAGTCCAGAGACTGTTTGGTTATTCTGAGATCGAGAGAGGAAAGAGACAAGATACTAGGCCTACATTTTAAAAAATCTTTGGAGATAGAAGGTAAAAAGGCTGAAATTTACAGAGATATACCTAAACACCTTTTGGATCTTAGGACCACTTATACAGATTTGACCAAACTGTTGAGATACAACACAATCCCTTATAGGTGGGAGTTTCCGCAAGGATTATCATTTACCTACAAAGGAAGGAAAGTAAGAATTAAAACACCGGAGGACCAACAGAAGTTCCTACACGATCACGAGGAGGACCTCCAGAAAGGAGCTGCAGCTTCTTGGCCTCCACCACCACCGGGACCATCTCCAAAGCCTACACCGTCTGGATCTGGACCAGCATTACCACCTCCGGGATCGGAGGGAAACCTAGACACCCCACTGTAGACCCACCAATTAGACCAGGATGTCGCTGCAGCTTCTTAGTTGGAATATAAATGGCGGAAATTCTCCGGAAAAAAGAAGAAAAGTATTTCATATTTTGAAAAAAGAACAATTGGACATTATTTGCCTGCAAGAAACGCATGTGACAAGGCTCCACAGAAAAGTGCTAATTAATAAAAGACTAGGCCAAGAATTTATCTCTTCGGACAAAGTGAAGAAAAGAGGAGTGGTGATATATGCAAAGGAGAGCCTGTCACCGAAATTCTTATTTAAAGATGAACATGGCAGAATTTTGGCGATTGAAATTCAGATACAAGGAGAAAAATTTCTGATATTAGGAATATATGCCCCAAATGAAGGAAAATCGGAATTTTTCAGGAAGCTGCATGAGATTATGCAGGACCTAGACTACAACAACATCATCATGATGGGTGATATGAATGGGGTTGTGTCTGTAAATATGGATAAGTTGCAAAGTGCTAACATAACGAAAGATGGCAGACTACCTAAAACTTTTTTTGAAATGACTGACAATGTGGACTTGATTGACATATGGAGGGTTAAGAACCCCCTAGGAAAAGAAGGGACTTTCTTTTCTGAAGCTCATCTGACATGGACACGAATCGACCAAATATGGATAACTAGAGGACTGGCACCCAAGATTAGAAAGGTGGAAATCTGCCCAAAAACCTGCTCCGACCATAATGCTTTGAAAATGGAATTGAGACTAAATACAACCGGATCCTTCAGATGGAAAATGAATGACACCTTATTAAGGGACGAGAAGATTGTTAAGAAGGCCCAAAAAACTTTAAAGGATTATTTTGAGATAAATTTAAATACCACCGTGGAAAAAAGAATAATCTGGGACGCAAGTAAAGCAGTTATGAGAGGGTTTCTAATACAACAAAACACGATCAAGAAAAAGCCCTGGAATGAAAAGAAGGAGAAGATATTGGAAAAAATAAGAGATGGAGAAAAAAAAACTAAGATCTAGGCCCAAGTCGAAGGAAGTGCTGAGAGAAGTGAAATTTTTCCAAGCACAATATTTGAAACTGATAAATCAAGAGGTGGAATGGAGAATTAAACAAATGAAACAAAGATCTTTTGAATCAGCAAATAAGTGTGGGAAACTGCTAGCATGGCAGTTGAAAAAGAGACAAAAACTTAATACAGTTACAAATCTAGAGATTGAAGGGAGAATGGTTCAGAAACCCGAGGAAATTAGAAAGTGCTTCCAGAGATATTTCAAAGAACTTTATTCACAAGGGCCACAGAAAGATTCGGAGGTGGACCAATTTCTTAAAACCAATGGATTACAGAAAATACCTCAGGAAATGAGAACAATCCTGAATAGTAATATCACACAGCAAGAAATTGAAAGCGCCATTCATAACCTCCAATTAGGCAAATCTCCAGGCCCTGATGGACTTACCTCCAAATATTATAAGGTTCTGAAGGACTATTTGATACAACCTTTGATGGAGGTTTGTAACCAGATTATGGAGGGGAGGAAGGCACCGGAAACGTGGAAAGAAGCTTTCATCACATTGATACCTAAACTAGAAACTGAAAAGACCCAGCTCAAGAACTACCGCCCCATCTCACTCCTAAATGTGGATTACAAATTTTTTGCAGACATTTTGGCAAGTAGGTTTAAAAAAGTGCTTAATGAAGTGATCCATAAGGACCAGGCTGGCTTTCTCCCTGGTAGGCATTTGTTTGGCAACACAAGAAACATTATTGATATTTTGGAACTTTTACAAACAAAGCTTAACACTAGAGCGGTGCTAATCTTTATTGATGCGGAGAAAGCCTTTGACAACATTTCCTGGATGTTTATGAAGAAAAATTTGGAAGGGATGGGAGTGGGGCGGGGGTTTGAAAATGGAATAGAAGCAATATATTCAGAACAAAAAGCGAAATTGATAGTAAACAATGTGGTGACAGAGGAGTTTAAAATTGAAAAAGGGACACGGCAGGGGTGCCCCCTATCCCCCCTATTGTTTATTTCAGTTCTGGAGGTGCTATTGAACTTGATTAGAAAGGACCGGTTGGTACAGGGAATTGAGGTCGGAGTGAAACAATATAAATTGAAAGCATTTGCAGATGACCTGGTATTAACATTGCAGGAGCCTGTCTCTAGTACTAAAAGAGTGTTAGAATTAATTTCGGATTTTGGTCGGGTGGCGGGATTTAAGTTGAACAAGCAAAAAACAAAGGTTCCAGCAAAAAATTTGACAACTACAGATGAGTTCGTGAAAGAAACAGAATTAAATGTGGTTTAAAAAGTAAAATACCTAGGGGTGTATCTGACCTCCAAAAATTTGAATCTGTTTAAAGACAACTACGAGAAATGTTGGTCAGAAATCAAAAGAGATCTGGAAACGTGGTCAAGATTGAAACTTTCCTTGTTGGGCCGAATAGCAGCTATAAAGATGAACGTTTTGCCAAAAATGTTATTTTTGTTTCAGACCCTACAGATCGTGGACAAGGTGGAATGTTTTGGAAGGTGGCAGAAGGATATCTCTAAGTTTGTTTGGCAGGGCAAAAAGCCCCGAATAAAGTTTAAGATATTAACTGATGCGAAAGAAAGAGGGGGATTTGCCCTGCCAGACTTGAGGTTATATTATGAATCCGCAGCCTTCTGCTGGTTGAAAGATTGGATCTTACTGGAAAACACTGATGTCCAAGATCTGGAAGGGTTTGACAATGCTTTTGGGTGGCATGCATATTTGTGGTATGACAAGGTTAAAGTGCACAAACTGTTTAAAAACCACATTGTCAGGAGAGCAATTTTAATGGTCTGGACAAAATATAAAGACTTATTGGAGAGTAAGACTCCGAGGTGGCTCTCACCGGTGGAGGCCAAGGCACGTAAGAGACCTAATATGGAAGCCAATTGGCCTAAATATGGGGAAATTATTGAAAAGATTGGAAACAATTGGAGGTTGCAGAGCTTGGAAAAACTAAAAAACAAGGTGCGAGATTGGTTGCATTATGCACAAATTCAAGAGGTCTTTAAAGTAGATAAGAAGGTTGGATTCCAGGTGGAAAAATCGAAACTAGAGACAGAATTGTTAGAACCAAAAAGTAAACTACTCTCGAGAATGTATAACCTGCTGCTTAAATGGAACACTCAGGATGAGACAGTCAAATCCGCTATGATAAAGTGGGCGCAGGACTTGGGGCATAACATTATGTTTGAAGACTGGGAAAGGTTATGGAACACCGGAATGAAATTTACGGCATGTAGTGCCTTGAAGGAAAACATTATGAAAATGATATACCGGTGGTACATGACCCCAGTCAAGCTTGCTAAGATATATCACCTGTCTGATAATAAATGTTGGAAATGTAAGGAGGCGGAAGGGACATTCTTTCACCTCTGGTGGACCTGCCCGAAGGTGAAGGCCTTTTGGGAAATGATTCATAATGAACTAAAAAAGGTACTTAGATTTACCTTACCTAAGAAACCAGAGGCCTTCCTCTTGGGCATGGTGGACCAGAGGGTGTTTAAGAAGGATAGAACTTTTTTTATGTACGCCACCACAGCAGCAAGGATTTTGATTGCAAAATATTGGAAGTCACAAGATTTACCCACACTGGAGGAATGGCAAACGCAGTTGATGGACTACATGGAACTGGCCGAAATGACTGGCAGAATCCGAGACTTGGGAGAAGAAACAATCGAGGAGGACTGGAAAAAATTTAAGGACTATTTGGAAAAACATTATAAGTTGTATGAATGTTAAAAAACGCACCTTTTAGGAAATTCTAGCTTCAGTAATGTTAAACTAAAGAAATGGAAATTAAGGTACAAGAAGTCAGAGATAGAATAATGAAACAACTTTATTGTGTTAAAATGAAAACGTACATGATTTGGGTTACAATATATTTGAAATTGGGTAACATGATAAAATGAAAGATACAACAAGTATTGAAACAAGTTAACAAATTGCTGACGTTATGTATCACAGAGAATGCAGGGTTGGGAGGACGCGGGGAAGTCCAGTAGATTTGGAAAAAAGAACAAGAAAATTTGTAACTTTCTTTCTCTACTTTTATAATATGCTCTTTATTCCTTTTTCTGTATTTCATAAAACTAATAAAAAATATTATAAAAAAAGAAATATCAACAACCTCAGATATGCAGATGACACAACCTTGATAGCAGAAAGGGAGGAGGAATTAAAGAACCTTTTAATGAGGGTGAAAGAGGAGAGCGCAAAATATGGTCTGAAGCTCAACATCAAAAAAATGAAGATCATGACCACTGGCCCCATCACCTGCTGGCAAATCTTGGGCTCCATGATCACTGCAGATGGTGACAGCAGCCACAAAATTAAAAGACCCCTGCTTCTTGGGAGAAAAGCAATGACAAACCTTAAAAGCAGAGACATCACCTTGCCAACAAAGGTCCGTATAGTAAAAGCTATGGTTTTCCTAGTAGTGATGTATGGAAGTGAGCGCTGGATCATAAAGCAGGCTGATCACCGAAGAATTGATGCTTTTGAATTATGGTGCTGGAGGAGACACTTGAGAGTCCCATGGACTGCAAGAAGCTCAAACCTCTCCATTCTGAAGGAAATCAGCCCTGAGTGCTCACTGGAAGGACAGATCCTGAAGCTGAGGCTCCAGTACTTTGGCCACCTCATGAGAAGAGAAGACTCCCTGGGAAAGACCCTGATGTTGGGAAAGATGGAGGGTACAAGGAGAATGGGACGACAGAGGACGGGATGGTTGGATAGTGTTCTCGAAGCTACCAGAACTGCGGGAGGCAGTGGAAGGCAGCAGTGCTTGGTGTACTCTGGTCCATGGGGTAACGATGAGTCGGACACAACTAAACGACTAAACAACAGCAACAACAATATCAAGAGAACCTGAAAGCTGAAGCCTTCCCAAAAATACAAACCTTAAAACATTTAAAAGGTTATCAACAATAATGATTTTAATACTTAGATTGTTACTTATTTCTCTTTTTTAGCTGCTCTTTTGAGTTGGGTTCAGGCTTGAAGACAATGATATAACATTTTGGGGAGAAGATACAACCCAAGATTCCAGCACTGGAGGCCAAGATGGAGAAGATCTCCACAGCCACTATGTACTTCCCTTCGGTGCTTAAGTAGGATGGAACAAAAGAAAGCCACACACTGCAAAACACCAACATGCTGAAAGTGATAAATTTGGCTTCATTAAAAGTGTCTGGCAGCTTCCGAGCAAAGAAAGCCACAACGAAGCTGACCAGAGCCAGCAATCCCATGTAACCAAGAACATAGTAGAACATGTTGGCTGAGCCTTCATTGCATACCACTATGACTTCTTCAGGCAGAGAGTGCATGTCCAAATCTGGGAAAGGAGGGTCAGTACAGAGCCATACTATACAAGTGGTTGCCTGGATAGAAGCACAACCAAGAACAATAGAGGTGGAAAATCTTGTCCCCACCCATTTCCTCATCTTGGATCCTGGTTTGGTGGCCATGAAAGCCAGAACCACAGTGAGGGTTTTAGCCAAAACAGAAGAAACAGCCACTGAGAAGATGATACCAAAGGCAGTTTGTCGTAGATTGCAGGTCAGTAACTGGGGGCGCCCAATGAATAGCAAGGAGCAGAGGAAGCAGAGCAGGAGGGAGATGAGCAGGGTGTAGGTGAGATTCCGGTTGTTGGCTTTGACAATGGGAGTGTTTTGATGTTTGATGAAGATTCCAAACACCAAGGCTGTAGTTGCAGAAAAAGCCAGAGCCAAAAGAGCCAAACTGATGCCTAAAGGTGCTTCATAAGATAGGAAGTTTTCTTTCTTGCTGATGCACTGGTTTCTCTCCTGGTTAGGATACCGATCTTCTTGGCACTGGAAGCAATCATCCATATCTGGCAGTATAAAGAAATCAGGATTACAGTTATAGCATTTTGAGTCTCACTGAGATAAAAAAAATTATGGTATCGGATCAGGAAACTTTGAATTTCACTGTACTATAATTCAACGTAATTCACAGTATACATGATACAAAACATTATCTTTTTCAGGAAATTGTTAGAGTGTTAACACGTTTTGTCTTTATGGTAAGCTATTTTTGGAAGATTCTTTCCAGTGGATAATTAAATCAGAATTAAATCTAAATGATAAGCTCCATAAATGTATGTTTGTGTTTACACGTGCATAGAATTGGAATTTGGGTGTGTTTAGAGGGGAGAAATCCCTAGTTCATCAATAAGAACTTTCAAAGCTATCTGAATGGAGAAATAACAATTAAACATTAATGTTTCACAGCTTACCAGTAGAAATGGTTTTAATTTAGGAAGTTTCATTTACCAATATTCAGAGTATTTCCTATCCCAGAAAGGAAGCTTAATGTCAACAGAAGACTAAAGGTGCTGATATAATCCAGTTAACATACCTAGGAATATGCTCAAAAAAATACTATTGAATTGAAAATTCTAGAATTTTGGTGATCAAGTAAGTTTTCAGGTGTGGAGGTAAGCAGAAGATATGCTGGTTAGCAATTTGTAAGATTGTTTTTGGTAAAACACTTTTACAGTGGTACCTTGGTTTAAGAACAGTAAATATATTTCACAAAGAATAAATGGTATTGGGGAAAGATGGAGGCAGTTGGTACTTGACGGCTGGTTCATTCTTCTCTTAGTTTTCTTAGTTGCATCTTTGACTGAGAGCGTGGGAGTTTGGTGACTTCAAGCAGACATTGTCTGGAGGGGTTTTTGAGGACGGGCAAGATTTGGATTATTAGCTTATGCTCAGCTATGAAGGAGCTTTGAACACAAAAAGGACTAAACCCTCTCTTGGGCTCAAGGGACAGAAGAACATTCATATATTATTCATATATATATGAATAATACTTGATTTTCAACTGTTGACAACCAGACAAGTAACGTTTCTCTTCAGGTCTTGGGTGAGGCGTCTTATTCATATATATACATGAATGGATAATACTTGTTCAACGGTTGAAAATTAGACAAGTAAAGGTTTATCTTCAAATATTTTGTAAGGCGTCTATTTGTTCATAAATAGCTAACAAAAAACATGTTCTCAATATAGTTGATATACTATAGCATACAGTCCCCTACCTGTCTGGTTTGAAATCTTCCCTTCTGGACATGGAGTACAATCATAGCAGCAAAATGGTTCTCCCTCTTTCCTTTGTCTGCTGTAACCTGGATGGCAGTGGTCATTACACAAGGCAAGGGGCACGACCTGCCCATAAAACAGAAGGCATTGCATGTATTCTATTCTATTTGTGTTTGTTCTTTGCCTTTTCATCAATAGGCTGCTGCATTGAAATAAGGCACCCAGAGGTTTTTTTAAAAAAATAGATTAATTAATAAGTGCCACTAACTTTACAATGGTTGTGACAATCACCAATATTTGTGCATATTCAACCCAACAAAGATAATAGAATCATAGAGTTGTAGGGGACTCTGAGGATCATGTATCCCAACCCCCCACAATGCAGGAATATACAGCTGTCCTATAAAGGGATCAAACCTGTGACCTTGGCATTATCAGCACCTTGCTCAAACCAATTGAGCCACTCAGCCAGTAAATGGTTCAGGCACAGAAAATGTGAATATCTACTGATATATGTTTCCTTTTAAAATACGTTTATACAGATGAGAAGTGGCAACTTGGTTCCTTTAAAGAAATGAATCACAGAAATGAAACAAAAGTTTCCTACGAAGCACAATTTTGCATTGCATGCTTTCTCTGCTTGTTGCATGTGGATGTTCTCATTATTTTCATTATTGGATTATTATTTCACAATCCACCTTAAGAAAAATGAAATCTCAAATATGGCAACAGCAGAAATACAGTGCGTAGACAGAGGTGTATCGGAGCCAAAGAACACACCAAAAATTAATTACAATTTTTATTAATTTATAATTCCCTGACACCTAAAAAGTTCTTCCACAGAATGACTACAAAGGTTCTAACCCTTTGCTGCTAGCCACACTACACCAACACCCCTACCACTGGTCAACAAATCTTGGTTCAACTAAATAGTCTAGGCATTTCAAATGGTGTTTCAGGGAAGAGCTGCACGGTTTTAAACCCTGAAAGCCAAGATCCCTACAGTGACATGTAAACAACCCATCCCTAACATACAAAGAATCAATGCAGCTAAAAGAACTCATTCAGCAGGGTGTAAATGATTATGAAACAAATCTGGTGAATGCCGACCTATAGACCTCAGAAGCTGCAATTGGGTCCCACCTGGTTAAAACTCTGGTGCCATGTAATGATCTTTTCATAAATGGAGAAATCACTGCCCAGTGGTGCTTGGGGATCCACTTTCCCAACTTTCACTCTTAAGAAGGACTTATTTGGGAAAGTCACCCAGTTGATAATATCAAATCCACCTTCGAGCTCATGTTTCTCATTAAAAAAGACAGTGTCCCCAGCACTGTTGTTAAACAAGATATTCCTCAGGAAAGGTTGAAGCTACAGAGGAAGAAAGAGAACGGTAAATTGGGTAAAAGTAGAGAAGACACTACAAAGCTTCTGTTTTCTCATGCTGGGATCAATTCATACTATTTGTTGAAGCTCCCCTTGAGTTTTAAGGGGAGACATACCTGCCCAGGTTCCATTTTAGAAACTAATTTTGTTTTTCATAATTAAGAAGCATTTTTTACCTAGAGGTAGTAGCTGCCTTCATTCAATGTAAGTAAAAAACTTTACTTTTACAAATTTGCCTGGTTTATTCTGAGCAACAGGTAGAAACTGAGGAAAGATCAGCAGAACACAAATAAAAAGGGATAAAATGTGTAATTTCATAATTCCTAGCTTCACAGCATCCTTGCCATCCTTTTTCTCACATACATGTTGGATAGGAGGTTTAAATTCTAATTTATAGATTTAATCCTCAATCCATATCCATCCAACCTAAGTTCAACATTTCCATTCAACTCTTTTTACATAGACTTTGATACAACAAAAGCTTTTGAATTTCTTATTGAATTTCACCAAACCAATGCAAGTGTGTATTCCTTGACAAACTATGTTAGACATTACCTGGAAATATTGATTTTGAGGTCTCAGATAGTTACCAAGCACCATCTTTCCCTGTTTGGTTCTGGGTGCCAGCATGGCATGCAAAGCATGTGCCACAGCATAGACGGCATTGTAGATGCTGTAGCTTTGGCTGGTCATTTGCATTTCAAAAAAAGCCCCAGGAAGGCTCTCCAGCTTCTCCTCACCAGTGCAGAATTCCTCTTCCGTTTCCACATCTAGAAACTGGCAACCAAATGCCTGTTGCCAGAACAACCTGATAAAGCCATCGGCCTCAGAGTGGGGATTTAGGTTCAGGAGGAAACGGTGGAACTCCTTAACCTCACTGGAATGAGTGGCAAAGGATAACGCACCATGGAAGTTTTGTATATCCAGATCTTTGTGGTATGGCTCTGAAGAGAAATCCCAGTTGGCGGTCATAACCCACACTTTGTTTATGGGACTCATACTCATCATTCTACCTATCAGTAGCAGCCATTGCAAACCTGTCTTGGTGTTTTTGTCTGCATTGACAACAAATACATTGACATTTGTTTTGCTTAGGGACTCGGCCATATTCTGACATTTCTCTATCAACCCAGTATCATCAAAACCCCTGTTGATTACCATTCTCTCAGTGACAGCTATACAGATGCCATTCTGGGAAAGCTGGCGTGTCAACATTTTCACAAACGTTTCTCCTTTATCGTCAGCTGTGACAAATATCCCAACCCACTTCCACTGGAAATAGAGAAGAAGCTGAACAATGCCAGTGTATTGATGTGCTTCACTGGGGGCCATTTGGTACAACGAAGAAATACAGTCTTTTTTACTCACAGCTGGAGTTAATGAAGAATAGGTGATCTAGCAAAGAACAGAGGGATTTTTAAATCGCCAGGTATGATATTTATGTTTCTTTAGGTTTTTTATTCTTGCTGAGTTCAATAACTTTCTGAATTTAAGGATTATTTTTTGAATTTGCTTTTACGCATCCCTGCTCCTCATTTTCCTACTCTTACCATGTCTTATAGGCAGTAGTGGCTGGTGGAGTGGGTCAGGGGAACTTATTTGGCATTTTGGGACAAGAGTCTTTGTGATGTACAGGGAGGGCAAAAAGGAAGGGAGAGAGGCAAATGCATTATGGTGAGTGCTGGATTGGATACTGGTGCGTTTTCATCACACCAATCTAGCTCTTCACCTCTACACCTTTCCTTCTGTTTACAGCACACATAAAATGGTGCTGGGAGGTCCGCCTTGCAGGAAAAAGAGCTGATTTCCATGTGATACTTCAGAGCAAAATTTGTAGAATCTTCCAAATCATGGTTTGTCAAACTTTCTCATTTTTTCCTAACCACAGGGCCCACTTACATGGGTGGAAATTACTGAGGCCCATTAGACGTATGATAGTTAGCCAGAGGCAGAGTTTGGCATAATCAGCTGCAAATTCCTGACATGATTTTCTACAGATAACTAATTCATCTCTGAAAATGGTTGAATTCTTTTTCACAGTATTTTCCTTCTGAAAAAATGGGTTCCGTAGCTCAGTTTTCCTCTACACTATGCACAAACATTTGTTATGGAGATTTTGTGACTCAGTTAATCTATTTTAGGGAGAATTTCCTGATCCAGGGGTTCTAAGTGGATAAAACATATGATTTTATATTTTTTCCATTCCCAGCTCCACATGCTCCTCAAAGTCATTTCATCTCACATTCTCCTTTCACACACCACTTACCGTAGATTCCGGCGTATTAGGTGACTGGGCGTATAAGACGACCCCCCAAATTGGCAGCTGCTTATATGTGGCAGCTTTGCTGGGCAGTGGCAGTGGGCAGTGGGCTCCACGCCGGGAGGAAGCTATCTGGCGAAGTTGTCCAGCGATGCTAAGCCGGCTTTGGCAGCTTCAGCAGCTTTGCTGAGCAGGAGCAGTGGGCGGCGGGCTCCGCTCCGCATTGGGAGGAAGCCGCCCAGCGAAGCTGGCTTATTATCGCTGGGCAGCTTCCTCCCAGTGCAGAGCCCGCCGCCCACTGCTGCTGCCCAGTGAACCCATATCCGGCGTATAAGATGACCCCCGACTTTTTAGAGGATTTTCTGGGGTTAAAAATTCATCTTATACGCTGGAATCTATGGTATATCTTTTTCATCCACTCAACCATATACTTTCAGTTTCTTTCATCCCTCCTCCCTGATCACTTTACACTCACTTCTTGCTTACGGTTTTTTTTTCACTCACTTATACATTTCCATTGTGTTCTGAGCTTAATATATATTTGCTAATAGATTTATTTACTAATAAATATTAAACTTTTATCCCACGTTCCAATTTCCTTTAATTCCAATACCCATCCAACTTTAACATCTCTTCCCATAAACCTTCCCTGTCTCCAAACCACATTGACAGTGATCCAACCTAAGGGTGTTGTCATGGCAAGAGAGGGGGAACTGGTCTGGCTTTGGCACTGAGGACAATCCACTGGTGGATCCCAACCTGATGTTTGAAAAATTTGTCATACAGTTTAAAATTCTGATTTCTTCATACCATACACCCTCAGTGGCCTACTAAGGGAATTGATCTTAATTTCTTCTAGCCATGGCATACTGAATGCTGAAAGAACAGCGTAGTTTTATTATTATTCTTTAATTTAATAAATAAATAAGCAAGAAATATTTGTTTTAGCCTGCCAAAAAAAATTCTCCTTTCCTTCACCCCCCCCCCAATGCCCTGAGAATATACACTAAGACTAAATCATACACAACAGTTGTGGAGTCTTCATTCCAGCCACACTCTTCCTACCTGTAGAATCTTATAAAGCTCCAAGATGGAGGCCATGTGGCTTGAAGTTTCAGAGTCAAGGCCCCCAATGGCAGCTACCAGCTTCTTCTCAACACCACACTTGTAGTTGGGGATGGTTTTCCTGTGATGAGAGATGAGGTTCAAAATATTCTGATAAGTCATCTTTGCATCACAGTAGCTGTCATAGATCTGGAACCCCAAAGTGATGTTGGATAAAATGTTGGGGTTCTCGTTGACCTCATTCACTGCAAAGACTAAGGAAAGGACATGCTGGTAGTTTTTTGGCAATGCGCTGAAACAATAGAGAGATTATGCATGTGGTGGGTTTTCCTGCTTCTGTCTTGCTTCTGCTGGACAGACCTCATGTTTTGAAAGTGGATAAACACACACAAATACACACATTATCGCATAAGATTATAATCTGAGGACATGCAATGAAATTGAATTTTGAAAGATCCAGGGGAGAGAAAAGAAAGTAAACACTTAGGTAAACTATGAAATTTATTCCCACAAGAGTGGGAATGGCTTATATGGCTTTAAATGAATATTAAAAGAAGAAGAAGAAGAAGAAGAAGAAGAAGAAGAAGAAGAAGAAGAAGGAGGAGGAGGAGGAGGAGGAGGAGGAGGAGGAGGAGGAGGAGGAGGAGGAGGAGGAGGAGGGAGGTAGCTACTAACCACATTGGCTATGTTCTCTCCCCACCATTGGAGGCACTATGCCTTTGAATCCCAGTTCCTGGGAATGGGAGCTGAGAAGACTGCTGTAATGCTCAGGACTTACTTGTGGGTTTATCGTAACCATCTGGTTGGCTGCTGTGAGATCATAGCATGGGGCTATATGGGTCCTTGCCCTTTCTTACATTTGCTAGTTCTTATGACCTCTATGTGTAGAACAGAGTGAAAAGTATGGCAGATGTGGTGTCATGTAAGGTAATAAAAACTTTCTGGGATATGATATATAATGAATTGAGAAAAAGTTTAAAAGAATGTTTGTTGAAAACCTGGAAGCTTTTTTATTAGCAATTATAAGTACTGAGATTCCAAAGGATCAGAAAAGACTATTTATGTATGCGACAACAGCCACTCAGATGTTATTAGCCCAGAGGTGAAAATAAGAATAAATCCTGACTAGGGAAGAATGGTAAACCAAGTTGATGGAGTATACTGAAATGGCAAAACTAACTGGAAAGCTCAGGAACCAAGAGGACAAGAACTTTTAAAAAGAATGGGGGAAAATTATAATTTATTTAGGAGACCACTGTAAACAGATGAAAACATTAGCAGGATTTTAATCTGATTTATAAACTAATAAAGACTTTGGGATTTAAAAAAAGGATAACAGATTCATATTCAGTTGTAAATGTTGACATTAGGAGCCATGGAGAGGATGGGGAAAGTTCTGAGATTCAGAGTAATCTCTTTATATGAATTTGTAATTGATTTTGTTAGAAGTATATATATTTTTAAAACCAAATAAAAACTATTCTATATAAAGAAAATTATCTAGTTTTTTTATTATTTACTTACATAACCAGGAGCTCCCCCCCCCCCCAGAAAAATAAAAATATTTCCTTACGTATATTCATCAGCAGGTGTTTCCTTTGGCTTCTCCCTGAAGTCTATTGAAAAGCTGGGGGAAAAGAATTGTGAAGTGATGCCACCAATTACAAAGTGCCCCGGTTGATAATACTGGTGTTGGACATGGAAGAGGTCAATGACACAATGCAAAGCAGAACGTGTCAAAAATAAAAGGAACAGTATGAGTAGGGTCCAGAAGGGTAAACTTAACATCTTGAGATGTGGAGGTTCTCCTCTTAAAAATAAAGCACCTGTTTCAGTCTAAAATGCTTATCATCACCTAATGTCAGCATACCTTCTGTCCTGTTGCCCTTCAGCAGCACTAGTCTATGTTTATAAATAAATGGTAGAATAGCTGTCATTGGCACTGGGGTGGGTTTTTATAAGCATTCTGCTGTTTTTCTGTGGCACATGGGCTTCAAAATACCACATGGATATTGCTAGAGAAAGAATGAATTGCTCTGTGTTAAGATAATAACATGGTACACAGCCCCCGGGGGGTTGCTAGGTCTGTGGCACCATGTGCAGCAGAAGCATTGAACAAAATATGTTTTGCCCCCTTGAGAAGATATTATCTGCTTCGTTGCAGATTGGGCAGATCTAAATGAAGATCTGGAAGATCAGAAAGATCTAAATGAGTGTGAAAATAATAGGGGATTAGCCAGGCCATGGGAGAAAATAGAAAGGCTGGTGTTCCATTATGCTCCAGAGAAGGGAATGTTCCACAGTATAGAAAATGCCTTGCATGAAAAAGTGGTCAGGTCCAGCATCTTGACTAACAAAGGAAGGAAGAAAGCATTCACTGAGAACTTGGCCAATGTTAACATTGCTTTTCTGTTTTGCAAGTATGACATCCATTAGCACTGAGTACTTTGTTGCTCATTGTCAGGCTGCCAGAAAAGGCCCTCTGTCTGTTGTCTGATGCTCTAAGCAGAACCAGGCACTGTGATTGCAGAAATCAACTTTATTGCTCAGTAATCAAGTAGTCAGCACACGGTACATCCATCAGATAAGCACGTCAGTTACAGAAGCTAAAATTCTGTCCTCACTCCCCCTTATTTATACCTCTGTCCTTGCATTTTTTTCATGGTGACTCAGCTTTCTTAATCATTCTAGCATTTTCCTGTCCCTTCTTATCCAGCGCTGGGAGTGGAGAAGGGGAAGGAGCTGAATCATGACTGTACTGCATAGCAGGAGACACAACCCTCGCTCCTTCTCTATCAGCATTTGTGGTTACCTCAAGCTGCTCCCCTTCACCCTCACTCTCTGCTGGTGTTTCCTCCCTGTTCCACCAGTCTGAACCTGGTTCAAAATCCACCTTCAGGTGCCTCCTGGACCACTAGCTGCCACTACTCTTTCTCATCCTGCAAGATCCTGACACTCGCTGTGTGCAGTATCACGACTTACCTGAGAGGATGCCTGGGTTCAGGACAAGGCCTCTTTCTTGCCTACATAGGGATTAAGTTGACAGATCAAAGTGACCTGTCATTCATCCTGAAAGATGAATGTTTTAAAAAATGGCAGAAAGAGATTTCAAGATTTATCGGGGGGGGGGGGGGAGGCCAAAGATAAAACGTAAAATACTTACAAATGTAAAAGATAAAGGCGGGTTTGCCCTCCCAGACCTTAAATTGTATTATGAATCTGCTTGTTTGGTATGGATCAGGGACTGGATGAGATTGGATAAGCAAGAGGCATTAGAACTAGAAGGACATGACAACAGATTCGGCTGGCACGCATACTTATGGTACGGGAAAGGGAAGGTTCATAGAAGTTTTTAAAACCATATAATCAGGAAATCACTAATGAGAGTATGGGAGAGATACAAAGACTTATTGGAACAAAAGACCCCCGTGATGGCTTTCACTACATGAAGCATTACTGCTCAAACCACTTGGAAAGAAAGGAAAATGGCTCACATATGTTGATTTATTAAAGGAACATGATGGAAAATGGAAATTAAGAAATTATGATGAGATCAAAGACCACTTTCAGAGTTGGTTGCATTATCGACAACTATAAAAAAGGTAAAGGTAAAGGTACCCCTGCCCATATGGGCCAGTCGTGTCCGACTCTGGGGTTGCGTGCTCATCTCGTTTAAGAGGCCAGGAGCCAGCGCTGTCCGCAGACACTTCCGGGTCACATGGCCAGCATGACGAAGCTGCTCTGGCGAGCCAGCACCTGCGCAGCGCACGGAAACGCCGTTACCTTTCACGCTATAAAGTGGTACCTATTTATCTACTTGCACTTAGGGGTGCTTTCGAACTGCTAGGTGGGTAGGAGCTGGGGCTGAACAACGGGAGCTCACCCCGCCGCAGGGATTCGAACCGCCGACCATACAATCAGCAAGTCCTAGGCACTGAGGTTTTACCCACAGCGCCACCCGCGTCCCTTATCAACAACTATATGAAAGACATAAAGAAGACAGCAAGAAAGGATTTAGTTACACAAGATCTAGGTTTCAAACAGAAGTGATAGAAGGGAAAGTGAAATTAAGGGGAAAATAAGGATGATATGTTTCTAGATAATATGTTTTGTTTTAATTTTGAATAAAAAGTAATTTTAAAAAGAGAGAGAGAGAATGGCCGTCTCAGGCACAAACAGCAAAAAAAAAAAAAAAAAAAAAAAAAAAGATGATCAAGGGTCTGGAAACCAAGCCTTAGGAGAAACAGTTGAATGGGTGTGTATGTTTAGCCATCATAAGTTTGATATCTTTATAGTATGTTTATATAATTGCCATCTTCAAATATCTTAAGGGCTGTCATATGGAAGATGGAGCAAGGTTGTTTTCTGTTGCTCTGGAGGATAGGACCCGAACGAATGGATTCAAGTTACAAGAAAGGAGATTCCACGAGTAAACATCAGAAAGAACTTTCTGTCAGGAAAGGCTGATAGACAGTGGAAGGGACTCCCTCAGGCAGTAGTGGGCTCTTCTACATTGGAGGTTTTAAAGCAGAGGTTGGATGACCATCTGTCATGGGTGCTTTAGCTGAGATTCCTGCATTCAGAGGTTGGGAGTGGATGACCTTCAGGGACTCTTCCAACTCTACTATCATATGTTCTATATTAATTAATTAAAGTAAATCAACAAGAACGATACAATAAAAATATTAGGTGTAGAAGTACAAATATAAATACATAAAAGCAATATATCTGAAAGAGATTTAATTAGATAAGTAGAATACTTAAGATCATTAGGAAGGCCAAATTGCATGTTGTACCATGGAAAGGGAATCCTTTGTGTCTCTATTTCTTGTGTTCTGAACATGATAAAATCCCACCAAACTGCACAGAATTTTTCATGATATTCACGGTTTTTGGAAACACATATTTCTATGAGCAAATTTTTCAACTAGTACTAAACAACACATCTTTTTATACTGGAGCAGGTTGCAATTACTGTAAGGCTTTCCACATTTTGACGACTGCAGTTCTGACAGTAAGTAACATCTATATCAAGAGAACCTGAAAGCTGAAGCCTTTCCAAACACACAACCTTAAAACATTTAAAACATTATCCATTATAATGATTTTAATGGTTAGATTGTTACTTATTTCTCCTTTTTAGCTGCTCTTTTGAGTTGAGTTCAGGCTTGAAGACAATGATATAACATTTTGGGAAGAAGATGCAATCCAAGATTCCAGCACTGGAGGCCAAAATGGAGAAGATCTCCACAGCCACTATGTACTTCCCTTTGGTGCTTAAGTAGGATGGAACAAAAGAAAGCCACACACTGCAAAACACCAACATGCTGAAAGTGATAAATTTGGCTTCATTAAAAGTGTCCGGCAGCTTCCGAGCAAAGAAGGCCACAATGAAGCTGACAAGAGCCAGCAATCCCATGTAACCAAGAACATAGTAGAACATGTTGGCTGAGCCTTCATTGCATTCCACTATGACTTCTTCACGCAGAGAGTGCATGTCCAGATCTAGGAATGGAGGGTCAGTACCCAGCCACAGCATACAAATACTTGCTTGGATAAATGAGAAAAAGAGAATAATAGAGGTGGAAAATCTTGTCCCCACCCATTTCCTCATCTTGGATCCTGGTTTGGTGGCCATGAAAGCCAGAACCACAGTGAGGGTTTTAGCCAAAACAGAAGAAACAGCCACTGAGAAGATAATACCAAAGGCAGTTTGTCGTAGATTGCAGGTCAGTAACTGGGGGCGCCCAATGAATAGCAAGGAGCAGAGGAAGCAGAGCAGGAGGGAGATGAGCAGGGTGTAGGTGAGATTCCGGTTGTTGGCTTTGACAATGGGAGTGTTTTGATGTTTGATGAAGATTCCAAACACCAATGCTGTAGTTGCAGAAAAAGCCAGAGCCAAAAGAGCCAAACTGATGCCTAAAGGTGCTTCATAAGATAAGAAATTTTCTTTCTTGCTGATGCACTGGTTTCTCTCTTGGTTAGGATACCGATCTTCTTGGCACTGGAAGCAATCATCCATATCTTGCAGTATAAAGAAATCAGGATTACAGTTAAAGTATTTTGAGTCTCACTGAGATACAAATATTTATGGTATCGGATCAGGAAATTTTGAATTTAACTGTACTATAATTCAACATAATTCACAGTATACATGATACAAAACATTATCTTTTTCATTAAATGTTTTTCACAGAATACATGACACAAAATATTATCTTTTTCATTAATGTTTCACAGCTTACCAGTAGAAATGGTTGTAAAATAGGAAGTTTCATTTACCAATATTCAGAGCACTTTCTATCCCAGAAAGGAAGCCTAATGTCAATGGAAGTCTAAAGGTGCTAATCTAATTCAGTTAACACACCTAGGAATATGGTCAAAATATACTCTTGAATCGACATTTTTAGAATTTTGGTGATAAGTAAGTTGCTCTCCACGCAATCCATGAAGTTTTCAGGTGTGGAGGTAAGCAGAAGATATGCTGGTTAGCAATTTATAATATTGCTTATGATAAAACATTTGTACAGTGGTGTCTCAGGTTAAGAACAGTAAATATATTTCACAAAGAATAAATGGTATTGGGGGAAGAAGGAGTTAGTTGGTACTTGACGATTGGTTGGTTGGCTGGTTGGTTGGTTCTTCTGTTAGTTGCATCTTTGATTGAGAACATGGGAGATTGGTGACTTCAAGCAAACACTGTCTGGAGGAGTTTTTGAGGACGGGCAAGATATGGATTATAAGCTTATGCTCTGCTATGAAGGAGCTTTGAAAACAATAAAGGACTAAACCTTCTCTTGGGCTCAAGGGACAGAAGCACATTGCATTCATATAGAGAGAGGGGGGGAGAGAGAGAATACATACATATACAAACACACACACACACACACACACACAAATAATACTTGTTGTTCAACGGCTGATAACTGGACAAGTAAATGTTTATCTTCAAATCTTTTGTAAGGCGTCTATTTTTTCACAGATAGCTAACAAAAAACATCTTCTCAATATAGTTGATATACTATAGCATACAGTCCCCCACCTGTCTGGTTTGAAATCTTCCCTTCTGGACATGGAGTACAATCATAGCAGCAAAATGGTTTTCCCTCTTTCCTTTGTCTGCTGTAACCTGGATGGCAGTGGTCATTGCACAAGGCAAGGGGCACGACCTGCCCATAAAACAGAAGGTATTGCATGTATTCTATTCTATTTGTGTTTGTTCTTTGCCTTTTCATCAACATGGTGCTGCATTGAAATAAGGCACCCAGAGGTTTTTCGTTTTAATCAATTAGCACCACTAACTTTACAATGGTTGTTTCAATCACCAGTATTTGTGCATATTCAACTTAAAAAGTTCTTCCACAGAATGATTGCAATGGCTCTAACCCTTTGCTGCTAAGCATACTACACCAGCTACCTTTCACTGGTCAACACATCTTGGTTCAACTAAATAGTCTAAGCATTTCAACCAGTGAATGAGGGCAGAGTTGCAGGGTTTTAAACCCTGGAAACCAAGATCACTACAGTGAAATGTAAACAACCCATCCCTAACCATACAAATAATCAATGTAGCTAAAAGGAACTCATTCAGCAGGGTCTACATGATGATGAAACAAATCTGGTGAATGTCTACCTGTAGACCTCAGAAGCTGCACTTGGGTCCTACCTGGTTAAAACTCTGGTGCCATGTAATGATCTTCTCATCAATGGAGAAATCTCTGCCCAGTGGAGCTTGAGGATCCATCTTCCCTACTTTCACTCTTAAGAAGGACTTATTTGGGAAAGTCACCCAGTTGATAATATCAAATCCACCTTCTAGCTCACGTTTCTCATTAAAAAAGACAGTGTCCCCCGCACTGTTGTTAAACAAGATATTCCTCAGGAAAGGTTGAAGCTTCAGTAGAAAAAAGAGAACGGTAAATTGGGTAAAAACAGAGAACACACTACAAAGCTTCTGTTTTCTCATGCTGGGATCAATTCACAGTATTTGTTGAAACTCCCCTTGAGTTTTAAGGGGAGACATGCCTGTCTAGGTTCCATTTTAGAAACTAAGAAAAAAATTTTACCTCGAAGTAGTAGCTGCCTTCATTGAATCTAAGTAAACCTTTGTAGTTTTTCAAATTTGTGGGGTTTTATTCTTGGCAACAGGTAGAAACTGAGGAAATATCAGTAGAACACAAATAGGTAAAGGTAAAGGTAAAGGTACCCCTGCCCGTACGGGCCAGTCTTGACAGACTCTGGGGTTGTGCGCCCATCTCACTCAAGAGGCCAGGGGCCAGTGCTGTCCGGAGACACTTCCGGGTCACGTGGCCAGCGTGACATCGCTGCTCTGGCGAGCCAGAGCCGCACACGGAAACGCCGTTTACCTTCCCGCTGGTAAGCGGTCCCTATTTATCTACTTGCACCCGGAGGTGCTTTCGAACTGCTAGGTTGGCAGGCGCTGGGACCGAGCAACGGGAGTGCACCCCGCCGCAGGGATTCGAACCGCCGACCTTTCGATCGGCAAGTCCTAGGTGCTGAGGCTTTAACCCACAGCGCCACCTGCGTCAGGAAGTGGTGATTTAAATAAACAAATAAACAGGCATAAATTGTGAAATTTCCTAATTCCTAGCTTCTGGGACGGTGCAAGTTGGATAAGTGGTTTTACTCTGCTAAAAAACAGGCTTCACAGCCTGTTTGGCCTCATATTTTCCCCACACATTTTGGACAGGAGCTTTAAATTTTAATTTACAGATTTAATCCTCAACCCCTATCCAAACCTAAGATCAACATTTCCATTCAGCTTTTTTCAGTACCTGCTAAAAACATACAAGCATTGCAATATTGGCAAGATTTAAATGCTTAAATTTGCCAACATGCTTCTATACAACTTAATACAACAAATACTCTTGAACTGCTTATTGAATTTCACCAAACCAATGAAAGTGTGTTTTCCTTGACAAACCAGAATAAAGTACTTCAGTAGTTTTGATCACAATTGGATAAAAATATATGGCATGTTTGGGTAGTTTACAAATGTGTTTGTTAGCACTTTTAAACTTAATTGTGGTATTTTATATCAGATCATTGAAATCTGAACCATCTATTGATGGTAAAAAGAAATATGTAACAAATATCCTTAATTTCTGAAGAGACAACTTTTTATTAGCAGTAGATTTCTGCAGCTTATACTCAAGGAACCATGTGTTTGAGTCTCACCTTCATTAGGAGCACTTCTGTGCCCTTATAATAATAAATACTGTACTTACAACTTTCCAAAGAACCAAATGAAAAAGCAACACTCTCTGTGGATGTGGAAGCCTCTGTAGGTGCTCTCTAAGCTTTAGTCTTATGATTGGGTTATTCATTTAAAAAATGATCTGCTTTCCAATGCTAGACATTACCTGAAAATATTGTGGCTCATGAAGTCCCACACAGTGCCCAAGCATCATCTCTCCATATTTGGTTCTGGATGCCAACATGGCATGCAAAGCATGTGCCACAGCATAGACGGCATTGTAGATGCTGTAGCTTTGGCTGGTCATTTGCATTTCAAAAAAAGCCCCAGGAAGGCTCTCCAGCTTCTCCTCACCAGTGCAGGATTCCCCCTCCATCTCCACATCTAGAAATTGGCAACCAAATGCCTGTTGCCAGAAGAACCTGATAAAGCCATCGGCCTCAGAGTGGGGATTTAGGTTCAGGAGGAAACGGTGGAACCCCTTAACCTCACTGGAATGAATGGCAAAGGATAAGGCACCATGGAAGTTTTGTATATCCAGATCTCTGTGAAATGTTTCTGATGAGAAATCCCAGTCGGCAGTCATAACCCAGACCTTGTTTATTGGCCTCACACCATACATTACACCCGCCATTAGCATCCACTGCAAAAACTTCATGGTGTAAGTGTCTGCATTTACAACAAACACATTGACATTGGTTTTGCTCAGGGAAATCACCACTTCCTGACATTTCTCCATCACCTCATAAATTTTGAAAAATTGACTGGCACTTGGCCATCTTTCAATGCAGGCCGCACAGATTTCACTCAAGGAAAACTGGTGTGTCAGTGTCTTCACAAACATTTCTCCTTTATTGTCAGCTGTGACAAAGATCCCAACCCATACCCATTGGAAATACACAAGAAGCTGAACAATCCCATTGTATTGATTTGCTACACTTGGTGTCATTTGGTATAAGGAAGAAATATGTTGTTTTGCACTCTGTGCTGCAGAATAGGTGATCTAGACATGAACAAAGGAGAGAGAGAGAAGGGGATCAAGGTCATATGATTAGCCCAGCAGACAGAAGTTCTGTTTAGCTCCTTGTACTGATTATCGTCTTCCAAAGCAACTACTCTATTCTGAATTTAAAAATGGAAAGCGTAATGCTGGTGGTCAACAAAAGAGGTTTAAAAACTGTCTCAAGGCAACCCCCCCCCAACAAAAAAGTAGTATAAACATCGACAACTAGAAAACACTGGCCTGCGAGCACTCCAGTTGGAGAACAGCCTTTACCAAAAGTGTCATGGACTTTGAAGACACTCAAACTCAGAACGCAAGGGAGAAACGTGTTAAGAGGAAGGCACGCTTGGCAAATCCACACTGTGATCAACTCCCACCCGGGAACCAATGTCCCCATGTGGGTCCAGAATTGGCCTCCATGGTCACTTTCATTGTTAAAACAGTGTTTATGGAAGACAATCTTACTCGGCTATGAGTGATCGCCAAAGAAGAAGACAAATTTAAGTCTCTGTTTCTGTTCCAGCTAGTCATTTTAGGAATGTTTAACATCAAGGGATGATGCCAGAGACTGCTGATTATCCTTCTCCTTCATCCTATTTTTTAACTTTTGGACTCTGACGTATGGCATGTAAGCTAAGGGCAAGTATGATTTGAGAAACAGTATCTTACAAAGCAATGGGGCTCAGGATCGCTTAGCCCAATCCTAATTGATAATTGCATTCTTAAGAACCTCTGCTGAACCTTCCAAGTGTGATGAGAAGTTGCACATAGAGCTGATACCAGGTCCAGGGACACTCAGAGAGTTTTATATTACACCCATTCTCCTGTTTTCCACTGGACCTTATACTGGAGTATAAACCATATAAACAATTTCACCATGAGATTAATTGAAACAACTGAAAAAAAAGTTTAACATCAAGCTCCCCCTGCTTTCATCAGAAGCTTTTCTGTGACGCCAAAATATTTTTGTGTGTGAAATATTAACCTATTTGCTGCAACTGGTGACTCTTCCCCACTCTAAAGCGAGTGCACCAGTGTCATTTGCTTTGGGTTTGTAATGAATCATTTTCTCCCTTCACACACATTTCTCCCTTCACTCACACCCAAAGCCTGGGAATATACAATAATAAAACATGTCCCAGTTGTGAATGCTTCAACCCAGTTAGAATCATGTTACCTGTGGAATCTTGTAGCAGCTTAAGATGGAATCCATGTAGATTGACGTTTCAGAGTCAAGACCCCCAATGACAGCTATCAGATTCTTCTCAGCACCACACTTGTAGTTGGGAACAGTCTTCTCATGGCGAGAGACAAGATTCAAAGTATTCTGATAAGTCATCCTTGCATTGAAGTAGCTGTCATAGATCTGGAACCCCAGAGTGATGTTTAGTAAAATCTTGGCGTTCTCATTGACTTCCTTCACAGCAAAGACTAAGGATAGGGCATGCTGGTAGTTCTTTGGCACTGCACTGAAACAAGAGAAAAAAGATGATGCGTATAATGGGTTTTCCTGCTTTCGCTGGTGTATAGTCTGCAGACTAATCTACACTGTCCATCATCAAACCTGTATATTTATTTTGTGTGGAAGAGAAGGGAGTTTCAATTCCATTAAATATTTGCTCTGTGCTGCACAGAATCACCATAGCAAATATATAAAGAATGCAAGAAGATGATGTTCAGTACTGTATATAAAGAGTAAACCTGCTCAAAAAATTGCTAATGCACCTATGGGGATTAGTTTGTGGATTTCCACAAACTTGTCATACCGTACTTTTCTGTTCATGACGCTCATACATGAAAATTCATCAGTTTCATTGTAAATTATGCCTAATATACTCATGATTTTATGAAATTTTGCAACAGCTTTGTATGCTGTCTGTAACAATAAACAGTATGTATTTATAGCGACACTTTACCCTAGTATTTGCATTTTTGTACATGCTATTTAGATGGAAAACTGCATTGCAGAATTCAGAAAAATGTGAATTTGAAGGGATAGCTTTTTTGTTGTTATTGTTTAGTTGTTTAGTCGTGTCCGACTCTTCCCCTATTGTTCCAGCAATTGTGAAAGAGGTAGGCTGTTTTTAATTGTGAATGAAACCAAAGTACCCCCCCATCTCTATTTACAACCAGCCCAGGGGTGTCTCTTCTCCTTATTGACTCCAACTCCACCTACTGTTGGTCTCCCTGCTTTCCATCTTACAAGTCTCATTGAGCACCTGCCACCACAAGCAGATTGCTTCTTGAACATAGCGTTGCTTCTGTTATCTAGTATTTTCCCGACTTGGGACTTTTTTACCCAGAGAATGAAAAATCTTCTTACGCATATTCATCAGCAAGCATTTCATTTGGCTTCTCCTTGAAGTATAGTGGAGTGAAGGAGGGTGAGAATAGCTGTGAAGTGATACCACCGATGATGAAGTGCCCAGGCTGATAATATTGGTGTTGGGCATGGATGGGGTCAGTCACACAATGCAAAGCAGGATGTTCTGAAAATAGAGGGAACATGATGGGTAGCAGCAACAAGAGTACCTCTAATATCCTGAGATGAAAGTCTACTCTTCTTAACATTAAAGTGCCTGTTTCAGTCTAAGCTCATTATCATCCTCCACTGTCAACCTCCACTGAAATCTGTTGCTATGAGCAGCTCAGGCTTTTGGTATAAGTGGTAGATCATTTCTCATTGGAACCGGGTAGTCTTTATAAACATTCTGAATTTCACTCTGGCATATGCTTGTTGACACCAAAATGCTACTTGGCTATTGCCAGAGGAAGGCTGAATCACAGTGCCTTGAGATAATTTTATGGTTCATAGTCCCTGGTGCATTGCAATCTAGTTGGCATTATATGTAATGGGACCATTGAGCAAATCATGTTTTACTCCTCTTGACAAAGCTCTTCTGTCCTCTGTTGTGAGACAGGCAATACAGTGGTACCTCAGGTTACATACGCTTCAGGCTACATACACTTCAGGTTACAGGCTCTGCTAACCCAGAAATATTACCTTGGATTAAGTACTTTGCTTCAGGATGAGAACAGAAATTGTGCTCCGGCAGCACGGCAGCAGCAGGAGGCCCCATTAGCTAAAGTGGTGCTTCAGGTTAAGAGCAGTTTCAGGTTAAGTACGGACCTCCGGTACAAATTAAGTACTTAACCTGAGGTACCACTGTAAATGCCTACTTTCCACAAAACTAGAGAGAAAATCTAATACCCACAGATGGACCATAATGAACATGCTTTGCTTGCAAAATGGCCCAGGTCCATTTTGTAAGAGCTCCATTTCAAAGGAAAGGACTACCTGATGAGATGGTTGATGCAGAACCTCTCCTGCACAGTGCAGTAATTAGTTCGATTAATAATAATAATAATAATAATAATAATAATAATAATAATAATTTAGAATAATAATAATAATTTATTATTTATACCCCGCCCATCTAGCTGGGTTTCCCCAGCCACTCTGGGCAGTTTCCAACCAAATATTAAAAACAATACAGCATCATACATTAAAAAAACTTCCCTAAACAGTTGCCTTTTAAAAGTAAAATAGTTGTTTATTGCCTTGACATCTGCTGGGAGGGCATTCCACAGGGCAGACACCACTACCGAGAAGGCCCTCTGCCTGGTTCCCTCACTTCTCGCAGTGAGGGAACTGCCAGAAGGCCCTCAGCGCTGGACCTCAGTGTCCGGGCTGGATGATGGGGTGGAGACGCTCCTTCAGGTATACAGGACCGAGGCCGTTTAGGGCTTTAAAGGTCAGCACCAACACTTTGAATTGTGCTCGGAAACGTACTGGGTCAATTTCAAATGGATCTTTTCATCTTATTTTAATACTATTGTGGTTTAATGGTTTTATTGTGCATTTTAATGGTTCTCTTTCTATGTCTTTAGCTTGTTCTACTTTATGTGTGTAAGCCACACATTGAGTCCCAAACTGGGGAAAAGGTGGGATATATTATGAAGGATAAGAATAAGGATAAGGATAAGTGAAATGACCTTTTACCTTGTCCCAAGCTGCAAAGTGCTTTTTAAACCTACGCCAGCAGCAGCACCTTCAGCTTACCTTATTAGCTCATTGGCATCCAATGTAAGTCTTAATGCAGTGGCATAATCTGTTGTTAATATTCTTCTCAAACTACTGGCTTGGTCACACAGTTTGGTCACACTGGGTATGAAGCTTCTGGGGCACTGTAGCAGACACCACAACCATGAAGTCCAACAGAAGGTGAGAGGTGGCGGGTGCTGGATTTTGGTGTCACCAAGGGTGCCACTAAAATTTGGACAGTCTAGGAGGCCATAGATTGTTTAATGAGCCCAAGGCCTGGAACAATGTTTTTATTTGTTTATTTGTTTATTATTTTCATTTCTATACCACTTTATATTTTTAAGAAAAATCTCAAAGTGGTTTACCTCACATTAAACATAAATAAAACAATCCAGAATCAAACACCTGGCACCAAAAATATGTAACGGAGGAGGAGGCATATGGAGAATGGAGGTTTGGAGGTTGCCAGCATCATAACAGGCCTTTTCTGTGGTGGGTCCCTGTTTGCAGAATGATTTCCCCAGCATATATTTTGGCACCACGTGAAAACATTCCTCTTTGGCTGTTACTGATTCTGTGGCCTTTCAAAGCAGGATGAGTTTTGTCTTCTCCCCATTTTACTATTATAAAATTGTTTAATTTGTGTTTTATTCTGTAAACCACCCTGTGGTCTCTTGATGAAGGGGTGTATATAAATTTAATAACTAATAATAGTGATAGTCTATATATGATATGGCACAGTGTCCACATGGATCAACTGTAACTTAGTTTTAATGATGGCACTGGAACAATTGTAGAGGGAACATGTTTCTTTGAATTGGAAACCTTTTAAGCAAACATAACTGATGGACAACATTAACCTAACATTTAAGCAAAATATCTTTATGTAGAGAAAAGCATAGCATTGGGGGGGGGGGCAGAGATGTATTCGTATATATGCCACCTCTGATTAATGGTCAATATCCTATCTTCAGACTCTCATTGGACATATTCCATCTATTTGCTCAGCAAAATTAAATGGAAATAAAGCCTATTTCAGTCAACTGGATTTACTTCTGAGTATCATGATTTCAGTTGTTTGACTTTTAGTTATTTCTCTTTTTTAGCTGCTCTTTACTGTTCAGTTCAGGTCTGAGGACAATTATATAGCATTTAGGGGAGAAAATACAGCTCAGTATCCCTGCGCTGGAGGCCAAGATAGAGAAGATCTCCACAGCCACCATGTATTTTCCTTTGGTGCTCAGAAACGTTGGAACAAAAGAAAGCCAAACACTGCAAAACACCAGCATGCTGAAAGTGATGAATTTGGCTTCATTAAAAGTGTCTGGCAGTCTCCGAGCAAAGAAAGCCACAACAAAGCTGACAAGAGCCAGTAATCCCATGTAACCAAGAATATAGTAGAACATGTGGGCTGATCCTTCGTTGCATTCCACTACAATTTCTTCAGGAAGAGAATGCATGTCTAAATCTGGAAATGGAGGGTCTGTACATAGCCATAGCATGCAAATACCTACTTGGATAACTGAACAGCTGAAAATAATAGAGTTTGAGAATCTTTTCCCCACCCATTTCCTTATTTTGGATCCTGGCTTGGTAGCCATGAAAGCCAAAACCACAGTGAGGGTTTTTGCCAAAACAGAAGAAACAGCTACTGAAAAGATGATACCGAAAGCAGTTTGTCGTAACTGACAAGTTAGTGTCTGAGGCTTGCCAATGAATAGCAAGGAGCAGAGGAAGCAGAGCAGGAGGGAGATGAGCAGAGTGTAGGTGAGGTTCTGGTTGTTGGCTTTGACAATGGGAGTCTTCCGGTGCTTGACAAAGATTCCAAACACTAACACTGTCATTGAAGATAGTGACAGAGCCAAAACAGTCAAACTGATGCCCAAAGGTTCATCATAAGATAAAAAGTTCAGATATTTCAGAAGGCACTCATTTCTCTCTTTATTAGGATATTTATGTTCTTGACATTCAAAACAATCATCCATATCTTTAAAAAGAAAAAGAAAAAGGTAATAGTATTTTAATCTACCAGTTCTTCCATATTATACTGTATTACCGAGGTATAATAGAGATATTGAATGGACTGATGTTATTGTTGATTATCTAACATGCTGGCAGATTACCATAGAACTATTTAGTTTTCCTGTGGCTAGTATGAGGAAATGCTTAGCCCAGAAGTGCATTTGTTTCAAATGCAGGAAAGACCCTTGTAAAGCAGCACCATGAAAAATTAACCCCTCTAATTTCAATTTGAAGGGGTTAGAAGATACATCTCCTTCTTGCCCCTGCTTCCTGGCCATATACTTATCTAGGTTTAGGGGAAAACGAAAAACCCTCTTATTTAGCATTCCCCCCCCCCGAACTATCTGACCAGAGGATGCAAAATGGAGCAGGTGGTCCCTTAGTTGGCACTTGATAGGAAAGAGTGGGAGCCTCATTGTGGATTGGGTGGGCTGTGCAAATTTCTATCTAATATTCCTGATGGTGATTGCTGTAGGGTGGCCTAGGGTGGTGTGTGTGTGTGTGTGTGTGTGTTTGTGTGTGTGTGTGGTTTTTCTGTCTTTCAACGAACGTTTTATCCAGCACTCTATAGCCCTCCCAGCTTCCCTTGCTTCCTGATCTGAAAAAGCCCCATGTCATTTCCCCCCACCCCTTATTGAAGCACAGGCATGTGGGAAGCCTGCAGACTGCAGACAACTGGTTAGATTACTGGCAAAATGTAATAAAATACACTCACGAAAACTCTTCGGCCATCACAAATGGAATGTGAATAAACCTTGCAGATGAGAATTTCAGCAAAGTTTCTCTCCTTTGATCATTTTCAAATGCAATTGCTCATAATGGATCAGCAAAGTTTTTTTAAAAAAATGGAAGTATTTATTATTATTTTGTGGCATAACCCTATGAGATACAAAATGGTTCTGAACATCCTTTAGATAATGATGTCTCCTTACCCTTCGCATTTGAAATCTTCCCCTCTGGACAGGGAAGACACTCATAGCAACAAAATGGCTTGCCCTCCTTCTTTTTTCTGCTGAAACCTGGATAGCAGTAGTCATTACACAAGGCAAGGGGTATAGCCTGTTCATAAAAGAGAAGAGATAACATTTATAAAATCTCTCGTAACAGTGAGGTTGCTGAATTTAGCAAAGAGCATCATGTGACTCTGATAGGGTTTTGTATGTTTATTCAATCAGAGTTAACATGAAGGGGGGGGGTCAGCAGTCTTAGAAAATACCACTTCCTTTTAGCAGAGTGTTTTCTTGGTGGGGTCATGCTGGATGAATTGCTGAAAAGATAGGATCTATGTTTTGAGTCATTGGGGAATCTTTTCCCTCACTCTAAATAAGTTGAGGTTTCCTCATATGATCAGCCTTTAAATTAACCCATTGTCCTCTTACAGAACTTTGTAGAATTGTAATGCCAGCATGTGCACCGTTTAATACCTGGTAGGCTGGGATCACATTGGGGAGGAGAAGCCTTGGTGAGTAAAACCATTACAGAAAGAAGATCTAGTGTTTGTGCAATTTCATATTTTAATGAACAGGTTGCTAAATTGTAAGAAAAGATCATATGCTTCACAGGGAAGTTGTATTCTGGGTGCTATTGATACTAAGTCCGGAAAGAAGAGGAATGTTTTAAGTGCTGTGTATGTGTGTGTGTTAGTGAATTGCTACAAAATGGAATGAAATAGCTTTGAGGGTTTTTTTAAAAAAATATGAAACAAAAATGTAAAGAATAATAAGAAGAAACACTGATCTCATACAGAATTAGGTTTGCATTCCCTAAGTAATATCTGATTTGGGACCATCACACAGAAAATGATCCTTTGTACTCATTCCAATTTATCTTCTCCCCTAAAACCAATCCTTTTTTCTAGTGGTACTACTCACCAGTACACAGTATTAGCACCTCCCCCTACAATCAGTGCTCAACTGTGCCATGAGCAAAGGTCTGCAGCGGTAAGGTCACTGCTACTCTCTCTCTCTCTCTCTCTCTCTCTCTCTCTCTCTCTCTCTCACACACACACACACACACACACACACACACACACAAATGGCTTGAGCACACAAATCCCCAAGGAGCCTGAGAATGGATGGTGTAGCATGTGATGCGCTTCCCCCATTGTGCGCTGTGCACTGCTGCTGGACGTATGCGTTCTGGTTGCCTAGATGGTGGCACTCATGATGGTCAGGGCAGGAGCTGCTTTTGAGTGCCAGCACCTTTTTTTCTAGGAAAAACAGGTGCTATCTAAAATTGATTTCACAAAAGGGGTGGTCAAACAATATTTAGTATTTACTCCCTTATTCATTCATATGTTTTAGTTCTATTCCAGCTTTTCACAAATGGCTTCCAAGAGTAGGATTAACTGATCAACAGTGTACCCTAGACTATCCAGTCTGACCCTACCTGATTTAATTGGTTTTGCCATGTAATCATTGTCTCGTTGATGGAGATCTGTCCGTCCAGTGGTTCTTGAGGCTCCATTCTTCCTACTTTCACTTTTAGGAAAGATTTGTTTGGGAAAGTGACCCAATTGATAATATCAAATCCAGCTAACAATTCACCCTTCTCATCAAAGGACACTTTGTCACCAGCACTGTTGTTGAATGAGATGCTCCTAAGAAAAGCATGAAGCTAGAGTAAAAGATGTTTAAGTCAGATTTTTGAAGTGTGAATGTGTTTTATATGCAATGTGCTCTGTGTGGCACTGCCCTTGAGATTGGCTTGGAAGCTGTAGCTGGTGCAAAATATCCCATACACTGGGACAGAGTATTACCTATACTGTATATTACCCCACTTTTTGAAGAATTTCATGGGCTGCAAATTAGCTACTGGGCTAATTCAAAGTGCTGGTTTTGGCGTATAAAACCCTACACAGCTTGGGACCATGATACCTGAAAATGTTTTCTTACCCCTTATATCAGGGGTCAGCAAACTTTTTCAGCAGGGGGCCGATCCACTGTCCTTCAGACCTTGTGGGGGGCAGGACTATATTTTGAAAAAAGAACAACCATGAACGAATTCCTATGCCCTACAAATAACTGAGAAATGCATTTTAAATAAAAGCAGACATTCTACTCATGTAAAAACACGCAGATTCCCAGACCGTCCGCGGGCCGGATTTAGATGGTGACTGGGCCGGATCTGGATCCCGGGTATTTAAGGCATGGGTTTGCCTACCCATGCCTTATAAACTCAGTTGACCACTGCACTCTTCTTGGAGGGGCTCCTGCATAAACCATCTTATCAGGAAGTACATTCCAAACAATCTAAGAAATTGGCCTTTAATCTTCTGGCTAAAGTCTTTAGTCTTTAGTCTTCAGCCCAGCATCCCTCACTGTGAGAAGCAAAGTTACAGGGAACCAGGAAGAGGGCCTTCTCGGTAGTGGTGCCCGCCCTGTGGAACGCTCTCCTATCAGATATCAAAGAAATAAAAATCTATCTGATGTTTAGAAGACATCTGAAGGCAGCCCTGTTTAGGGAAGTTTTTAATGACTGATGTTTTAATGTATTTTTTATCTTTTGTTGGAAGCCAGCCAGAGTGGCTGGGGTATAAATAAATTAATAATAATAATAATAATAATAATAATAATAATAATAATAATAATAATAATAATTGCACATTGATGGTCCCATATAAAAAACAGAACAAATATTGTCAATTTCATAGTCAGTTCCTAAAAATATAAATAGGCAGTAACATATGGTACATCACCTTTAAAAGACTTTTCTTTGAAATCTCCAGAAGGTCTCTCTCCACAATGGTTCTGTATCTGTTTCTAGATGCATATAAAGCATTCAGTGCATGTGCAACAGTGTATACAGCATTGTAAATGCTATAACTTTGGCTGGTCATACTCATTTCGAAAAAAGGTCCAGGCAGTCTCTCTAGCGTCTCCTTTCCTGTGCAGTATCCATTACCCATGTCAGTATCTGCAGTTAATGAACAGCTGAATGCTTGTTCCCAGAAGGCCCTGATAAAGCCATCTTCATCAGAGATGGAGGGATTCCGGATCTGAAGGAAATCTTTGAACCCCTTCACCTCAGTAGAATGAATGGCAAAAGACAAGGCACCGTGGAAAATCTTTACATCCAGATTGTGGAAAAATGGCTCCAATGAAAAGTCCCAATGGGCTGTCATAACCCACACCTTGCTTATGGGGATCTTAATATCCCTTTCAATTAGATTGAGCACTACTTGCAAAATCAACATCATGTGAGGATCAGCACTTGCGACACAGACATTGACGCTTGTGTCATTTAGTGAAGCTATTATATCCATATAAATGTCATAAAAGTTAATCACACCTAAAATGTTGCTCTGTTTTGGCATCCTTTTAGCGAAAGCTGTACAGATACCATTCCGGGAAAAGATGTGGTCCATGGTCTGGATGAATTTTTCTCCTTTATCATCACCCATGGCCAAGATCCCAACCCACTTCCATTGAAAATAGAGCAGCAGCTTGACAATTCCGGTGTACTGCTGCTCTTCATTCGGCACCATGCGATATAACAGAGAGCGCTGAGTTACATCACTCACACCTGGTGCATATAAACAATAGGTGACCTAAGCAAGGCAAATAATGTTTGTTTCCATGGGGGAAATGTTCACTTAATTATAATAGTAATCGTTTCTTTCATATTTGCTACTCAAAATTGTCCATGCTAAAACCTTAGGCACCTTGTTTGCCCATTGGTATTTTAGTTTGCCCATAGGCATCTGTTTGGCTGCTGTGAAAAGAGGATTTTGGAACAGACAGACCACTGGCCTGACCTAGCAGGCTCTTCTTATGTTCTTATGCATGTGGGATCTCTCGCCACTTTTAACTTCTCACAACATCTCAGAACATCTACCCCTCAAATCTTCCTTCCTTCCTTCCTTCCTTCCTTCCTTCCTCCCTCCCTTCCTTCCTTCCTTCCTTCCTTCCTTCCTTCCTTCCTTCCTTCCTTCCTTCCTCTGTTCTCGTTGTTGTTGGAAGTTCTGATGTTAGACGATGCTAGGAGTTTGCAGGATTTTCCTGCTTATTCAATAATGTATTGAATATTTTAAGAAAGCAAACAGTCCAAACTTATTTGCAAAATACAAGAATCATTTATAAAATGAATAGCAAATTTCAAACAGCCCCATCTTTTAATCCTTAAAGATTTAGGTGAAGGTAGATGGGAATCAACCAATCAATTTGGTATTCTTTGTTGTTACACTTGCAGGTAAGCATGGACAGGGAGGGTGATCGGTAATTAATGCCTTCCTAGTCCAGAAAAGTAAATGCAAAATGTGATAACTGGGGAATATTTTCTATTTTACTCCTTGCAGACAGAGCCAATGGCAGCTCTGTATCAGGAAGTTTTTAATGTTGGACAGTTGCTGTGTTTTTATTATGTTGGATGGCACTCAGAGTGGCTGGGGCAACTCAATCAGATGGATGGAGTATCAATAATAAAATTGTTATTGCTGTGAAATATCAGTGGCACACTGTCCGATGCTAAAATTTGGTGCCCTTCACCTCTTGCCCTCCATTCTACATCCTTGTTGCAGCACCCAGTGTGGCACTGGCACTCAATGCAAGTGAACCAGTCGCACTGTCCTAAAACAATATCTCATAGGGCCAACAATGGGAGATTCTATCATACCTGAGACATGACAAGGCTGCCTATCCTGAAGGGAGACTCTATGTCACTGGGTTGGAGAGATGATTTTAAAAGAGAGTTCTGCCGCCTTCTCCTTCATTTGTAAAGCCTTCATTCCTTGCACATTAATCTAATGCCTTCCAATATAGTTTATAAGAATATAGGAGTTTTATTTACTTATTTATAATTCCTTTGACTATTAACATATTAACACAATTCAGCATTAATTTAGTATTGTGCAGCAGTGTATGCATTTTCTTTTTGGTGCTTCTTTCCTATCCTGTGCATGGTCCATCTTTCTTAGGCCATCTAGCTCAGAACTGACTATACTGACTGGCAGTGTCTATCAAGGATTTTAGACAGAGTTCTCTCCTAGGCCTACATGGAGATGCCGGGAATTAAATCTGGGACCTTTCCTATGTCATCCTACCTGTGGAATCTTGTAGAGGCCTAAGACAGTAGCTATGTGGAAGGAGGTTTCAGAGTCAAGGCCTCCAATGACAGCAATTAGATTTTTCTGCATATCACAGTTGTAGTTGAGAACAATCCTCTTCTGATTAAAGAGAAGATTCAAAGTGTTCTGGTAAGTTATCTGGGCATCAAAGTGACTGTCATAGATATGGAACCCCAAAGTGATGTTGGGTAAGATCATGCAGTTCTCATTGACCTCTTTTACAGCATACGCCAAGGACAAGACATGCTGATATTTTTTCACCATCACACTATAGTAGAGAAGAAGAAAAAACTAGTCTCATAATGCATTAACTGGCATTTTGTCTCGATATCACCTTTATATACTTGACTGCTTTTGTAGGAGCAGCTTTCAGCATTGCCTCCTGTACCTACATCATCTCAACATCAGCAAAGCCCTGCTGGGTCGATCTGATCCAGTATCTTTTTTTCTACAGTGTCTAAGTAGATATCCATGGGAACCCAGAAAACATGTGAGCAATAAGATAGGAGAGTTACCAACATCTCTCACAATAGCCCTTACCCACTGCCTCTTTCCCAGCAGATTATTATTCAGCTGTGCGCTGGCTCTAAACCTGGGTGTAACACCTAGTAATCATTGCTGCTATTTTTCTAGAAAAAGAGGTGCTGAGACGCGCCATAAATACCTCCATTGTTCTCTTATAATGGCAATGACATCCAGCTGAGAGGTGACAGAACTGAGTTCCTGTGAATTCCAGCTGAAAAGAAATCCCTGGTCATCATAGACTAGTAGGTTTCAATAGCCTTTTGAGAACATTTTTGTTGGTGGCCATCTCTACATGTTGTGATAGTTAGTTCCATAGTTTTCATTTTGGTAAGCGGTGGTTGTATATTGTCTGCCCAGAATATCTAACCATTCCGCTTCATTGGATGAGCCTCATTTCTAAAATTATGAGACAGGGAGGAAAAGAAATGTCTCCTCATTTAATCCAAACCATGAATAATTTTAGAAACCTCTGTAATGCCCTTGCCTTCCTCAACATTTTCTTTCTAAAGTAAAAGGTTTCAAAAGTTACAACCTTTTACTTATAATGGAATTGCTTCAGTCCTATGATTGAGGTTGCTCTTTTCTGTGTGTTTTTTTTTTTATAACTCTACAATATCCTTTTCAAGATTTGGCTCCCAGAACTGCAGACCATCCCAAATGTACAAAGGTAGAGTGTACAAAGGCATTATGGTATTTCTGAATCCATAATATTTAATAAAGCCTTTTCAAAACTGTCACATAGAGGGCTGACATTTTAATTGAATCATGACATTGTCAGTCACTGTCATATCAGATCTCATCTCTCTCTGTGTTCATAGATAGATAATTTGCTCCAGAGTGACAGTGAGCTACGTTTGTCATTTTAATGCCAATTCAATTTTGGGGAAATATCCTTTCTCAACTCCTCACAATCCCTTTTTATTTTTTACCACCCATCTCATTGCTTAATCTCAAAATATGTCATTTGTGAAGAAGTTAAAAAGCGTTGTTCCCAATACAGATCTTTGGAAGATCACCACTCTGATGTCCATTTCTTCTTCCTACTCTCTGTTTTCAGTTTGTCAACCAGTTAATGTATTATTATCCCATGACTAATTAATTTGTCCAGAAGCCTTTGGTGAAGGCAATATTTTTTTGAAAACTTGAGTAATTTCCAGAATATTGCATGGACACCTTTCTAAATGCTTTCCTTATAAATGCGCTCTCTCTCTCTCTCTCTCTCTCTCTCTCTCTCTCTCTCTCTCTCTTATAATATAACCACTGAAGATTCACCTAACGGCCTGTTTTTTAATAGCTAAGCTAATAATCATCATTCGATCTCTTGGTCTCACTGCAACCAATGCAATACTAAACAAGAAGTTCTTCACAGTTCTCTCCAGTCAGTCTAACCATTATAGTCATTGGAACTTATTTGCTGTTTTGATCCTGTCTGACAGCAGTGATAATTGGAATGTATTGGGCCAGAGAGGGCAAAGCTGAACACGTAGTCATAGGGTTGGGTTTAAATTCTAGATGTATGTGGTGTGAGATAAATTATAGAATCAAGTCTAAGAAGGAACCTACACATGCATCCCTGCCACAAAAAAGTGAACACCATTCCCTCCAGTATAGAAACCCAAGTGGTTATTTAATAAAAAAAAATCATTGCTAGTAGGACCTTTTTATATAATTTATCCAAGGAGAATGAGGCAGCCAATCACTATTAGTCACTATAGTACATTATACATACAGGTTCACAAAACAGTCAAATGAGTGCAATGGAAAACAAGACAATGGCTTCCTTACACAGGTTCAACATCATACTTTGGTTTTGGCTGTGTTTCGAAGTCTGCACCCTCTGAAAATGAGAAGATCTGGGAAGTGATCCCACCAATGATAAAGCTCCCTGGCTGATAATACTGGTATCTCACCCGAAGGGGATCATTCATGGTACACAAAGCTGGATTCATATTGCAATCAGTTTGAGGCAACAGCAGTAACACCAGGAGTTGTAAGGACAAGAAATACCCTGTCATCCAGAAGGAAAAATGGTCTTCCTTTGACAAAGAACTCCTGGTTCCTTTCTTGATCATTCTCATCTGTCACCAACCTGGTTACAAAAGCATAGTCTCGTTGAATCTAAAGCCTGTTAATAAACTTATCTGTTACCTGCCCTCTAAACTTAAAGGGGGGAAAGGTCCCCACTAAGGGTGACACAGTACTGTATGAACTCTCCCCCCCTTTCTGACTAGTTCGAGGGCTATTATATATAAATATTTTAAAAGAATAATATGGCCTGTGGCAGTAAGGACAGTGAATAATTGGGATCTTACATAATTATACGGGGTGAACAAGCATCTCCCCAAAGTATTGCGTTCAGAAAGGCACCAGCTGTTGCAGGACTGCAAAATAAATATAGACCATTCCAGTTCTTAATTAGTTTTACAATGTTAGAACAATTGTAACTTCCACTGTTATTGCAGTACCATTTGTTCCCCCTGGAAATAGCATAGGTTTTTGATGCCTGGGCAAGAGGAGCGGAAGAAATCTATAGGAAATTGGGTAGGGTGGGTTTGCCCTGCTTTTGTGGCTCAGATTTTTTTTAAAAATTATTTATTTATTTGCAACATCTTTTGTCTTGTCTTAATAAAATAAAATAGAAATGTATTTCAGTGTCTCAGAGATAAACATTTATTTATTTATTTATTTATTTATTTGAAACATCTTTTTAAAATATTTTTTTTTAAAAAAATACTTGCAGTATACCTGTTTCAGTCTCAGTTTTGGTGCAAGGTGACTATCGTAATGATGGTAGCATTTGACAAGGATTCCCCCCCACCAAGGTGTAAAATAGACACTCCCCCACAGAGAAACTCTTGCTCTCTAAATTAGGTAAGCCACCTCATCTTGAAAACCCACTCTTTAGACCTAAATCGGAACAAGTGCTGTTTCTTCCAATTCAACTCTAAACCATGGGTTTTCATGGGGAAAATTGGTGGGGCAAATGAAGCTGTGGATGAATCCTATGTATTAGACTTGGGTCCTAGTTTTCTGATAGGCTGCAGTAGGCTCCAAGTCAGATATGGTCCAAATCTGATAGGTGGTGATCATATTGGCCAGCATGGTCACAGAAGGGTTGGAGTTCAGATCTGATCAGGAAAGGCTGGAAACTCCATGTTGCTACTCAATGATATGAGTTTGAGATGAGTTTCACAGAGTGGACAACTGACAAGGTTAGCAAAGTTTGGAAGGCAACTGACAAGGTTGGCAAAGTTTGGAAGGCCTGCTGTGGGTCCTTGGATTGTTAGTGGAGTGCAGCCAAGTGTTGCAAAAGCCATGAGGATAGCATCTGACAAGTCTCTCTTAAAGGTTGTTCTAGAACTGAGAAGCCACCACCAAAATATCTAGTAGCCAGCCAGCCATTTTACATATAATTTGTTTGGTGACGGAAATTGGAGCAGAGCCTCTATCAATGAACTTCACGATCAGTTAGAGATGTATATGGCAAGGCAATATTTCAATAGCTTGGTCCAATATTTTATGGGCTTTAAATGTAAGAATGAGAATTTTGGGGGGTTACCATGTCAAATAAACTCATTTGAAATTCTTCTTGAGCAAAATAATAAAACCAAAATAATAACAAAGCTATATTTAGTACTCTAAATATATACCAAACAATCTCTCCGTACTCCATATAAAAGGAAATAGGAATGGGACTTAGCAAATATTGGGTTAACAATCCTCAAAGCAGAATGGACATGGACATTTAAAATATTCCAAAAACATATATTAATGTATATGAATGAGAATTATCTTAAGGCAGTTTTCCAATGATACTAAATTCTACACAGAATTAGTAAAGTTTATGGCCAAAACATGAATAGCTACAGAATTAGCACAGATTTAATACATATCTTTTGGAGTTGTGAAAAAGAAACAATTTTCTGGACAGAAGTACTAAATAATTATATCATAGAATCATAGAATCATAGTTGGAAGAGACCACAAGGGCCATCGAGTCCAACCCCCTGCCAAGCAGGAAACACCATCAGAGCACTCCTGACATATGGTTGTCAAGCCTCTGCTTAAAGACCTCCAAAGAAGGAGACTCCACCACACTTCTTGGCAGCAAAACAAGCACAGGCTACAATCTTCCAAGAAATCCTACAATAACTCTCCTTTATTCTGAAGTAATTAATACTGATTTGCAGCTGATTAAAACACGGCTAATGAAAACAAAACAGTGCAATATCCAAAAATGGAAAAATAAAGACCCTCTTACTATAACAGTTAGTTAAGAAAAAGCTGTCAAGCTATCTCAATGATAAAACTTACATAAGAGAGAATGCAATAAATAATAATCAAGAAAACAAATTTATTGGGAGCTGGGCTTTATTTTGACCTTTTGGAGTGACAATGTGAACACGACTTTCCCTTTTAATCTGTTCACCATACTTCACAGTGTTTGTGTGTCTGTGTGTGTTTGCTATGTTGCCCCTTTCTTCTTTCACATGTTATTTGTGGCCATCCAACCTCTGCTTTCAAAGGTACCTAGAGAAGGGGGGATACATATGGCATAGAGCTAAAATAGACCAACTGTAAGTTTGTAAAAATGTCAGCCCTGAAACAAGTGTACAGAGTAAACCATATTTAGGATTGAACACGAAATAGAAAACTAAACATTTAGCATTGATTAAATAATTTACCCAAGCTACAACAACTTTATTTAATGGAGTTCATTGGGACATGAGATGCATCCCTAAATATGCCACATCTGATTCAAAGTAAACATCATGTTTCAGAATATCATGGGGCACATTTGAGATTTTTAGTCTGTATACATAAATGGGGGTAAAGCATGTTAGAAACAGTTGTGTTTACTCCTGAATATTATTATCTCAGTTGTAATATTTTTACTTATTTCTCTTTTTTAGCTGCTCTTTACTGTTCAGGTCTGGCCTCAGGATAATTATGTAACATTTAGGGGAGAAAATGCAACCAAGTATTCCAGCACTGGAGGCCAAGATAGAGAAGATCTCCACAGCCACCATATACTTCCCTTTGGTGCTTAAATAAGTTGGAACAAATGAAATCCACACACTGCAAAACACCAACATGCTAAAAGTGATAAATTTGGCTTCATTAAAAGTGTCCGGAAGCTTCCGAGCAAAGAAAGCCACAACGAAGCTAACAAGAGCCAGAAATCCCATGTAACCAAGAATATAGTAGAACATATTGGGTGAGCCCTCATTGCATTCGACTATGATATACTCAGGCAGAGAGTGCATGTCAAAATCTGGGAATGGAGGCTCAGTACCCAGCCATAGCATGCAAATACTTGCTTGGATAAATGAGCAACAGAGAATAATAGAGGTTGAAAATCTTTTCCCCAACCACTTCCTCATCTTGGATCCTGGTTTAGTTGCCATGAAAGCCAAAACAACAGTGAGGGTTTTTGCCAAGACAGAAGAAACTGCCACTGTGAATATGATACCAAAAGCAGTTTGTCGTAAATAGCAGGTTGGGATCTGAGGCTGGCCAATGAATAGCAAGGAGCAGAGGAAACAGAGCAGGAGGGAGATGAGCAAGGTGTAGGTGAGGTTCCGGTTGTTGGCTTTGACAATGGGAGTCTTCCAGTGCTTGACGAAGAGTCCAAGGACAAAAGCAGTGACTACAGAAAAAGCCAGAGCCAAAGCAGTCAAACTGATGCCCAAAGGTTCATCATAAGATAGGAAGTTTAGGTCCTTGGGAAGACACTGGTTTCTCTCTTTGTTAGGATATTGATCTTCTGGACAGTGGAAACAATCATCCATGTCTTGTTTTAATAAAATAAAATAGAAATGTATTTCAGTGTCTCAGAGATAAACAGTACTGAAGTCCACTAAGGAGACTTCTTTATTAGAGATTATGCATATCCCTGCACATCAACATTTAAATCTGCCATGTTTCTCTTCAACTGAGGATTGCACAAGCGCAAAAGCATCTTACACCCCAGAATTTAAGTTGGGCCACTTATAATTCTAGGTTTTTGTAGGTTTTTCCTTAAAAGAAAGACTACTCTCCAGGGAATTGGAGGTAATGTCATGTGCTCTTTAGCATAATTGTAATTCTTGTAGAAGTATCCTGTTTATTTCTTTCACCCAGTTACCCATGAAGCTTGAGACATTTCTTGGGCGCTATCTATCTTGCTGAAACAATGATACAGCCCCTCTAATGTCAGTATATATGATTGCTCTTAATATGCTTTACAGAATAATGTGTACAACCTCTCTTGTCCGAAATCTTCCCTTCTGGACATAGAGCACAATCATAGCAACAAAATGGTTCTCCCTCCTTCTTTTTTCTGCTGGAACCTGGGTGGCAAGGGGCATTGCACAATGCAAGGGGCACAGCCTATTCACAGAAAAAGAAGATACAACATTTTTTTAAAAAAAAAACACAACAAACCCTCCTATGATCAAGAAATTGCTGGTGTCAACCAAGAGCATCATATATCACTGAGAGGATTATGCATGCTGATCAGACTACAGCTCATTTGAAGAGGGTAGGGTTACAGCACAGTTAAAAGTTGCCCTTTCCTTTTGGCAGTCTTTTTTGGGTGGGTGGGTGGGTGGGTGGGTCGGTGTGGGTGTGTATGAAATATTTAAAAAAGGAACTCACACTTTGAGTCATTTAAGAATCTTTGCCTTTACTCTGAACTGGCCTTGTTTCCCCTTATTGATCCCTAACATTGTTTGATCTCCCTTTAAACTAACCAATTGCTATTATTCTGTTTGCTTTCTTTGCCTTCAGTCATCTGAGTTTTGTAGAATGCTACAAAAAACTGTGTGTTCGCCACTAAAATAAAATAAAAAAGAGGTTAAAATCAAATGGTATCTTTCCATTTAACCAGGTGGAGTATTTTCAAAATGGAAGTTCGATATTCTTTCCCATAAAACTATAAATAAATAACTCTCAAAGTGGGTCCTTTTGCTACCCATATCAGTCTCTAATGAAAGTTTATCTCCTGCACCGTAGCAAGTTTAGTTTCAGGAAGTATGCGGGCTGAAAGGGGTGCGGTGCCAGGAGATGATGTGGATGCCCTGAATAGAGTCAGAAATATGAGGTCCGTTCTGAGTCAAGTAGGGAAGGATTTGGTCAATTTCTAGCACACAACCCTAAACGTAAAATCCAATGCTACAGACTGGTGCCAACATGACATGGAGGGAAAGGCATTAAGCTTTATGTCTTAGAAGCACCATTCTGGTCCTACCTTTTGGAATCGGCTGTGCCATGTAATTATGGCCTTATTAATGGAGAACTCTCTTTCCAGCGGTGACTGAGGATCCATTCTCCCTACTTTCACTTTTAGGAAGGATTTATTTTGGAAAGTAACCCAATTGATAATATCAAATCCAGCTATCAATTCACCTTTCTCATCAAAGGAGACCTTATCCCCAGCAGTGTTGTTAAATGAGATACTCCTCAGAAAAGGGTATAGCTAGAATGAAAGAAGTTTAAATTAGTATTGTCTCTTTCCATCCCTTTTGTAAAACTTAGCTGGCTTCTGAAGCTATTAGTTATTTCCCTCATCCTAGGTAAAAAAGGTAAAGGACCCCTGGACAGTTAAGTCCAGTCAAAGGCGACTATGGGGTGTGGCGCTCATCTTGCTTCAGGCCGAGGGAGCTGGCGTTTGTCCACAGACAACTTTCTGGGTCATGTGGCCAGCATGACTAAACTGCTTCTGGACCGATGGTACTGACAAGTGCCAGAGTTCATGGAAATGCTGTTTACCTTCCTGCCAAAGTGGTACCTATTTATCTACTCGCGCTGGTATGCTTTTGAACTGCTAGGTTGGCAGGAACTGAAGTGAGATGATCGCCTCACTGCATATTCACCTTTGACTGGACTTAACAGTCCAGGGGTCCTTTACGTTACCTTTTTTTAACATATCATCACAGTATTTCAACCATTATTGGGAATGGCAAAGATATGAAAGATTGGCCCTGGTGGATCAGATCAATGTCATTCTGATTCTTCATACTATGGGCATCTTTGAGAACATGATGCTAGATTCGATAGACACTTCATCTGATCCTACAGGGCTGTTCTTATGTAGTCATGTGACGTTTTACCTGATGTGTGCCCAAGTATATCCCACTTTAGGTAGTATATAAACAAATAAGTAAACACAAAAAGGGGCAGCATGGATGAACATTGTAACTTCCCACCCAACCCCAATGATTCTACTTTTTCTGTGTAAGAAATTACCTTAAAATGTTGCAGCTTAGAAGTCTTCAGATGTTTTCCACCCACCATTTCTCCATGTCTCTTTCCAGATGAATACAGGGCATGCAATGCATGTGCCACAGCATAGACAGTATTATAGATGCTGTAGCTTTGGCTGGTCATACTTATTTCAAAAAAAGGTCCAGGAAGGCTCTCTAACTTTTCCCTACCACTGCAACTCCCGCTACTCTCCTCACCCATGCCAGTATCTGGAAATAAGCAGCTGAACGCTTGCTCCCAGAAGACTTTGATAAAGCCATCTCCATCAGAGTGGGAACTATGGACCTGAAGGAAATGTTGGAACCCTTGCACCTCACTGGAGTGAGCTGCAAAGGACAAGGCGCCATGGAAAATCTGAATGTCCAGTTTCTTGAATAACGGATGAACGGAAAAATCCCAGTGGGCTGTCATTATCCACACCTTGTTAATAGGCATCATATTAGTAACACCCAGATTGAGAACCACCTGCAAATCTAATATCATATGAGTGTCAGCACTTACAATAGCTACGCTGACACTTGTCTTGCTTAGCAATGTTGCCATATTCATAAAAATGTCATAAAAGTTAATAACACCTAAAATGTTGCTCTGGATCGGCATTCTCTCGCTGAAGCCTGTACAGATACCATTCTGAGAAAATCTTTGCTTCATCGTCTGCACAAACTTTTCTCCTTTGTCATCACCCATGGCCATGATCCCGACCCACTTCCATTGAAAGTATAGCAACAGCTTGACCATTCCACTGTACTGATGTTCTTCATTGGGGACCATGCGGTACAAGGAGAAGTGATAGGTTACATCATTCACAACTGGAGTATATATACAGTAGGTAACCTAAGCAAGAAAAATAAGTTTTCCTGTAATAAATGTATATAGTCAAACCTTTGCTTACTGACAATATTAATTCAGTTTTTCTCATTAAAAAAACAACAACCCAAGGATATATTTGTGGGCTTATTTCACATTTTAACCCTACAAGACTCCAGTGAATTGGAACAGACTGGGGGGCAGTGATTGTTGAAGATAACCTCGTGAATTCTATGTATGACTCAAATCTGGATCTCCTGGTCTTCACTCCCAACGCACTAACCACAATGCCATACCATTCTTTGTTCTGAATTATTGGTTAATCATTCCTGAATTATTATTTCAGGAATTATTCCTGAAATGCAGCTGTCTGACAAAACACAACTCTGATTTTTTTCAATGCAGTTCTCCCATCAAAATGTGTACAAGGAAGCACATATTGGGAGAAAGAGTGCATAACAATTTGGAGAAAAACTACATGCAAAAGTGGGATATACTAGTGAAATCTGCTTGCAAAAAAATGTGGATTTTCGGCAGAATTGTATACAGTAATATGCCTATTAGGAAAAATTCACATTAAGATATTAATGTATTTCCGCAAGGACTTCATATGCAATTTTGTACACACTGCTCGGCTGAGAAACTGCATTGCACAATTTGGATAAGTGAAAATAAGTTTCATTTAGCATATTGTTAACGGATTCATCTTCAAAAGGAAATTGGATTGAATTTACCTCATCCTTACTCTCAAGCTTGAAGTCTGCCTTGCCCTGGCTTACAGAATGCTGTATCCTACAATGGATCTGGTAGAATTTATTGTAAAATGACTGAAGCACTCATGTGATGGAAAGAAATCTGACACCATGACCATATATATGGCCAAAGCTGCACTAGTCACAAGATGTATAGCCAATTCCCTTCCTCCCCCCATCTTCATTTATCAGATGTTCCCTGCATAATTTACATCAAATATTTCAACATCTGTTGAGGAAATGGATGCTACTATTCACATTATTTTTTTAGATAGGCATGTCCATAGGAAAACTGGCAATCTAGTGAGCCTCCTAGTGAGTCTCAGACCACTGGCCCATTTATTCAGTATTAACTTTAGAAGCTGGCAGTGGCTGTCCAGAATTTCAGGGAGGCAGCACTCCCAGTCCTACTTGGAGCTGCCAGGGATTGAACCTGGAAACTTCTGCATGCAAAGCAGCTGCTCGATCACTGAACTATGGCCCTTCCTATGTGCAAATTCTCCTTCATGTAAACAATGGATAGTAAAGGTAAAGGTAAAGGAACCCCTGACCATTAGGTCCAGTCGTGACCGACTCTGGGGTTGCGGCGCTCATCTCGCTTTATTGGCTGAGGGAGCCGGCACACAGCTTCCGGGTCATGTGGCCAGCATGACTAAGCCGCTTCTGGCAAACCAGAGCAGCGCACGGAAACGCCGTTTACCTTCCCGTCGGAGTGGTACCTATTTATCTACTGGCACTTTGACGTGCTTTCGAACTGCTAAGTGGGCAGGAGCAGGGACCGAACAACGGGAGCTCACCCCATCGTGGGGATTCGAACCACCGACATTCTGATCGTCAAGTCCTAGGCTCTGTGGTTTAACCCACAGAGCCACCTGCGTCCCTACAAACAATGGATAGTATAGGACAATTTTCTCATGAGAATGATAAGCACAGCAGAGTCGTTGAGTCTGGTAAATGGGAAACAGATGAAGTTGATGTCTCTTACCTGTGGTATCTTGTAAAGCCCTAAGATAGTGGCTATGTGGAGGGATGTTTCTGAATCAAGTCCTCCAATGACAGCAACGGGGTTCTTCTTCATGTCACAGTTGAAGTTGAGAACGGTTCTCTTCTGATTAAATAGAAGGTTCAGAGTATTCTGGTAAGTTACCTGTGCATCAAAGTGGCTGTCATAAACATGGAACCCCAAGGTGATGTTGGGTAAGATCTTGTGGTTCTCATTGATCTCTTTCACAGCAAATACAAAGGACAGGGCATGTTGATATTTTTTCAGCATTGCACTAATGTAAAAGACAGGTAATGTGTAAGAAGTGATGGTCTACATGATGAACTACTTCCTCACACTTTGCTGCTTCTGTGGGAACGTCTGCTTCAGTGTCTCTTGCAATATATTATATAAAGTGCCGCAGCAACCCATATTTATTATTGCTGGGGATCATAAGGAAATTAAAAGGAAAACATGGTTATGATATTTTGAGGTATTTCACTGTTATCTGCCTTCACCTAAGACAATGCCAACAGCTTGCTTGTATTGTAGTATTATCCGGGAATCCTGTTCCTGTACTTCTGAATATATGTTCAACTTCTTTCCCACTGGAGAGATCCATAGCTGCCTGTGTTTCAGGCAGGAATCTTTCCCTGACCTACCTGGAAGTATTAGGGATTGGACCTGGGACATTTGCATGGAACACATATGTTCACCTTCTGCTATGAACACCCTTACTGAGTGCTCAGATACTGTCTGACAGCTCAGATAAAAAGAGAGAAAAGAGCATTCAAGGTCATAGAGTGAGAAACCGAAGATGAAATTTGAGGATACTATAAATCCTGGAGGTACTGCTATGTACATAGGAACATAGATTGCTGTCATATACCAAGCTAGAGCAGTGGTCCATTGAGATCAGTATTGTCAAAACTGACTGGCAGCAGCTCTCCAAGTTTTAGACTGGGATTTTCCACCAGCTCTACCTGGAAATTCCATGGATGGAACCTGGGAACTTCTCCTTGCAAAGCAGATGCCCTACGATTAAGCCACAACCCTTCCTCAAATTGTTGTATAGAAATTGTTGGAACAAGGAAACTGCAAGTGTGTTTTCCTTCAAAAACATGAACACCATTCTCTCTCAAGGACAAACGTCAGTGGCATGTTTTTTATATAAACCATGGTTTCTATCATTTATTTATATAATCTACCATTTGTTACCAGTTATATGCACAGTGATTGTATATAACCTCCAGGTATATAATTTAGAGACAAATATATGGTTTTCTTACACAGGTTCAACATCATACTTTGGTGTGGGGTGTGTGTTGAAGTCTGCGCCCTCAGAAAAGGAGAAGAGCTGGGAAGTGATCCCACCGACGATGAGGTCCCCTGGCTGAAAATATTGATATCGCACCTGGAGGGGGTCATTCATGGTGCACACAACAGGAGCCAACTTGCAATCAGTTTGAGGCAATAGCAACAAAACCATGAGTCGCAAGGACTGAAAGTACCCTGTCATCCAGAAGGCAAAACTGCTGTCCCTTGATAAAGAATTCACTGTCCCTATCTTGATCATTATCTTCTAGTGACTATCTGTTTACCACATCCTGGTATCAATGGCTTTAGAGTCTGATGCTCAAGTGATCTGTTGGCTTCTGTCTTAATATATAAGGGAAAGTAGTCTGCACAAAGGGTGGCACAGCACTGTGTGTACCTCAGCCTTTTTCTGTCCAGTTCAGGGGCTATTATAATAGGATTTTAAAAATAAAATCTCCAATGTCATTTGGACTGTGGCTGCAGTAAGTGAATAATTATGGCATTGGATAATTATGCAGAGTGAGAAAACATACTCCCCAAAGTATTGTGTTCAGTAAGGCATCAGGTGTAGCAAAACTGTGAAGTAAACATGGGCATGATCCAGCCAAAGTTAAGCACACATAGACTGCTATTCTATTTTCACTTACCCGAAAGTAAGCACAATTGAACTCAGTGGGACTTACTTCTGAATAGTTGTGTATATGATCACAGCCACTAAATTAATCCATAATGATATGAGAGCTATACCATTTTTATTTTATTTTTAGTTTTTATTATGCGTGTAAAATGAACAATTTGGGGTTTATTTCTAAGCTTGGGGCCTAGTTTTAGAATTAGAAAACATGGGTTTCATTAGGACATTCTTGCACCCATGTTGGTCAACACATGTCCAGGTTCATGCCAATTATACCTGATGTCAATCTTTTTGAAAAAAGGGTGCAACTAATGATGTAGCTTTCATACATATGTATATAGACTAAAAGGCTTGTACAGGAAGTGAGGTGGCAATGAACTGGAAACCAGCTGCAAGAGGTGCTGTAAAATTGCACACCTTCCACTTTTTCACATTTTTGTGCATCCTAGGGCCAAAATAGTTTCCCACCTTTGCTCTCATCCTGTGTTATTACACATGATTAGCTAGAACATATGGAAAGTGAGGACATGCATTCAAAAGTGCATCCAAATCACATGAAAAGACATACTTTTCTAATGGGTGGAATCAGATGCGAAAAAGGTTATTCCTGAACTCTTGGAACATTATCCAGCAAAATGGCATTGTCATCTGCTAATTTGGACACAACTGTGGTTCCAGTGTTAATATTTACTATTGTGAAAGGAAAGGTGGTTTACTACTGTGAATCACCCTGAGATTTTATGATGAAAAGCGGTATATACATAATTCTAATAAATAAATAATAAAAACAAAAAAATTCCTTCCAGTAGCACCTTAAAGACCAACAAAGTTAGTTCTAGGTATGAGCTTTCGTGTGCATGCACACTTCTTCAGATACAAGTGTGCATGCACACGAAAGCTCATACCTAGAACTAACTTAGTTGGTCTTTAAGGTGCTACTGGAAGGAATTTTTTTGTTTTGACTATGGCAGACCAACACGGCTACCTATCTGTAAATAAATAATAAAATTATTTAAAATGAATAACAGTTCAGGGTTCACTTTAGTTTATTGACTTATTTCAAATTAATCTTTAACATCCTTCAGTGGAATGGCTTCAGGGTGGTTTAGAATTGGAAGCAGATATTCATGTCTAGCATAGACATTTATAATAGTGAGCATCTTCTTTGATCCTAGACATGTTTGACTAGAAAGAGACAAATCTCACACACATTCCCAAAGAAATATACATATACCCAGTAATTAAGCACTGTAGCACAGTGCTACAGTATGAGAAATCTTATAAAAGCTTAAATAACATATTGTAGCTTTCAATCACAGAAGACAACAGGTTGTTGTTATTTTAACATATTCTTTTTATTAGATGTGCCTTTTTGTTCAAATCAGGCCTCAGCAAAATAATGTAGCATTTGGGGAAAAAGACACAACCCAGTAATCCTGCACTGGAAGCCAAGATGGAGAAGATCTCAACAGCCACCATGTATTTGCCTTTGGTGCTCAGGTGGGTAGGGAAGAAGGATAACCAAACACTGCAAAACAATAACATGCTGAAGGTGATTGATTTAGTTTCCTGGAAAGTGTCTGGTAACTTCCTGGCTAGGAAAGCCACAGTGAAACTGACAGTAGCCAAGAAACCCATGAAGCCCAATACACAATAAAACATTACATCTGACCCTTCATTACATTGTACAATGGTCTCACTGATAGCTGAATGCATGTCCAATTCTGGAAATGGTGGAGAGGTTGCCAGCCAGATAGTGCAAAGAGTGACTTGAATAAGGGAGCATGAAAGAATAATAGAGGCAGCCACTTTCCACCCCATCCATTTCCTCATTCTGGATCCTGGCTTGGTGGCCATGAAAGCTAGAATCACGGTGATGGTTTTGGCCAGCATGCAAGAAACAGCCACTGAGAAGATGATACCAAAAGTGGTTTGTCGAAGGAGGCACGTCACTGCATTGGGTCGACCAACAAATAAAAAAGCACAAAGGAAAGAAAGCAGGAGGAAGACGAGGAGAGTGTAAGAAAGGCTCCGGTTATTGGCTTTGACAATGGGCGTGTTGTGGTGTTTCATAAAGGTTCCCAGCACCAGAGCTGTAATGAAAGAAAGGGAGAGAGCAGCAATGGCCAAACCTATTCCCAAAGAATCTTCATAAGACAAGAAGGTTATAGCTTTGTGGAGGCAGAAATCCCTGTTAATATTTGGATAATGGCTCTCTGGACACTGAAAGCAGCTATCCATATCTGGAAGAAATTAATGTGAAATTCCTGAATAAATACGTACTTATCTGTACACTCACCCACACCCACACATCCTGTATATAACATCTGAGTAAATAAAGGCTAGGGACGCAGGTGGCGCTGTGGGTTAAAGCCTCAGCGCCTAGGACTTGCCGATCGAAAGGTCGGCGGTTTGAATCCCTGCAGCGGGGTGCGCTCCCGCTGCTCGGTCCCAGCGCCTGCCAACCTAGCAGTTCGAAAGCACCTCTGGGTGCAAGTAGATAAATAGGGACCGCTTACCAGCGGGAAGGTAAACGGCGTTTCCGTGTGCGGCTCTGGCTCGCCAGAGCAGCGATGTCACGCTGGCCACGTGACCCGGAAGTGTCTCCGGACAGCGCTGGCCCCTGGCCTCTTAAGTGAGATGGGCGCACAACCCCAGAGTCTGTCAAGACTGGCCCGTACGGGCAGGGGTACCTTTACCTTTACCTAAATAAAGGCTAAGTTGTACATAGTATGGAACTGCTGGTGCTGAGCCAAGAATGCCCATACACCTTGAAGTATAAATGATGGATATAAAGGCATTTCTTACCCTTCTGGTTTGCAATCTTCCCCTCTGGACAGGGATGGCAATCATAACAGCAAAATGGTTTCCCTTCCTTTTTTGTCTTGTGATAACCAGGAAGGCAATTGTCATTACACACTGAAAGAGGGTGTGTCTGCCAATAAATTAAGATGACGTTTATCAAAGGCAAAATATATGAAACTGAGGATACTGATTTTTAAAATTTATTTCAGAACATGAAAAATGAACCATTTCCCTCAATCTTTTGACTCATCTTTAATTGGTTATGTTTTCTTCTTACTCAGCATTATAATATTAGGCTTTGCAGCAACCTTCACCAACCTTGTAGCCTCCATCATGAGAAAGCATCAATTGGTGAAGGCTGCTGTACAATTTTGTTTTCAGATTTGTCCTTTGACACTGGTGGTTGCTAAATATGTACCTGTTTACATGGTGTTCCTGAAAAAAACAGGTGCCTTATGTACCAAATTGAACTTGTAGATGGAACCTTCCATAGTTCCATTTACAGATAGGTAGCCATGTTGGCCATAGTCAAAACAAAAAATTCCTTCCAGTAGCACCTTAAAGACCAACTAAGTTAGTTCTAGGTATGAGCTTTCGTGTGCATGCACACTTCTTCAGATCTTGTAGATGGAAATTAGGGTTGATTTGCTTAATTATTATTTTAATCAATATTTCCCCCTTCCTTCCAAATGAGCCCATGTGATAGAAAGCAGGAAGCGCTATACACAAAACAGACCTATTTTCGTGTCTGAAGACAGAAATATTTTTTGAATATTGCACAGGTATTTAATCATGTGTTTAAGTACACATGTCCTACCTGATTGAACCTGCTGGGCCATATGATGGCATCTTCAGAAATGGTGAACAGATTCTCTGAGTGCGCCTGAGGATCTATCCTCCCAACTTTTGCTCTAAGGAAGGACTGGTTTGTGAATGTCACCCAGTTGATAATATCAAATCCAGCTACTAATTCCCCACTAAGGTCAAAGGAAACCTCATCTCCAGCACTGTTGTTAAATGGGGTGCTTCTCAGAAAGTGGGGGAGCTGAAAAGAAAAGTAAGAGATGCAAACATACATATTTAGATGCAAATTGTTGCCATTTGAGATATGTTTGCATGTCCCTGTTCCGAGTAGGGAAATATAATGCAAGTTGAAATCTCAGGTTATTGGATCACACTGAATAGGATTACCTGCCATGACTTCTTATTCTGGTCCTTCCATCTGTCTCCATTCAACACTGCCCTGCACTTTGATATGGAAGAATACATGGCATGCAAAGCATGTGCCACAGCATAGATGGCATTGTAGATGCTGTAGCTGTGGGCAGTCATGCTCATTTCAAAAACAGATCCAGGAAGAGACTCCAGTTTCTCTTCCCCAGTGCACTTATTTCCATCCCTCTCGTCTTCACCAGAGCTGGGGAGCGAGCAATCAAATACCTTTTGCCAGAAGTCCCACAGGAAACCATCCTCTTTTTCCAGTATTGGATTCCTCATTTGCAGAAATTCCTGGAATCCTGCCACCTCCTTTGAGGAGACTGCAAGGGTTACAGATCCATGGATGAAATGAATGTCCCAGCTTCTTTGAACGGGAATTGATGTGAAATCCACATCTGCTGCCATAATCCAGACCTTCATCTTCACTGGTATATCCCCAAATTGTGAGAACCTGAGCAGGATTCTTAAGTTTAACATTGCCTGAAAGTCACCATGGAAGATCACGGTATTGACTGTGCTTTCCATGGTAATATTTATAATCTCACATGCCTTCTCTGCCATTTCATGGAGTTGATTAGAAAATCCTATATCTGGTATGGTTTTGATGAAGTCAAAGCAAATACCATTATCGGCAAACATGGAAAGCACCTTCTGTACAAATATCTTAGAACTGTCCACATCGAGGTAAAGCACCCCAATCCATGTCCACCTGAAATGCAACAATAACTGGAGGATCCCCCTGTATTGATGGGCTCCATTTGGGAACATCCAGTGGAAGAAAGCATCTTCAGCATTGTTATTTGTCTCTGAAGCAGAGGCATATATTAGCTAAAGAAAAGAAATAAAAAAAGGAGCAGGTAGGAAGTGGTGTTATTTAGGAACATAGGAAGCTGCCTTCTGTTGAATCATACCATTGGTCCATTTCACTTAGCTTTATCTACAATGAGCGGCAGCAGATGTGTAGGGCTATGGGCAAAGGTCTCTCGCTGCCCTACAGGGAGAAGCTGGGGGATTGAACCTGGGGACTTCCATATGCAGGACAAATGCTCTGTGACTGAGCCACAGCCCTTCTGTGTATGTGTATTATCAAAATCTGGTACAGTGCTATCTCGTGTTACAGACGCTTCAGGTTACATATCTTCAGGTTACAGACGCTTCAGGTTACAGACTCCGCTAACCCAGAAATAGTACCTCGGGTTAAGAACTTTGCTTCAGGATGAGAACAGAAATCGTGCGGCGGCGTGGCAGCAGCGGGAGGCCCCATTAGCTAAAGTGGTACCTCAGGTTAATAACAGTTTCAGGTTACGAACGGACCTCCAGAATGAATAAAGTTCTTAACCCGAGGTACCACTGTACTATCTTGAAAGCATCAGGTCAGTTCCCAAAGATTTTTTTCTCTCTTCAGCATACATTCATAGAATCAAAGAACCCTAGAATTTTATAGTTGGAAGGGACAATGAGGAGCATCTAGTCCAACCCCCTGTAATGCAGGAATATGTTGTCCAACGTGGGGATCAAACCCACAACCCCGATATCAAGAGTTTCCTGCTCTACTGACTGAAGTATTCCTCAGCAAGGTTTCATAAGCCATCATGAAGCATTGAGGCTGGTTGTATGAATAGAGAACGAAATAGAGATACAGGAGGAAAGGCTAGAGACATGGCAGGTTGGAGTCAATAAGATTGAGTCAGGGCAGGAAAAAAAGAACCAAGAGTTATCCTTGGGGATCAAAGTGGAGGAAGGAAGCCACAACTGGAGGGCAAGTCATAGTTCTGGAGAGGATATCATGGCAGACTGAGCGTCTTTTGTTGGCAGCTCACCGACTAAGATGATTACATGTTGCTTGGTTATAGCCAAGGCGTAAATCTTAGCTATAAAAATTCACTCTAGCAATAAGAGTATTGACCTTTGATGCTCTGAAAAACTCACTGCCTCTGTTGGGAGACTGATGTGCTGCTGGAAGAGTGTGGGTGACTTAAAAGGAGACCAAGATTGTGTATGGGATCTATTTAATGGACAAATAGAGTATGCAAACCTTCCTTTCTCTAATTATCTCAATCTATCCCTGAAACGAATGTAACTCATGACTGTGAGAGGTACAGGAACACAGTGAAGCTGATCAATACTCTTTTTGCTCAAAGCACTAGTGGCCACAGACTGGTTCACTAGGCAGTCATGGTGGACAGATTCATTCCACAGACTGAGAGAAGTCACTGACAAAGTAGATCCCGTAAACTGCAGTCCTGTGACTTATTAGGTGGGGCAACTGCACACAGATCCAAAAGCTATCAGTCTGGCTCCCAGCAGTTTCTGTCAGGTAGAATTTATTTCTCTCTTCCGCCATTCTCACTCCAAGCCTGTTGTTCTGACAATTCATTTGTAAATAAGTAACTAGAGTTGTATGCAGTTATGTTTTTACTCAGGGCAGTTCCATAGAAATAAATAAATCTGCATTAGTGACTTTCATTAATTATGACGAATCTACTCTGTGTAAACTTGAATTGCATTCATCCTTTGCATTTTGTGGAATCACAATCTATCATATTGTTCTACTATGTTACTGTTGAAAGTTTTTAGAATCCAGCCAAATCTGAGATGATTTCCCATTTTGTATCAGAGACTATACATATGAGAAAGAAATCAAATTGCCAAATTGAGATTCCTCACTCAGAATTTGATGTCTAAGCAGCATGCATAGTGTCTTTCTTAATTTCAGTCACATCGTTTTCCACTTCCAAATTCAAAACCTTCCTCTTAAAATGATCCCCATGTACATGCCTTACTTGTGGAAACTTGTAGATGCCCAGTATGGTTGCAATATGTCCAATGATGTTGGAATTGGGTCCCCCAATGACAGTTACCAGATTGTTCTCGACATCACATTTGTAGTTAGGGATGAATTTGTCATGTGTGGAGAGAACTTTTAATGCTGCCTGACTTGTGAATTGTGGATTAAAGTAATGATTATAGATGTCAAAGCCAAGAGTGATGTTGGGTAAGATTTGGGGGTTGTCGTTGATCTCCTTCACTGCAAATACCAAGGCCAAAACGTGCTGGTAGTTCTGTGACAGTAGCCTGAAACAAAGATCACATGAAATGCAAGAGTGCTGCAATTTCAGGGGGGAAATAGTAGCTGCATTTCTATTCAACACATGCTTGCTAAGCATAATTGTATTAAGAAAGATTGTAGGCTTCAGCTCAATGGAAATAACATTGGCCCAGAGCCACTAGTTTGGAAGCATGTTGACCCATATTTTCAATACAATTACTACTCACTAACTCAGAGGGGTACTTGCATAGATATGGTTCTTACTTATTAGATAGAAAGCAGATGCAGCTGGTTTTGGGTTGAATGACAAACAGGGATGTGTTCACAACTGACATACTGACATGGCACTTTCTCTGTGAAGTGGGTCAGTTTCATTAATGAGCACACAGGGTTTGGCGGTAGATATTCTCGTTCTGCTCACACAAGATTATGTGTCAATATCAGGAAGATATATACTTCTATATGTGTGGGGTGCTAGGTGTACTGACTTTCTTTGATAATGGTGCTACATCTACCTCAACTACATTATTATTATTATTATTATTATTATTATTATTATTATTATTATTATTGCAATGGCATGTAGCACAAGCAGAGTTTGGAAACCTTTTTGAACAAAGAAGGATGCATTGGTAGGAACCTGCAAATTTGCAAATGTCATATAATATTTGTTCTGCGTTTCTGAGTAGGAGTTTATCTTCCATGTTATAGCAACTGTGCTTTAGAATGTGCTGCCTTTTAATATTAGGCAGACATCTTCATTGCACTTTTTTATATGCTTACGAAACATATTATTTCTGCTTATTCAGAGATAGCAAGGTCACCACAGCTCTTGCATATGGCCCTCATAATATTATTTAGTTATGCTGATTTTTATTATGTACAGTATTACAAAACTTTTCATTAAGTAGTTTAAAGCTCCAACGCATAAATGAATTTGTTTAAGTAAACCTCCACTCTACTGCAGTAAATGCCAAACCACACTAGTCCAAAATATTACTTGGAAAAAGGCATGGGAAGGCTAACAGACTTGGTTCCTTACATGAAATCATCAATCAGCTCCTGATAGGGATGTCTTTCAAATGTGATTGGATCATAAAGGATGTAGATCTGAGAAATTATGCCAGCAATAGTGAGCTCCCCTGATTGAAAATACTTGTGAAGAATAGGAATAGGCTCACTCGTTGCACATTTAACAGCAGATATCCTGCTTACTGTTTGAGGGAGGAACAGTAATCCCAACACCACAAATGTCAGCATCTTGTACAATGGCAATTCTTCACCTGTTCACACATTGTCCTTTGAGTGCCCCTGAGCATAGTCCTCACTAACAACCACAAAATCAGTGTTTTATGCTATAGTTTGAAGTTGGGATGAAGTATACACCAGGGTGTGTTAATGACATTCTTCTATCTTGCTTCATAACTCCTTTGGGACATGAGGATGAAGTCAAATCAATAATGGTTAATTTGGAATAATTACAGGGGAGATAACTGCATGCTCAGAGTTAGATACCGTATGGAGCAAAGCAGAACAAAATATGTTTACTGTGTGTCCATAGAAAGTTTCACTGATTCACTGCAGTGGAATAGCAAGAGACTCAAAGGCTTGCAATGACCCATAAACAATGCCAGAAAACAAAGATGCAAGGTAAAATACCAGAAAAGATGTGGCAGATTGGAATGTTGAAATGGCATAATGTTTTACCCAAGGTGCAGACTGACAGGGCTGTGCACAGGATTCAGCCACAGCCTGAAACAGAAACCAAATTATGCCAGTTTGGTGGGATTCTTGCTTTGTCTGAGATAGTTGCAGACAGCTCCAAATCAACACAATCATCATCATCATCACCCTAAATATAATAACCATTGTCATTATTATCATCATGAAAATATAACAATTGACCATTTTCTTCTCTCCAATGAACCCCTAAAATGTGCTGAGGAGATCGGCTACAGAATTCCTAATACTTATTACCACCCCTGCAGAAAGAGAAACTCAAACAAGAATAATGGAAAGTAAGCTCAAGCACAGGCCAAAGCAAAAGATGGTCAAATCATTCTCTTTATTAGATGTGCCTTTTTGTTCAAATCAGGTCTCAGCAAAATGATGTAGCATTTAGGGAAAAAGATACAACCTAATAATCCTGCACTGGAAGCCAAGATGGAGAAGATCTCAACAGCCACCATGTATTTGCCTTTGGTGCTCAGGTGGGTAGGGAAGAAGGATAGCCAAACACTGCAAAACAATAACATGCTGAAGGTGATTGACTTAGTTTCCTGGAAAGTGTCTGGTAACTTCCTGGCTAGGAAAGCCACAGTGAAACTGGCAGTAGCCAAGAAACCCATGAAGCCCAATACACAATAAAACATTACATCTGACCCTTCATTACATTGTACAATGGTCTCACTGATAGCTGAATGCATGTCCAATTCTGGGAATGGTGGAGAGGTTGCCAGCCAACCAGTGCAAAGAGTGACTTGAATAAGGAAGCACGAAAGAACAATAGAGGCAGCCACTTTCCACCCCATCCATTTCCTCATTTTGGATCCTGGCTTGGTGGCCATGAAAGCTAGAATCACGGTGATGGTTTTGGCCAGCATGCAAGAAACAGCCACTGAGAAGATGATACCAAAAGCGGTTTGTCGAAGGAGGCACGTCATTGCATTGGGTCGACCAATGAATAAAAAAGCACAAAGGAAAGAAAGCAGGAGGGAGACGAGGAGAGTGTAGGAAAGGCTCCGGTTATTGGCTTTGACAATGGGCGTCCCATGGTGTTTCATAAAGGTTCCCAGCACCAGAGCTGTAATGAAAGAAAGGGAGAGAGCAGCAATGGCCAAACCTATTCCCAAAGGTTCTTCATAAGACAAGAAGGTTATCGTATTTGGGAGGCAGAAATCCCTGTTAATATTTGGATATTGGCCTTCTGGACACAGGAAGCAGCTATCCATATCTGGAAGAAATACATATGAAATTCCAGATAGATAGATGATAGATAGATAGATGATAGATAGATAGATAGAGAGAGAGAGAGAGAGGTAGATGATGATAGATAGATAGATAGATAGATAGATAGATAGATAGATAGATAGATAGATGATAGATAGATAGATAGATGATAGATAGATAATCTCAGTAATCAGTGCTCAACTGTACATAGTTTGAACCAAAAGCTGAAATATAATGCTCCATTATTTTCATGCAGTTATATTTTCATGTGATCATAATAGATTCAGAGCACTAATAACTCCATTCCTGTGTCAGCAGTAGCTTTCACATAGTCAGAGTTGTCATGCCCTATTTTGTCTGGATGTGCTACAATAACTTTTCTTCATACACTTGTTCCACCCCACAATTACTTCTAGCCATGCCCCCCACTGGCCCGCGAGCCATCAGATTTCTCAAAAGGCAAATGGTCCTTGCTCTCAGCAATGGTACCTACTCATACTACCCATAATGGCACGCATCCTTTTTAACAATATGTGGCATTTATTCAGTCATCACCAGAAGCATGAATAACTTGAAATGTTATGGTAACTTGTCTAAGCAAGTTTTTCACTCTATAACATGCACCCGACCATAACACGCATGTAGTTTTTAGAGGAGGAAAATCCGTAGGCATGCCACCCGTAGGCATTCCCTCCATAACACACACAGACATTTCCCCTTACTTTTTAGGAGGAAAAAAGTAAGTGTTATGGTGCAAAAAATACGGTAAATTCCGGATATAATGTTTACACAGCATTTCTTACCCTTCTGGTTTGCAACCTTCCCCTCTGGACAGGGATGACAATCATAACAGCAAAATGGTTTCCCTTCCTTCTTTGTCTTGTGATAACCAGGAAGGCAATTGTCATTACACACTGAAAGAGGGTGTGCCTGTCAACAAATGAAAGAATATAATGTTTATCAAAAATGTGAAAATATGAGAATAAATCTAGTTCCCCCCTCTTTTATTTCAGCACCTCAACATTGGGCCATATCAATGTTTCTACCCATTTGTAATTGGTTTCCTTTATTATAATTGCATTTGCCAACCTGTTGCCCACTAGACGTTTTGGACTGCAACTCACTCAGAGCACCAGTGCAATCTGGTTGCCTGGGACTGACAGGAGTTGTAGACCAAGCCATCTGGATCACAGCAGATGATGAAGGCTATTTTAACTTTTGTTTTCTCATTGGCCTTTTGGTTTGGTGGTTGCTAAGCTTAACAATTGCACATGGTATTATTGTGAAGATAGATGCCTCAAATGTGAAATCAAATCTTGAACTGGAATTTGAGGTTCATTTGTCCATTCATTCTAAACATCATACATTACCTCCCAAAGGATCCCAAATTTGACCAAAGCAGGCAGGGCCAACAAATTTCACTTTCTAAAGACTGAACCACTCATGATGTTGGGAAGGGAATTAAATATATGTTTAAATGCAAATGGGACCTACCTGATTGAACCTGCTGGGCCATATGATGGCATCTTCAGAAATGGTGAACAGATTCTCTGAGTGCGCCTGAGGATCTATCCTCCCAACCTTTGCTCTAAGGAAGGACTGGTTTGTGAATGTCACCCAGTTGATAATATCAAATCCAGCTACTAATTCCCCATTATGGTCAAAGGAAACCTCATCTCCAGCACTGTTGTTAAACGGGGTGCTTCTCAGAAAGTGAGGAAGCTGGAAAAAAGAAAGAAATAAACTGGCATCTTTGGATGCTAATTGTTTGTGTCTGAGATCTATGTGACAAAATGGGTTGCACATCCCTGTTTTGTCTGATGAGGGAAATGCCATAGAAATTGGAATCTCAAGTTGCTAGAACTCAGTGAGTTGGATTACCTGTTGTGGCTTCTTATTCTGGTCCTTCCATCTATCTCCATTCATCACTGTCCTATGCTTTGATATGGAAGAATACATGGCATGCAAAGCATGTGCCACAGCATAGATGGCATTGTAGACGCTGTAACTGTGGGCAGTCATGCTCATTTCAAAAACAGATCCAGGAAGAGACTCCAGTTTCTCTTCCCCAGTGCAGATATTTCCATCCCTCTCATCTTCACCAGAGGTGGGGAGTGAGCAATCAAATACCTTTTGCCAGAAGTCCCTCAGGAAGCCATCCTCTTTTTCCAGTGTTGGGTTCCTCATTTGCAGAAATTCTTGGAATCCTGCCACCTCCTTTGAGGAGATTGCAAGGGATACAGATCCATGGATGAAATGAATGTCCCAGCTTCTTTGAACGGGAATTGATGTGAAATCCACATCTGCTGTCATAATCCAGACCTTTGTTCTCACTGATTGACCTTCGAACTTCGAGAGCTCAAGCAAAATTCTTAAGTTCATTATGGCCTGATAGTCACCATGAAAGATCACTGCATTGGCTGTGCTTTCCATGGTGATATTTATAATCCCACATGCCTCCTCTGCCATTTCATGGAGTTGATTAGAAAATCCTATATCTGGTATGGTTTTGACGAAGTCCAAGCAAACCCCATTGTGGGAAAATATGGAAAGCAGATTCTGTACAAAAATCTTTGAACTGTGCACATTGAGGTAAAGCACTCCAATCCAGGTCCATCTGAAGTGCAGCAACAACTTGAGGATCCCCCTATGCTGCTGGGCTCCATTTGGGAACATCCAGTGGAAGAAAGCATCTTGGGGCTTGCTATTTGTATCTGGAGCAGGAGCATATGCGATCTAAAAAGAATAAAGCAAAACAGCAGTGGGTATGAAGTAAAGTTGTAGTTAGGAATACTGAAAGCTGCCTTGCACTGAATCAGATCAAGCCTCAGCTATCAGGCCCTTCCTGGCTGCCCTGCCCACCACCTTAGGGTCATTGATGCAGGACCATCTGCACTCCTTCTAACCCCCATGGGTTATTTAGGAGAGAGGCACTTTCTTTTGCAGAAACGTCTGGGTTTTCACCTTCTACAGGCCACTAAAGAGAGAATTTGGAAAGGGGTGTATGTCGATGCCTTCTCCCTGCTCTATAGGGAGTCTGTTAAGCACGGCAAGGAGAAAGTTCAGGAGGTTGACACTGGCAAGCCTAAAGGGAAGAAGGTGGGGAGATATTGGGTAAATTGGCTACTTGACTATTTATGTTGGGGTGATTCTGCAGAAGGAACCCCTAATCCTAACATTTAGGTTAAAGCAGAGCCACTATGAGAAATGGATCTACATTAGTCATATCCATTAACTACAGTGGGTCTGCACTGAGTAAACTACAATTGTATTTTGCTGCATTTTGTATATTGTCATTTTGGTGTCCAGCAAAATGAAGATTGTTCATCATGCTGTTCAGATAGGGTCTCTCATTTCATATGCATGTGTGAAAGAAATCACACTCAAATTGAGATGTCTCACTCAGAATTTGACCTTTAAGCAGCATGCATAGTGGTTTTCTTAATTTCAGTCATATCACATTCCACTTCCCAACTCAAAACCTGCATCTTAAAAATAGTTTCCATAAACACAATTTACCTGTGGAATCTTGTAGATGCCCAGTATTGTTGTGGCCTGTCCAATGATGTTGGAACTAGGACCTCCAATAAGCATTACCAGATTGTTCTGGTTATCACATTTGTAGTTAAGGATGAATTTGTCATGTGTGGAAAGAACTTTCAATGAGGCCTCGTATGTGAATTTTGTATTAAACTGATTATTATAGACATCAAAACCCAGAGTCATGTTGGGTAGGATTTGGGGGTTTCCATTAATCTCCTTCACTGCAAATACTAAGGCTAAGATGTGCTGGTAGTTTTGTGTCACTATCCTGTAATGTGAATCAGGTGAAATATTAGAATGCAGCAGTTTGGTTCAAGATGTGTTTCCTAAGTATGTTACGTTAAGGCAAATTGTACCTCCAGTTTTTGTGATGGAACCTTGACCCACAGAGCTGGACATTTGACTTCTAGAAATATTAGCTCAATGACATAGCTTGTTTAGAAGTCAATAGCACATGGGCACACATGCTCAATGTTCAAAACAACTCATACTCACTGACTCAATTGTGTTAATAGCATAGATAGGTTCCCTCCATGTGCCATATAAGACTGTTTTGGTGCACATAAAGCTGATTTTTCAAAGAAAGAAAAACAGGAAATTCTTGTTTTTAGATGTTGCACAAAGTTCATGGTCAATTCATTCTGCAGACAAGGATGCATAGGTATCCTGTTGTTTGGGAAGGCATTTGAATATCCATAGTCAGCCATTACAACCAGCAAATGTCAAGAAGATAAAACAGCTACATGATTTCTAACAGACTTCTGAAGGCAGCCCTGCTCAATAAAGTTTTTAGTGTGTGATGTTGTGCCATGTTTTTATTATTTTGTGTTGTGAGCCACCCAGAGTGACTGGGCAACTCAGACAGATCGGTGGCATATGATGTTGTTGTTGCTGCTGCTGCTGATTTTTGCTAGAAAGCATTTTTATTTTTTAAAAATAACCTATATAGACACCATAAGTTATTTATATATAATGTGCTGAATTTTAAAAAATATATAATTACCGTATACTATTTTCAATATACCATTTAGATTTTTTAAAACACACACACACCATATATATATATATATATATATATATATATATATATATATATATGCTTTCGTAGATTTTCACGGGTACAGGAATGCAGGTTTTGGTGTCCTCGGGTGTCTTCCCGTGTAAAAGTTGGGGTGTCTAGGCGACGTTTCGACGAGGTCTCACTCGTCATCTTCAGGCTGGTGCTTTCGGCTTCTTGTTACTGGAACAAGATTGAGATCCCGCTCTGTTCCAGTAACAAGAAGCCGAAAGCACCAGCCTGAAGATGACGAGTGAGACCTCGTCGAAACGTCGCCTAGACACCCCAACTTTTACACGGGAAGACACCCGAGGACACCAAAACCTGCATATATATATATATATATATATATATATATATATATACCCTACCCAAAAATACTCGGACAGAAGTATGGTATGGTTAACATACTCAGCTCCTTACATAAAGTCATCAATCAACTCCTGAGAGGGATGTCTTCTGAATGTTATAAGGTCGTAAATGATGAAGATCTGAGACATTATAACACCAATTGTGAACTCCCCTGACTGATAATACCTGTGAAGAATAGGAGCAGGTTTACCAATCACACATTTGGCTGTAGGAATGCTGCTCACTGTCTGAAGCAGCAGCAGTGATTGCAGCACCATTAAAGTCAACATTTTGCACACCAACATTCCTTCTTGAAATTATCAACTGTTCACACATTGTCCTTCAATTGTCCTGGAGTATAACACATCTCAACTTGCATGACCACACATTTACTGTATCATTTCATGATCTGAAATCAGGATTTAGCTTTAGTGACCAGAATCATGGAATCCCAATTTTACCAAGTCTCAGCTCTGAATTAGTCCTTCATTCATGGTTTATAGTTGTGCTTTTGGCTACCAGGAATCCTTCGGGACATGATGAAGTGGTTGAACGAACAATGGTGAATTTGAAATAATTGCAGGGGAGAAAATTGCATGCTCAGAGTTAGGGGTTGTGTGGAACATTGCAGAAGAAAACATGTTTATTACACATGTTCAGAAAGTTTCAATGTTTATCTGCAGCAGGTCAACAACAGACACAAAAGGCTTGCAATGACCCATAGCAAGTCCCAGATAATGGAGAAAATGGAACACAAAGGAATGGGCAGTTGGGATGGTCTTTATTTGTCAAAGTGGCATAATGTTTTGCAAAAGGTACAAACTAAAGCAGTGCTTAGTTTTTCAGCAGTGGAATAGGTAAAGGTAAAGGTACCCCTGCCCGTACTGGCCAGTCTTGACAGACTCTGGGGTTGTGCGCCCATCTCACTTAAGAGGCCAGGGGCCAGCGCTGTCCGGAGACACTTCCGGGTCACGTGGCCAGCGTGACATCGCTGCTCTGGCGAGCCAGAGCCGCACACAGAAACGCCATTTACCTTCCCGCTGGTAAGCGGTCCCTATTTATCTACTTGCACCCAGAGGTGCTTTTCAACTGCTAGGTTGGCAGGCGCTGGGACCGAGCAGCGGGAGCGCACCCCGCCGCAGGGATTTGAACCGCCGACCTTTCGATCGGCAAGTCCTAGGTGCTGAGGCTTTAACCCACAGCGCCACCTGCGTCCCTAGCAGTGGAATAATTCCCCAATAAATTGTGCAGCTCAATATTGATGGAGTGGTTAAGATTATAGTGGAACCCAGGTATACAAAATTGTCTACCACCTCAAGTGTGTGATCACTAATGCTGAGGCATGGAGTGCTGGTGACCCAGGATGCTGGTCTTCACCAGGCTGCTGGTAACACTGAACTCCATGCAGGTTTGCATGAAATGGTTGATGTGTGTCCATAGAGCTTCCTCAGAGTATGAAGTCAAGGCTGCATTATCTTCAAAAAACATCTCTCAGATAAGGACCCACCACACTTTTGCCTTGGTCTGCAGTCATGCCAGGTTGACTAGAACCCAAGCACTCCTTGAGTTGATGTACACACTAGCCTGTGAGAGCAATCGGGAGAAGAATATGCCAAACACAGTTGGAATGAGAACACAGCCCTGTTACACCTCACTCTTTATATGGCACCCCTTCAAGGTTGAGCCATCATACTGGACAGTTCGGCACATTTATCTCTTTTAGAGCAAATACAAAGGCCAGGATGTAGTAGTGCTGAGTTTGTTATGAAACAAAGGTTCTTGAGAACAGAAGCAGGCAAGGCCTAGGCAGTGCGGCCCACAAGGCCTACACAAATCTTTCAAGCCTAGCTGCTAGCAGTAAAATGTTGTGTCACTGTGACTCGTGACTCATCTTGGGTTCCCTATAAATGTAACCAGCCATCTCTGTGGGCCTCGGTGTAGAGTGTGTGTGTCTCAGCCAGTATGTTGTGTTGTTGCAGACAAGAGCAGCTCCAGGACTATAGTTAATCAGTAACTAAGATCTGTGCCTCTGTGAAGACTAAGAAAGCTGTTATGAGCACTCTGTGTATGCTCTTTAACCATGTTGTTTCTGAACAAGTTTATTTTCTTCAGTAAACTTTTATTCTGCTTATGAAGAAGACTCTGTGTTGATTAATTCACCACTGCGCGACAGATTTACCACTCAAAAATGAGAGAAATTGCTACCGTATAATGAATGTAGAATGAAGAAGAGAGTAATTGCTGCATTACAATGTTTTTTGTATAGATTTCAAATCAATTACTAAAGATTTTGAAGAAATCATGTTTATCTGAATACAGAGAAATCAGCTTGGGATGTTTTGTGAATGAGCAATTGAGAAAGCTACCAATCTGGGAATGGGCATGCCCCTATGACAGTCATTTTGTGACAGCATCCTAAAAAAATCAAATAAAAAAACCATGCTGTTCCAAATAAATACATCAGTACCAAAAGATAATTAATAGCAGAAAATTTGAAAACAGACCAGCAAGTCCTCTTGCAAACAATAAGACTTGCAGCTAAATTAACCTGGACCAGAATTATAAACTTGATCATTAGTGAGTTCTTTATTTAAAATTTCTTCTTGCAAGCTGAACTCTATTGTTCAAGTCAGGCCTTAGCAAAATGACATAGCATTTAGGGGAAAAGATGCATCCCAGTAAACCAGCACTGGAGGCTAAAATGGAAAAGATCTCCACAGCTACCATATATTTGCCCTTAGTACTCAGGTAGGTAGGAACAAAAGACCACCACACACTGCAAAAAACCAACATGCTGAAGGTGATGAATTTGGCTTCATTAAAACTGTCTGGTAACTTCCTAGATAGGAAAGCTACAGTGAAACTAATAACAGCCAGGAAACACATAAACCCCAAGACACAGTAGAACATGACACTGGACCTTTCATTGCATTGTAGTACAATTTCTTCAGTCATTGACTACACATCAAAATCTGGGAAAGGGGGAGAGGTTGCTAGCCAAACAGCACAAATTTGAATAAACGAGCAGGAAAGAACAATGAAGGCTGACAGTCTTTTCCCAACCCATTTCCTCATGATCGACCCTGGCTTTGTTGCCATAAAAGCGAGAACCACAATGGTGGTTTTGGCCAAAACACAAGAAACAGCCATTGAGAAAATGATGCCAAAAGCAGTTTGTTGAAGAAGACACATCATTTTCTCAGGTCGACCAATAAATAGCAAAGTGCAAAGGAAGCAGAGCAGGAGGGAGACGAGAAGAGTGTAGGTGAGGTCCCGCTTGTTGGCTTTGACAATGGGTGTGTCCCGGTGCTTAAGGAAGATCCCAAACACTAGAGCTGTGATGAAAGAAAAAAATACTGCAAATATAGCTAAAGTGATCCCCAAAGGTTCCTCATAAGACAGGAAGCTTATACGTTTTGGAATGCATGCATCCTTGTTGCGATTTGGAAACTGAGCTTCTGGACATTGAAAACAGTCATCCATATCTGTAAAAGTAAAACATGGTTCTCTGTACATATAAAACCCCTGGTAGATATAACACATTGTGTTCAGCTAAGTCCTACTCAGAGAAGACCTGTTAAAAGTAATGAGCCTGAAGTAGTCATATCTTCAACTGGTGTACTCTGAGTAGGACTATTATTGAATACTTCCCAGTACAGTTACATTTTCTGAATGGGAGCTGCAAGTCAGTATCTAAAAAAGACAATTGGACCCTTTTAATGCCATCCTGTTTGGAAGGTATCATTGTCAGGGATGATATTAGTCCCAACCTAAACAACCTAACATTTCAGTTTTCAAATGCCATAAACCCAGAAGTAAATGCCTCAGTTTTTGAATATGCATTGGAAGTTGAACATGCCATGCAGCTTCTGTATTGAGTTTTATATATTGAGGCTTCCATATTGAGTTTTCATTTTCGAATGTTTCAGAACTCAAATGGTCTTCCAGAACGGATTACATTTAAAAACCGAGGTACCACTGTATTGTGTTTTCTGAACATCTCCCTTAGCTGGAGAAACTGTTTCTCAACTCTCACCTTAACAGAAAAAGTAACTATCATCAAATATGTTACAAGTTAAATTGTTTTTAATGACTGTGCTTCAATATAAATATGTGTCTCGTGTCTTCATTTCAGCCATAGGGTGGCAGAAAGCATTGTACATGACATTTATTACCCTTCTGGTTGGAGATCTTTCCTTCTGAACATGGAAGGCAATCATAGCAGCAAAATGGTTCCCCTTCCTTCTTGGCTTTCCTATAACCAGGTTGACAATTGTCATTACAGAGTGAATGGGGAAGTGCCTGTACATAAATGAAAGAGGACAATATACTACAATTCAGAAAAATTAAGTTGTATTAGTTGGTAGCTGACAGTTCAATCAACAATTAAGGAATATGAAGTTAAGAAACTTTTCAATGCCATAGTGGAATCATGATATCATTTACAGAGGTCATTTTTTATGCAGCCACTGATCACAGATAACATTGTGATCACATGTGATAACATTGTAGAACATTCCTTCAGACTGAGTCACTTCTGTAGTCCAACAATGTGCCAGCTTTTAAACACTGAGAAAATGATTGGACACACCCTAAATATTCTTGGATCCTACCTGGTTAAACCTCTGGGGCCACATGATGATATCCTCTTGGATAGAGAACACATTTTCTGGAGGACCCAGAGAATGGGCATCCATCTTTCCAACTTTGACTCTCTGAAAGGACTGGTTTGGGAATACAATCCAGTTCATAATATCGAAGCCAGCTACGATTTCACCATTTTGATCAAATGTAACCTTTTCACCTGCACTGTTGTTAAATGAGACACTTCTTAGAAAGTGTTGTAGCTAGATTGAGGGGAGGAACAAAGCAATTCATAAATATGCACAAATGGATTCAACATGATATCTTTCACACTTGAGGGCTTTGGTCCCATTTAAAAGCTGAATGCTGATTAAATATATTAGCAGTAGTATTTGAAGCAGCAACAATAACACATATAAAATACTATTATAATTAAAGCTGATGTGAAGTACAACTCCATCATATCTATCCATTGACCATGCTCACTAGGACTGAACATCACATGGACAAAACATCATGAAGGCACAACACTGGCTGTTCCTGACTTAAATTTTTTGGGGTAAAAAGCTCTAGGACAGAGCATTTTCTAAATAGTTATAATGCATTCTAATTTATAATACCATTCCAGATATTACCTTAGGCTGTTGATTCAGAAACGTCTGCCTCTCCCTACTGGCCCATGTTTGTTGTTTAAACTGGAATGACTGCATAGCATGCAGTGCGTGAGCTATAGCATAGACTGCATTGTAAATGCTGTAACTGTGGCCAGTCATGCTCATTTGAAAAACAGATGTAGGAAGAGTCTCCAGACTCTCTGCCCCTGTGCAGACTTTCCTTTCCATCTCATCCACCACAAACTTGTGGAATGAACAGTTAAATGCCTCTTCCCAGAAGTCCTCAATGAAGCCATCTTCCTTTTCTGAAGGACTCTTCCTCTGAAGAAAAGTGTGGAATCCCAACACCTCCTTTGAATGAGTAGTGAAGGATAGAGCACCATGGATGAACTGTAGGCTCCAATTTCTTTGTAAGCGAAGCGATGTGAACTCCATCTGGGCTGTCATTACCCAAACTTTCGCCGCAGCTTGTATCGGTATTTCTTCAAATTCTGCAGCCTGAGGTATAATTCTCAACGTTATCATGTCCTGAATTTCTCCATGTACAACCACAACATTGGCAGTGCTTCGCATCGCAACAATGAATGATTCAAAGCCCTCCCTCACTGCATCCTCAAATTCATTTGAAAATTTAAGTTTGGGAAATCTTTCTATGAAGTCAAAGCATATACCTTTTCTGGAAAAAATGGGAAGCACCTTTTCAACAAATTTCTCTGTATTCTCCTCATCCTGAGAAACCACTCCAATCCACATCCACCTGAAGTGCAGCAGTAAGTGGAGTATACCCATGAAATGATGTGTCCCATTTGGGAACATCCGGTGGAAGAAAAAAGCTTGAGTTTTCTCATTCATTACTGGAGCAGAGCCATATATGAACTAAGGAAAAAAAGGGGAGGGGTAGGAGGAAAGAGATAGTTCTAAAATAATCATTTAAGATTAAGAACCCGAGATATCACCAGTCCAAGCAGCTCCTCAAACCAGATGGCAATCGGGGATCATTATTGGGGTATCCTTCACCTAACATGCCTCAGTGAAGGCCATTATTTGAATCCCTTACCTGTCTACACTAAAAGCCAGCTAAACCAAATGGCCAAATCCACTGCCAGCCATAAGTCAGAACAGTGCAAAGTAGGTGAAAAAGAGCACTCAAAGGCCAACCAAAAATTCCTGTTCACCCCTGAATTGGCAAGTGGCTAATCCCACTCTACTCAATGGTGAGAGGGTGAGATGCTATTAAAAAGCAGAAGGAGGACTTGGGTGAGGGGCAACCTCCTAATTACCACAACAGGCTATATAATGGTGAGAAAATGCTCCTCTCCTCAGGAGAAGACAATACAGGAGTTCCTCTTTCATAGAGTTGAGTAAACCTACCCACAACTAAAGGTTGGGAGTGACAATATCAGGGGCCAGCAAACGTTTTCAGCAGGGGGCTGGTCCACTGTTCCTCAGACCTTGTGTGGGGCTGGACTATATTTTGGAGGGGGGGAGAATAAATTCCTATGCCCCACAAATAACCCAGAGATGCATTTTAAATAAAAGGGCACATTCTATTCATGTAAAAACATGCTGATTCCCAGACAGTCCGTGGATTTAGAAGGCGATTGGGCTGGATCCAGCCCCCGGCCCTTAGTTTGCCTACCCATGAACAATATGCATACCACCATATGCACCCTGCAATGTCCCTTCAAAATCTCACATGAATCTTAAGGATTCTTTCCCTAGAGTTTGCCCTTACTTGAGGCATCTTGTACATACAGAGGATGGTTGCCATGTGGAGACAGACATTTGAGTTTGGTCCCCCAATAACTGCGACTGGAATGTTCTCAGCATCACACTTGTAGTTGGGGATGAATCTGCCTCTCCTGGAGAGAAGTTCCATTGATGCCAAATAGGTCCATGTTTCACTGAACTGGGTATTATAGACATGGAAGCCCAAGGTGACATTGGGTAAGATCTGTCCATTTTCATTTATCTGTTTTACAGCAAATGCCAATGCCAGGATGTGCTGGTAGGTCTGAGGTAGAACACTGCAATAAGGGTTACATGGTGCAAAATATTCATGACATTCAGATTAGGGTGCTTATTATTTATATAGATATTGCTACATTAGAATGTCATTTGATTCATACATGTGTTGAAAACACAATATTAAATTAGGGATAATATTATATTTAACAGCAACAACATATTCATAACCATCGTTAGAAGTATTTACATTTATCATTCTCTTTATACAATAAAAAGTCTCAAAGTGACTTGACAAGGTAAAATGCAACACATAAAAGCAATTTAAAGCCATAGAAAATTAGCTGTACAAAAGACATAAAATGCTCATCCAGCAACATATTAATAAGCGCAAGCTCTACTAACCCCGCTAAAATATGAGCACAAGAATAGGAGGCAGCATTAATGATTGCAAAGGTCTACGTAAATGAAAAGACTGGCAGGGATGACACTAGGTACATCTTCCTGGTGAGGGCATCCCACAGAAATGCAAATGCTGACTTCCTCGCTGCCAAGGTGGGAGTCGGGAGCAGCTCTGCAATAACTCACAAGTTGTCAGTGAAGTTAACTCTTTATTCAAAGAAACAAAACAGCTCAGGCCTAGTGCTCACAGCAACTCTTCCTAGTAGGCCTTGCCCAAATGAGGCAGTTGCAAGGACTGATGGTCCCTGCCTTCCCAACGCTCTCCAAGACTCCTCTTCCCCTTCCTTCTTTCCCAAGCAATCTCAGGTTCATTTGTCTCGTCTCTTGTTGCTGCTCCCTCTTCATACGTCTTCCAGTTCTGGGAGACCAGGAGGGAGAGGAACTGGTCACCGGAGGGGGGGAACCCTCTGGCTTCGTCAGCAGCCCACCTGATCTCTGTCTCTTGGTCCCCCTCTTTTCCAGCTTCCACTTGTACCCCTGATTCTGGACTGCTCTCTGCCACAGTGTCTTCATGCTCACTAAACCCTGTTACCACTTCAGTTTCCTACACCTCTTCCTCCCAGTCTGCTTCCTCTTCTCCCTCTGACCACTCATTGTCACCCCACCACCAATCTCCTAGCTCTGAGCCTTCTTCCCCTGGAGGTTCCCTTGGAGAATCCCCAGCTGGTACCTCCCCCAGCCAGTGAATGACATTTGCCCTCTCAGATACAGGCTATCTTGCCAGGTACGGCAAGATACACATAATACTTAAACTAAACTATGGATGCACAGCTGCTGGTGGGCTATTTGCTTCTTTCCTGCTCCAGCTATTGCTGTGCTGCTGAGAGTGAAATCATGATCTGGACAGGTGTGGCTTCTTTCTGAACCTGCTTGGTGGTTTAAGAGAAACAAAGAGAAATCCCTGCCATTCATGGCTCATTTGGGAGCAACCCAAGTTCAGAAGTAAAGCAAAGCCAGGCTATTACTTAGTTCCCAGCATTGTGGCAGCAGCAGGAATAAAGTAGGACTAAAGTCACAGTCCCATCCAGACCAGATTTCAGTTTACACCGGGGTCAGCTAACTTTTTCAGCAGGGGGCCAGTCCCCTGTCCCTCAGACCTTGTGGGGGGGCAGACTATATTTTTTTGGGGGGTGAATGAACTCCTATGCCCCACGAATAACCCAGGGATGCCTTTTAAATAAAAGGACACATTCTACTCATGTAAAAAACATGTTGATTCCTGGACTGTCCACGGGCTGGATTGAGAAGGCGATTGGGCCAGATCCAGCCCCGGGCCTTAGTTTGCCTACCCATGGTTATGCAGTAAACAGCCAGGTGTCTATGGGAATTGTTCTAGAACTCACCATTTCAGTAGCATGTACTATCACACTGTACATTCACATTTAAAGCATAGTTTGATTTAACCATGGTTTAAAATGATTATCCAATAATGTTGCAGAAGGAACTGCCAACTGAATGTTCATTCCCAAGCAATCGTTACAAACATCCTGGTATTTAGAGTTTTGTGTTGGAGAACAAAGGGAATGAATGACTAAGTGACACAACCAAGCCATAGGTTTTAAATATCACTTTGTAATATGTCAAAACCAGCCTAGAAAAAGTAATGCAAATAGAAGACTATGTTGCAATTGTTCCTATTCAATAGAATGGGGGAAGCTATAAAACCAATAAACCCTTTAAGGATGGATACAACTCCTCACAGGAAAGAACCAAGAACATATCTCCCCCCCACCACACACACACCTAAAAACAACAAATTCAGAACAATAGGAATAAAAAGTTTAGTAGAAGTAAGCAATAAAACGAATGATGCAAAGATGGGGAATATATTGATTACAGTTTCAAATTGTTTTAAAACCCAGTTACATACATACGGTCATCAGAAAGTTTCTGAGATGGATGTATTTTAAAGCTGATGCTGTTTGATAATATAAAAACCTGAGATGTAATGCCAGCAATTATGAGGTCTCCTGATTGATAATATTGGTGAAGAATAGGAAGAGGGTCTAAGATGGAGCACAGAGCAATAGAAGCCTTGCACATAGCCTGTGGCAGCAACGCGAATACCAAGATAACAAATAGTACCATCTTGCAGAAAGCCTTCATTTTTCAAAAAAAATCATTGTTTTCCATACTGTTGTTAGAGGGACCGTGATTAGCAAAGCTGCAGTGGAATGACTGCTCATTCAGCAGATGTAAAGTCAGAAATATTAAACGTAAAGAATCACTGTTTAGACTGACAGAGTTCTGTTAACCTACAGGTTCTGAATAGAATATATTAGCAACAGGTTTTAGTAGCAATTTTTCTCTTCATAGTTTTGCATGTAGCTACTGGAACTCCCTAGGGATGAGGAGAATGTATTGAAGTTATTATTATGGTTAATTGGACAATTACATGAAAGATCACCACCTACTATTAGTTCTTGGTTCTTGACAATATTGCAGACGAAAAACAAAAGATGTTTATCACACCTGAGCTAAACTTGTCTTGGTAATTCTTAGTGAAAGAGCAAGAAAATAACAATGAACTACAGAGTATTGCACATGCATGAACATGTGTGTGTCAGGTTCCAGATAACAGGCCTTAAATAAAATGTGTCAGAAGTTATTAAAAATGGCTGGATAAAGTTTTGCAAACATTCCAAAACGGGGCCAATTTCTCAAAACTGCCTCATATCAAAAATTGCCTATGGAAGATCAGATGGTTTTTCATCTGGCCCTGAGCTGTAAAAGATTCCCCTTCCCCGCTCTGTTCTATGAAATTAAATGTATCTGTTATACGAGGGCATTCTTGGTTATAAAGGGTAATTAGCCAGCATGGTTAGCCTGCTCAGCTTGGTTTGGTGATCTGGGAACTCTGTGTAAAACTTAGAATCATGGAATCGTAGAGTTGGAAGGAACCAACAAGGGTAATCTATTCCAACTTTATTTCAAAGGCTTGTTTTCCCTCCTCCAGGGATAGCCAGAGCAGTAGCAATGCTAATAAATGGGTTTTAGATCTTGTATGAATATAAACCAGTTAATTTACACATGCTTACTTTTAGCCAGCTGTTTTGCCAATTAACTCTGCAGGTTCTTTAAAGGATCTTTGGTAGTCAGTATGAGGGAAAATAGGGACGCGGGTGGAGCTGTGGTCTAAACCACAGAGCCTAGGGCTTGCCAATCAGATGGTCGGTGGTTCAAATCCCTGAGACAGGGTGAGCTTCTGTTGTTCAGTCCCAGCTTCTGCCCACCTAACAGTTTGGACGCATGTCAAAGTGCAAGTAGATAAATAGGTACCGCTCCAGCAGGAAGGTAAACAGCGTTTCCATGCACTGCTCTGGTTCGCCAGAAGCATATTAGTCATGCTGGCTACATGACTTGGAAGCTGTCTGTGGACAAACGCCGGATTCCTTGGCCATTAAAGTGAGATGAGTGTGCAACCCCAAAATTGTTCACGACTGGACCTAATGGTCAGGTGTACCTTTACCTTTTATTAAAATATTTTTTTTCATTTGAACAGAATAGGAAAACCTCCTCAAACAGCAATCAACCTCCCTCCCGTCAAACAGGAAAACCACTGCAGCCAATCTTACAGCCAATTTCATCAAATACAGTTGTTGTTGTTTTAAAGTTGTAAAGCAGGGATAGGCCACATAACCATTGGACAACCTCCTGGGAGCCAAATTGCAGTTGTGGACAGGGCCAAGGGCAAAAGTGGGAATAACTATTTATAGCTTGCCTAGGAGACCACTGTAAGCAAATTAAAACCCTAATTGGACTCTAAGAAACACTTGTAAAGTAATGAAGATTATGGATAATTTGGAAAAATGGAAATTGTGGAGAATGTACTGATATGTAGTTTTAAATTCTGTTTTAAGGACCCATGTAGGGGATGGGGGGGTCATGAGATTCAGAGAAACTCACAAAATGATTATACAAACGGTTTGAATGATAAAAATAAATAAATAAAATTTTCAAAAAAGTGGGAAGAGCTGCAAATCTAAATTTTACTTTTCTACAGAACTGTGGTTTATACACATGCTCACGCAACCCTTTCTTTCCTCTATCTAGAAAACTGAGAAGCATTATTAGACCTCAAGGACACACTGCAACCTAGCAAAAAAGTCAAGGAGGGTCAAACAAGGTCACTGAGTGGTGTGTGGCAGGACACAGGAATAGTCTGGGCAGAGATCCACAAGGCAGGTAAAGAATCCTGGAGGATTGTTTTGGTCCCCAAACTGATGTTCCATATCATAGTTATATATGATTCTTTACTGGGAATAAAAACAGTACATAACACCTCAGCATGACAGAGACATGTTGATTCTTCAACTCTTTCTTCTTATCAGTTTCTCTTTGCTGTTCAACTCTGGCCTCAGCAAAATAACAAAGCATTTAGGGAAAAAGATGCAGCCCAGTAATCCAAAACTAGAGGACAAGATGGAGAAGACCTCCACCGCCACCATATATTTCCCCTTGGTACTCAAGTAGGTTGGAATAAAGGACAACCAAACACTGCAAAAGACCAACATGCTGAAGGTGATGAACTTGGCTTCATTAAAGCTGTCGGGTAACTTCCTAGCCAGAAAAGCCACAGTGAAGCTGACAATGGCAAGGAAACCCATGAATCCCAGGGCACAGCAAAACATCATAGTTGAAGCTTCGTTACATTTTAGTACAATTTCTTCAGTCATTGAATGCATGTCAAAATCTGGGAATGGGGGAGAAGTTATCAGCCAAATCATACAAATACCAGTCTGAATAAGGGAGCAGCAAAAGACAATGCAGCTAGATAGTCTATTGCCTACCCATTTCCTCATCCTAGACCCTGGCTTGCTGGCCATGAATGCTAGAACCACAATGGTGGTTTTGGCCAATATGCAAGAAACTGCCACTGAGAAAATCATGGCAAAAGCAGTTTGTTGAAGGAGGCACGTTAGCTGTACAGGCTGGCCAATGAACAACAAAGCAGAAGAGAAAGCGAGCAAGAGGGAGATGAGGAGAGCATAGGTGAGGTTCCGGTTGTTGGCCTTGACTATGGGAGTATCCCTGTACTTAATGAAGATTTGAAGCACCAAAGCTGTGATGAAAGCAAAGGTGAGATCAAGAGTAGCCAAACTGCTCCCCAGAGGTTCTTCATAAGACAAGAAGGTTATTTGTTTCGGAAGGCATCCATTCTGGTAAATATTTGAATACTGGTCTCCAGGGCATTCAAAGCAGTCATCCATGTCTGAAAAAGAAAATGTTGTTTTCTTTACAAGTAAGTGCCCACCCAGCAAACTTTGACTTAAAAAGTAAATGACATACTTCTCAATGGTAATATCAGACAGTATATAATCCACCTCCATACACTGTACACATTATGGAAATTAAGTTCTGGTGTGCACCTAAGAAATAGTAACATAGCTACATAGCATAAAATAAATCTCCTACCCGTCTGGTTTGAAATCTTCTCTTCTGGACATGGGAGGCAATCATAGCAGCAAGGGGGCCGCCCTTCCTTCTTGGTTCTACTATAACCTGAAAGGCACTTCTCATTGCACTCAGAAAGGGGCTTTGCCTGTCCATTAATGAAAGAAAAGTAGGGTTGGTAATCTGCAGCTCATATAACAACCCCATGCTAGGAAATCTACATTTCTGCCATAGGTAGCTTGCCATATGGCAATGTGAGAGTGCTTTATTTCAACAAACTCCAGTACTGGAATCAGTACCTCTACCATTTCTCCTACACCTTTGTTTTCATGAAAACCATTTTGGTAAATGTTTCAACAGCACCAACTTTTATAAGTGTAGCTATGTTACTATTTCTTAGGTGCACACCAGAACTTATACACAGTACCAGAACCATTCTTTTCTAGAAGAAAAGCACTGAGTTCATCGTACTATATATAGAGAAACCATTAAGGTTTGTTTTGTTTACATTCATTGCCCTTTATGCATTCTCTTAGAAAACACTTGAGTTTTCAACTGAGGCTTCTTTAAACACTGGCTTTGGATCACAGTAACTGAGAGACTGATGTAAAGGAATGAGACTTGAATGTTGGTCGTAACATAGGGTAACAGTGAGAAGGATCTTCTGAATTTTTTTAAAAGCATTTTATAAATATTCTAATCAACTGTCTTGTTTGAATCTCACAGAACCAGCAAGCTATATTTTGCAATTGTGACATCTATGCAATTAGTCTTAGGAAACAGACCAGACAAAACTTAGGCAAAGCTACTATAATAGTCTTTGAATGTTTTCTGGGAGACTTCCGGTGGATCGTGAAGTGGAAGCAAGTGAGATTGCTCGCTCCGGAGGGCATCTAGCTATTGACATGGTGGATCCATGGCAATGATTTGCTGCTGTCATTATATGGATATGCTAATTAACAGAGCTTTGGGGGCTTCTCTGTATATTAGGGGTCAATTCAACACATTCTATACCTTTCCTGCAATATAAATATCCCTCTAGCTATTTTTATACAATACTATTAAAGCATACCCCGTTCCTGGTTCCATGTGGGTAATAATAATAATAATAATAATAATAATAATAATAATAATAAAAAATAATAATTTATTATTACGATCAAAGACCAGTTCAAGAAGCACAATTGAGACTACTTTCATAAAAGTGAAATAGACATTTAAAACAGTATACAATAACACCTTATAGATTAAAATTGAAATAGTCACATGTACATGAAAATACCTAAAATTAGACTAACATGCAGATCGACCCTGGGACACCCAGGAGGTCAGCTATGGCAGTTTTCCGGGGGGTGTTCTGCATCTACAATTCTGTGCGCAAAATCTGGCCTTGTGATTTTTGCCTAACAGGAGAAAATTGAGTTTTGGCTTGTCCAGAAGGTCAGTAAGCCTTACCAGATGGGGGTCGATGGTATCTCTACTGTCTCATCGTAAAAAGGACATCTAAAAAATAAGTGTTCAGGGCTTCCTATTTCCCCTAATGGGCAGGCGCAAAGTCTCTGGGTGTAAGGGACTTTTCCAAAAGATACTTCCAGAACCGGCGAGGCAGAGCCAAACTTTTGGCGAGAGTAAAGGCCCTTCTTGCATTTCTGGATACAAGGAAATGGAGGTATGCTGCCGGGACAGCAACATATCTCTCGTGTTCTGCAATTATGTAATCAGGGGACCTCAAGCAGTCCTGCTGTCTCTCTATGTCCATAATTCTTTGTCTGACCATGGATCTTACTTGATCCAATCCCATATTTAAGATGGCTTGAGGAGCAAGACCCAATTTCTGCAGAGAGTTCAGGGCCGCTATCTGCCAGCCAGACTGGAAATGATCACAATGAATCAGTGAAGCTATACCTTGGGGGAGCAATTTCAATGTCAACCACTTACAGATTGATGTTACGTTAATATGAGCCTTGACTCTCATCATCCCCATTTCTAATCTAACCCATGCATTTGAAACACATCTGGGGACTTGTAAGAGGGCTCTGAGAAATTTAGATTGAACTCTCTCAAGGAGAGTGAAAAAAGAGGATGGTGGGCCCAAAAAGGATCCATAAAGGAGCTGTGCCAGTGTTTTGGCCTTATATAATTTTAGGGCCTTATATAATTTTAGTTCTAAGGAATTTGAGGATACAGTTAGCAGATCTTTCCCTAGCACTCCCGATGGAATTAATATGAATTTTATTGGTTCCTGAGGCCTGGGCCGCCACTCCTAGATACTTATAGTTTGAAACTATTTTAGAAAGAATCTGCACAAATCTGAGTGAAACTGTTTAAAAATTCGCTCATGGTTTCTCCTGTTTGCTTTAAAAATTATTTACAGCCATTTATAAGTTATTTGATTTCAACTTACAAATGTATTTTATATACATTGCTATGTATAATTCCCTCTATCAGTCATGGGATGTCATCAGGATCTGCAAGTTCCTGAAGATTTGCTTTCTTCTCAAGACATGGGGAAGCAGAACTGCCATGCATTAGGCAGTCACATGTTGGCGGCTGTAACTGCATTTTAGAAAGAAAAAGAAAAGAAATACAGGCAGTTATCCAACATCATATGTGAGACATAAGGTAAGTGGTTCATCAGGGTATTCTGAAGACCAGTTGCTGGAAACTACAGGAAGGGAGAGTGTTATTGTGTGCAAGTCCTCCTTCTAGCTTCTCATAAGCATCTGGTTGGCCACTGTGACAACAAGATGCTGGATTAGATAGGCCATTGGTCTATCTAATCCTGCATACTTATAGGTCCTGCATACTTATAGGTCATCCCATCATGATTTGTTTTCACTGGATTTCTTCCCCATACCTATACCATGTTGGTCCTCCTATGCCCCCAACACTATTATAATATCTTATTTTGGTGGTAATTTTGATTAGTGTGATGGCTTTATATTTCCATAGTTACATCTAGTTTGATCTGAGAATGGATGCTTTAATATATTACAGTGAAATTGCTATGGCCCACTGGAAAAAATATCAGCGGACTTTCTGAAATGGAACTTACCTGGTTAAATCTGTCTGGCCACATGATGGCATCATCATGAATGGTTAACCCCTTGTCCAGAGGAGCCTGGGAATCCAGCCTTCCAACTTTGACTCTAAGAAATGACTCATTTGGGAATGTGATCCAGTTGATAATATCAAATCCAGAGACTAATTGTCCGTTTTGGTCAAATGAAACTTCTTCCCCAGCATTATTATTAAACGATACACTTCTCAGAAAGTGGTGGAGCTATATAGGAAGTGGGAGAGAATTCATGAATGTGTCCAAACACAATGACATATATTTCATGATTGATATAATGGTTTGTGGTCTGTTTAAAAGCTGCCGCTCTCTCTCTCTCTCTCTCTTAATGAGGTTGCCGAAAGAGGGGGAGATATTTATGGGCATATAAAAAGGGTGATAGTGTTGATTCTTTTAAGCAATATGATCTACTTGAATGTTCTTTTTTTTTTGTTTCCCAAACAAACCTCAAAGGTCAAAGAGGACATTCTTTCAGATAGATGGGCCCTAAGCTTTTTAGGGTGCTACTCTCTGGATATGACCAGAAGTAAGTAAAATGTTTGCGAACATTTTTCGGAATCCGAACATCCGACGGCTTGAGTGCAGGAAACTCCTGGAGCCAAGTGGAAGCTGCACCTTGGTTTTTGAACAGTTTTGGGAGTCGAACAGACTCCTGGAATGGATTAAGTTTGAGAACCAAGGTACCACTGCATTATTTTCCTATAAAGCCGTAAATGGTTCAGGGATCTCAAGGACCGCCTCTTCACATATGAACCAACCCAGACCCTGCACTCATCATGGTAGACCCTACTTCTTGTGCCCACTCTATGAGAGGTCCAGAGGGTGGCAACAGAAGAACAGGAGTTTTCTGCAGCATTCCCTATCTATGGAACACTCTCCCTAGTTTTGCTCACCTGGCACCATCACTATATATCTTTAGGAGCCAGGCAGAAAACTGTCCTCTGTAACCACATATTGGGTCTTGAACTATCTATGGCCTTTTAGAAGTGGGTGAGATATTTTTAATGTATTTCTTTTTCCTCTTGGTTTTAATGTATCTCTGTGGGGTTTATTGGATATTTGTTTGGTTGTAAGTTGCTTTGGGTTGTCTTGATCATGATAATCCTTTAGCACAATATTTAGGGCTTCTTAACTTTGCTGGAATGTTTTCAAGAAACCAGGGCTGACTTCATATGAATTATGATATCATGGTACCCTATAACTAGCCAGATTTAGCAACAAACTTCTGTATTATTCGGAATAGAACTTTACCTGCCATGGCTGTTGATTCAAAAGTTCCCACCTTGCTGTACCTGCCATTCCTCTGTATTTTAATTTGGTGGAAAGCATGGTGTGCAAAGCATGTGCCACAACATATACAGAATTGTAGATGCTGTAGCTGTGGGCTGTCATGCTCATTTCAAAAACAGACCCAGGAAGGCTCTCGATATTCTCCTGCCCAGTGCAGATCTGTTTGTCTTTCTCCTCCAAAGTAGGATCAGTAAAATAACAATGAAATGCCTCTTCCCAGAAAAGCCTGACGAAGCCATCTTCTTTTTCCAAGATTGGGTTTCTCATCTGAATAAATTTCTGGAATCCTAGAAGATCCCTAGAATGAACTGCAAAGGCTAGAGCTCCGTGGAGGAAAGCTATGTCCCAACCTCTTTGAACGGGAAAGGATGTGAAGTCCATCTGAGCTGTCATAATCCAGACTTTTGCCTTGCCTTCTATTTTTATGCCATTTGCTTCTGCAAGTGTGGGCATCATTCTCATTACCATAATTGTATGAATTTCACCATTCACAACTACAACATTTGTGGTGCTTCCCACAACAATGCTGATTGTTTTAGAACCTTCCTCCACCAGGTCATCCAAATCATCAGAAAAAGATACCTTAGGAAAACTTTCTATAAAATCAAAGCAGATGCCCTTCTCGGCAAACATGGGAAGAACGTTTTGTACAAATCTGTCTCCAGTGTCATCGTAGAGAAAAAGAACGCCAATCCACGTCCAACTGAAATGCAGCAGTAGCTGGACGATCCCCTCATATTGTTGAGCCCCATCTGGAAATATTTTATGGAAGAAAAGCGCTTGCATGTCTTTATTCAAAATAGGAGAAGAGCCATAGACGAGCTAAAGAAGATCATTTTTATAAAGAGATAAGGAAAGGAGATACCAAATGTTGAGATCCAAATACCAAATAAACTCAAAACAAGATTTCAACTTTCAGTTAATGAGTATCGATTGACAGGGGCTATTCAATTTGTTATTTATTTATGTTGATTTGGAATCTGCAGATATAGACAGTGCTTTTTTTCTTTAAAAATGTTTAGGAGTACTCTCATTTTGACTCAAGAAAACCACAATTTTATAGTTCAAATGGGGAAGAATAAATATAGTTAATGAACAAAAGTTCAAAGAACATGCATTACCTCATGTTACACAGCTGACAGCTCACAGCGACTTCCACACTGGCATGAGGTTGTGCGCACTAACATCTTCCCTAATTCCAACTCCTACTTCACATATTAAATGCTCGCTTCTGAGACTCAGGAAATAGCGTGACAGGAAAAGAGGCTGCCATTGGGGGTAGCAATGGAACTGATGATTCAACGTATTAGAGAAGAAACTAACTTTTTTTTAAAAAAAGTTTCTTCTCCCATTAGATTCACAAAATGTTTAGAATTTGCAAGAATAAATAACAACAGGCTGCTATGTGGAATTCAGTGGGACAACATCAAAATTTCATATCTGGAGCTCTGGGTGGGTGATGGCAGCATGGTGCAGCCATGGTGGGTTCTGAGAGGCCACCATCTTCTGGCATGGCCAGGGGAGGAGTTGGTCACCTGGTGCCACCCTATTGCTGGCCACATCAGTTTTGCCAATATGGGTGGGCAGTGCCCACAAGGCCAATCAGTGGCAGGGGCTTGGGAGCTGCACCCAGCCCGCCCCTGGCCTATTTAAGGGAGCAGCCAGGTGTAGGACACCCTCTTGGCTGATTGTCTCTGGATTTTTCACCTACCTAGTCTGTTAGGGGTTCACTGTGTGGGTGAGCAGGAGAGTTGCATATGGACCTTGCTATGGTTTACTCAATCACCGTATTGAAGGTCATGGAGGAATTTTCCCCTGCCAGCAAATTGGCCAGCTTGCAGGTTTTCACCTACTTCATAACAATCCTCACAACTTTGACAGATAAGGCACTGGGCTGGATTCTTAGTCACAGGGATACCCCATTAGAGGGGTCTAGGAGTGGTGACTTTGTCCGGGAGTCCACTGGGGGACTGATGGGCCAATACACCTCTCCCAATGGCAGCCTGTGTGGGGTTGTGGCACCCAATACATGCTGCAATCCCTAACACAAAGTCAATGCCACCAGATTCCTATCAGATAGCAAGTAGACTTAGCCTTAGCCAAACCTACGCTGTCCTGGAATCAATAAAGCTGTGGCCTAATGCAACCCAATACCAGTCTACTGTGTCCATTCTTGTGGCTCTCCCTGGACCTGCCACAGCTGTTATGTGCCTGTAACGGCAAACCATTGTGGAATTGTTTCATGCTTGATCTACATGTCCATATAATGTCTCCACAGTTCATATGATTCTTCATTATAATGTTCAGTGAGGAATGATTCCATATGTTGTGTCTACATGGGGATGCTTCAGTATTTGCATGTCCTTCAATAATTTATGGAGCCAAGTTAGAAAAATCTCCCACTGCCTATTTTTTGCCTGTACTCTGACTTTTGCCAATTTCTCTTGCAACCAATCAGAAGCTGCGCCTCAGCTTTCAAATGTTTCAGAAGCTGAACGGGCGTCCAGAATGGATTATATTTGACAACTGAGGTTTGACTGTACCTTCATTTGCTGGTCCTCTAAATCTCAACCATGGTGAATCACTCATTCATTCAAGTACCCACATTCAATCTGATTATATTTGTAATTGGCTTGCTTATGACCCATCAGTAATAAACCCAAGTACACATCTTACTTGTGGCATCTTGTAGATGCAGAGGATTGTTGCCATGTCAAGGCCTACTTCAGAGTTCGATCCTCCAATGACTGCAACTGGGGTGTCCAGCACATCACACTTGTAATTAGGGATGAGTCGTCCTTGTCTAGAGAGAAGTTCCATGGAGGCTTGATAGGTCCAGCTTGCACTGAAATGGCTATTATAAATGTGAAATCCTAGAGTGACATTGGGTAAGATTTGGGGATTTCCACTGATCTCTTTTACAGCAAACGCCATGGCCAGGATATGCTGGTAGAGATGTGTCATTGGCCTGCAATGAGAACTACATATTAAACAACAGCACATCTTCACAAATCATAGAGTTGTAGAGTTGGAAGGGACCCTGAGAATCATTTAGCCCAGTGCTTCCCAAACTTGAGTCTCCATCTGTTTCTGAACTACAATTCCCATCAGTCCTGAAAACTGGTCCTGCTAGCTAGGGATGGTGGGTGTTGTAGCCCAAAAACAGATGGAGACGATTGTCTGAGAACCATTCATTTAGCCCAACCCCCTGCAATGCAGGAATATGAAGCTGTCCTATAAAGGGATCAAACCTGCCACTTTGGCATTATCAGCATCACACTCTATTATTTGTCCATAGTATAGGGAGGTATGTGAGAATATACTGAAACACATCCCCACGCTGGAAGAGTGGCAGATGCAGTTGATGGACTATATGGAACTGGCTGAAATGACGGGCAGAATCCGAGATTTGGGAGAAGAAACAATGGAAGAGGACTGGAAAAAAATTTAAGGACTATTTACAAAAGCATTATAAGTTGTATGAATGTTAAGAATCTGCATGATTTGGAAATCTTCGCTCCTGCAACTAGATTGAGAAAATAGAAAGTTAAGTTATAAGCAAGAAAAAGATGAAATTTAAAGTTATTATATGTTTCTGTTTAAGGTATAAATATTTGATAAAAGGTACTTTAAATTTAAAAGTTAAATATTCTGAAAGATATAAATAAGACATGAAACAAGGTAATAATTTACTGAATATATTTATTGTAAAGAATGCAGGGTGAGGGAAATGTGGGGAAGTCCGTTGGTGACTTAAAATGTGTTTCGAAAGTTGGATTATTATTTTTTCTTTCTTTTTTTCTTTGGTATACTCTTTTTCTTTTTTCTGTAAACTGAAAATACAATAAAATATTATGATAAAAAAGAGAATATACTGAAACACAAACCTGCACATTTGGCTTTCCTGAACAGCCAGCTCATGGCATTACTTTTAATTCTGATAACTGCCATCCTGGTTATGGAAAGAAAAAGAAGGAAGGAAAGAAATTTTGCTGCTATGATTGTGTTCGATGTGCAGAAGGAATGATCTCAAATGAGATGGGTAGGACATGTGTTTAGTACATATACCATTTATTAAAGAGATCTGCTTAACCTCCCCTCCCCTCCTCACCCCAGATACAGAATAATATGATTCATACATCCCTTGGCTGTTCCTTCATCTCAATCTGTCCATCAGTGCTCCACAAAACACAAGCAGCTGTGGTAATGTGAGGGTACAGCAATACTGATATCCTTTATTAAGCATGTATTTTGATAAAATATGTTTAAAGCAAAATAATTTTCATACATCGGATTAGTGGGATGAATGTAGAGCTGTATTTCCATGAATGAAAAATGTAACATGGGATGAGAGGGTCTGGAAGAAAATAAAAGTTCTACATTGGGAGGAAACAGTAGAGTTATCTTCCTTAAGAAGGAGGTTGTTTTGGGAGATAGAGAAGACTGTCAACAAATTACCGTACTTTTCTGTGCATATTCAAAAATCATGTTCATAATTAGGGGTCATCTTATACATGGGTAGTGCATTGTGGGAATGTGGGATTGGTTGCTGCTGCAAGTTGGTGATTGTTATTGGTGGCTGCAGCATGGGCTGTTGTTGATTGGTTGATTGGAGCAGGGGACAAAAAGAAGCTCAACAACCCTGTGCAATCCTCCACCCAAAAAGCTCAACAACTTTGGGGAATCTCCCCACCATTTTCTTAAATTTGAGTCCCCAGAAATAGGGGGTGTGTCATACATGGGGCCGTGTTATACATGTAAAAGTATGGTAACCAGTATTTCTCCCAAACTTTTGAAGTACCCACATTTCAGTTCTTATGACTAGTTATTATTTTTAAATTATAAACCACCTTGTGAACGTTGAATGATATGATGGGTGGTAAAGAATGAATATATATACAGTGGTACCTCGGAGTAAGTACTTAATTCGTTCCGGAGGTCCGTTCTTAACCTGAAACTGTTCTTAACCTGAAGCACCACTTTAGCTAATGGGGCCTCCTGCTGCTGCCACACCACCGGAGCCTGATTTCTGTTCTCATCCTGAAGCAAAGTTCTTAACCTGAAGCACTATTTCTGTGTTAGCGGAGTGTGTAAGCTGAAGCGAATGTAACCTGAAGTGTATGTAACCTGAGGTACCACTGTATATATATATAAAATTTATATTAGGTGGAAGTGGTCCAAAAATCACACCAAAAGAAAATATCATTAATATAGAAATATCCAGATACAATGCTTGTATCTTTAAAGCTCTTGGCCAAAAACATTTAAAAACTTCCCTTGCTTAAAATAAATGAATCCTGAGAACAGTCTTGATTGTTCTTAGCTGATCATAATTAATTTACATTTTCAGAACAAGAAACTTGTGTGAATTGCCAAGAGGATCATTACCCAAACAGAGGGCAGAATCAATGCATTCCTAAGATTCAAAACTTCCTGGCTTTTGATGAAACTTTAGCCATTATTTCAACTATCTCTGCACTCTTGTTGTCTCTGGTCACAGTTCTGGTGCTGGTTATCTTCATTAAACACCGGGACACTGCCATAGTCAAAGCCAACAACAGAAGCCTCACCTATATTCTCCTCACTTCCCTCCTCCTGTGTTTCCTCTGCTCCTTGCTGTTCCTTGGAAAGCCTACTGAGGCAACCTGCCTTCTCCGACAAACTGCTTTTGGTATCATCTTCTCTGTGTCCCTGTCTAGCATCTTGGCCAAAACCATCTCTGTGGTTTTGGCATTCATGGCTACTAAACCAGGATCCAGGATGAGGAACTGGGTCGGGAAAAGACTGGCTTATTCCACTGTCCTCTCTTGCTCCATTATTCAAGTATGGATCTGTGCTCTGTGGCTGGCAACCTCTCCCCCATTCCCAGATTTGGATATGCACTCATCAGCTGAAGAAATCATATTGTTATGTAATGAAGGGTCTGTCCTCCTGTTCTATTGTGTTTTGGGCTACATGGGCTTCCTGGCTACTGTCAGCTTCATTGTGGCCTTCCTAGCCCGTAAATTACCTGACACTTTTAATGAAGCCAAGTTTATCACCTTCAGCATGCTGTTATTTTGCAGTGTTTGGATCTCCTTTGTTCCTACTTATCTGAGCACACAAGGAAAGTACATGGTAACTGTGGAGATCTTCTCCATCTTGGCTTCCAGTGCTGGATTATTGGGTTGCATCTTTTCCCCAAAATGCTACATCATTCTGGTGAGACCTGAGTTAAATAACAGAGAAAATCTAATACGGAAAAAAATATAAACAGCAGAACAGATTCTGTTTTCATTTATGAAAAATTAATTAATTAAATTATAGTAGAGACTAATGCTAAGTTTCTAATTACTTTATGACAAAAATGGCTCTTTCCCACTAAATCCAACATGATTGTTGCAAAGTCTGAGTTGAACAACAAAAACACCTAATAAAATCAATTATCTGTGGTTTCATTTATTGTGTTATCATTCTACATACTTCTATGGGGAAAGGTATAAGTGATTTGGGACCCTGTCATGTATTTCTGATTATTATTTTTTGTTATACTTTAGCACTGTGGAACATTTACTTTTTAATGTTTTTTCTGCTGACAGCATTGCATCATACCATATAGACAGGAAACAAAAAATAAATAATAAGAAAAAGAAACACACCAATATAAATCAATACATCCATATTACTGAACCTGGCATGGATGGTGACTATTGAGCAAAGTTCAAAGCATATGAAATAAAATCCCATCAGAAATGATCTTGGTCCTCCATTCCCCCTGGTTGCATACAATTTATATGTAATTTTTTCAGCAATAACCAAATTCCATATGTTCTTAAACCATGCCACCAAATGTGGACTTGTCAAGGTTTCCCATTCCTGGAAATTGGTACTGGAAGCTACTGCAGCTACCTAGTGACAAAGTAGACTCAAGGAGTAGCACTGGGTACAAACCCAATATAAATCAATTAAAACTTCACACAACTGATTAAGTTTATATTATCATCATCATCACCACCACTTTGTGCCTTTTGGGACTAAGATTTCAGATGATAAGTTCTCTTTGTTGCTCTTTTTCTCTTTGAGCTAAGGACTTGGCTAATGATTACCTTGATTGGTTGGTTTTTATTCTCAGTCATCCAGCAGTAACACTCAGATCTAGAGTGACTAAATACTGTACTAAAACGATTTTGCGTATTAGTTCTCCCATGAAATAGCCGAATTTGCCTATGCCTGGTCTACACTGACCGGGAACAGCTTTGGTTTCAGACATACCTCTTACCCAACTGTATGAAGTTGATGGGGATGGAATCTTGGACCTTCTCTTCCACTGAGCTATAGCTGTTCTCCAGCATGGGCTCTTGGCTTTCCTTTCTGGCAGGTAGGCTATGAAAGGCATGGCCACTGCCTCTATTGGGTCTTGCCTTGGGTTTGGTTAATTTTGCCGAAAGGTTAGGGAACATTGTCATCTGAGCCCATACTAACATATTAGTTCTTTGCCTTGTAGCAGATCTAAGTTAGCACATTAATAATAGTAATGTTTATTCCATTTATGTCTTGTCCTCACTCCCATCAGAATAATCACAAAAAGCCCAGTTAGTATGTCATTGATCCCTCCTGACTTAGAGAATTTCTCTGCCCAGACTATTTTTTGATTGACTAATTATGTGAATTTGGTTGTTTGCAGATCCCCTATGTTGTTATAATTGAGTAAATATAATGTTTTTTTCATTGTAGTTATGGTTTCTTAAGTCCTTTAAGGGTGTCAAACTGATTTCTATGCTTCCCTCTCTTCATCTGGTTGATGAAGAAATGGAAGGGGAAAGACTTGTCTATTCCACTGTTCTTTCCTGCTACAAGATTTTAAAATGGTGCTCTCTGGCAAGCAATTTCTTAGCTGTTCCCAGATTTCAACATGCACTCACTGACTCCAGAAATTGTACTTCATTATAATAAAGGGACATTCACTCTGTTCCATTATATATTGGACTATGTGGGTTTCATCATTATTGTGACTTGTACTGTGGCCTTTCTAAACAGAAACATACTAGGTTTGGCAGACTCCTGAATTCTTACCCTTTCAAACCCATGATGCTGAAATTAAGAGTCTCATGCTCTACTGAAAAGCCAGGGAAAACATAATTTGCTAGGTGTTTATGCTGCGCATGATGCCAAATAGTTTTCGATGCTCCAGAGACTATGGACTATGATAATTACTGTGAAGCATGTAGTTATCTGAAACCACTGTGATTCAGCCTTCCTTTGGCAATATCCACATGGCACTTTGATGTCCACAAGCATATGCCAGGGTGAAACTTCAGAATGTACATAAAGACCACCCAGTGCCAACAAGAGCTAATCTGCTGTTTATACCCACAGCCAAGAGCTGCCAAATTTTAATGTAGGCTGACAGTGGAGGATGCTAATGAGTTTAAGCTGAAACAGGGGCTTAACTGTTAAGAGGAATGAATTTTCAGCTCAGGATGTTAGTGTTGCTCTTGTTGGTGCTACTCATAGTGCTTCCTCTGTTTTTGGTGCATCCTGCTTTGCACTGTGTGACTAATCCCATCCATGTCCAACACCAATATTATCAGCCTGGGCACTTCATCATTGGTGGTATCACTTCACAGCTGTTCTCACCCTCCTTCACTGAACTACACTTCAAGGAGAAGCCAAAGGAAAAGCATCCTGATGAATATGCGTAAGGATATTTGTCTTCATCGGGGTAAAAAAGTCTCATGTTAAGGAAAAAAAACTAGACAACAGAAGCAACATTGTGTTGAAAAAGCAATCGATTCAGCAGTGGCAGGTGCCCAGAAAGACTGGGAGGACTGAAGGCGGGGAGACTAACAGTCAATAACAGGCAGGGCAATCTTCTGAGCTGACTGTAAATAAGGATGGGGGAGGAGTTATGACCTATCTTATGCACACTTGCTAAAAATAATTCACACTTTTCTGAATTTTGCAATGCACATCTCTAGCCAAATAACGTGTGCAAAAATGTAAATGATATGTTGCAGGGTCAATATGAATTCATCTTTTATTAAAAACAACAAACAAAGAGCACTGTAAAACTGTGTCTATTATGCAAAATTCATACAAACAGAAGTATATAAGGATAAATTTACACTGAAATTTTGACAAATTCTCATGTATAAGCTTCTGTAACAACAAAAGATGAGAAGTGGGGAAATCCATTGACTAATCCTCAGGATTAGTTTTGTCTGTTTCCTCCCTTTGTGTTGACTGGCTCTCTCCTCACGTCCTTAAGAAAACTGTGATTCTGTATTGTGCAAATTAGTCTGAAAGAAATAGTCCAAGCAGAAGACAGAAAGTTGATCATATATATAATCTCTCTCTTGCTTTAGCACAGTGCCAAAGAACTATCAGCATGTCTTATCCTTGGTGTTTGCTGTGAATGAGATAAATGAAAACCCCAAGATTTTACCCAACATCACCTTGGGGTTCCAGATATATGACAGCTACTTTAGTGCAAAGATGACTTATCAGAATACGTTGAACCTCATCTCTCGCCATAAGAAAACTGTCCCCAACTACAAGTGTGGCATTCAGAAGAACCTGATAGCTGTCATTGGGGGCCTTGAGTCTGAAACATCTCTCTATATGGCAACCATCTTAACACTCTACAAGATTCCACAGGTAAGAAGATTGTGAATGGAATGAGAATTCATAACTGCAGCATAACAGGTATTCTCATGGTATATTCCCTGTCTTCATGTGGGGGTGAAGGAAGGAATCAGTGTGAAGGACTGTAAAGGATTAGTTACAGAAACAAAGCTTATGGTTCTTGTGCACTCGCTCCAGGGTTTCCCAAGCAAGGCAGACAGCAGGGGATGTTGATTCCTGTTTCTTCCTCATAGTGGGAACATACCTGAAAAATGGGTATTTGGTTAATTACGCATGAGCTCAAGTGATAAAGTTTTGTACCCTAGTTCAACCCATTTACTGTACCTCATGTCCACAGCTTGTGATGTAGAGATGAGTCACCAGTTACAGCAAATAGGATAATGGGCCACTAAATTTTGCAATTTGGTGTCTCAGAAAAGCTACTGACAAAAGCAGGGAGAGCAATTGAAACATTTGTTTCAATTGCTTCAGTTAATCCCATTTCAATATTGTGTATGAGGTTTTAATTTATGTGATAGTTCACTGTAAGGACTGATGGAGTAGAAAGAGTGCTAGCTTTAGAACTAAATGAAACTCTTTGGGTGCCCCTGGGCCAGCCACCACGTGTCTGCCTAACCTACTTCTTGGCAGGTTTAACAGAGCTTCTTAGGAACAGGATTATCATTAGGTTGAGCCTACAGGTCCTGAGCCTCAGCGCATTGAACATTCATCTGCAATGCAAGCCTATTTCATTGCTCTGATCTCAGTAGTGCTGCCTTCACTATAGAAAACCTAAATATTCATTTTCTTAGCAGAACACTAAGTGAGGTTAGTATGAAGGAAGGAGTCCCTTAAGCTGCAGGACAATGTTCTCAAACTTCCTTTAGCACTAGTTCTTTAATTTATAAAGTTCTTAAAATGATCTCTCCCCACCCTTTTCATCTGTCTCTCTGATGTACCCTGCTGAAATTAAGTATGTGTTTGAATATTTAAGCACAAACAAATATCCTACAAGGTGATTATTATTATTTTTACATTGTTCCTGTCTAGGTCACCTATTCTTTATTTTCTGAAGCAGTGGGTGAAAAAAAGCATCTTTCTTCCTTATACCAGATGATGCCCAATGAAGCAGATCAATACAATGGGATTGTCCAACTTCTTCAGTATTTCCAATGGGTATGGGTTGGGATCTTTGTCACAGCTGACAACAAAGGAGAAATGTTTGTGAAGACATTGGCACCCCTGCTTTTCCTGAATGAAATCTGTGCAGCCATCATCGAAAGAATGCCAAATGCCAGTAAATTTTTCAATGTGTTTGCGATGGTAGAGAAATATCAGGTTATGGCCATTTCCCTGAGCAAAACCAATGTCAATGTGTTTGTTGTAAATGCAGACACTTCCACCATGAAGTGTTTGCAGTGGTTGCTGATAGCGGCATCAATGTCTGATGTGGGGCCAATAAACAAGGTCTGGGTTCTGACTGCCCTTTTTGATTTCTCATCAGAAACATTTCAAAGAGATCTAGATATACAAAACTTCCATGGTGCCTTATCTTTGGCCATTCATTCCCGTGAGATTGACAGGTTCCACCCTTTCCTCTTGAACCTGAATCCCCATTCTGAGGCTGATGGCTTTATCAGCTTCTTCTGGCAACAGGCATTTAATTGCCAGTTTCTAGATGTGGAGATGGAAGAGGAATCCTGCACTGGTGAGGAGAAGCTGGAGAGCCTTCCTGGGGCTCTTTTTGAAATGCAAATGACCAGCCAAAGCTACAGCATCTACAATGCCGTCTATGCTGTGGCACATGCTTTGCATGCCCTGTTTGTATCCAAAGCCAAAAATGGAGGGATGGTGCTTGGGCACTATATAGGACTTCATGAAACACACTATTTTCAGGTAATGTCTAACATGGAAAGCAAATATATATATTTGCTAGACACCACACCCCCTCTACAGTATTTATAGGAACTCAAACATTGAGATCCCGCTCTGTTCCAGTAACAAGAAGCCGAAAGCACCAGCCTGAAGATGACGAGTGAGACCTCGTCGAAACGTCGCCTAGACACCCCAACTTTTACACGGGAAGACACCCGAGGACACCAAAACCTGCATTCCTGTACCCGTGAAAATCTACGAAAGCAAATATATATATATATATATATATATATATATATATATAGCCTATGTGTATGATGACAGCATTGAGAGTGCGGACACATACTTCCACATCCATAGGGGCTGTTGCTTTTTCATTAAGCTCTTTGTATCTGAAATGACTTGCACGTTATATGCTTTTTTATTATTGGGTCTTAGTACAAAGTTCCGTTATAATAAGCTGCAAAAATATATTGCTCATAAAAATTGCATCTCTTCACATATGAAATAATATTTGACAAACATGATCTTCCAGATGCTGTCAATGCATGTTTCAGATTTTAAAGACATAACCATATATACAATGTCTGAATTCTTGATAATCCATTTTTCCAGGGATGGTGTTCTCATTTTCTTCAAGCTATAACAGATGAATATTCTAGCAGCAGTTTGTATGATTCTCTATATTATGTGTATACACACACACACACACACACATGCCAGATAACATTATTAAATTATCCTTCAGCAATATGCACCCTTATATACGTCTTCTATATGGGTTCTAAGTGGTTGTAGAATTTGCAGCCATTTCTTTGTCTTGCATACCTGCACACATGAGATAATTGGAGGTGAGTGCATACAGTCATACCTCATGTTACGTTTGCTTCATAATACGTTTTTTCAGGTTGCATCCCGCAGCAACCCAGAAGTACCGGAAAGGGTTACTTCTGGGTTTTCGTGCCGCTGCAGGTTGCGTTCTATTCATGTTGCAAACGGGCCTCCGGAATGGATCCTGTTCACAACCAGAGGTACCACTGTATATGTTTGCCTGCATGTAAGCTGCAAATGCTTCTTACTGTTTCTTACTTTTTAAAAGTTTGTTACAAAGCTGTTACAAAAAAAAAACAACTTTAAAAATGTGAAGGTGTTTCTGCTGTCCAATTTCTTCCCCAGAATTCAAGGAAGATAACAGAATGGGATGGTGGTAATAGCTAGTATGGATTCAAGAAGCTGTCATTACTGGACATTACTGGATGTGGTTTTTCCTTCAAAGGAAAGAAAACCAGGGGTTTCAAGAAATAGTCTGATTTTATTGCAGTATGAGAAAACAGAAGCTTTATGCTATGTGCTCTATTTTTACCCAATCTACCATTCTCTTTCTTCCTCTGAAGCTTCAACCTTTCCTGAGAAATATCTTGTTTAACAACAGTGTTGGGGACACTGTCTTTTTTAATGAGAAACATGAGCTAGAAGGTGGATTTGATATTATCAACTGGTTGACTTTCCGCAATAAGTCCTTCTTAAGAGTGAAAGTTGGGAAAATGGATCCCCAAGCTCCACTGGGCCGAGATTTCTTCATCAATGAGAAGATCATTAGATGGCACCAGAGTTTTAACCAGGTAGGATCCAACTGCATCTTCTAAGGTCCATAGTTAGATATTTTGATAATTCCTTAAATTATGCTGCATAAATTCTTGTTTGCTTCATTGAGGCTTGTTATGCTTAGGAATGGTTTGTGAACATGCCACTGTACTGATTCTGGTACCCAGCATTCCTACTCTGCAGCTCTGTCCTGATTAGCTGACTAAAATTCCAAGAAGTGTGTAAAATTCCAAGAAGAAGTGTGCATGCACACGAAAGCTCATACCAAGAACTGACTTAGTTGGTCTTTAAGGTGCTACTGGAAGGAATTTTTTTTGTTTTGACTATGGCAGACCAACACGGCTACCTATCTGTAACTAAAATTCCAAGACTCCATCATAGAACCAAGAACTAATGGCAGTTGGCTAATGGAAGGCAGTTATCAGCTGACTTTCTTAACTGATATTTCTCTCAGTTGACAGTTAACTATACTTTATTTATTTATTTATTTATTTATTTATTCATTCATTCATTTAGTTATTCATTCATTCATTTAGTTATTAAATATATATCCTGCCCTTTCACACAAAGGAATCTTTTTTTCACTGTCTAGAATCGCTATTTAGTTTGCTGTTTCCCTGATCAATAAAAATAAATTTACCTCATCTGCATCCCATGTATATATAAAAAAACTAAATTCTCTACCCCCCCATGAAATATTTAAACACACAGCTACTGCTCAACATATCTGTAACATACTAACACCACAATGGCAACTATACTCTGAAATCAACATTAGTCACACAAATCATTTCGACTCTTATTTTGTACAATTTCTATTTCCCATTACTAGTTCACAATTAAACACCATCCCTATCAGATTTACTAGCCTTAATATGCCTCAGATGTTAACAAGAACATGATCATTGACATTTATGTCCCACAGCCATGGAATTCCAGCAAATCAGGTCATTCCCACTAATAAGGACGCACAAACAATTTAACTCAACCGAAACAGCATTGAGAACATATTACAGTCATACCAATCCCATATACGAAAACATCTCATTTCAATAGAACACCCTGTTGATCCAAAGTCAAAGAACAAATGAGAATACAATAGAACACAGTTTCTACCATCTATTTTAAAAACAGGTTGTACCCCTTGCCCTGTGTAATGAACACTGCCGCCCAGGTTACAGCAGACAAAGGAAAGAGGGGGAACCATTTTGTTGCTATGATTGTGCTCCATGTCCAGAAGGGAAGATTACAAACCAGACAGGTAGGAGACAACATACTATTCTATAATTGCTATTGAAAACATGTTATTCATGCTGCAATGGAATTTGTCATATCAAGAGTGAGGGGGATAGTACAGGATCCCAAATATTTTTTGTGTGTATGAGAAACAACTATTTCATAGTTTTAAAAAGAGGCACCATATTCTGAGTAACACTGACAAGACGTCCTGATACCGTGTGATTTCCTGATGTCATGTGTGCCCAGCTCAGTGTTTGGCCTCAACTATAAGGAGTGGTCTGGCAAAAAAAAGATTGAGGTGTCTAACAGAGCTTTGGCTTCCTGGAGTCAGTGCCTATGATTGAAAAGATAACAAAGCCCACCACAATCCACCCATTAGCTTCTGGACATAATTGCAGAGTATCCCAAGATCATTTCCTGCCAACCACATTTAAACTGGTCTCAGGTGGCAGGACATACACCTTCCTGAGACCTTGGAAAGCTACTCTTAATCAGAATGAAAACACTGGGCTAGCTCATCTAATTGTTGCACTCAATATAATTGTCGCACTCAATATATGCATTCAAATATAGTCTTTCATTCAAAGAAGATACAGTCCTTGCACATTTTTTCATGGTTCATCCAGTCAGCATTGCCTGAAACTGAGCTGTCTCAGACAAGAAATGTGAGTTGAACTATGGCACCATCATTTTTACAAATGAAGATCTTCTACTTCATTGTATCCAGCTTACTTCCTCATCAGAGCATCAGCTCAGTCAATTTGAAAGCACCGTGCAGTTCCTTGATGGTATGGGTATGTTGAGTAGATTATATCAACAGCATTAGTCCTTTAGTCCTTCGTTGGTGCTAAGCTTTATTTCGGGAAATAGTGGAAATGATTCCACTATTGCTGTTACTGTATCAGTTTCCCTTCGACTAGTAAGCTGTGAAACATTGCTTTTGATAAGAAATACTTCTCCATCCAGATTCCTTGGCAGTGTTTACGCATGAGCATAGAAATTACTCTCCCTTTAGACCAAAACTGCAATCCTATGCATACATAATTAAAAATAAATCCCACTGCAAACTCTGGGGCTTATCCTTGAGACAGTGTGTACATTTATAATGGAACTTACTTAATGTAACGGTTGACATGTAAACACTTGGAAGGAAATATCTTTCCTATGCTGTACAATAATCCTGTGTGATCTATACTATGCGCTATATGAAAATATATGGAGTAAAAAGGTGTATTAAAAAATTGAAACACTATGATCATGCACAGTAAATAAGTTTATTTTAGCCAGACCCAGAGTTCTACATATCTGGAATAATGAACTACTCTTATTTATACCCCCGATTCAAGATATGAATGATTGCTTCCACTGCCAAGAAGATCAGTATCCTAACAAGGAGCGAAATCAGTGCCTTCCAAAAGATGAAAACTTTCTTTCTTTTGAAGAACCTTTAGGCATCAGCTTGGCTCTTTTGGCTCTGGCTCTTTCTGGAACTACTGCTTTGGTGTTTGGAATCTTCATCAAACATCAAAACACTCCCATTGTCAAAGCCAACAACCGGAATCTCACCTACACCCTGCTCATCTCCCTCCTGCTCTGCTTCCCCTGCTCCTTGCTATTCATTGGGCGCCCCCAGTTACTGACCTGCAATCTACGACAAACTGCCTTTGGTATCATCTTCTCAGTGGCTGTTTCTTCTGTTTTGGCTAAAACCCTCACTGTGGTAATGGCTTTCATGGCCACCAAACCAGGATCCAAGATGAGGAAATGGGTGGGGACAAGATTTTCCACCTCTATTATTCTAGGCTGCTCAATTATCCAGGCAAGTATTTGTATGCTATGGCTCTGTACTGACCCTCCTTTCCCAGATTTGGACATGCACTCTCTGCCTGAAGAAGTCATAGTGGAATGCAATGAAGGTTCAGCCAACATGTTCTACTATGTTCTTGGTTACATGGGATTGATGGCTCTTGTCAGCTTTGTTGTGGCCTTCTTTGCTCGGAAGCTGCCAGACACTTTTAATGAAGCCAAATTTATCACTTTCAGCATGTTGGTGTTTTGCAGTGTGTGGCTTTCTTTTGTTCCAACCTACGTAAGCAGCAAAGGGAAATACATGGTGGCTGTGGAGATCTTCTCCATCTTGGCCTCTAGTGCTGGGATTCTGGTTTGTATCTTCTCCCCAAAATGTTATATCATTGTCCTCAGGCCTGAACTCAACAAAAAAGAGCATCTGAAGATGAAACATTAGTAAAAACAGTTGCAAGTCTGGTGGACGTTTCTCATGCCTATTGTGTGTTTCAGTTTGTTCTAATTAGAATGGTGTGGCCACCATCCAAAATGTAAGAATGCCATTTAAAAACAAAGTAGAAACAACAATCAGTACACTAGATGCTAGATCAATAAATATTTAAATACCTCCACATCCTTCTTAGAAATTTTCATGTGGTATTCTTTATCATGCATCTCCATCAACAAGTTGCCAGGATCACAGCATCCACAACTGGCCACGAAGAAATACCAACATGCCTTGGAAGGAAGGAAGGAAGGAAGGAAGGAAGAAGGAAGGAAGGCAGGCCTTCTCTGACTCTCTCTCCTGTCAGCATCTCAATTTAATAAGGGTGAACTTCTACAGGAAAGGTGGCAAACTCCCCTCCCCCCATCTAAATCCTAAAATAATGTGAATAAAAAGGCAGGGGAAATCATCTCAGTTTGTCCACGGGATAAGGAAAAAACATGAAAGACTGATCCGGGCCTGAGAATCTGCCTTGCATGCAGGAAGTCACAGGTTCAATATGCTTGATGTTATAAAACAGACTCATTTTAAGGGTCCAGACTTGCAACATCTTTTCATTGCAAATTTATGAAACCACTAATATTACAAACAAAGCTCTCATGCTAGTCTTTGTATGCTGTGCATGTAAAAGAAAGAGATATGGAAAATGGTGTTCACGCTATGTCAGGGGAAATCATTGAACTTGTTGCTTGTGTGGAGATTGTAGCACCTTTAAAGAAATGCACCCAATGTTTCATTCAATGAGAAGCTTTGGCAATTCTTTGAGTTGTGTGATGAATTATGACTTTTTCTAACAGATTCAAATTTCCAAGAGGTCATTTGAAGAATTTTGCAGGCCCCTGATGGGATTCCCCAGTTGGCTTAACCTACAAGGCTCAGAGAAAGTGTACCTGGTTGCCCTGCTTTCTGCATGGGCTTGCTTGACCCCCCCCCCACTTGATTGATATTATCTAACCACAAGAAAAAAAGTTGTGTAAAAATGTTCTAACATATGTAACTCCAGACTGCCATGTAAGGCCAAGTAGCTCCCAGATAAGCTAATCTCAAGTAGCAAATCTGTTTTAGCAACTTGTCAAAAGCTTCTTGCATCTTTTGTTTAGGGAAGCTTTTAATGTTTGATGGACTATTGTATTTTCATATTTTGTTATTATAATATTATTATTATTGTATTGATTTGTAATGTTCTGTTGGTCTCTGAACCGTAATAAAGATTGTTGTTGTTGTTTATTATTGTAATTTTCTAGTTAATTTGAGGAGAGGAAGTGACTTACATGTTTGCTGCATGCTAACTATTCTGTAGATATTGGAACAGATATATCTCCACATAGGTCCATTTCAGAAATAAAGAGCATGTATTTGAAAAGATTGTCTCATTGTCTTATGCCACAACATTTTGTATCTCAATTTTTCCCGAAAGGGGCTCAAGGTTGTGTACATGGTTCTCTTTTTTGCCATTAATCCCTATAACAACCCCATGAATTAGGTTAGACTGAGAGGCAGTGACTAGCCAAAGGTCATCCAGTGAGCTTCATGGTCTAGTTGGGATTCAAGCCCTGGTCTCTTAGGTCCAATCTGATACTCTTACCACTATACCACACTGGTTCTCAGTGGATTTAGATTTGTACTTCATAAGAATGGACAAATATGGATCTTGAGCTCAAACCATAATGTTATGATCTGATTACATAAATTATTGTCAGGGTTGGAGTCAGATGCAGGTAAGCAGGAAGAAGGAGAGCCAGTTGTCAGTGAAGTTAACTTTTTATTCAAGTAAACAACTTAGCAACACTTCCCAGCAGGTCTTGCCCATATGGAGCAGTTGCCAGGACTGATGGTCCCTGTCTTCCACATTGTCTCCTCACCTGGCTGTTTCCCACACATCAAACTGTGTAGGCATACTCCTAGCCTCTGCTTTGATCTCCTCATTACTCTGTGCATTCTTGAAAAGCGGGGAAAGGGAGCTTGTCAGAGCAAGAGAGGGAGACTCACTGGATTCTTTAGCAGTCACCTGACCCCACCCCTTCATTTTAATAATAATAATAATTTATTATTTATACCCCGCCCATCTGGCTGGGCATCCCCAACCACTCTGGGCGGCTTCCCAAAAAAATTAAAATACTGTACTACATCAAGCATTAAAAACCTCCCTAAACAGAGCCGCCTTCAGATGTCTTCTAAAAGTCTGGTAGTTGTTGTTCTCTTTGACATCTGGTGGGAGGGCATTCCACAGGGAGGGTGCCACTACCGAGAAGGCCCTCTGCCTGGTTCCCTGTAACTTGGCTTCTCACAGTGATGGAACCGCCAGAAGGCCCTTGGTGCTGGACCTCAATGTCCGGGTAGAACAATGGGGGTGGAGACGCTCCTTCAGACATACTGGACCGAGGCCATTTAGGGCTTTAAAGGTCAGCACCAACACTTTGAATTGTGCTCGGAAGTGTATTGGGAGCCAATGTAGGTCTTTCAAGACTGGTGTTATATAGACAACATTTAATTTCTATATCGTTATACCATCCACCTTCAAAGTAGCTGAGTTTGGGTTGCATCATTCTCCCATGCTCCTTCCATCTTTACTATAATTTGAGTTTCCCAGCAACCTGAAAAGCCTATTCCAGATTTGTCCAGTCCCAGCTTTCCATGCTGATACATTTCACTGGCTCTCCAATTAATAATGGACTAATTGAAACAGCCACATATTAGCTAGATGCCATTGTTAATAGAAAAACAAATGGCAGCTTTCCAATATAGACTTGTTAGTGTCATTCAAAATAATCCTTGTGACATAAGAGCAAAATAAAATCATATGTAGTATAATTCATAAGATGGAAGGTGCAGTTCTTGGTAGCATCTAAAGGTACTGAGTGTTGGAGCAGGTGATCCTACACAGAACAGACTACTAGAGCTCTAGACAGATTACAATGGTACCTTGAGTTGCAAACACTTCAGGTTACAGATGCTTCAGGTTACAGACTCTGCTAACCCTGAAATAGTGCCTCAGGTTAAGAACTTTGCTTCAGGATGAGAACAGGAATCGTGCGGCGGCAGCGGGAGGCCCCATTAGCTAAAGTCGTACCTCAGGTTAAGAACGGACCTCCAGAACGAATTAAGTTCTTAACCCGAGGTACAACTGTACAGTAATTTTGATAACTACATGGTAGAGAATGATTTCTGCAATGCTTTCGGTCGCTGTTATGAATCCATAGTAGCAAACCTCCTGATGTAAAATCTGAATTCATTCCTTCACAGGGCCCCACCTCATATCTCTTTCATAATCCTATGTAGAATAAAAATATCATAACTGAAGCTACAGATGTTGAAAGGTACATTTTGTTCTTCAACTCAGGCTTTGCAACAATCAGATTGAATTTGAAAGAGCCATTTCTGTCATCGAAGAATTAGTCTCTACAATAATTGAAGGAAATAGTTTTATTTTTTTCATCAATTAAAACAGAATCTCATCTGCTGTTTATATTTTTTTCCGCATTAGTTGCTCTCTGGTGTTCATCTCAGGTCTCACCAGAATTACAAAGCATTTGGGGGAAAAGATGCAGCCCAGTAATCCAGCACTGGAAGCCAAGATGGAGAAGATCTCCACAGCTACCATGTACTTTCCTTGTGTGCTCAGATAAGTAGGAACAAAGGAGATCCAAACACTGCAAAATAACAGCATGCTGAAAGTGATGAACTTGGCTTCATTAAAAGTGTCGGGTAATTTACGAGCTAGGAAGGCCACAATGAAGCTGACAATAGCCAGGAATCCCATGTAGCCCAAAACACAATAGAACAGGAGGACGGACCCTTCATTACATAACAATATGATTTCTTCAGCTGATGAGTGCATATCCAAATCTGGGAATGGGGGAGAGGTTGCCAGCCACAGAGTACAGATCAACATTTGAATAATGGAGCAAGAGAGGACAGTGGAATAAGCCAGTCTTTTCCCGACCCAGTTCCTCATCCTGGATCCTGGTTTAGTAGCCATGAATGCCAAAACTACAGAGATGGTTTTGGCCAAGATGCTAGACAGGGACACAGAGAAGATGATACCAAAAGCAGTTTGTCGGAGAAGGCAGGTTGCCTCAGTAGGCTTTCCCAGGAACAGCAAGGAGCAGAGGAAACACAGGAGGAGGGAAGTGAGGAGAATATAGGTGAGGCTTCTGTTGTTGGCTTTGACTATGGCAGTATCCCGGTGCTTAATGAAGATAACCAGCACCAGAACTGTGACCAGAGACAACAAAAGTGCAGAGATAGTTGAAATAATGGCTAAAGTTTCATCAAAAGCAAGGAAGTTTGGAATCTTAGGAATGCATTGATTCTGCCCTCTGTTTGGGTAACGATCCTCTTGGCAACTGACACAAGTTTCTTCATCTGATAATGTAAATTAATTATGATAAACTAAGAACAATCAAGATTGTTTTCAGGGTTAGGAACAATCTTATTACAAAATGAGCTAACTATCATTTTTTAAGAAAGGAAAGCTTTAAATTTTTCTGACCAAATTCCTTAAAATTACTGCTGTGTTGGAGCTAGACATTTCTATATTAATGACACTATATTTTGGAGGAGTTTTAGGATCCCTCCACCTGATTTTTATAAAGGTTTCTATTCATGTATTTATTAAATTTCTATACCACCCTTCATACCAAGATCACAATTTAAAAATAATTCCTAATCCTAAACATTGAAATGTGGGAATCATACCAGCAGTCATCTAAATCTTGGGAGCAACTCTAGTTCATTTGTTGATATCCTTCATCATCTCTCCAAACAACTTCTTTCTTTTAAAAAACAGATACATTTTTTTCTGTTCCCTCCCACTCAAGAGCTTCCCTTGTCTTCAGTCTTTTTTTATCCCTTGTTATATTTTGCCTGTGGCATATAATGATTCACGGACTTCCAGTTCCACTTTCATGTTGATTTTCTGTCGTTTAGTCATCTCTGACTCTTTGTGACCCCATGGACCAGAGCACGCCAGGTACTACTGTCTTCCACTGCCCCCCACAGTCTGGTCAGACTCATGAAAAATACATCTCTGGAAGCTATAATTTATCCAACTATTTTTTATAAAGGTTGCATGTGGAATAACACTATTGCTGTACTCTCATATTACCATGGGTGCATTAATTTTTTGGCAGCATTTGTGGAGGTTTTGATAGGAAAAATCAGCCAAGGGGCTGTATCAAAAAAAATAGTTACATAAATATCTTAAATAGCTGACTTATGTACTAAACACAGAAAATTGATATTTGGCTTACATCACATGGTGTGTTTTGAGGGGAAGGTCAATATTGCAACTTTTTGCAGCGAGTGAGAAGAAAGTATGGTTAAAAGTCATGTTAACCGGGTGAGAAACTGGATGGATACATGGTTTTAAACTATGGTTGTGCCCAACTCCTCAGTATAATTGTAACTATGAAAACAATGAGAACAATACATAAATCCATTAAAAAAAAGAAACCCACAAGATTAATGACAACAAAATTTCAAAAAGCTGCTCACATTTAATTGCGATAAAATGGATCATTTAGTATATTTTAAGATTACATGCCCTACCCTTCTCATTTGAGATCGTTCCCTCTGGACATTGAACACAATCATAGCAGCAAAATTTCTTTCCCTCCTTCTTTTTCTTCCCGTAACCAGGATGGCAGATGTCATTACATACTGAAAAGGGTGGCACCTACCCAAAGATATAGGAACAGTTTAGTATTTAGAAAAAGTTTGCAGAATTTAATACTAGAAGATGTGCTATTAAAAACAGAAGTCAAATGGAATGGAATACAAGATCCTTACATTTAAAGGTGACACATTGTCAGGGAGAATTTGGAGGAGCAAGTGACAGAAGAGGCAGAGCAAGAGCTTAGGGATGCTGAAGAGCTTTTCAACCGCCCAGAGGCTCAGGAAGGGAGCTCAGACTCTGGAAGGGAGGGGGCTTTCAAATCAGCATAGAAAAGGAGGGAAATGAAACATAAGGATCAAATACATCTCACGTGATTCCCATGCCTACTTTGTTGGTGCGGGAATCGAAGGAAGCCACTCCCCGAATCTGACTCCACGGGTTCGGACGCTTAATCCTGAACTGTAGCTGTTTCTTGTACATATGTAATAAAGACTGTAAATATGAAGCTGACTGTGCTGGAGTGTTAATGCAAAGGGGAGACACCACCTTTAAACACATAAAGTGGAAGCAAATGTTAAGGTAGAAATGGCTTCCTGATGATTATTAATTGCTATTGCCCACCTGAGTGAATCCTCTGTGCCATTTCATTCCATCTTCCTTAATGATTATCTTTTTGCTAGGATGAGCCTGATGTTCCAGCCTTCCCACTTTTTTTCTGACATAGGAGTTATTTCGGAAAGTGACCAGGTTTGTAATATCAAATCCAGCTACTAATTCTCCATGTTCATTAAATGTAATTTCATCTCCAGCACTGTTGTTGAAGGAGATCCTCTGAATAAATGAGTGCAGCTATGCAGAGAAAGAGAGACAGAACCAAAGTATTGTTAAGGTGTTGAAATATTCAACCTGAATTTATCATATACAGTGGTACCTTGGTTTACGAACTTATTCTTTTCCAGAAGTCTGTCCCAAAACTGAAACCATTCTTAAACTGAGGCACGCTTTCCCTAATGAGACCTCACACTGCCGGTGCCATCCCACCATTTGGATTCTGTTCTTAGACCGTGGTAAAGTTCACAAACTGGGACACTACTTTGGGTTTTGTGGAATTCGTAAACTGAATTGTTCATAAACAGGACTGTTCTTAAACCGAGGTAGCACTGTAATTTTCTTTCATGAATTTATATTTGTTTTTTGTATGAGACAAAGTATTCATGAATTCCAGAGTTATGCCATTATGATAGACCACAGTGTGGCAAAGCATTAAGAAGTGTGCACTCAATGTAGACATGATGGTTGATTGTTTTGTTTTCTATGAAAAACTTGAATAACTTCTAGTTGGATTTAAAACAACAACAATAAGATTTATCCACGGTGGTAATGCTAAGAGAACATTGAACAAGAATTCATGGAAGAGAAATTGGTCATTGGCATTGGCTACTGCATGCCAAACGATTGTCCTATGGTTGGGTATTGACAATTGAGTTGGGCTTGTGAGGAAACATTACCTGCCACGGTTCTACATTCCAATGAGACAGTGTGTCCATGGCCTCCATTGATCTGTGGCTCGATCTAGAGGACTGCAAGGTATGTAAGGAATGTGCCACAGCATGGACAGCATTATAGACACTGTAGCTGTGGCCGGTCATGCTCATTTCAAAAAATGGTGCAGGAAGGCTCTCCAGCCTCTCTTCTCCAGTACATGGGTTAGAGATGAATGTGGAGTTTGAAAAAGAACACCTGAATGCTTGTGCCCAGAAAGTTTTGATAAAACCATCTTTCTCTGACCAATAAGGGTGGATAGTGTGAACAAATTCTTGAAAGTCTTGTAGCTCCTTTGAATGAATTGAGAAGGAGATAGCACCGTGGAAAACTTGAATTTCAATATCTATTAACTTGTGTAAGTGATGTAATGTGAAGTCAATTTGGGCTGTGGTAATCCACACTTTTGCTTCAGAGAGCCTCTTTTTATATTCAGGAAAAAGTCCTTGGATTATTCTGGCTGACCCTATAATGCAAACCAACCACATAACTGATGAAATTTCTCCATGTATGACAACAGTTCTGATATTGCTTACACCGAGGATTGGCCAAATACTCTCTGCATACTTCTTAAATTGATTTATTGTGGCATCATGCATATATTCTACAGCTCTTTCTGTGAATGCTGAGCAGATTCCATTCCTGGAGAGTATTGGCTCCATTATCTTCAAAAAATGTTCCCCACTTTCATCTTTTTTTGTAATGAGCCCGATCCATTTCCAGTTGAAATGGAGAAGCAATTGGACAATTCCCTGGTACTGAAGGCCTTCATTGGGAACCATGCGATAAAAGGAGGGACCGGTGATAAGATCATTCACTGCTGGTTGAAATGAGCCATATGAAAACTGCAAGAAGAGAGGAACAGCCAGACAACTGAAAATGGGTAAGGAGTATCTATTTGCTCCTTTCCGCATTCTAGTCTCATGGATTTAAATATTTTGATATTTTACTTTTTCATTTAGAATATTTCCAAGGCAATTTAATCTCTTGTGATCAATGACCATCTATACTAAAACATTTTAAAAATAAATAAATCCCAAAATAGTCAACACTCTTCAGATTAGTAGACAGTTGTAAGCAAAACAGGTAGTCATTAGCTAAAATGTACCAAGACTGCCACCATTCATTCATTTTTTTAAAAAGTATCTTAAGTGCTATACACTCTAAAAACAATATCCTTTAACATCAAATAGATCCAGGTATTGCAGACACATAAAATAGGTTCTGATCTTATGTTCTTGTAAAAAACAAAACATGTTTGGGCAGCTTTTCAGTAACTGTAAGATACAGTAAATTTCCCCTGGGTGTTAGTATTGCGAGAGGTTTCTAACTTTATTGCATCTGTAAAGGCATGAAGTACTTGGAGGAAATTGTGCTGTTTTGTTTATATAAGTAAAAAGAGCTGCTAAGGGTGGACACCACCAATCCTTATTGGCTTTAATAACATCTATGGAGATAAGATCGTCTCCGGGTGCCTTGCCCGCCTCAAATTGGCCTATAAGTGTTCCACTTCAGAGCAGGTAACAGGATCCCACTCAGGCAAGGGGGCCAATTCTATCCTTTCTCCGCTGGCAGCGTGAGCTGCATATAAATCGGAGAAGAAGCTTTCCCAGGTGTCAGCTGAAATTTGGGGTTCTATCCTTGACCACGGTCTACCCAGGTACTGAGAAATTTGGTGCCAAAAGGAGGAGGGATTTCTATTTTCTGCAGCTTTTAGAAGGTTGTTCCAATCATTTCTTTCTGCCGCAAGCTTCTTTTCCTTTAATAGTGCTTTATACCTTCTCTTGAGGTTCATAAGGTGACTGCTAGGTGCGGGGTCATTTGATGCCCTATATGCCAAGAATTCATTATATAGGTTGTTCTTGAAGTGTCTACATTCCTTGTCAAACCACTTTTTATGAGAGAAATGGTTACTATTCATTACCGAGGCCTTAGTCAATGAAGGTTTTAGCAGATCTACTAATTTGTCATACATTGACAGTGGCTCAACTGCCTGGACAAGGGAGTCCCTTGTCTCTTGCAGTTGGTCAGACCGAAGGAGTTCATTTATCCGTTGAGCCAAATTGTCGGACCATTTTAAGGCAGTGGGCCTCATCTGAAGCTGGTTATTTGTAATAGGCACACAGGAATAGGTAGCCAATTCTCCATCCAGGGTCAGAGAGAGTTCTAATGGAAAATGGTCACTTTCCAGCCTCGTTACCACCCTAAAGTTAGAAATTTTGGGAATTAGGTCTACTGATGTCCAAATAAAATCTATGGTAGAGGCTCGGGAGCCCAACCAGAAAGTAAATTCGGCAGGGTAATCAGAACTGAGAGCTCCGTTTAAAAGGTGAAAATTAAGAGACATCAAAGTTTGTCTACTGTAAGATACAGTAAATTTCCCCTGGGTGTTAGTATTGCGAGAGGTTTCTAACTTTATTGCATCTGTAAAGGCATGAAGTACTTGCAATTGAACCATGTCTTATCCCTGCCATCTCCTGACTTGTGCTTCTTCATAAGCGGTATCTTAACAGTTAATTCCTCCAAAAGCTATTTTGAGAAAGTCTCTTAGGTAGTTAGGCATTTTATAATGTAATACAACTCCAAATATTACAGCTCCTTTTCTATTTCTACATCAACTGGTACTCAAATTGCACTGGAAAGAAAGGGGAGAATAATGTGGCAAAATTGCCCTCATACTCAGATCCTACCTGTGGAATCTTATAAATGCCCAAGATATCTGCCATGCGTGAAGAAGTAAAGGAACTAAGTCCTCCGATTACTCCAATTATATTTTCCTGGATGCCACATTTGTAGTTAGGAACAAACTGATTCGATTTGAAAAGAAGGTCCAGAGTGGTTTGATAGGTCATTCTTGAATCAGAGTAGCTGTCGTAGATGTGGAACCCAAGGGTAACATTGGGCAAGATCTTAGGATTGTCATTGATTGTGTCAACAGCAAAGACCAAGGCCAAGATGTTCTGGTAGAACTTGGTCAAAACACTGCAAAGAAAGTCACTTGCTATTTCGTGGGTGAATTAAACACGACACAAAGTCATTTTAACACACTATTTAGCTACTCTAGATCTCAAAGGCTCAGCTGATAAAAAGCAAGATGAGCAATAACTTAGTTATACAGTGGTACCTTGGTTTAAGAACAGTCCTATTTATGAACGATTCAGTTTAAGAACTCCTCAAAACTGGAAATAGTGTCCCGGTTTGCAAACTTTACCTCAGTCTAAGAACAGAATCCAAACGGTGGAAGCGCACTGGCGGTGGGAGGCCTTATTGGGAAATGTGTGCCTCGGTTTAAGAATGGTTTTGGTTTAAGAATGGACTTCCAGTACGGATTAAGTTCGTAAACCGAAGTAAAATGTATTGTGGCTAGCTTTTCCAGTAATGTGCTTTCATACCTGTACAGTGGTACCTTGGGTTAAGAACTTAATTCGTTCTGGAGGACTGTTCTTAACCTGAAACTGTTCTTAACCTGAAGCACCACTTTAGCTAATGAGGCCTCCTGCTGCTGTTGTGCCGCCGCTGCACGATTTCTGTTCTTATCCTGAAGCAAAGTTCTTAACCTGAGCTAATATTTCTGGGTTAGTGGAGTCTGTAACCTGAAGCGTATGTAACCTGAAGCGTATGTAACCCGAGGTACATCATAACTAAGGGAATGTTTGGATTAGGCTTTAAACCAAACCATATTCGTAACATAGATGCTGTCATCCAATTATTACTACGTGCCTTTGTCACCTGCCTTTAGAAAGTGGTTTTGAGTGCATGCTTTTGCATGCAGAAGCTGCCAAGTTCAATTCCTGGTGTCTCTAGAGGCTCCTTTCTGATACGCTGGAGAACGACTGATGGTCAATCTTGGCAATTCTAAACTAGATGGTTCAATGAACTCACTCAGACTAAGGCAGATTCCTATTTACAAATATCATTTAGTGTGAGCTTTAAAAAGGTAAAGGACCCCTGACAGTTAAGCCCAGTCATGAACAACTCTGGGGCTGTGGCACTCATCTTGCTTTACTGGCTGAGGGAGCCGACGTTTGTCTGCAGACAGTTTTTCCGGGTCATGTGGCCAGCATGACTAACCCACTTCTGGTGAAACTTGAGCAGAAGAAGAAGAAGAGTTTTTTTATATATATAAAATATTTATTAAAATTTTGCATAATAAAACAAGTATCACAATCAGACAAAACAAAAGAGAAAGACAATCAAAAACAACACAATCCAAAAACGAAAAAAAAGTAAGAGTAATCAGAAAGAAGAAAAAAAACAGAGAAAAAATAAAAATCTAGTTTTTTGCTTACTGTCTTTATAACCCTCTTTCCTGACTTCCTCACATCTCCCTTATCTGTATTCCCCTTTACACAATCAAGTTCAGCAATTCCTTACCCTCTTTCCAATCTTATTCAATATTATACATTTCAATCTATTATGTCTTCGGTTTTCCTTTCCTTTTAAATCCATTTATCACATGTTCTTTATAACTTAATCCCTTATATCATTTGTTTAGTTTCGACATAATTTTACTCTGGTCTTACCCTTTTTTCTTAAAACATTTTTGCATATTTCTTTTAACTATGTCACTGATGCCATATTATCTTTATATCCAACATCATTTTAACATTCAAACATTTTACAATGTTTGAAGAAAAAGAAGAGTTTGGATTTGATATCCCGCTTTATCACTACCCGAAGGAGTCTCAAAGCGGCTAACATTCTCCTTTCCCTTCCTCCCCCACAACAAACACTCTGTGAGGTGAATGGGGCTGAGAGACTTCAAAGAAGTGTGACTGGCCCAAGGTCACCCAGCAGCTGCATGTGGAGGAGTGGGGACGCGAACCCGGTTCCCCAGATTACGAGTCTACCGCTCTTAACCACTACACCATACTAGCAGCACAGCTTTAGATCTGATTATTTATTCCCTATGCTATAAACACAACTTTTCATTCAAGGAACTTTTCATTCAAGGATGGTATGCATGTTTATCCCCTTCCTTCTGTCTTCACAGCTTGTAAACTGAGAAATATGGTGAATAGCCCAAATGAAGTATATGCAGTGCTATTTTTTCTAGAAAAAGAGACGCCAGAATTCACCATAGAAATGGCACCCACCTGAGAGGTGCCGGAACTGAGTTTCCCCAAGATCCTGCTGGAAAAAGACCTGACTATGTGGGCATTTGAACTCAAATCTCCACAATCAGGAGTGAAGAAACTAATGAAAATCAAACCAATGCACAACAGCAAAGAGAGGCACGCATGTTCATTCCCAAAGCAATTCAAGATAGCTCCTACAGCAAATCAGTAAAAAAGACTAAGTCCTAAGCATCTCTCTGTAGAGGCAGTTTTTCTCCTGGCACCTAACAGTCTCCAGAGTCTGGGACTGATGGCTCTCCCCACAGCAGACAGAGTTGGTGTCAGCAATGAAAAACATTATCTATAAGGATTACACTGCAAATCTTCATGAAGACCTGAATATTATTAGTGATTTGAGGAGCACATATCAGGCAAGGGACATACAGAAGGAACAAATAAAGAAGTGTGGAAGGATGTCTATACCACAAGAAGATAATGAAACAAAGTGGACAATGAACATTTCAGTCATGTGCCCTACTTAAGAATCTCTAAATTAAACTAAAGACTTACAGTGGGATTTCAGTCAAGACCAGAGAAGGGTGTTCTGTGAAGTCGACTGGGTGGGATAGATAATGGATAAGAGACACCATCCCACCAATAAGGAGATCACCTGGCTCATACCACTCGTGTGGAATATGTACAGGATCATTTCTGGTGCATTTCAAAGCATGCATTTTGCACTCTATGTTTGAAAGCAGCAGGAGAAGCAGAAAAAACATCCCGATGACAAATTTCCCTCCACAAATAGTCTCACCAGCCTCGTTTCTACAGCACTATTGCTAACATCAGCCTCGTTTAAAGAAGATGACTAGGGTGGCAGCTGACTTTGACAATTGAGCTCTTTAAAAAGGCAACTATCCACTTTATACTGGACCTCAGCACAGTTATAAAAGCATGCTATGAATGCCAGTATATAAACACCAACATAGAGAAAGACAATAGGCTGATCAAAATGGCAGTGCCCTGTCCCTCTCTGACCCTAATCTTAGAGGTCTGTGGAATATTGCAGTACTTATAATCATTTTAGACCTGGGGCTTTCCTGCTGCCTTCAAGAGAGCCAGTGGGTCTTTGAGCATGTGAATTGATTGTAGTGATTTTGATAATTACAGGTCAAATAATCACTCCTGCAACGATTATGCTGTATCCTTAGTAGTAAAACAGCTGAAGCAAACATATCTGTCATAACAAAGAGTCCTGGATTCTCTGGATTCAATCATTTGCTCCATAATGCCAGAGAAAGAAATAGTAGTGAAAGTCCCCAGAAGGGACCTACAAGCAATTAAATTTTCCAAATGTTCTCCATGGTTTCCACTCTTAAAAATCTTGCATTATAGAGCCAGTTATTTTCTAAACTCTTGCCTGTTCCATTAAGATCTACCTTCATTGAGTTGTGTTTCCAAGTAATGCCCTCAGCTGTGCCAGATATGTATTATAACAAGGTTTCATAAACAGATAGACTTTGTACATGTGGGCATTCATTATTCATTATTTGTTATATTGCCCATTATACAGAGAGCCTAGGAGATGCTTTCCAAATTCCCTATTTGTTCAGGAAAGCAGTCTCTCCTTGGCAAAGAGGTTTCTGTAGTTGTTGAGTGATTCTAACACCTTAGTGACTCATAAAGTGGCCCTTTTTGTGATGCTAACAAGAAAGATTAGGAAGAAGGAACTGGGGTAAAAAATAGTATAAGGGGGATTCGGAGGTCAGAATTGAAATACACTGTATGTAGTCATGGAGACTCCCCATTTATATTCTTACTTGCAACACATGTTTCTGTGTGTCTAAGCAGAGGTTTTGCATTATATTATGAATATATTGCCTGCATTTGTATGGTTTTATCATGGTCTTTGCTAGCACAATAAACTTATTATTGATATATTGGAAAGAGGGATGTGTTAAGCGGTGCAGAAATTGTTCAAAGTTAAAATTAAGCAAGAATCCGACCCTCCAGTATTGATGTGTAGAGATTTATCTATAAATTATGCATGTAAAAATCCATAGCTCATGCTTCCTACAGAATAACAGTACTTAAAATTTTATTTCATGCACAAGGAACTATATGAGTCTATCCACTCTAACAACAATTATAACACTCAAAAAAGTTCCTAATACCTACACTTAAATGTTCTGTCTCCTCTACCATTCAGCCTCTCACCCAATCAGAATGGCAGTAGAGTTCTTATGTTCCTATTTCCTACTGAAACTTATATTTCTTTAGCTGAACCTTATATCCACCTGGGAACTTTTCTCTCATCAGTTCTACAGCCCCTAAAATAAAAGACACCCTTTTTACAACTCATCAAAAAAACTGACAAAATTGATTCTTTCACATGGTCCCAAATCAATTACACTTCCTTTATTATTCTAAGTGGGATTTCAATAACATTAATGAGAATGCACATAGACCTATTATTTAATTCTTTCTTCGTATAAGATGTTCTCTGTTGTTGAGCTCAGGCTTCGCTAGAATTATGTAACATTTTGGGGAAAAGATGCAACTCAGTAAACCAGAACTGGAAGCCAAGATGGAGAAGATCTCCACTGCCACCATGTATTTTCCTCTGGTGCTTAAGTAAGTTGGAAGAAAGGAGAGCCAAACACTGCAAAAGACCAGCATGCTGAAGGTGATGAACTTGGCTTCATTGAAACTGTCAGGCAATTTTCTGGCTAGGAAGGCCACAGTCAAGCTGGCAGTGGCCAGGAAGCCCATGTAGCCCAGGACAGAATAGAACATGGTGACGGATCCTTCATTACATAGCAGTATAATTTGCTCAGTCATTGAGTGCATGTCCAAATCTGGGAATGGGGGAGAGGTTGCCAGCCAGAGAACACATATCCATACTTGAACAATGGAGCAGGAAAGGACAATGGAATAAGCCAGTCTCTTTCCCATCCAATTCCTCATCCTGGATCCTGGTTTGGTAGCCATAAATGCCAAAACGACAGAAATGGTTTTGGCCAAGATGCTAGAGAGGGCCACACAGAAGATGGTGCCAAAACTTGTTTGTCGGAGAAGGCAAGTTGCCTCATTGGGCATTCCGATGAACAGCAAAGAGCAGAGGAAACACAAGAGGAGGGAGGTGAGGAGAATGTAGGTTAGACTTCTGTTGTTGGCTTTGACTATGGCAGTGTCCCGGTGCTTAATGAAGATGCCCAGCACCAGAGCTGTGACCAGAGACAATAGAAGTGCAGAGGAAGTTGAAACAATAGCCAAAGTGTCATCAAAGGCTAGGAAATTTGAGATCTTAGGGATGCAGTGATTGTGGTCCTTGTTCAAATGCTTATCTTCTGGGCAATGGATGCAAGTTTCTGGGGATGGAAAGAGGCACTGTATGCCAATTTAAAAAAAACACCAAGGAATATCCAGTAGTTCAGTCTCACCCAGCTCTACAGACATACCAGAAATATAAAGCATAAAAACTGTGTCCTATCAATTTCATTACAAAAGTAGTTGCAGGCATGGTCTATTTCTTCATTGTTAGCTGAGAGGCATTTTTAGCTGATTTGTATGTTTCTTATTGAGGGCAGTGTAAAGTGCTTAACATTAATAATAGTAATAATAATTTATTTATACCCTGCCCATCTATCTGGGTTTCCCCAGCCACTCTGGGCGGCTTCCAGCAGAATATTAAAATTCAATAGCCTATTAAACATTAAAAGCTTCCCTAAACAGGGCTGCCTTTAGATGTCTTCTAAAAGTCTGGTAATTGTTTTTCTCTTTGACATCTGGTGGGAGGGCGTTCCACAGGGTGGGTGCCACTACCGAGAAGGTCCTCTGCCTGGTTCCCTGTAACTTGGCTTCTCACAGTGAGGGAACCGCCAGAAGGCCCTCAGCACTGGACCTCAGTGTCTGGGCAGATTAATGGCCTAGATTTGCTCAATGGCTGAAGAGCTTTTTTTCCACCAGTTTTTACTGTAGATGTTGATGTTTTTAGATGGTGTCATGGTCTTTGGCTAGTGCAATAAAAGTTTATGATGGTGGTGATATATTGATGCTAACATCATCACCTTATTTGATAACATCCATTTTTTCATCACAATGATCTTAGAGCTTGATGCTAAAATGTAGCGCCCGTGTTTTGAAAGAAACGTTCCTCATGATAATGAATGGGATATATAAACGTGAAATAATAAAACTATGTTTTAACATACATCCCAAACAAACACACATAGGAATAATGAATAATGGTAAACTTCGAAAAGAACTACTCAGAGTTTACTGCAATAAATCATATGATTTGGAATATCTTAATGACTTTTCTTACCCTGCTCATTTGAGTACATCCCTTCTGGACATGGAGCACAATCATAGCAGCAAAATTTCACTCCCTCCTTCTTTTTCTTCCCATGACCAGAAGGACAGTGAGAATTACACATCGAAAGGGGTGGCACCTATCCAAAGTTTAAAACCATAAGAAGAGCCCTGCAGTATCAGACCAGAGACCCATCTACTCCAGAATGCTGTCCTCACAATGGCTAACCAGATGCCAGTGGGAAGCCTGCAAGCACAACCTGACTATACATGCTCAGGCACTCAGAAGTATACTGCTTCTGATTGTGGAAATAGAACATACCGGTAGTCATGAAGGCTAATAGGCCATGAGAATATTGTCCTCAGTTTCAAAGGCATCTGAATTGGTGGCCATTCTTGAGCTCCCATTCTAGAGGCGGGGGAGAAAAACTTATCTCTATCCGCATCACATACCCTTGAAATTACAGTCTGGTTTGCTTAATGTGAATTTTGGGAAAGCTGAGGGAAAACATTGTTAATGCTTGAAATACTAAGCATGGAGAAGAACATATCTTGCTGAAGCAGAACCAACAGAGCTTCTGCAAGAATAACTCTGGAAGAGTACTTTCAATATATCAACAAGCATATACAGAGAGGTGATGCAGGTGGCTGTGTGTAAATAATATTCTATTTCAATTCCCTGTTTGCCAATCCCCCATTATTCAGATTTTTTTTTCTTTTCAAGTTAAATAGGATCAAATTGCATTTTCTTGACCATTGTGCAGTTACATATATGGTGAATTTGATTGCCCTGGACCTCAGTCAAGCTCTGCAAGGGCCTCTTGATAGCCATATGGTTACTGGTCCCAATAACAGGAACAACACTTACACCTCACATCAGGTCCTGGCCACAACCTAAGCTTAAGTCCAGCATCAAGGACTCAAGGGCATCCTGATTTGCAGATGACACCAAACTGGGAGGGGTGGCTAACACCCCAGAGGACAGGATCACACTTCAAAACGACCTTGACAGATTAGAGAAGTGGGCCATAACAAACAAGATGAATTTTAACAGGGAGAAATGTAAAGTATTGCATTTGGGGGAAAAAAATGAGAGGCACAAATACAAGATGGGTGACACCTGGCTTGAGAGCAGTACATGTGAAAAGGATCTAGGAGTCTTGGTTGACCACAAACTTGATATGAGCCAACAGTGTGATGCGGCAGCTAAAAAAGCCAATGCAATTCTGGGCTGCATCAATAGGACTATAGCATCTAGATCAAGGGAAGTAATAGTGCCACTGTATTCTGCTCTGGTCAGACTTCACCTGGAGTACTGTCTCCAGTTCTGGGCACCACAGTTCAAGAAGGACACTGACAAACTGGAACGTGTCCAGAGGAGGGCAACCACAATGGTCAAAGGCCTGGAAACGATGCCTTATGAGGAACGGCTAAGGGAGCTGGACATGTTTAGCCTGGAGAAGAGGAGGTTAAGGGGTGATATGATAGCCATGTTCAAATATATAAAAGGATGTCACATAGAGGAGGAAGAAAGGTTGTTTTCTGCTGCTCCAGAGAAGCAGACAAGGAGCAATGGATCCAAACTACAAGAAAGAAGATTCCACCTAAACATTAGGAGGAACTTCCTGACAGTGAGAGCTGTTCAACAGTGGAATTTGCTGCCAAGGAGTGTGGTGGAGTCTCCTTCTTTGGAGGTCTTTAAGCAGAGGCTTGACAACCATATGTCAGGAGTGCTCTGATGGTGTTTCCTGCTTGGCAGGGGGTTGGACTCGATGGCCCTTGTGGTCTCTTCCAACTCTATGATTCTATGATTCTATCACTGTCACTTGAGTCAATTAGAGTATCTTGACATCCTTCCATTTTGTGTCTAGATCAGTCACCAGCTGGTGAGAGAAAAATTCAATTATGCAGGGTGTTCCTTTGCAAGTGCCTTTCCTGGCAGGGATTGACTTGTGCACAACCCTACCAGGAGCCAACACTGAAAGGGCTCTATCTGCTACTTGCCATTCTCATTTTAATTGCAGGCCAACAGTGAACACAAAGAGTTGGATATGTGCATACACGTGAAGGCAGGATTAGTGGTATTAGAAGGCAACTAGTGACATTCCAGTGAATTTTGGATTCATTTGTATGAAGGAATGGTTCCTTTGTTTTCTTTACATCTATTTCCCTGCCAGTTCATTTGATGACTACGAATTTTGGTATTTGAGAGACTGTACTGCTATTTTCCCACCTGTGCAAGATCTCTGTTCCATTTGATTCTGCCCCCATCAATGACGAGCTCTTTGCCAGAAGGAGCCTGTGGACCCAGACTTCCCACTTTAACCCGGATGTAAGATTTATTTGGGAATGTGACCAAGTTTGTAATATCAAAGCCAGATGCCAGCTCTCCATGTTCATTTAATGTAATTTCATCTCCAGCCGTGTTGTTAAATGAGATGAACCGAAGGAATGAGTGAAGCTAAGTGGTAAAATAAGAAGATCAACATGGTTTTTATAAAGTGTTGTAATAGTCTCTTTAAACCTAATGGAGACTGTCCACGCTTTGGAAACCGATACAGGAAGAGTATGGCACCTAATGGAACAATGTGCATTCAACCATTGAAAATGATGCCAAGGGAACTTCCAAAAAGATCCATGGAAGAGAAATCAGGTTACAAATATTCATTCATAACATTTCTAAACTGCTTTTCACCAAACGTTTTAGTGAAGTGGCTTCTATCAACATCACCTCCATCTTTTCAGAATTCAGAATTAGTCTCTTTAAACATAATGGAGAGTGTCTAAACTTTGGAAACCAATACAGGAAGAGTATGGCACCTAATTGTACAATGTAAATTCCACCACTGAAAATGATGACAAGAGAACTTCCAAAAAGATCCATGGAAGAGAAATCACCTCCATCTTGTCATAATTCAGCTTCATTTTGTTGGCCCTCTTGCTACTCCATCTTGATCTCCAGACACTGATTCAGTGCCAATACTGAACCCAATTCTTCCAAGGAACAATGGAATCCTCTTTAAAGAAAAAGATGTATGAACCTTCATCTGCTAGGACACTTGTTGAACCTAAAATGATTATCCCTAAAGTCTGCGTTTTTATAACTGATAGCTTGCATACTTAGTTATCACTCCTTAAATGCACATTGTTAGTGTGTTGCTTATGATATTCTGCATCATCTACTTTTTTAAAAGATTTTTTTACAAATTGATTCCATCTTTGATAAAATAAAATGACTTAAGATTTATTATCCTTGAGGTACAAAGTTCCAGAACATGCTAAATCTGTCAGCGTTACATGTGACAATGAAAATGTGCATGGACACTGGATTCTCCATATATTACCTGCCAGGCTTCCACATTCTGATGAAATAGTCTGCTCCTGGCCTCTGTTCTTGCCCGTGTGGTTCTAGCTGAATATGTGATATGTAAGGCATATGCCAGAGCATAGACAGCATTATAGATACTGTAGCTGTGACCCATTGTGCTCATTTCAAAAAAAGGCGCAGGAAGGCTCTCTAGCATCTCTTCTCCTGTACATGGATTAACAAGGAATGTAGACACAGAGGAGTTTGAAAGTGAACAACTAAATGCTTGTTCCCAGAAATCTTTGATAAATCCATCTCCATCTTCCCACAAAGGATTTACAGTCTGAATAAATTCTCGGAAGCCCTGCAGCTCCTTTGAGTGAATTTCAAAGGAGATAGCACCATGGAACATTTGTATATCACTGTCAATAACTTTTTGAACAGCATGCCATGTAAAATCAATTTGGGCTGTTGTTATCCACACTTTTGCTGTAGATAAAAGGTTTTTGTAGCGAGGAAATACTACTTGACTCATCATTGCTCCCGTTATCATGCATCCCAACCATGCAATAGTTGGATTTTCTCCGTAAATAATGATCACCTTGGCTTTGTTCCGCAAGAAACTTGGTAAAATACTCTTCACGTCATACACAATGTCAGGTAGCTTAGGAGAGAATTTCATGTTTTTTATAACTCTTTCTGTGAATGCTGAACAGATTCCATTCTTCAAAAACATTGACTCCATAGTCTGCAAGAAATTTTCTCCACCTTCATCATCCACAACTACAAGACCTACCCATTTCCATCTGAAATGCAGAAGTAACTGGACAATTCCCTCATACTGAAGGCCTTCATTGGGAACCATATGGTAAATGGAAGGATGCTTTATTTTATCATTCAATCTTAGTTCAAATGAACCATATGAAATCTGAAAAAAGAAGGGAACAAAACACGAAAAAGTGAGATATTTTAGAGCTTTAAGTGTAGCTCATTACATTCTTATTTACCTAATTATTTCCTTACAGTAAGATCCCCAAGTCTTTTTTTACAATAATTGCTATTGTGGTTGTTTAGTCATTTAGTTGTGTCCAACTCTTTGTGACCCCATGGACCAGAGCATGCCAGGCAATTAAAATAACATTCTCTGGTATCTGAAACACATAAAATATTGCAAGGACCAGAGCTCAGTGGTGCAATGTCTGATTTACATACAGGAGATTCCATCCTGAGCATCTATCCAATTACGGCTGGGAATGTCCATTGTCTGAAGGCCTATTGAGCCAGATGGTCAATATCAGTTGATATTGTCAATATCAAAGTCAATATCAGACAGCCTTTTATGTTTATAAATGCACACCACACAAACAACCAGGGTGAGATTTTCCTCTAAATATAATATTCATCCCTTTAGAGAAACCTTTCACAACACACAATCTTTCAAATTTCCCTCCTCTCACATAAAACTCAAATATGCTTTCAGCTTATTTTACTTGTTTCCATTGCACCATTTTGTCATTTTGAATCATCACGTTCCTATTTGAAAGAGGCATGTGGACATTTAAGAGAAATCCCCATGCTCAGATTCTACCTGTGGAATCTTGTAAAGACCTAAGATGTCTGCCATGCGGAAGGAGGTATCAGAGCTCATTCCTCCGATGATTCCTACGACATTTTCCTGAATACCACATTTGTAGTTGGGGACAAAACGATACGATTTAAAGAGCACATCCAGAGTGGTGCGGTAGGTCATCCTTGAATTGGAGTAGCTGTCATAGATGTGGAACCCAAGAGTGGCATTGGGCAAAACCTTTGGAGTCTTGTTGATCTCATCAATGGCAAACACCAAGGCAAGGAGGTGTTGGTAGAACTTTGTCACCACACTGCAAATAAAGTGCCTTGTTATTTGATGGAAGAATTAAATCATTTCACCACACTATTTGTCCATTCTATGTATGATTAAGGGACGCAGGTGGTGCTGTGGGTTAAAGCCTCAGCGCCTAGGACTTGCCGATCGAAAGGTCGGCGGTTCGAATCCCTGCGGAGGGGTGCGCTCCCGCTGCTCGGTCCCAGCGCCTGCCAACCTAGCAGTTCGAAAGCACCCTCGGGTGCAAGTAGATAAATAGGGACCGCCTACTGGCGGGAAGGTAAACGGCGTTTCCGTGTGCGGCTCTGGCTTGCCAGAGCAGCGATGTCACGCTAGCCACGTGACCCGGAAGTGTCTTCGGACAGCGCTGGCCCCTGGCCTCTTAAGTGAGATGGGCGCACAACCCCAGAGTCTGTCAAGACTGGCCCGTACGGGCAGGGGTACCTTTACCTTTACCTTTATGTATGATTAAATGTGCAAAACAATTGTTATAATATAAAGATGTAATGGTGGGAATATATGTGGACTAAAGGGTTAAAGTTGACATTGTGTTATTATCTGAAAGAGAATTTTTATAAAATGATGTATCACTGGTACTTACCTCCAGAGAAACTATTCAGAATGTACAAAGGCGTTTGCTGGAAGTGCCAAGAACATGGAGGGATATTTTATTATGCTTGGTGAACATGTAAAAAAAGCTTTAAGAATAATAGATACAATTGCATACATTGATACAGCAGATTTTAAAGGTTAATATCCAGTTGAAGCCAGAACTTTTTCTTTTAGGGTTATTGGATACATAATTGGATAGATACATACTATGGGAAATTATTCCAATATATGATTAAAGCTACGAGATTGTTATATGCACAAAGATGGAAAGATACAGCCATGCCTACTATAGAGGAATGGTTGATAAAATTATTGGACTTAGCTGAAATGGCAAAGATAATGTGCTTAATTAGGGAAAAAAATCATTATTGACATTTATTAAAGATTGGAAACTTCTTATGGACTTTTTGCATGAAAGAGAAAATGAACTTGTAATATCTGGATTTGAAGATTTTTTCAAAAAAAATTAAAAGACTTATAGAATGCACATGTCTTCCAAGCAAAGAAGTTCTTCTTTTTCTTCCACCCAGTTTTTTTATTCTCTCTCTCATTTTTTCTTCGAAATTCCATGTATGTGGAATGAGGTTTTGGTCATGAAGCAGTCCTAAGGCTGCAAGTGGCTCATCCCAGGAATGTAGAACTATAGGCATAAAGTGTCTAGATGTGTGCAAATTTAGTGAAATAAAAAAACAACCACTACATGCTCCCTTTTGTAATTTGAAAACTCAGCAGCTGTGTGCTGCAACCAGAGTGGAAAGTGATTGGATCATAAAAGGTTAATGCTTTAAAATGCCCATTTCCCAGAGGCATCTTCTATATTCACTTGTTGAGCATTTCACGTTCTTAACAAATAGTCACTAAATGGGAATCAGAATAATACAGCACGAAAAAGTATTACAACACATTATATACAATAGTCATTTTTGATACAAGGGCTGTGTACAGTGGTACCTCAGGTTACAGATGCTTCAGGTTACAGACACTTCAGGTTACAGACTCCGCTAATCCAGAAATCACACAGCAGCAGCACGGCAGCAGCAGGAGGCCCCATTAGCTAAAGTGGTGCTTCAGGTTAAGAACAGTTTCAGGTTAAGAACAGACCTCCAGAACGAATTAAGTTCTTAACCCGAGGTACCACTGTACACAGATACATAATCATTAGATTAAACCATCTGGCTTATGAGAGAGGAAACAAAAAAGAACTGTCCCCAAGCACATGATTTTCCAAAATATTCTATTCCTGTTCTTCAAATCAAGCAAAGAACTTTTGACCTCAGTCTCAAATAAAAAATGAGTAATAAAAATAATAAAAAGACCATTGACTTACAATGGTATATTAAGATAGGACTGATGAGGTTTTCTGTTGAACAATGGTTTTGGAGAAATGTAATGTATATGAGATGCCATCCCACCGACGAAGAAATCACCAAGATCATGCCACTCATGTGGAATATATACAGGCTCGCTTTTCATGCACTTAACATTATGCACTTTGCACACCATGCTCGACAGCAGCAGCAGCAAAAATAGAAGAAGCACAACCTTGGCAGTCAATTTCCCCCTACCCATGGTCTATCTCAGGTCTCTTAGTCGGTATCATCAGCACTCCTATCAACTTGAATTAAACCAAATGGCTTGAGTGGTAGCTGACTTTGCCAACACTTTCTGCAAGAGACATGTGTGCAGGTTATCTTTACCCTCAGCTGTGAGGAAAAATCATTGCTTGGATTCCAGTTAGTAAACAGCAATATGAACACCTGTATAAGGAATAAAGAAATGCGATTAAAATGACAAAGCCCTGCCTGCCTCTCAGTTGTTATTAGTTTTACTTGTCTGTGGATTTCCTAGACTACTTATACCCATTTCATTCTCAGTTCTTGAATTTCCTTCCCCATCTGCCTTCTCGAAATCACTGGAGCTTTGAGCATGTGAATAAATTATAGTGATCTAGATAATTACAGAGAAGATATTGACTTCTGAAATGTCAGAACTGCTGGAGCACACCTGTGAGTGACCTCTGTTCAAAGCTGGGGGCACTGTTATACAGTGGTTCCGCTCCTTCCTCCTGGGCCGTGTTCAGAAAGTGGTGGTGGGGGATGAGTGTTCAGACCCCTGGACTCTCACTTGTGGGGTGCCTCATGGTTCTGTCCTCTCCCCCATGCTTTTCAACATCTACATGCAGCCGCTGGGAGAGATCATCAGGGGGTTTGGGCTGGGTGTTCATCAGTATGCAGATGATACCCAGCTCTACCTCTCTTTCAAATCGGAACCAGTGAAGGTGGTGAAGGTCCTGTGTGAGTGTCTGGAGGCGGTTGGAGGATGGATGGCGGCTAACAGATTGTGGTTGAATCCTGACAAGACAGAAGTACTGTTTCTGGGGGACAGGAGACGGGTGGGTGTGGAGGACTCCCTGGTCCTGAATGGGGTAACTGTGCCCCTGAAGGACCAGGTGTGCAGCCTGGGAGTCATTCTGGACTCACAGCTGTCCATGGAGGAGCAGGTCAATTCTGTGTCCAGGGCAGCTGTTTATCAGCTCCATCTGGTACGCAGGCTAAGACCCTACCTGCCCGCAGACTGTCTCGCCAGAGTGGTGCATGCTCTAGTTATCTCTTGCTTGGACTACTGCAATGCCCTCTATGTGGGGCTACCTTTGAAGGTGACCTGGAAACTACAACTAATCCAAAATGCAGCAGCTAGACTGGTGACTAGGAGCGGCCGCCGAGACCGCATAACACCGGTCTTGAAAGACCTACACTGGCTCCCATCATGTTTCTGAGCACAATTCAAAGTGTTGGCGCTGACCTTTAAAACCCTAAATGGCCTCGGTCCAGTATACCTGAAAGAGCGTCTCCACCCCCATTGTTCTGCCCAGAAACTGAGGTCCAGTGCCGAGGGCCTTCTGGCAGTTCCCTCACTGTGAGAAGCCAAGTTACAGGGAACCAGGCAGAGGACCTTCTCAGTAGTGGCACCTGCCCTGTGGAACGCCCTCCCACCAGGTGTCAAACAGAAAAATAACTACCAAACTTTTAGAAGACATCTGAAGGCAGCCCTGTTTAGGGAAGCTTTTAATGTTTAATAGGTTATTGTATTTTAGTGTTTTGTTGGAAGCCGCCCAGAGCGGCTAGGGAAACCCAGCCAGATGGGCGGGGTATAAATAAATTATTATTATTATTATTATTATTATTATTATTATTATTATTATTATTGTTGTTGTTGTTGTTGTTGTTGTTGTTGTTGTTTTTGTTGTTGTTGTTGTTGTTGTTGTTACCATCAAATGCTGAGGTCTTGTGCTGTGCTGCAGCCCTCTTTAGCAACAGCTGCTTCGTGACGGGTTCTGATATTGATTGATTTTATTCATTTATTGAATGTATATACTGCCCTATACGCAGGGGTCTCAGGGTGGTTCACAGGATAAAGTCAAAATATAAAACCACAAAATACATAATAAAGGCGGAAGATTTATACAATCTGAAGAGAAACCAGAGTATGACACAAAATACATAATAAAAATAAAAACAGCACCCCAATAACCCTCCCCCAAAAAAACACAGTTTAAAAGGGCATAGGATGTAAATCAGATCAACCAAAGGCCTGGTTAAAAAGAAATGTTTTCCCCTGGTGCCTAAAGGAGTATAATGCAGGTGCCAGGTGAACTTCCCTGGGGAAAGCATTCCACAGATGGGGAGAAATTGCAGGGAAAGCCAGTTCTTGTCTTGCCACCCTTTGGACCTCTCAAGGAGGAAGCACATGGAGGAGGGCCTCCGAAGTTGATCTCAGTGTCCAGATACAGAGACATGACTGCTTTTACTATTTATATGTGAGGACTGGATCAGGCGAATTCATTTTGATGGGGAATGACAGGTTCTGATTGTCTGGGGATTCTGGCCAATGAAGAAAGGGGAGTTAATCAGCAGTTAGGAGAAATAAGATCACTCAGGAAAGTTGGTTAATGATGGCGGTCTGAGGCAAATGCCCCAAGGCTGGAGTGAAAATTGGTAGCTAAGGCCTGAATATTAAGACAGCCTTCCTTTGTGATAACTGGAAAGCCAATGTGATGTAGTGGTTAAAGTGTTGAACTAAGGCCTGGGAGCCCATGGTTCAAATCTCCACTCAGCCATGAAACTCACTGGCTGACCTTGGGCCAGTCACTTCCCAGAGTTCCTGTGGGAATTAAATGGGGGAGGGAAGACTATGAACGCCGCCTTGAGCTCCTTGGAGACAAATATGAGATGAATTGTTTCTTTGAAATATACATGTAAATATCCAAAACCAATATATTCAATAGAATAACCAGAAATCAATAGTTATAATATAGTTAAATATTTATTTTGAGCATATGGAATTATCCTACTGTCTCCACTATAACATCAGCTGGACGTTTCTGAAAACTTGACCTGCTCCTTTATTTTATTTCTACTGAACCTCTCAGCCTCTTCCTAAATCAGAAGGACAGTGGAATTTTGTTCAGGCAGGTTCCTATTTCCTATGTATATGTCATTTGCTGAACTTCATACCTTATGGTGAACTTTTCTCCCACCAACTCTAAGAAAAAACTCTAAAATAAATACAATCATTTCACCAAAAAAAAAAAAAAAAAACAATGAAACCAAAATGCCTGAAATTATTTCATTCCTTCAAATGGTTTATTTCATTTCCATCTTTTGTACCTATGTAGAATATCAATAACATAATTGAAACTACAAATTCTCCTGTTAATTAATTTTTTCTTTGTATTAGATGCTCCCTAGTGTTCAGCTTGGGTCTCAACACGATAATGTAGCATTTTGGGGGAAATATACAGCCCAGTATCCCAGCACTGGAAGCCAAGATGGAGAAGATCTCCACAGCCACCATGTATTTTCCTCTGGTGCTCAGGTAGGTTGGAATGAAGGAGAGCCAAACACTACAAAAGACCAACATGCTGAAGGTGATGAACTTGGCTTCGTTAAAAGTGTCTGGTAACTTCCGGGCTAAGAAGGCAACAGTGAAGCTGATAACGGCCAGGAAGCCCAAATAGCCCAAGACACAGTAGAACATGAGGACCGAGCATTCATTGCATAACAATACAATTTTCTCAGTCATTGAGTACATGTCTAAATCTGGGAATGGAGGAGCAACTGCCAGCCACAGAGCACAGATCCCTATCTGAATACTGGAGCAGGATAAAACAGTAGAATAAGCCAATCTTTTGCCCACCCATTTCCTCATTCGTGATCCTGGTTTAGTTGCCATGAATGCTAAAACAACAGAGATGGTTTTGGCCAAGATGCTAGAGAGGGCTACAGAGAAGATGATGCCAAAAGTGGTTTGTCGAAGAAGGCAGGTCACCTTATTAGGTTTTCCAATGAACAACAAAGAGCAGAGGAAACACAGGAAGAGGGAGATAAGGAGAATGTAGGTGAGGCTTCTGTTGTTGGCTTTGACTATGGCAGTGTCCCGGTGTTTAATGAAGATACCCAGCACTAGAGCTGTTACCAGAGAGAAGAAAAGTGCAGATACAATTAAAGCTATGCCCAAAGTGTCTTCAAAAGCTAGGAAGTTTGGAGTCTTAGGAGTACATTCATCCTTCCCTTTGTTTGGGTATTGATTTTCTGGGCAACTGGCACAAGTTTCCATCTCTGAAAAGGCAAATAATGAATGAGAATTTGAAATCAACCAATATTGTTCCTAATTGTTGCCTTATTACATTTTCACCCAAACTAATATATTCACTAAAATGGTAAAGGTAAAGGACCCCTGACCTTGAAGTCCAGTTGCAAATGACTCTGGGGTTGTGGTGATCATCTTGCTTTCCTGGCCGAGGGAGCCAACATTTGTCCACAGACAGTTTTTCTGGGTCATGTGGCCAGCATGACTAAGCCACTTCTGGTGAAACTAGAGCAGTGCACAGAAACGCTGTTTACCTCCCCGCCGGAGCGGTACCTATTTATCTACTTGGACTGGCGTGCTTTCAAGCTGATTAATAGAAACTATCAAATAAAAGTATTTCTATGTGAAAATTGAGAATAATGCATAACACCACAATTTAAGAAACCCCACAAAGCTGATTATAACCAATTTGCAAAAGCACTTCTCAGATTTTACTTCAGTAATAGTTTGGTATATCATAACATAGCATATGCTACCCTTCACATCTGATACCATCCCATCTGGACACGGAGCACAATCATAGCAGCAAAACTTCTTCCCTTCCTTCTTTTTCTTCCTGTAACCAGGATGGCAGATATCATTACAAACTGAAAGGGGTGGCACCTATTCAAAGACACAGGAATAGTTGAATGTTAATATTTAGTATTTAGTAAAAAAATAATCACACAAAAAACAGATTATCTGTTAGCAATGGTAACAAATAACTCCTGTTAACTTTCTGTTACAATGTTGAAAAAAGGGTGGGGCTTTTTTTGAAGGGGCAGCTTTTTGGTCATAAGAGCACCCTATCAGGTAGGGGTGCTAACTTGAATAAAATATTGTGGGGGCCCTTGCATAATCAATCACATGATGCAGTCCATGCACACTATTTGAATGGGAATACCCTTTGACTTTGGGGTTGGCTAGGAATTGGCTGCTATTCTATCAGGCAATGCTGTCTTTTGATGGCTTACAAACATATAACAAATTTTTAAAAATAACATTTAATAACAATACCATACAAAACACAAAGTGCAACCAGTGAATCACAATTACAATGTTATCATTGCCATTGTTGTTGTTGAAATACTGGCAGCGTCTTTGAATTTATTTTAATTAACAGCCAGCTGTAACACAGGGGGCTTCAAACCATTATTCAGGCCAGCAGTGAAAGTTCAAGTGGACATTTCAAGGGAGAGAGTTCCATAATTTAGGAGTCACCACTAAAAAAATATCATTTCCTTAATGGATGTAACTAATTTTAAGGGTCTACAGGACCCACAGTGCTGATCTGAAGGGGTGTGAATGTTCACATGGGTGAAACCAGTCCTTCAAATGGTGGCTTGTCTCAAATGTTCACCCTTCACTTAGTAAACCTTTAAAAAGCAATTTCTGTAAGCTGCCCACACAATATGATATTCAAAATAAATTCAAACACAAATGTGCATTATACTAAGGAATTATTTTGATTTCTCCACATCTATTGCCCACCCATTTTGTAGAATGACCATGAATGTGGAGCATATGGGAGACAATGGGGTTATTTTCCTACCTGAGTCAAGTCTTTGTGCCATTCAATTTTATCCTCTTTGATAGTGAATTCTTTGCCAAAAGGAGCCTGAGGATTCAAGCTCCCCACTTTCATCCTAAAATACGATCTATTTGGGAAAGTCACCAAGTTTGTAATATCAAATCCAGCAGCTAATTCTCCATGTTCAGTAAATTTAATTTCATCCCCAGCGCTGTTATTGAATGATATCCCCTGGAGGAATGAGTACAGCTAGATGGAAAGAGAAAGAATTCTAAAATATGTTGTCATGCTCTCATTAAAGTGGTTGCAATGGCTTTGTGAGATAGATTTTACTTCTTTTCTTCAGTCAAAGAACATTTGCAATTCACAATGCAGGTATCTGGCCTTCAGTGGCAGAGATTCCATGGGAACTCATCAATCAGTGAAAATTCAACAATTGAAAGTGCTGCAAATAGAACTTCAAAAATGTCCTCTATGGGAGGAATAAGGTTATAATTATTATGGTTGTATGAGATCAGCCTCTGTGGCTAGGAAGAGAGAAATTTGAGAAGATGAGCAAGAAAAGAACTGGGTGCTCGTGATCGCTAAAGATTTGGTGGTCAATCACATAATAGATAAGGCATTTCTCACCCTTGTTCTTTATGATATGATAATTGAATTTTGTCATTGAGGAAGCATTACCTGCCATGGTTCCATGGTCTGAGAAAACCATCTACCTCCATCCTCCATTCTTCTGTGGCTGGCTCTAGCTGAGTACATGGTAAGTAAGGCATGTGCCAAAGCATAAACAGCATTATAGATATTGTAGCTGTGGCCAGTCATGCTCATTTGAAAAAGAGGTGCAGGAAGAGTAGCTAACGTCTCCTCTCCGGTACACATATTATCAAAAAATGTAGAGTTAGTGGAGGTTAAAATCGAACAACTAAATACATTTTCCCATAAATCCTTAATGAAACCATCTTCTGTTGCCCATGTAGGATTTACAATCTTAATAAATTCTTGAAAGTCTTGAATCTCTTTCGAGTGAATTGTGAAGGAGATAGCGCCATGAAACATTTGTATATCATTGTCAATAATCTTTTGAATAGAATATGGTGTGAAATCAATTTGGGCTGTTGTTATCCATACTTTTACTGTGAAGAACCTCTTCTTATATTGAGGAAACATCATATGAATTAGCTTGGCTGCCAATATAAACTTTCCAAGCCATTTAATAGATGCGCTTTCTCCATATATAACAACTGCATTGGCATTGCTCTGCATAAACATTGGCAATGTATTATGTTTGTTTTTTATCATTTCAAGTATATTACTGGAAAACTGCTCATATTTTTGAACTCTTTCTGTGAATGCTGAACAGATTCCATTTTTGGAAAGCATTGACTCCAATGTCTGCAAGAAATATTCTCCGCCTTCATCATCTTCCACGATAAGCCCAACCCATTTCCATTTGAAGTGCAGTAGTAACTTGATTATTCCCTCATACTGAAGGGCTTCACTGGGAACCATACGGTAAAAGGAAGGGAACGCTTTTTTATTATTCACATGTGGTTCAAGTGAACCATATGAAATCTGGGTGGATGGAGAGAAATCCAGACATTTTAGAGTGGAAAGAGGAGTTCAGAATCATTCTATTTATTTGTTGCCCCTTTCTTATAGTGCAATCCTATAAATTCCCAACATGCCGTTTTTAGAAGAATCACCATCCTTTGAAAAACACACACACACTCACAGTCTTGGTCAAGTTGTACTCTAGATATTTACTCTTTTCACATTTGGAGCAATTCTCCATTACAAGTACTATATACACAGTCGTTGCAACCATGGTGCAGAGGGAAGGCAGAGAAGACTCTGGGGACTGCCAGAAGTTTGTAGATAGTGATGATGATGAAGAGATTTTGTTTAATATTCCTTTTACTGACAATGTGAAACTAAAAGGGATAACTGTGATGGGAGAGGATGACAACACACACCCATAGGAAATGAGAATCTTTAAGAACATTCCTCACATGTCTTTTAGTGATACTGCTAAAGAACCATATCAGTCTTTGCAACCATGCCCCTCATTAACATCTTTGGATACCACATTATACCCTCCCAAGCAATTCCACATGTTTCAGATGCCTTTTATTTACCCCTATGGAACCACATCATTCTTATGAATCATCAAAGGTCTACTGGAAAGAGGAAGCAAGTGAATTAGGGAATGGGGCACTTTAAGGGAAATTCCCACTGCCCACAATCTACAATCCTACCTGTGGAATCTTGTAAAGACTTAAGATGTCTGCCATGGATGTGGAAGTATCAGAACTCAGGCCTCCAATGATTCCTATCACATTTTTCTGAATGCCACATTTGTAGTTTGGTATAAAGTGATATGATTTAAAGAGCAGGTCCAGGGTGGTCCGATAAGTCATCCTTGAATCAGAGTAGCTGTCATAGATGTGGAACCCAAGAGTGACATTCGGCAACATCTTGGGATTCTCGTTGATCTCATCAACAGCAAACACCAAGGCCAGGATGTGCTGGTAGAACTTGGTCAAAACACTGCAAGTAAAGTGATGAGCTATTTCAGGAGTGTACAAAAATATTCTATCACAGTTTTCATCTACTCAAGATCTAAGAAATTCAACTGCTTGACTATAGGGACTGGGTACAAGATGCAAAGCTCATCTTTAGCTTAGTCTATTGGATAGAAAGACTTGTGTGATTACCTTTTGCTGAAATATGTTTTTTGTACACCACAAGCAAAGGCATGTTTGCATTAGTCTGCAGCCCAAATCAGAGCGATACTCCCTTGAAACGTATAGACAGAATTGACATCCATAAAGAATTTGCAGGGGTGGGAGAGAACTTGTTGATTTTGACTTTCTTCATCCCCAATATTTTTTCTGTTTTGTTCTTTATTACTCTACAGTTTTAACCAAAACACAGTCTGTATTATAGGAGTGTGCTACAGATTTTTGAACTTAGCCTCTTTCTAAGTGTTCCTGAACCTGGAAAGACTTCTTCTGGTGAAAGATGGCATTCAAATGCATCAGTGGAAGTTGAACTTAATACTGAAGCAATGTTGGGTATAGTCACACTGACACAGAGTTTAGGTAGGAAAGATCCTCATTCTGAGGAACTAAGGTGGAGAAAGCAACTAGCCAGGTTTTCTCTTGCATCTCAGGAGGAGACACATGGAAGATGTCAAGCATGAAGAAGAAGGAAGTAGCAAATGACATCAGCAACCCTAAGTATATCAGTCTAGCCCAAAGGAAATTCAGCACAGCTTCCAGGACAGTCTAGGAAGCTTTTAGTTTCCTCTCTGTATCTACTCTTTCCCATGCAGACATATCAACCTTCAGTGCAGGTTGATTTATATCCCAACACTTTCAACATCATCTATTCTTCATGCTCCATAAAATCTCTGTGAATCTTTAGCATCTAGCATTTTGAAACCTAGGGATAAATGAACATAAAAGGAACAGGAGAAAAAATACTATGTCCATCAAGCTCATTATTATCTGACTAGTGGCAACTCTCTGCATGCAAATGTATATCTGAATGTGAGGATATGTAGATGCAGTACAAAGCTATGCCATGCACAGGGAAGACTCTGGGTCTAATAATAATAATAATAATAATAATAATAATAATAATAATAATAATAATGGAACCCAAAAGCTTACTCTTTCCACATGCCCAGCTGTCAATTTAGATACCTTCTAAGTTTACAGATGTTTGAGTATTTAATTTTATTACCAATAGTTAATGTCCACCCACCCACCTATCTATTCCTTCATATTTGCTTAAAAATTCAGTTTAAATTTCCTCAAAGCAATTTTCAGACAATTTTACAAAGAGAAATAATTACTAAATGTAAATGTAGGTTCCTTTTCCTTACTATGGAATGTTAATGAAGTCCTGAGAAGGATGCTTGTTGAACAAAACTTTGATGAAAACATAATGGATATAAGATACCATCCCACCGATAAGGAGATCGCCTGGCTGATACCACTCATGTGGAATATGTACAGGATTATTTATGTTGCACCCAACAGTGTGCGCTTCATGCAACATGTTTAAGAGCAGCAAAAACAGAAACAACACAAACATCCTGATTGCCACCTCCCTTCCAACCATGGCAACCCTCTATTTCTCAGTTTACAACATCAACTAGTTGGCCATTTCTAAACAGAATGCTGTAGTAGATGTTGGGCTTTTGACCTGGTCCATCAGGGCTGTTCTTACATCATGAACATTTTATTAACATCAGCCTGATTTGAATAAGATGACTTGGGTGGCATCTGACTCTGCCAACACATTCTTAAAGGGCTATCCTTCCATCTTATCCATAACAGCATTTCATAAGGAAGCCCTGAATGCTAATTTGGAAATACTGATTTGAAGTTTGAGCTATCTTGTGGAAAGATGGAAACAGATCAAGATGACAGAGCTCTACCTCTCTCTTGTCCCTAATCTTATCTCTCTATGAAGCACAGGTACTTGTAATGATTTCAGAAGGGCTTGTTGTTTTTCTGTGGCCTTCTAGGAATCCATCAGAGCTTTGCCCAGATGAATTGATTATGGTGATTTTTATAATTACAAGAGGGACAATCGCTTCTGCAGTGTTTATTTATTCATGACAAATCATCAGTTACTGAACTAGTGAAGCAAATATTCTTGTCCAAGCATAGATCCCCAGAGTCCATAGGTATTTCAGAATACTTCTGAAATCTAGATCAATCCTTTATGGGATATCCACTGCTAAAATATACCAGATCAGTGGGCAACCAACATCTGTTTTAAAATGTCTAAGAAAGGCAGTATTTGGGGCAGTCTGTTACATCTTCAGACACCCCTATTCCTCTGTCTGAATTAAAATCAATTGAACACTCAGTGTTCTGCACTAATCATTCAACCTTGGGGGGGGGGGAATGAGGGGAATAATCATGTGCATGATAGTAAGGGTGTAGGATGAAAATACTTAACATTTTTATTGTGATAGGTTTACAGAAAATAATAGAAACATTTTAAAGTCAGTTTTTAAGTAAGCAAAATATGCATCAACCAATTCAGCAAAATATGCATCAACCAATTCTTAGATTGTAAAACATACAAATAACTTGTCTATGTGTTCTTTTGCTGAGACAAGTCCTACTCTTAGCTCTTTCCTGAGGAAGATGAGGGTGAATCATTTAGAGAATTTAACCGTTAATTGTAAAGGGGACTCAGAGATCTAACTTACACAATCCATATGTGACTATCCTCTATTTTATCTGTCCTTGTAACAAAGATTTCTATTATATTAGGTTGTAGGTTTTGTACATTTAGTGTCTGTTAATGTTTTGGATGATGACACGGCCATTGGCTGGCACATTAAAAGTTTGATTGATTGATTGAACTTAAGGACCCTCTGCTTATATAATTGCCACATAACTGAGATATTTCAGGAAACTCACAGTCAGTGATCATCCATGGCCAAGATAAGTAGCTGATATCATGCAGAAGACATGCATTCGATATTGTGGGTCAATTCTATGGAACTTTTTCCTAGCTGAGATCAGACAGCCCCACTCCCTCTTGAAAAAGCAGAGCCCAGTGATAAACCTTTTAATTTCAATAAGCATTTAGGGCAACTTTTCTGATTAGTATTAACTGTTTTTATCTTTATTGTGTCCTCTTCAACTTTTCTATAAATCACTGAGAGACCATACAGTTAAGTGGCATAGATATTGTGTAAATAAAATACACAAACAATAACCTCTAAAATGGATGGTAAGGGTTGCTCTGAGTTGGTTTTTCATTGCCTTCAAATATCTATGTAAAAATTCCACACCCATGTACCCTATAGAATAAGAAGAAATCAATAATCAAATCTTTATTCCATGCATAAGAAATGATGCACAAGCATCCACTGTAATATCAACATTAACTATCTGAAAAACTCCATCTACCACCTTTACTTAAATGCTTTAGGTCTACTCCATCAATCAGCGTCTCACTCATTTAGAAGGGTAGTAGGGTTATTAGGTTCCTATTTCTTACTTAAATTTAAATATCCTTTGTTGAGCTTTACTCCTGTGAACATTTTTCTCATAGGCTCTACAGACTATAAATCAACCCTAACCCTCCAAAGCAACAACATAACTGAAATAGTTTAATACTCCCAATTCATTTATACTTCTTTTATGATCCCATATAGATAATAAAAATATTGTTGAAAACACAAACTCATCAATTTGTTTATTACTTTCTTCGTATTAGCTGTTCCCTGTTGTTGAGCTCAGGCTTCACCAAAATTATGTAACATTTTGGGGAAAAGATGCAGCCCAGTAAACCAGAACTGGAAGCCAAGATGGAGAAGATCTCCACTGCCACCATGTATTTTCCTCTGGTGCTTAAGTAAGTTGGAACAAAGGAAAGCCAAACACTGCAAAAGACCAGCATGCTGAAGGTGATAAACTTGGCTTCATTGAAACTGTCAGGCAATTTTCTGGCTAGGAAGGCCACAATGAAGCTGACAATGGCCAGGAAGCCCATGTAGCCCAGAACAGAATAGAACATGGTGATGGATCCTTCATTGCATAACAGTATAATTTGTTCAGTCATTGAGTGCATGTCCAAATCTGGGAATGGGGGAGAGGTTGCCAGCCAGAGAATGCAGTTCCCTACTTGAACAATGGAGCAGGAAAGGACAATGGAATAAGCCAGTCTCTTTCCCATCCAATTCCTCATCCTGGATCCTGGTTTGGTAGCCATAAATGCCAAAACAACAGAAATGGTTTTGGCCAAGATGCTAGAGAGGGCCACACAGAAGATGGTGCCAAAACTTGTTTGTCGGAGAAGGCAAGTTGCCTCATTGGGCATTCCGATGAACAGCAAAGAGCAGAGGAAACACAAGAGGAGGGAGGTGAGGAGAATGTAGGTTAGACTTCTGTTGTTGGCTTTGACTATGGCAGTGTCCCGGTGCTTAATGAAGATGCCCAGCACCAGAGCTGTGACCAGAGACAATAGAAGTGCAGAGGAAGTTGAAACAATAGCCAAAGTGTCATCAAAGGCTAGGAAATTTGAGATCTTAGGGATGCAGTGATTGTGGTCCTTGTTTGAATGCTTGTCTTCTGGGCAATGGATGCAAGTTTCTGAAAAAGGTTGCAATGTATGGCAATTTAAAACCAAGGATTATTCTAGTGATTCATTTTCACCCAGTCCTACAAACATACCAGAAATATGATGCATACAAATTATTCCATTTACACTTCATTTTAAAAGCAAAGATATGAAAATAACCATATATCTGCTTAATAGAGCATGTCCTGTTTCCCCATCATATCACAGCAGGTGGCGGAACTATTTGATCAGTTCCACCTATGTGGAGGGAATGAAAAGAAGGACCAGCCAGGCCCTGTATGAAACAGGAGTAGATGGTGATGAATAGAGTGGCTTACAAGCATGCCCCTTTCGTCCTGATCTTTCTTTCATTGTTAGCTCAGTACCTGCCTACCCAGGCCACAGAATAAGCTGGTCTGATGGCTTTTTATTGAGAACAGGGTAAGATGTATCACTCCAATATTTGCTTGACAGCTTGAGAGTTTTTTCCTACCTGCTTTGTACCAACTGGGAGCCAAGGATTGCTACTGCATCTGCAAGTTCCTTTAAATAGTTTTGAAAGATGTTCCATTCATCGGAATGGTATAATAATAATATAATATAATATAATATAATATAATATAATATAATATAATATAATATAATATAATATAATATAATATAATATAATATAATATAATATAATATAATAATTTGTTATTTATACCCCTCCCATCTGGTTTCCCCAGCCTCTCTGGGCAGCTTCCAACTGAATATTAAAAACAATACAGCATCAGACGTTAAAAACTTCCCTAAACAGGGCCACCTTCAGTTGTCTTTTAAAAGTAAAATAGTTGTTTATTGCCTTGACATCTGCTGGGAGGGCGTTCCACAGGACAGGTGCCACTATCAAGAAGGCCTATGCCTGGTTCCCTGTAACCTCACTTCTCGCAGTGAGGGAACCGCCAGCAGGCCCTCAGCACTGGACCTCAGTGTCCGGGCTGGATGATGGGGGTGGAGACGCTCCTTCAGTTATACAGGGCTGAGGCCGTTTAGGGCTTTAAAGGTCAGCACCAACACATTGAATTGAGCTCTGCCATTGTGCATGGCCATCCTTTCTAAAGATGTATCTGAAGATGATGGATGCTATGTGCACATGTGAAATGCTATGCTTTAAAACATATTAACAGAACAGGTGCTGCTCTTCTTATTTGAAAACATCCATTCTTTCATTGGAATGATCTTAGATCTTGATGCTAAAATGTGTTGCCCATATTTCTAAAGATAGGCTCCTCATTCATGTTATATATAAATGGGAAATAATTCTTAGTTTTAACACACCACACACACACACACACACACACACACACTTAATGACTTGGGAAAGAGCTACTTGGAGTTTACTGCGATAAAGTGTGTCATTTGGAATGTCTTAGCATGGCTTGTCTTACCCTTCTCATTTGAGAACATCCCATCTGGACATGGAGCACAATCATAGCAGCAAAATTTCTTCCCCTCCTTCTTTTTCTTCATATGACCAGGAGGACAGTAAGCATTACACACCGAAAGGGGTGGCACCTTTGCAAAGATATGAGAGAAGCATAAAAACGTAGGAGCCCTACAGGATCAGACCAGAGGCCCAGCTCCTCCAGCATGCTGTCCTCACATTGACCAACTAGATGCAAATAGGAAGCCTGTAAACAGAAACTGACTACACACTCTCCCAACTTGTGAATTCTATGACTAACTGGGATACAGTCACTCAGGTTATCTAGACATTTTACTTCCTTGTCATGGCTGGGTACATGAATGTTCCAAACTATGTGAGAATAATGGAAGTCACCCATTACCACAGTTTCCTTTTTTATGCGTTCTGGATTTTGTTCTCCGTCTCAAGTTCACCATTTTGCTCAGGGGGAAGATAGGAGATACTAGTATTAAATCACTCTTAGGTCTTTGTATTATCACCCACAACAATTCTATAAGTACACTGCTATTTTGGGGATTTGCTCCTGGAAACTTTGTCCTCTTTGACATACAAAGTGACATCACCTCTAGAATGCCCTTAGTCCCTCAGTCCAGTTTCTCTCTATTCCACCAGGTTTAAATTATGCCCATTATACCCATGCTCTCATCTAAGACAAAGTAATACAGCTTACTCATCTTGCCTTACAGGCTTCTAGCATTACCGGGTGGGTGGGTGGGTGGGTGTGAGTGGGTGGTGTGGAATAGTATAGAAAAATATGTAGGGATTTCATCCTATAGCACCCTAGTAAATTAGAAGGCTAGTGATACAAAATATAAGTCAGGCTTCCTCAGCCTCGGCCCTCCAGATGTTTTTGGCCTATAACTCCCATGATCCCTAGCTAGCAGGACCAGTGGTCAGGGATGATGGGAATTGTAGTCTCAAAACATCTGGAGGGGCGAGGCTGAGGAAGCCTGATATATGGTTCATAAGTGAAGAAGTGGCACATCCTGTGTGAGGAATAATTTCTGTACTGAGCATCACAGAAACTCAAAAAGGTTAGAAGGTCCATATTTAGTCCATCCAAAGGCAGAACTAGCTTAGGATTTCAAACAAATGCCACTAACTAGAGACTTGCCCCTGAGGTTTCCGAAGAAAGCTATGGCAAGCAACATCATCTGTTTTCTGACAACCACTGCTCCATCTTAGTCTGAGATGCCTTCTCTGGATGGTATGGTTTTTATTGTTCTTCCATTATTTATTTATATACTTCTGATAAGCAAAAATGCCTTCTTTTTGTTGCCATAGCTTTTTTATTTCTATAACTGAATGCCTGAAAGAACCATGCTCTCAAGATGATTTACAGAAATTTAAGGGGGGTGGGGAATCAGTTTCAATATCATGTACAATGAAAGCTCAGCCAACACAATAGTGAACAGCCAACTCTAATTTGTACAATAAGTGCAAATTAGAAGTCTATAATGGGGGGGGGGCTCACAGAGCAAATAACCTGCTGCCTAAAAATGATATTTTAAAAACAGAACAAATTGCAATAAAATAATCTTGTTGGAACAGATGGATATATATAACCCTTTAAAAGGCTGGTATTGACACAGGCAGGAGATCCATGTGCTTGAAACCACCTCTGTTTAGTACTTGCTACTCTGAATTTAATGGCAGGACTAAGACAAAGTCACAGCTATGGCCATACATTTGAATGGAATGGTATTCCAGTGAATTTCAAATTAAATAATGTATTATGCGAAGGAATGTTCTTTTTGTTTTCTTTACACCTCTTGCCCTTCTGTTTCATTGAATGACTAAAAATTTTGGCATTTGGAAGACTGCACAGCTATTTCCCACCTGAGCCAGGTCTTTAATCCATTTGATTCTGTCCTCGTTGATGGTGAGCTCTTTTCCAGAAGGAGCCTGTGGATCCAGACTTCCCACTTTGACCCTAACGTAGGATTGATTTGGGAACGTGACCAAGTTTCTAATATCAAAACCAGATGCCAGTTCTCCATGTTCATTTAATGTAATTTCATCTCCGGCACTGTTGTTGAATGAGATCCTCTGAAGAAATGCATGGAGCTAGAAGGAAAACAGGAAAATACAAAGTTCTATATAGACTTATTCCCAATAAGACTAATGGAAGATGTCCAACTTTTGGAAGCAGATGGAAGATGAGAGTGGCAAATTATGGCACAGTGTAAATTCAACAACTGAAGGCTGCCTCATTAGTTTTAACCTTTTAAATGCCTGCTGCTAGTGTAAGCGAAGTTACAGGGAACCAGGCAGAGGGCCTTCTCGGTTGTGGCACCCACCCTGTGAAACGCCCTCCTATCAGATGTCAAGGAAATAAACAACTATCTGACTTTTAGAAGACATCTGAAGGCAGCCCTGTTTAGGGAAGTTCTCAATGACTGATGTTTTAATGTATTTTTAATATTTTGTTGGAAGCCACCCAGAGTGGCTGGGGAAACCCAGCCAGATGGGTGGGGTATAAATTATTATTATTATTATTATTATTATTATTATTATTATTATTATTTAATTAAATTAATATCTGTGACCATTAATGTTGATTTAATGCCTTGTTACTAAGAGAGTCTGTGTACTGGTCCAGTAAATGCTTCCGCTGCGCAACCAGCAACAGTTCTCTTTGCAGAGTATTAATTAAGTCCAGTGCAGAGATTCTTGTTGCAGTACAAGCTTCAGAGTTTCAGCAGCAAAGAAATAACAACACAGGGAAGCCTGTCTTTCCAAAGACAGGTTTATTGCAGACAGATAACAGAAACACCTCCGGAGCTTTCAGACATTTTTGCTTCACGCTCCGCAGGCAGAGAAAACAAACACTCTTTATATACTGAGCAACTTAACAACTTAACGAGCTTGACTACTTAAAGTCACATGACATTGCTAACTTGCCAGCGTCTTAGGTTTCACACCCTAACAGTTACAAAATACTCCCCTTTTTGATAAATGGAATTACTTAATTTTTATTATTGTTCTAAAGGGGCTAAATTCCAGAACTTGCCCATGGTTACGTGTGACACTGCAGGATTACATGGAAGCAGGAAAAAATACCTGCCAGGCTTCCACATTCTGAGGAGACAGCCTGCTCTTGTACTCCATTGTCCTGTGGATGATGCTAGCTGAGTACATGCTATGTAAAGCATGTGCTAGAGCGTAGACAGCATTATAGATACTGTAGCTGTGGCCGGTCATGCTCATTTCAAAATAAGGTGATGGAATGTTCTCGAGAGCCTCCTCTCCATCACACATTTCATCAATGCCTGGTGACACACTGCTGTTTGAAAGTGTACAACCGAACGCCTGTTCCCAGAAATCTTTGATAAAACCATCTCCATCTTCCCAGGAAGGATTTATGTTCGAAAGAAATTCTTGGAAGTTCTGCAGCTCTTTGGAATGAATAGCAAAGGAGATAGCACCATGGAAAATTTGTATATCAGTGCGAAATCGTTTTTGAAATATGTTTAATGTGAAATCAATTTGGGCTGTCGTAATCCATACTTTTGCTGTAGAGACCTCTTTGTATTGAGGAACTATCATCTGAACCATCCTAGCTATCCTCAGAGCTACTCCTAACCACATAATAGCTGCTCTTTCTCCATATATAACAACTGCATTGGCTTTGCTCTTCAGGAAAGGGGGTAATACAACCCTTGTTTCAGTTGCCATATTAAGGATGCTGCCAGAGGAGTGCAGATTGTATTGAACTCTTTCAGCGTAGGCTGAACATATCTGATTCTTGGAAAACATTAGCTCCATGGCCTTCAAGAATCGTTCTCCACTTTCATTATCTGGAGTGATGAGCCCAACCCATTTCCATCTGAAATGTAGCAATAACTGGACAATTCCTTGATACTGAAGGGCTTCATTGGGGACCATGCGATAAAAAGAAGGGAGCTTGAGTTGATAATTCACTTCTGGTTCAAATGAACCATATGAAATCTGAAAAGGAAAAAAGGAAATCTGATTAATATTCTATGGACTTTTAAATGAGTTTGTTGGAAGGGGGTTAATGTTACTGTTTTGTTTTGTTTTAACTATTTATTTTGTACTTTTATCCTGTATTTTTATCTTATGAACTGCCCTGAGATCCTTGAAGAGTATTATTATTATTATTATTATTATTATTATTATTATTATTATTATTATTATCCACACATATTCTTTCTTGGTATAACTTTCCTTTCAATATTTGTCCCATTAACTTACATAAATTCTCATCATTAGATGATTTTTAGAATCTCTCCCCCCCCCAAAAAAAAAACTTTTGAATACCCAAATTATATCTCATGCAGTCGTTTCCATTTTATACCAAATTCCTAATGGGAAGAGATTTATGGCAGGGATAAAAAGACATTGCCATGGAGCTCATGCTCAGATCCTACCTGTGGAATCTTGTAAAGACCTAAGATGTCTGCCATGCATGAGGAGATATCAGAGCTCAATCCCCCAATGACTCCTATTGCATTTTCCTGAGTGTCACATTTGTAGTTGGGGACAAAGTGATGTGATTTGAAGAGCAGGTCCAGAGTACTACGGTAGGCCATTTTTGGATTGGAGTAACTGTCATAGATGTGGAATCCGAGAGTGACATTGGGTAAGATCTTGGGATTCTCATTGACCTCATCAACAGCAAACACCAGGGCCAGGATGTGCTGGTAAAACTTTGTCACCACACTGCAAATCATTTGTCACTAGTACACATTTTAAATCATTTGTCACTAGTACACATAGTAAATCATTTTAGCACAATATCCACCCACTTTAAATATGATAGTTTCAACTGCCTGACTATGAGGATAAGGCACAAACAAACAAATTAATAATTAGCTGGTGATTTTCTTTTTGGAAAATGGAAAAATCTATTCTGGTTACTATTGCCTGAATTGTGTGTTTAGACTTTTGCTTCATATAATTATGTATATTAGGAATAAGAACTGTATTCAAGCCAAATCAGATTGTTAATATCTCACATAGATTGAAGAGAGATTTCATTTTCAGTATTAATTATTAAGTGTCTTTGAAACCAATACATGACTAACTTGCATTCATTATTATTGTAACTCCTGATTAATATATGGAATAAAGAACATATATGAGATAAAGAACCTACGGTATTCAAAAACAGGCTATGGGGGAATGCTAGTATATATATATATTTATGTGGGGCAGTAATAATTTATGGCAATCAATTAAGAAAATATAAATGTCTAAGGAGGAGTTCAGAGACGAGTAAAAGCATGCTGTTTCTGTTAAAAATTCCAGACTATGTGAAGGATTTAGAAGAAAATATTCAAAATTTGCAAATATAGTACTTGGTGGATGACTGCTGATGCAGATTTTAATATTCAGAATAATTATGGTTCAATATTTTGATAACGTCTTTTCAGATGTAGAAAATTGTGCAGGTAGTACAAAGGATCTTTATAAATAACAATTACTGTCTGGCAGCTAAAGGCAACAAGGTGTTAGGAGCAGGTGGGCAGGCATTCCAGAGATTTGGTGCCCCTACTTGAAAAGGTTTATCTAAAAATATTGGAGGAAAAAATCCCAGAGAGTAAAAGCATTAAGTTGATTGTGGATCTGTTGAAAACAAATGAGTAAGCCATTGAAGAAGTCAGGGTGGCTGATGAAAAAGCTGTGAAACAACAACTACAAGAAGATAAATAATATTTGCTGATTTTTACATTTATTTGTATAATGAAGGCTTCAGCAAATACAATTTTGTAAAACCTGAATGCACCCTAGACTGCCATTTAAAAAGCACACAAATTGGTCAAGACATATCTGAAGTGTGTGGTGCAGATATTTTGGGCATCTAATCATAGATTGACTTATTTCCCCAAAGTGATTTGTTTGGTAGGTCTCCCACTTCCATTTCCTCTCTTTCTGTCACCCAGTCTACTCTCTTTCCCTCATTTTTTCCTCTCTCCTCCACTCACACTGAACTAGGCTGAGGTCAACATGTGATACGCAGTCTACTAACGGCTAAGCAGCTATGCATTATAACCAGAACAATGAGCAATTGGATCACAAAAACGTAATGTTTCAAAATATCCGTCATAGACTATGTTCACTTTTTGATCATTTCATATTCTTATTAACAATTGTGTCCTTCCTTCCTTCCATTAAAAAACTCTTCTATTCTTTTTTAAAAAATATTTCACAGTCAATCTTATGAATATAAAAGAATCAGTAAGATAAAATAAAAACCATTTACTTACAATGGAGTTTTAACAGAGGACTGAGCAGGGTGTTGGTTGAACAAAAGTTGGGGGAAAATGTAATGGATATGGGATGCCATTCCACCAATGATGAGATCACCTCGCTCATGCCATTCATGTGGAATATATACAGCATTATTTCTCAAGCAAGTCACATTTTGAACTTTGCACACCATATCTGAAAGCAGAAGAAGAAGAAGCAGCAGCACCATTCTGAGAGCACAACTCCTCCTGAACATGGACTCTCTTGAATCTTTCAGTCTGCAACATTCATGTTAGCCTTAATACTCTCATCAGCCTGATTTAAACAAGATGCCTTGGGTGGCAACAAACTCTGCTAGTGCAATACTCAAAGGGATGTGAATACACCTTACCATAAACCTCAGCAGCATTATGGAAGCAAGGCTTACAATGGCATGGCTTGAACGCCAATTAAAAAACAGCAACCTGATTTTCTATACAAAGAAAGAGGAAAATTGATCATACTCTCTCTCATACTTAATCTTAGCACTGGAGTATTTATAATCATTTCATACTCATGTGTTGAATTTTGTTTTCCTATCTGCCTTCTTGAAAATCACTGGAGAATAGCCCATGCCAATTGAGTATAGTCGTTTAGATAATTGCAGGGAAGACATTCACTTCTGTGATGGAGTAGGAACAAGTCTCAAACCTCCCCTGTCAAAGCGGGAAATCGACAGCTGCAAAATTATTGAATGCTGGTTATCTGATTTGAAATTCTTCTGCAAAAATCTTGCTGGGGAACAAAACTCACTTTGTGAAAGAACCTCGATATTTATTTTTTAAAGAATGAAATGTTGTTGTTGTTGTCTATTACTTGTGCTTCGCCAGGGCAGGTTACAACAAATAAAACACAACATTAATATTAAAACGCAGGGACGCAGGTGGCGCTGTGGGTTAAAGCCTCAGCACCTAGGACTTGCCGATCGAAAGGTCGGCGGTTCAAATCCCTGCGGCGGGGTGCGCTCCCGCTGCTCGGTCCCAGCGCCTGCCAACCTAGCAGTTCGAAAGCACCTCCGGGTGCAAGTAGATAAATAGGGACCGCTTACCAGCGGGAAGGTAAACGGCGTTTCCGTGTGCGGCTCTGGCTCGCCAGAGCAGCGATGTCACGCTGGCCACGTGACCCGGAAGTGTCTCCGGACAGCGCTGGCCCCTGGCCTCTTAAGTGAGATGGGCGCACAACCCCAGAGTCTGTCAAGACTGGCCCGTACGGGCAGGGGTACCTTTACCTTTACCTTAATATTAAAACACAATATTAAAGAAAATTTAAAACAGTTCAAAACAACATAAAGCTTTTTTTTTTTTTTGCTAGTCTAATAGGCAACCATTAAAAGTGTCACACCATCTTACCCATGTAATATTAACTACTGATTTTCTCTGGATCTTTAGAACAAACAGGAAGTCTGGGAAATAAAACTCTAATAGCATTGATAAACTTAAAATGCATTTGTAGTGGAATGCTTGCAAAAAGAACAACCAAAACCCTTTACACCACAGACTTCCTGACATAGTTGGAGGCCTCTGTGACCACTCACTCTGACTATAATAAGGTCATGGTGTTCCCATCACACATAGGAAATGTGTGTGATATAGAAAAAGGCCTCATGCCCGGTGGGTTCATATCATTTGGAGCAAACAGCATAATTTGCTCAGTCATTGAGTGTATGTCCAAATCTGGGAATGGGGGACAGGTTGCCAGCCAGAGAAGACAAGATCCCTACTTGAGCAGGAAAGGACAATGGAATAAGCCAGTCTTTTCCTCATCCAAGTCCTCATCCTGGATCCTGGTGTGGTAGCCATGAATGCCAAAACCACAGAGATGGTTTTAGCCATGATGCATTTTTTCATCTCTGCCAAGCTAAACAGTTGACTCCTTACCTCTCTCGCCCTGACCTACTCACTGTGATCCACATGAAGGTCACCTCCAGGCTTGATTATTGTAACTCACTCTACGTGGGGCTGCCCTTGAGACTGACCCAAAAACTCCAGCAGGTGCAGAATGCCGTGGCAAGACTCCTTATGATCATGCCCTATATGGCCTAGGACCCTCATACCTACGGGACCGCCTCTCCTGGTAAGTCCCACAGAGGACCTTATGGTCTTCAACTAAAAACATCTTGGAGATCCTGGGCCACAGGGAAGTTAGGCTGGCCTCAGCCAGAGCCAGGGCTTTTTCGGCCATGGCCCTGATCTGTCACAAGAGACTAGGGCCCTGTGGGACTTGACATCTTTCCGCAGGGCCTGCAAGACAGAGCTGTTCCACCAGGCCTTTGGCCAAGGCACAGTCTGACCCCCTCTCTCCTTCTATAATACTCATAGAACACTAACCTAATGATTGCCATTAATTTGAATCTGAATTGATTTTAGAAAATATTTCAATTAACTGATTGTGATTCTATGTAAACTGTGCTATTTTTACTGTTGTTAGCTACTCTGAGCCTGGCTTTGGCTGGGGAGGGTGGGATATAAATAAAATTATTATTATTATTATTATTATTATTATTATTATTATTATTGGCTACAGAGAATATGGTGCCAGAACTTGTTTGTCGGAGAAGGCAAGTTGCCTCATTAGGCATTCCGATGAACAACAAAGAGCAGAGGAAACACAAGAGGAGGGAGGTGAGGAGAATATAGGTGAGGCTTCTGTTGTTGGCTTTGACTATGGCAGTGTTCTGGTGCTTAAAGAAGATGCCCAACACCAGAGCTGTGACCAGAGCCTGTAGAAATGCAGAAAAAAATGAAATGATGGCCAAAGTGTCATCAAAAGCTAGGAAAACTGGTATCTTTGAACACAGTGATCATAGCCCTTGTTTGGATGGTTATCTTCTGGACAGCTCATACAAATTTCTGGAAAAATATACACTGTATGATAATTTAAAAACAATATCCAGTGATCTATGCCCACCCAGCTTCACCGACAGCCCAGGAGTATGATATATTAAAATTGTGCCCTTTAAAGTTGCATCTTGAAAACAAAGCTGTGAAAATTACTGCATATCTGTGTAATAAAGAATATCCCTGCTTACCCATCATATTGCAACAGGCCTCAGAACTATTTTGTGCTCAGTCTATGTGAAGAGGGTGAAAAGAAGGACCAACGGAGGGTTATGCAAGACAGGAGGGTGATGGATGGAGTGGCTAATCAGCACAATCTCTTTCTAGCTATTTTTTCCATTGCTAGCTCATTGAAACTAGCTTTGGTTCTCAATTAATATTAGTAGGGGGGCAAAGTTCTCCAGCCATCAAACCAGCCCACACTAGGTCCTGGATAGGAAGGTACTGAGCTAACAATGAAAAAATAGCTAGAAAGAGATATTCCTAAGAGTATTTTTAGAGTTGAACCCATCCCATCCTTTCCACTTGCCTAATTTGCTACAACTGGGGGCTGTTACACTCTTCCACCTACGTAAGATGTATTGGACATTGTTTGCTATCATACTAACTGCTTACTGGAAACAATTCTGGACAGAGTTCTAATGTTATTAGGAGGTAGGGACACTGGATAATATTGTCTTATCACTTTAGAAACAACACATCTGATCTGAGGCAATCTGACATGGTTAAGAAGCTCCCTGTCACCAGTCTTTCACTCAGATAAAAAATGTAATTAGGGTGTACTAGTTCACCCTATGTGTAGAGGATTTTGAAGCTCTCCAGAATTTTTCCATTGCCTAGACCAGGGGTCGGCAACCTGCGGCTCCGGAGCCGCATGCGGCTCTTTAACGCCTTTGCCGCGGCTCCGGGGTGGAGGCGAGGGGAGGAGGCGCATTTTCCTTTGTTCCCGTGCAGTCGCTGTCATCTGTGAGGCGGCGGCGGAGAGCAGAAGGCAGCGCCACTCTCCTCGCGAGTTGGGCGCAGGGCAGCGGCAGCAGGAAGGCTCCCCAAGGGCCGAGCGGCACGCGTCCGCCTTCCCTGTGAGCCATTGTTTTTAGTGCACCTCCTTTCACTCATTGTTGCCCCGCGCGGTGAAGCGACCCCGGGTTGGGAGCTGCCAGGATCTCTGGAGCGAGTCCTCTTTCGGGGGTTGTGGGGGCTCCCAGCAGCAGCAGCTCCCGGCGGGAGCTCCTGCAGGGTGCGCAAGGCTTGCAGACACTCGCCCGAAGCACGGGGAGCCCTCCGGAGGGCTCCCTGTGCTTCGGGCAACAGGCTGCCGCCCCAAGCCTCGCGCGCCCGACGGGAGCTCCTGCCGGGCGCGCAAGGCATGCAGACACTCGCCCGAAGCACGGGGAGCCCTCCGGAGGGCTCCCTGTGCTTCGGGCAACAGGCTGCCGCCCCAAGCCTTGCGCGCCCGACGGGAGCTCCTGCCAGGCGCGCAAGGCTTGCAGACACTCGCCCGAAGCACGGGGAGCCCTCCAGAGGGCTCCCTGTGCTTCGGGCAACAGGCTGCCGCCCCAAGCCTCGCGCGCCCGGCGGGAGCTCCTGCAGGGTGCGCAAGGCTTGCAGACACTCGCCCGAAGCACGGGGAGCCCTCCGGAGGGCTCCCTGTGCTTCGGGCAACAGGCTGCCGCCCCAAGCCTCGCGCGCCCGACGGGAGCTCCTGCCGGGCGCGCAAGGCACGCAGACACTCGCCCGAAGCACGGGGAGCCCTCCGGAGGGCTCCCTGTGCTTCGGGCAACAGGCTGCCGCCCCAAGCCTCGCGCGCCCGACGGGAGCTCCTGCCAGGCGCGCAAGGCTTGCAGACACTCGCCCGAAGCACGGGGAGCCCTCCAGAGGGCTCCCTGTGCTTCGGGCAACAGGCTGCCGCCCCAAGCCTCGCGCGCCCGACGGGAGCTCCTGCCGGGCGCGCAAGGCTTGCAGACACTCGCCCGAAGCACGGGGAGCCCTCCGGAGGGCTCCCTGTGCTTCGGGCGGCAGGCTGCCGCCCCAAGCCTCGCGCGCCCGACAGGAGCTCCTGCCGGGCGTGCAAGGCTTGCAGACACTCGCCCGAAGCACGGGGAGCCCTCCGGAGGGCTCCCTGTGCTTCGGGCAACAGGCTGCCGCCCCAAGCCTTGCGCGCCCGACGGGAGCTCCTGCCGGGCGCGCAAGGCTTGCAGACACTCGCCTGAAGCACGGGGAGCCCTCCGGAGGGCTCCCTGTGCTTCGGGCAACAGGCTGCCGCCCCAAGCCTCGCGCGCCTGGCGGGAGCTCCCGCCAGGCGCGCAAGGCTTGCGGACACTCGCTGGGGCTGCAGGCTGCTGCCCGCAAGCCTTGTGAGCCTGTGGGAACTCCCGCCGGGCTTGCAAGGCTTGCGGATAGCTTCCTGAAGCCTGGAGAGTGAGAGGGGTCGGTGCGCACCGATGCCTCTCGCTCTCCAGGCTTCAGCGAAAGCCTGCATTCGCACCATAGGACGCACACAGATTTCCCCTTCATTTTTGGAGGGGAAAAGTGCGTCCTATGGAGCGAAAAATACGGTATATAGCATGTCTTTGTTGCTGGCTGATTTGCTGCTATTGCTTTGCAATTTGCAGCTACTGTTTTGAAGGGGAGTGAAGAACACACACTCAAAAAAAGGTAACTTGTTAATATAACGTTTATTTCTATGAGGAGGAGTAATTCTGAGGGGTCAAACAAAAAATAATTAAAAAGTGTCAAAAAAGTTATTTTTATAATGACGAGGATAACATTGGGCTAAGAAACAATGTATGCAGTGTTATATTTGTTTTAAATGTCGCAATGGTTTTGCGGCTCCCAGTTGTTGTTTTTTCTTCGGAAACGGGTCCAAGTGGCTCTTTTTGTCTTAAAGGTTGCAGACCCCTGGCCTAGACTGATCTGCTACAAATGTCTTATGAAAGTGATGTTGGATCATATCCACAGTTTCAATCCTTCACATAGTCCCAATTCAAATGAAAAACATATGTTCCTATGTGGAATAACAAAAACATAAATGATAATATGATTCCTTCTATTATTATATTGCAGCATTCGAGGAACTTCAGTAATAGTTGCTAGGTAGAGAGAAGAAATTAGATTTATTGAGAATAAGTTTAATTATGAAAAAAATGTGTATTGGCAATAAGTAATTTGAACTTGAAATATGGAATAGACGGGAAGTTGGGTCTTTAGTGTTAAGACCAATAGATGTTTTATTGTTTGTCAAGAAAATTATGCGTCTATCGTTATTTTTGTAATTTGTGTGTAATTTGATACTTGTGTTTTGTGTGTGTGTGTGTGTGTGTGTGTGTGTTTTCTTGTTTTTTCTTGTTGTATAAATAAATATTTTTTTAAAATTAAAAAAAAAGAAGAAAGTGATGTTGGATCTTATCCACAGTTTCATTCCTTCACACAGTCCCAATTCATATGAAAAACATATGTTCCTATGTGGAATAACAAAAACATAAATGATAATATGATTCCTTCTATTATTTACATTTTTTTTCAACTTCCTGACTAGGAAAGGTGCAATGAGACTGTTAATTGTCAGCAAGGCCAGGTAGCCTAAGACCCCCAAAAAACGTCTGTCATTTATATCTTTCTCCGTATCAATTGCTCTCTGTTGTTTAACTCAGGCCTCATCACAATAATGTAGCATTTAGGGGAAAAGATGCAAGCCAGTAATCCAGCACTGGAAGCCAAGATGGAGAAGATCTCCACAGCCACCATGTATTTTCCTCTGGTGCTCAGGTACGTTGGAATGAAGGAGAGCCAAACGCTGCAGAAGACCAACATGCTGAAGGTGATGAACTTGGCTTCATTGAAACTGTCAGGCAACTTCCTGGCTAAGAAGGCCACAGTGAAGCTGACAATGGCCAGGAAACCCATATAGCCCAAGACACAGTAAAACATGAGGACTGACCCTTCATTACATAGAAATATAATTCCTTCCCTCATTGAGTGCATGTCCAAATCTGGGAATGGAGGAGAGATTGTCAGCCAGAGTGCACATATCACTACTTGAGTTTTAGAGCAGGAAAGGACTATAGAATAAGCCAGTCTTTTCCCCACCCATTTCCTGATACTGGATCCTGGCTTAGTAGCCATGAATGCCAAAACCACTGATATAGTTTTGGCCAAGATGCTAGAGAGGGCCACAGAGAAGATGATGCCAAAAGCCGTTTGTCGGAGAAGGCAGGTCATCTTATTAGGTTTTCCAATGAACAACAAAGAACAGAGGAAACACAAGAGGAGGGAGATGAGGAGAATGTAGGTAAGGCTTCTGTTGTTGGCTTTGACTATGGCTGTATCCCGATGCTTAATGAAGATGCCCAGCACCAGAGCTGTGATCAGGGACAATAAAAGTGCAGTGGAAGTTGAAACAATGGTCAGCACTTCATCAAAAGCTAAGAAGTTTGGTATCTTAGGAATGCATAGATCCTGGCCTTTGTTTGGATATAGATCCTTTGCGCAATTTGCACAATTTTCTACATCTGAAAAGAAGTTAACAAAATATTGAACCAGAATAGTTCCGAATATTAAAATCTGTAGCAGCATCAGTCCACCAAACATTATAGCTCATCATGCAAATTTTGATACCTTTCTGACCAAGATTTTAAATACCATAGGTTCTTTATTCCATATATTAATCAGCAATTGCAGTTTGTATAATGAGTGCCATCCCACCAAATCATACTCAAAGCAATGCCACTGAAATAAATAGACTTAAGCAACTTGTCAACCAATTAGAGGTTTTCCATTATGAAGTGGTTTATAAATTTTATGAAATAAATATATAAATTGATTTCTGTGGGTCGATTCTGAGTATTACTATTGCCCAATAAGTTTTAATACTAGAAAATCCTGATCCCTTATTTTTTAATCCTAAATAATACCGGCATTTTTATCAGTGCTCTTGTTAAAGCCATAAAATCTTTATGCGAATGTTCGTAGTGATTTTTATATAATTACAGTGGTACCTCGGGATACGATTCTTCTCTCACATGCTTGGTCTGAATGATTTCAAAATAACAATTCATTATCCTCCAAGTTCTCCAGCCATCAAACCAGGCCATACTAGGTCCTGGATAGGAAGGTAGTGAGCTAACAATGAAAAAATAGCTAGAAATAGATATTCCTAAGAATATTTTTAGAGTTGAACCTACCACATCCTTTCCCCACTTGCCTAATTTGTTACAACTGGGGGCCTAAATGAACACTGAGAACAATGTACAACAACATAATTTTAAAAAATGTGCCAAGTTAATTATAACAAACTTGCAAAACAGTCTCTCATATTTTACTTCAGTAACTTGGGCAATCTGGTCTACCATGAAATAGCATGTCCTACCCTTCTCGTTTGAGACCATCCCATCTGGACATGGAGCACAATCATAGCAGCAAAATTTCTCTCCTTCTCTCTTTTTCTTCCCATAACCAGGTTGGCAGATGCTATTACATTCTGAAAGGGGTGGCACCTATCCAAAGTTATTGGAAATTTAGCATTGAATAAAGTTAAGGGAAGAGTTTAGTATTAAATAGTTTGTAGAATTCTTCGTCCATCTGATATCTATCATGCTTTAAGCAATAGTACACAGGGTCACATTCCTTCTGTATTCAAACTCAGAAAGATTCAAAGTTCTATACTCGGTCTTATATACTAGATTTGTATGTCATTGAATGTTACAAACTGAAGGCTTGACTCATAAATCTCACATAAAGTAATGACAGGAAACATCTATTTTCTGTAATACATGTTAGGCCCTGCCAACATTTTGTTGTCATTCCTTATTTCTTTATACCTTTTTATACTGCTCTATCAGGCAATGTCCTCTCTTGGGGTATATGTATACACCATATGCAAATACAATCTCAATAAACCAATATTATATAAAATATTGTCCCTAGCAGCTGTGTATGTACCGAAGTCATTTAAAGAGTAGCCTAAAAAGCAGAACTACCAATAATGATCTTAAGGAGTTGGGCGTGCTCATGTGCGTAAAGAGAGTTCTTCAAATGATAGCTTGCCACCAATGAAATATTCACTTTTCATATAAAAACAATGTATAATAATAATAATAATAATAATAATAATAATAATAATAATATTGCATTATTATCAACCTGAGCCAAACTTCTGTGCCATTCGATTCTGGCCTCATCAATGGTGAATTCTTTCCCAGGAGGAGCCTGAGGGTCCAGCCTTCCCACTTTGATTCTGACATAGGATTTATTTGGGAATGTGATCAAATTTGTAATATCAAATCCAGCGTCCAATTCTCCATATTCATTCAATGTAATTTCATCTCCAGCACTGTTGTTGAATGACATTCCTTGAAGAAACGAGTGGAGCTAAGTGGAAAGTGAGAGAGAATCAAATGGACTAACAAAAATAGGAATTGGTTATTGAAATATCTTTCCTAGATTGATTTTACTTATTTTTCTCTTACAGAGAACCTTTACACAATGGAACGTTTCTGACTTTCAGTCGCCGACAAAAGAAGAGAGTGGAAAATCATGAATCACTTTAAATTCAGTTGAAGTTGCTGTCAAAAGAACTTTCAAAAAGAATAATGGAGGATAAGTTAGGGTATAAACATTATCATCTGAAGGGAAGGGAAGAATCTGAAAAGCATATTAAGAGCTGGGTGCTCATGTTCTGTAGACATTGCTTTGTTAATGGAATATTGGTATCACAGAACTGTCAGTACAGAAACATTACCTTCCAGGGTTCCACTTTCTGATAAAATAGCTTGTCTCCACCCTCCATTTTTCTGAAGTTGGTTTTAGTTGAGGAAGTCATATGTAAGGCTTGTGCCAAAGCATAAACTGCATTGTAGATACTGTAGCTATGGCCAGTCATGCTCATTTCAAAAAATGGCGCAGGAAGGCTCTCCAGCATCTCCTCCCCGGTACATGTGTCTGCTGGCCCAGTGGATTTTGAAAGTGAACAACTAAATGCTTGTTCCCAGAAATCATTGATAAAACCATCTGCCTCTGCCCATGAAAGATTTATATTCTTAAGAAATTCTTGGAAATCTCGAAGCTCCTTTGCTTGAATTGAGAAGCAGATAGAACCATGGAACATTTGTCTATCAACCTCTGTAATCTTTTGAAAGGTATACAATGTAAAATCAATTTGGGCTGTTGTAATCCAAACCTTTTCTGGAGATAACATCTTTTTATACTGTGGATTGATTTGTTGAAGTATCTTAACTACTCCTATAACACCTCCCAACCATCGAACAGTTGCACTTTCTCCATATATAATAACTGCTTTGGCCTTGCTCAGCATGAAAGTTGGCAAATTATTCAGTAGGTCATCAACCATTTCAAGTCCATTACCTGAGAAATATGTATGTTTTTGAACTCTTTCTGTGAATGCTGAACATATTCCATGCTTGGAAAGTATTGGCTCTATGGTCTGCAAGAATGTTTCTCCACCTTTGTCGTTTATAGCAATGAGCCCTACCCATTTCCATCTGAAATGCAGAAGTAACTGGATAATTCCCTGATACTGAAGGCCTTCGTTGGGAACCATGCGGTAAAAGGAAGGGAACTTTATCTGATCAATGGCTGCTGTTTCAAATGAACCATATGAAATCTAAAACAACAACCAAACATTTTAGAGTGGAATCAGTGGTCCATAATCCTTACTTTTATTATTTTTCTCCCTTTACACTGCAATCTTATAAATTTCCAACAATTAAAGTGAAACTGCATTATTTTATAGTGACAGACAGACACACCCACCCACGTTTGCTCACTCATATCACTTTATGCAACAATTCCCCTTACATACAATAGAGTTAATTTAATAGAATTCAGAAAGCCATTTTGCACTTATCATTCACATCTCTGATTATCCATGCTATACCCAACCCAATCAGTTCCACATAATTCAGATTTTACTTTTCCCCCTTCAAGTTCCTACTGGAAAGAGAGTGAATTATAGTGGAAGATTAAAGAAATCCCTCTTATCCCCAGGCTCAAATCCTACCTGTGGAATCCTGTAAAGACCTAAGATGTCTGCCAAGCGTGAAGAAATATCAGAATCAAGTCCCCCAATTACTCCTAATACTTTATTCTGAATGCCACATTTGTAGTTTGGGACAAAGTGATGTGATTTAAATAGCAGGTCCAGAGTGGAACGATAGGTCATCCTTGAATCAGAATAGCTGTCGTAGATGTGGAACCCAAGAGTGACATTGGGCAGGATCCTGGGATTCTCATTGATCTCATCAACAGCAAACACCAAGGCCAGAATGTGCTGGTAAAACTTGGTCACCACGCTGCAAATAAAGTGGCTGGCTATTTCATGGGACTTTTGAACAGTACACAAAGTGGTTTTGTCTCAGTAGTGGTCTACTTTAATCTGAACGATTAAGCTGTCAAAGTATACATATAGGGTACAACTAGCATAATTAGACATTAAAGAAGCGCTTTAAGAAAGGAAGAATTGTGCTTTCATAATGATAGGCCCGTTTTGAGCAGTGTGTAGCTCAAATCGGATTTTTAATCTCTCAGCAGATATAGACTGTGGAGATGTCTATAGAGAATGGATAGATTGTCTTGAATTTCACTTCATGAGTGCTGTCCATTTTGTTCTTTTCACCATTGAGCTTCAGCTACAAATGCCTACTGAAGGGTGCTACAGTTTTTGGAACTATTACCACATTTGGAGTGTTCCTGAACCTGCAAAAACTTCCTCCATTACTGGACCTCTGTGTGTATTTTTAGAATCCAGCTTTTTATAGGTTGAAACCCAGGAGTAAGTGTACATAAAAGGAATGTGATAAGCTGCTTCATATTCAGCACACCAAAGTCAGTATTTTCTTTACAGGCTGCTAGCTACTGTATTCTCCAGTGTTTCAGAGAAGGGTATTTTCTAATCCCATATTTAAAAAACCAGGGACTGAACCTGGAACCTTGGCATGCACAGCCTGTGCTGTACTGCTGAGCTATGCTCTGCTCTGTAAAGGAAAAGGGTTATATTTTTGCTCTCATTCCCAGTTTTTCCTTAGCAAGTCGTTTCACTACACAAATGCATGTTCCCTTCTAGGATGCTTTAAGCATCTCATTTTGTTCTACAGCGCATCCCTTTTGCTGGTAACCACATTCTATTGGAGATTTAAAATGAAAAGATAGTATGAAATAATATATGTGTATTTCCTCACTACATCTTACTCTTCATAGGTTGAAAGTCTAATGATAACCTGTAGGTTGAAAATTAAGGAAATGCACATTTTAAGCCAAGTCTCTCTATGTGCATATATTTCAATGACTCATCAATGATTAACCATCAACCTCACACCCTGATTTTTGCTGAAAGTCACTGATTATTAGGCTATAATATTAGTCTGACTTAGAGAAAATTGACAATTAATTAATTATCATTATTAAATCCACTGCCCAATGTTTACTAGGAATAACTCAAACTAGCTAACAGAAACATTATTTTATTATTTTCAAAACCGAACAGGATTATTATTTCAATTCACTACAACTAAGAAAATTCACAACAGCCAAAACTAGTTGAATATATACATTTCCGCAGGAAAAGATTGACAGCAAATATCTCAGGCAGAGAAAGTACCAAATAATCATTTAACCCCAAGGTCCTTTTTGAAGAGGCAGAGAACACACTATTAATAATAATTAATAACTACACGTTATATGTGATAAGCCAGTTGAACAATTTTGTAGTCTTATTACATTTTATGCAAGAACCCATTGCACCATTTCAGTACATTTAAAAAGATCCACAGCACATCTTAGTTGAAAATAAAATTTCACATACTATAATGCATGAAATGAAGAGGCAATTTAGAGTCACTAAGTGTTGGGGACAGGTGGACATTCTAGAGATTTGATGCATTTACTGTAAAGCATTATCTGAAAATGGTACACCAGAAATTTCGACAGAGTGAAAAAATGAAAATTATCAGGGATTTCAGGAGTACCAAATAGAGAATCATTTAAGGGGTTTGAGTGGCAAAATTAAACTTGGAGGAAAAAATGTATGACATTAAACCCACAAGAGGATAATAAAACATTCAACTTTTAAAGGAGACAGCAAGTTCGATCGTGTCAACCAGAATGAACTTTAGATTGCAATTTTAAAAAGAACAGCCAGCACATTTGGCCTCATTTGTTTGTTATCATCTGAAATACCTTGGGGTCTGCATGTTGGTCATTTTATGTGTCATCCACAGTTTCTTTCCCATCTCATCACAATATAATTTTTAAAACTGTTTCCCCCACCCTTTTATTCTTTGCACCTCCTAACAAATAAAGCAGGAATGTTGGGAGTGAGTGAGGAAAAAGCTAATGGCAAGAGTCAATAGTTGTTAGGGATACACCTTTTTCTCTGTCTCCCTGTGATTTATTTCCCACCTCCTGCTTTTCCCCATTCCTCTCTCTCCCTCTCAGCTGTCTCACATCCCCACATGCTATCTCCTTCATGCCACCCATATGCTATTAAGCTGAGGGCTACGTGAGGCCCATGGGGTAAAAGTTCTCCACTCCTGAAATAAAGAACTATAAAGCTTGAACATGTCTGAAAATTTGGGTGAAATACAAAAGCTGCCCCATACTCCCCTTACATAATGGAAGCTCTCAGAGGCTATGTATTATAACAAAACCATAGAGCAATTGGATCATGAAACGCTAATGTTTCCAAATCTTCAACTGATAGTATAGGTATAGTCTAAATATACAGGCATTTCAGTTTTTCATTTTCTTAACGTCCATCCACCCAGCCAGCCATGCAGAAGCAGGTCTATTTTTGGCTTTAAACAGTAATCAAAGCTATTTGCAGACAGCCACACTAATAGAAAGAATTGGTAAAATGAAATCAAGGGACATTTCCTTACGATGGGGTCTTATAGGAGACTTGAGAAGGGTGTCTGTTGAATAAGCTTTTGGAGAAAACGTAACGCATATGAGACACCATCCCGCCAATGAGGAGATCACCTGGCTCATACCACTCATGTGGAATATCTACAGGATTATTATTGGTGAGCTTAACTGTATGCACTTTGCACACCAAATCTGGGAGCAGCAAAAGCAGCAGCAGCAACATCCTGTACTGTAACTTCCCTTGGAACCCGGGAATTCCAGTTTACAATATTAACTGGCTGATCACTGTAAGAACAGAATGCTGGACTAGAAGAGCATTGGAGCTGATGTGGCAGAGATGCTATTACGTCAGGATCTTATTACTACAAATCAGCTGGATTTGAAGATTATTTGGATGGCATCTGGCTCTGCCAAGGAGCTTCTCAAAGGGACATCTTCCAATCTTATCCTTAACCTCAGCAGCATGCCATATGCGTGCCTTGAATGCTAATTAGGAAACACTGATTTGAAGCTTGACCTAAACAATGAAAGAAGGAAACTAACTAAAATGACAGTGCCCTGCCTCTTTCTTCTCCCTAATATTAGGTGCCCCTGGAACACTTATGTACTTATAATGATTTCAGAAGTGCTTGTTTAACTGTTTTCCACTGTATTCTGGAAAGCACTAGCCAGATGAGTTGATTATGGTGGTTTTTATAATTACTGGGGAGATAATGACAACTGAATTATTATTTCTTTACTCCATTGTGAGCCATCAATTACAGAACTCCAGAAGTAAATATGTTCAACAGGTTGTACGTATTACATTTTAGCATCAAGATCTAAAATCCTTGTGATGAAATGATTGCTACTCTCAAAGATACAATTGGAACATTCAGATCCATTAATTCTATTTCTTGGGAATTGGGACAATGAGGGTATAGAAAGTTTTTCTACCCAGAGTGAGGGGAGAATTTAAGGTAGCATTGGGGAGATAGTTCCACAAGCATTGCTGCATGCCAAATTGGGGAAGGAATAACCTTTTGTCCTCTTGTGCACAGTTTGTGTGTTTGTATGTGTGCGTTGTGGAAGGTGTGGGGAGCATACAGAGGCTGGAGAGGAAAGCCCTGTTGTGCTAGTTGGATATTCATTTTTTTCCTGGTTTCAATAACAACTGTATTAATTGATGTGGGGTCCTGCAACAGTTTAAACCTCATCATACAAAGAAAATCACTCTAATGTGAGTTTGCTTGCAAACTTACATAGTGCTTCTTTGTCCTTCCTCCATCTTATCTGGGTAAGCTCCCATGGTGCGGGGACTGTGGCTAACAATGCTTTGACCTATGGTGACTATGATCTGTACACTTCAGCATCCTCTGGGCCAAATGTATTCTGCTCTGGTCAGACCTCACCTGGAGTACTGTGTCCAGTTCTGGGCACCACAGTTCAAGAAGGACACTGACAAACTGGAACGTGTCCAGAGGAGGGCAACCAAAATGGTCAAAGGCCTGGAAACGATGCCTTATGAGGAATGGCTAAGGGAGCTGGGCATGTTTAGCCCTGGAGAAGAGGAGGTTAAAGCTGAAGGAACATTCTTTCACCTCTGGTGGACTTGCCCTAGAGTGAAGGCTTTCTGGGAAATGATATATAATGAGCTGAAAAAGGTATTTAAGCATACCTTCCCTAAGAAACCAGAGGCCTTTCTTTTAGGCATTGTCGGCCAGAGTGTGCAAAAGAAGGATCGAACCTTTTTTATGTATGCTACAACAGCAGCAAGGATACTCATCGCCAAAAGCTGGAAAACTCAAGATTTGCCCACACTGGAAGAATGGCAGATGCAACTGATGGACTATATGGAACTGGCGGAGATGACTAGCAGAATCCGAGATCTGGGAGAAGAACTGGTGGAGGAGGAATGGAAGAAATTTAAGGACTATATACAAAAATATTGTAAATTGTATGAATGTTAAGAAAGATGTAAGATTAGCAATAGAATGGCTCCAACAAATTAGCTACAAGGAATATAAATCTAATTGTAATTGAAAGAAAAGACAAATTTTGGATAAATTGTTATAACTAAGTCTTCAAAAGAGTGATTTAAATTCTAAAATCTGAGATTTAATATTGGAAAAATATATTATATGAATTGAAACAAGTTAATAATTTGCTAGTAAAATTTATGAGTTTAGGATGCAGGAACAAGAGATGTGAGGAAGTCCAAAGATGAGAATGAAATGTGGATATTGGAAAATACTATGTTATTATGTATGTTTTTTATTGTGTAAACAAAAACTTAATAAATATTATTATAAAAAAAAAGAGAAGAGGAGGTTAAGGGGTGATATGATAGCCATCTTCAAATATATAAAAGGATGTCACATAGAGGAGGGAGAAAGGTTTTTTTCTGCTGCTCCAGAGAAGCGGACACGGAGCAATGGTTCCAAACTACAAGGAAGAAGATTCCACCTAAACATTAGGAAGAACTTCCTGACAGTAAGAGCCGTTCGACAGTGGAATTTGCTGCCAAGGAGTGTGATGGAGTCTCCTTCTTTGGAGGTCTTTAAGCAGAGGCTTGACAACCATATGTCAGGAGTGCTCTGATGGTGTTTCCTGCTTGGCAGGGGGTTGGACTCGATGGCCCTTGTGGTCTCTTCCAACTCTATGATTCTATGATTCTATGAAATGGCTCTGTTTGGTTGAAGTCTTATCCTCCTTCTCTGAACTCTTGTGACTTTGAAGAATCAGGTGACAGGAAATCTCCCTTCATGCCCAATATGCCTGCGTGTGTATATTTTTTATTTTAATCTACTTTTCATCGCCTTGAACACTCACACAACCTGCCTTCCATGATAGATTTATGACAGCAAAAACTGAAGCTAGCCTTGGTTCTCAATTAATATTAGTAGGGGGGCAAATTCAGAGAATGAGAAAAAAGCCGAGAATAAAATTCCAACTGTTAACAGATAAAATAGAGAGAGGAGGCTTCACGCTCCCTGATCTAGAGCTATACCATGCAGCTGCAGCATTATTATGGATTAAAGATTGGATAACATTAAGGGATTTTGATGTATTAGATTTGGAGGGATATGATAATTGGTGTGGGTGGCATGCCTATTTAATATATGAGAAGGTAAAGGTTCACAGGGGCTTCTTGAACCATTTAATAAGGAAATCATTACATAAGATCTGGTCAAAATATAAAGGAATACTAGAACCCAGGATTCCCCCATGGAGCTCACCTACAGAATCACAGGCAGTTAAGAAAAAGAATATGGATGGGGAATGGGCCACATACTGATTATTATTAGAAGGACAACTGGATGAACCTATAATGAAAAAATATGAAGAAAATAAAGGGTATCTAACAGACTGGCTGCAATATTTTTAAATACATCAAAGATTAACCATTGATAAAAAAGCAGGACTTGCAAAAGAAACATCAAAATTTGAAAAAGAATTGATACAAAGTAAAGGAAAATATATCTCACGGGTATACAACCTCCTATTGGAATGGGAGGTAAAGGAAGAACAAGTGAAAGCTGTAATGGTGAGATGGGTGCAAGATTTGGGCTATAATATTTACATGGAACAATGGGAAAAATTATGGTGGGAAGAAAAGACATAAAATTCTCAGCCTGCTACAATCTCAGGGAAAACACAATGAAGATGATGTATAGATGGCACGAAACTCCAGAAAACCTTGCTAAAATGTATAAGAACAGATCATCTATATGTTGGAGATGTAATAAAGAAATTGGGTCTTATTTGCATATGTGGTGGAAATGTACAGATATTTGTGTTTTTTGGAATAATATATGAAGAACTTAAAAAATTATTTAAATTAACATTCAAAAAGAGGCCAGAATTTTTTTTTTTAAGCATTTTGTCAAAAGAAATAGGGAAATCGAAAAGAACATTGTTCATGTACGGAATAGCAGTGGCCAGAATTTTAGTAGCAAGAAATTGGAAAAACACAACAATACCCAACACAGAAGACTGGCAAATCCTAATGGTAGAATATCTGCAGCTAGCAAATATAAGTTTATAGGGAGGTAATGACCGCTCCCCGCTTATAACGGGGGGGGGGTGCCCTTTGCGTGGACGCGTGCAGCCCCTAGATCTGGAGCGGCCCCAACAGCATAGGCTTGGCTTTGCCTTGCCCCAGGTGGGATACCTGGAGGTCTCTGCCTACCTCAATCAGTTGTCCAATCCCACCTGGGGGAAGTGTTGCCAAGGAGACCAGGCTAAGTAGGGGAGGGATTACCTGCCCACACAATAGAGGGAGGATCTTACCTGGGAATCCTCACTTGGCTCCAGAGCTTGTCCCACCCTACCCACCCTCAGTTAAGGTCTTATTTTGCAGGTTAACTTTTCTTCACAGGTTTTGCAGGTTAATTTTTCTTCACAGGTATGCGGGCGCTGCTACGTTAAGGTGTCTGTTAAAGGGCCGGAAAGGAATTTCCCTGCATTGGCAGGTTTCGCCTTTCCCGTAGCAAAACGTCACAACTTTGGCGGTATCAGGCCTTGGGTGGAATCCTTTAGTCCATCTTCCTCTTTGCGGCGGCGATACCAGGGTTCCCCGTTAAAGGGGTTTTTGAAGGGAGGCTTTGGCCGTACGCCGAAAGGTCGTCATTGCTCTCCCCTGCGGCGGCGGCGTAACGGGGGCGGCTATCTCTGCTTGAACATATCTTCTCCAGAGCCGCCCCCCACACACACACACTGGATAACCCGGATGCTCCCTAGGTCCCCGGCTGGGGACTGGGGAGGTAGAACGCCCAATGCCTGAGCCAAGGTCTACCCACATTTGAAATTTAATAAAGTTTTGGCCAATTTAATCCCATAGCACGTTGTCTTGCGACGTTATTCCACATGACGGAGGGACCGCGCGGGATCTGGGGACTCTGCCTGTCCACGCAAAAAGAAATTATATAAGAAATATGTAGCTGTGCCATATAAAGTAATGAATAGACAAAGTACAGTGAGATTAATTGCAAGTCAGTTTTAAATTTCTTTTCTATCAATTTAATAATTGTGTTCAATACCAAGAGTATATATGATGATAATTATATTAATCATCTTATATCTTATAGTGTGGTGGTTTGTTTGATTTTTTCTGTTATTTGTTTGTTTGATTGTATGTTTGTTTACTTGTATGTACATCTGTTTTTCATAAATGTATTTATTTGAAATTAATAAAGATATATATATATATTTGAAAAAGAGTTCAGAGAAGGAGGATAAGACATCAACCAAACAAAGCCATTTGGCCCAAAGGATGCTGAATTGCACAGAGCATGGTCACCATAGGTTGAAGCATTGCTAGCCACAGTCCATGCACCATGGGATCTTAAATGTAATACCTACAATATGTTGAACATATTTACTTCTGGAGTTCTGTAACTGATGGCTCACAATGGAGTAAAGAAATAATAATTCAGTTGTCATTATCTCCCCAGTAATTATAAAAACCACCATAATCAACTCATCTGGCTAGTGCTTTCCAGAATACAGTGGAAAACAGTTAAACAAGCACTTCTGAAATCATTATAAGTACATAAGTGTTCCAGGGGCACCTAATATTAGGGAGAAGAGAGAGGCAGGGCACTGTCATTTTAGTTAGTTTCCTTCTTTCATTGTTTAGGTCAAGCTTCAAATCAGTGTTTCCTAATTAGCATTCAAGGCATGCATAGGGCATGCTGTTGAGGTTAAGGATAAGATTGGAAGATGTCCCTTTGAGAGGCTCCTTGGCAGAGCCAGATGCCATCCAACCAATCATCAAATCCAGCCGATTTGTAATAATAAGATCCCGATATAATAGCAGCTCTGCCACATCAGGTCAAAGGCCCTTCTAGTCCAGCATTCTGTTCTTACAGTGATCAACCAGTTAATATTGTAAACTGGAATTCCCGGGTTCCAAGGGAAGTTACAGTACAGGATGTTGCTGCTGCTGCTTTTGCTGCTCCCAGATTTGGTGTGCAAAGTGCATACAGTTAAGCTCACCAATAATAATCCTGTAGATATTCCACATGAGTGGTATGAGCCAGGTGATCTCCTCATTGGTGGGATGGTTTCTCATATGCTTTACGTTTTCCCCAAAATCTTATTCAACAGACACCCTTCTCAAGTCTCCTATAAGACCCCATCGTAAGGAAATGTCCCTTGATTTCATTTTACCAATTCTTTCTATTAGTGTGGCTGTCTGCAAATAGCTTTGATTACTGTTTAAAGCCAAAAATAGACCTGCTTCTGCATGGCTGGCTGGGTGGATGGACGTTAAGAAAATGAAAAACTCAAATGCCTGTATATTTAGACTATACCTATACTATCAGTTGAAGATTTGGAAACATTAGCGTTTCATGATCCAATTGCTCTATGGTTTTGTTATAATACATAGCCTCTGAGAGCTTCCATTATGTAAGGGGAGTATGGGGCAGCTTTTGTATTTCACCCAATTTTTCAGACATGTTCAAGCTTTATAGTTCTTTATTTCAGGAGTGGACAACTTTTACCCCATGGGCCTCAGCTTAATAGCATATGGGTGGCATGGAGGAGAAGGTGTGTGGAGAAGTGAAACATCTGGGAGGGAGAGAGAGGAATGGGGAAAAGCAGGAGATGGGAAATAAATCACAGGGAGACAGAGAAAAAGGTGTATCCCTAACAACTATTGACTCTTGCCATTAGCTTTTTCCTCACTCACCAGCTTGTGACTCCCAACCTTCCTGCTTTATTTGTTAGGAGGTACAACGAATGAAAGGGGGGGGGGGGAGAAACAGTTTTTAAAATTATATTGTGACGAGATGAGAAAAAAACTGTGGATGACACATAAAATGACCGACATGCAGACCCCACAGGTATTTCAGATGATATCAGAACAAATGAGGCCAAATGTGCTGGCTGCTCTATCTAAAATTGGAACCTTTACAAGTTGAATGTTTTATTATCCTCTTGTGGGTTTAATTTCATACATTTTCCTCTCCAAGTTTAGTTTTGCCACTCAAACCCCGTAAATGATTCATTATTTTGTACTTCTGAAATCCCTGATAATTTTCATGTTTTCACTTAGTGGGAATTTCTGGTGTACCATTTTTAGATAATGCTTTACAACAAATGCATCAAATCTATAGAATGCCCACCTGTCTCCAACACTTAGTGATTCTAAACTGCCTCTTCTTTTTCGTGCATTATAGTATGTGCAATTTTATTTTAAGCTAAGATGTGCTGTGGATCTTTTTAAATGTACTGAAATGGTACAATGGGTTCTTGCATAAAATGTAATAAGACTACAAAATTGTTCATCTGACACATAACCTGTAATTATTAATAGTGTGTTCTCTGCCTCTTTAAAAGGGACCTTGAGGTTAAATGGTTCTTTGGTACTTTCTCTGCCTGAGATATTTGCTGTCAATCTTTTCCTGCGGAAATGTATATATTCATCTAGTTTTGGCTGTTGTGAATTTTCTTAGTTGTACTGAATTGAAATAATAATCCTGTTTAGGTTTTGAAAATAATAAAATAACGTTTCTGTTAGCTAGTTTGAGTTATTCCTAGTAAACATTGGGCAGTGGATTTAATTATTATCATTAATTAATTGTCCATTTTCTCTGAGTCATACTATTATTATATCCTAATCATCAGTGACTTCCAGCGAAAATCAGTGTGTGAGGTTGATGGTTAATCATTGATGAGTCATTGAAATATATGCACATAGAGAAACTTGGCTTAAAATACCCATTTCCTAAATGAAGTTCAACCTAAAGGTTATCATTAGGCTTTCAACCTATGAAGAGTAAGACGTAGTGAGGAAATACACATATATTATTTCATACTATCTTTTCATTTTAAATCACCAATAGAATATGGTTACCAACAAAAGGGATGCACTGTAGAACAGAATGAGAGGCTTAAAGCATCCAAAAGACAACATGCATTTGTGTAATGAAACAACTTGCTAAGGGAAAACTGGGAATGAGAGCAAAAATATAACACTTTTCCTTTACAGAGCAGAACATAGCTCAGGAGTACAGCACAGGCTGTGCATGCCAAAAGTCCCAGGTTCATTTTCTGGTTTTTTAAAAATATGATTAGGAAATATCCTTCTTTGAAACACTGGAGAATAGCTGGCAGCCTGTAAAGAAAATACTGACATTGGTGTGCTGTATATGAAGCAGCTTATCACATTCCTTTTATGTACACTTCTGGGTTTCAACCTATAAAAAGCTGGATTCTAAAAATACACACAGAGGTCCAGTACTGGAGGAAGTTTTTGCAGGTTCAGGAACTCTCCGAATGTGGTAATAGTTCCAAAAACTGTAGCACCCTTCAGTAGGCATTTGTAGCTGAAGCTCAATGGTGAAAAGAACAAAATGGACAGCACTCATGAAGTGAAATTCAAGACAATCTATCCATTCTCTATAGACATCTCCACAGTCTATATCTGCTGAGAGATTAAAAATCCGATTTGAGCTACACACTGCTCAAAACGGGCCTATTCTTATGGAAGCACAATCCAGTAAAATGGAGTCAGGGTGCATTTTCCTCCTTTGTTACAGAGCTTCATTAATGACTAATTATGCTGGTTGTACCCTATATGTATACTCCGACAGCTTAATCGTTCAGATTAAAGTAGACCACCACTGAGACAAAACCACTTTGTGTACTGTTCAAAAGTCCCATGAAATAGCCAGCCACTTTATTTGCAGCGTGGTGACCAAGTTTTACCAGCACATCCTGGCCTTGGTGTTTGCTGTTGATGAGATCAATGAGAATCCCAGGGTCCTGCCCAATGTCACTCTTGGGTTCCACATCTACGACAGCTATACTGATTCAAAGATGACCTATCGTTCCACTCTGGACCTGCTCTTTAAATCATATCACTTTGTCCCAAACTACAAATGTGGCATTCAGAATAACGTAATAGGAGTCATCGGAGGACTTGAGTCTGATATTTCTTCACACTTGGCAGATATCTTAGGTCTTTACAAGATTCCACAGGTAGGATTTGAGTCTGGGGATAAGAGGGGTTTCCTTTAACCCAGTATAATTCACTCTCTTTCTTTCTTTCCAGTAGGAACTTGAATGGGGAAAAGTAAAAGCTGAATTATTGGAACTGATTGGGGAGGGGGGTATAACATGGATAATCAAAGATGTGAATGATAAGGGCAAGATGGCTTTCTGAATTCTATTAAATTAACTCTATTGTATGTAAGGGGAATTGTTGCACCAGTGCAAAAGTGGGTGGGTGTGTCTGTCTGTCTCTATAAAATAATGCAGAGTTTTGCTTAAATTGTTGGAAAGTTATAGGATTGCAGTGTACAGGAGAAAAATAATAAATATTATGGACCGCTGATTCCACTCTAAAATGTCTGGTTGTTGTTTTAGATTTCATATGGTTCATTTGAAACAGCAGCCATTGATCAGATAAAGTTCCCTTCCTTTTACCGCATGGTTCCCAACGAAGGCCTTCAGTATCAGGGAATTATCCAGTTACTTCTGCATTTCAGATGGAAATGGGTAGGGCTCATTGCTATAAACGACAAAGGTGGAGAAACATTCTTGCAGACCATAGAGCCAATACTTTCCAAGCATGGAATATGTTCAGCATTCACAGAAAGAGTTCAGAAACATTTATATTTCTCAGGTAATGTACTTGAAATGGTTGATGACCTACTGAATAATTTGCCAACTTTCATGCTGAGCAAGGCCAAAGCAGTTATTATATATGGAGACAGTGGAACTGTTCGATGGTTGGGAGGTGTTATAGGAACACTCAAGATACTTCAACAAATCAGTCCTCAGTATAAAAAGATGTTATCTCCAGAAAAGGTTTGGATTACGACAGCCCAAATTGATTTTACCTTGTACACTTTTCAAAAGATTACAGAGGTTGATAGACAAATGTTCCATGGTTCTATCTGCTTCTCAATTCATGCAAGGGAGCTTCCGGATTTCAAAGAATTTCTTAAGAATATAAATCTTTCATGGGCAGATGAAGATGGTTTCATCAATTATTTTTGGGAACAAGCATTCAGTTGTTCACTTTCAAACTCCACTGTGTCAACATACTCATGTACCGGGGAGGAGATGCTGGAGAGCCTTCCTGCGCCATTTTTTGAAATGAGCATGACTGGCCATAGCTACAGTATCTATAATGCAGTTTATGCTTTGGCACAAGCCTTACATATGACTTCCTCAACTAAAACCAACTTCAGAAACATGGAGGGTGGAGACAAGCTATTTTATCAGAAGGTGGAACCCTGGAAGGTAATGTTTATGTACTGACAGTTCTGTGATACCAGTATTCCATTGCCAAAGCAATTTCTAAAGAAAATGAGCACCCAGCTTTTGTCATGATTTTAAATTCCTCCCTTCTTGCCAATAGGTGATCCTTTCCAATGATAATGTTTATACTCTAACTTATCCTCCATTATTCTTTTTGAAAGCTCTCTACACAGCAACTTGAACTGAATTTAAATTGATTCATGATTTTACACTCTCTTCCTTTGTCAGCTACTGAAAGTCAGAAACTTTGAATTGTGAATTCTCTTTCACTTTCCACCTAGCTCCATTCATTTCTTCAAGGAATGTCATTCAACAACAGTGCTGGAGATGAAATTACATTGAATGAACATGGAGAATTGGACGCTGGATTTGATATTACAAATTTGATCACATTCCCAAATAAATCCTACGTCAGAGTCAAAGTGGGAAGGCTGGACCCTCAGGCTCCTCCTGGCAAAGAATTCACCATTGATGACGCCATAATTGAATGGCACAGAAGTTTGACTCAGGTGGATAATGATGCAATTATTATTATTTTTTATTATTATTATTATTATTATTATTATTATTATTATTATCATCATCATCATCATCATTATTATCATTATCATTATTATCATTATTATCATTATTATTTACTTATACCCTGCCCATCTAGCCAGATCTTCCCAACCACTCTGGGCGCTTTCCAACAGGTTATTAAAAACAAAAAAAAAGTTAAGCATTAAAAGCTTCCCTAAATAGGGCTGCATTCAGATGTCTTCTAAAAATCAAGATAGTTGTTTATTTCCTTGACATCTGATGGGAGGGCATTCCACAGGGCAGGCGCCACTACCGGGAAGGCCCTCTGCCTGGTCCCTTGTAACCTGACTTCTTGCACTGAGGGAACTGCCAGAAGGCCCTCAAAGCTGGACCTCAGTGTCTGGGCAGAATGATGGGGGTGGAGACGCAACTTCTCGAATTCAGGTATTCACTGTCATCCAGAAAATGATATGAAGTATAAACAATTCCCCACTTATGCACAATTTATTTGCATATGTCTGCATACTTGTGCAGTACGGGTAACCCAGAAGTGTCAGGAAATAGCTGGAAAGTCCTCGTGTCTCACGAGGAGACTCTCCCCGTAGCCCAAAAGAACATCCTCTTAGGCAGTGGTTTTTTTTCTGGAAAAATAGGTGCCAGTACTCATCACGAAGTTGTTACAGTAAGTGCCACACTTTTTAACAACACAAAAAGAGGTGTCGGTTCATACCCTCTTGGGGGGGGAGCACTGCTCTTAAGGCTCTAGAAAGGGTCTCCTTGAAAGCCAGAGGCACAGTGGGGCTTTGTTGAGGCTTCTCAGCCTCCCCAACTGATGGGCTCTGGGGAGGATCGCCTCATGAGTCATGGCAACTCTGTAGGGTGCTCCCCCCTGCATGCATTTCACTTATGTGGGTGGGAGCCCAAAACGTAGCCCCCCAATTTGGAGAGTCGCTTGTAATTTTTAAAAAAGCATTTCTTAACATAATGTATGATTAAAATTGAATATCAGTGTAATGCCATATTTTATGGGCATATTGTAGACATGGCTTTTATATGAAAGGTGAATACTTCATTGGTGGCAAGGTATCATTTGAAGAACTCTCTTTCTGCACATGAGCACACCCAACTCCTTAAGATCCATATTGGTGGTTCTGCTTTTTGTGTGGACAGGCGGAGTCCCCAGATCCCACATGCCCCCCCCCCCGTCATGTGGAATAACGACTCAAGACAACATGCTATGGGATTAAATTGGCCACAACTTTATTAAATTTCAAATGTGGGTAGACCTTGGCTCAGGCATTGGGCGTTCTCCCTCCCCAGTCCCTAGCCGGGGACCTAGGGAGCATCAGGGTTATCGAGTGGGGGGGGATGGGCCGGCTCTGGAGAACATATGTTCAAGCAGAGATAGCCGCCCCCGTTACGACGCCACTGCAGGGGAGAGCAATGACGACCTTTCGGCGTACGGTCAAAGCCTCCCTTCAGAAACCCCTTTAACGGGGAACCCTGGTATCACCACCGCAAAGAGGAAGATGGACTAAAGGATTCCGCCCAAGGCCTGATACCGCCAAAGTTGTGACGTTTTGCTACGGGAAAGGCGAAACCTGCCAATGCAGGGAAATTCCTTTCCGGCCCTTTAACAGCAGCCTTAACGTAGCAGCGCCCGCATACCTGTGAAGAAAAGCTAACCTGCATAAACCTGTGAAGAAAAATTAACCTGCAAAATAAGACATTAACTGAGGGTGGGTAGGGTGGGAGAAGCTCTGGAGCCAAGTGAGGATTCCCAGGTAAGATCCTTCCCTCTATTGTGTGGGCAGGTAATCCCTCCCCTACCTGGCCTGGTCTCCTTGGCAACACTTCCCCCAGGTGGGATTGGACAATTGACTGAGATAGGCGGAGACCTCTAGGTATCCCACATGAGGGAGGCAAAGCCAAGCCTATGCTGTTGGAGCCGCTTCAGATCTAGGGGCTGCGCGCGTCCACGCAAAGGGCGCCCCCCATTTTAAGTGGGGAGCGGTCATTAGGCTACTCTTTAAATGAGTTATGTACATACACAGCTACTAGGGACAGGACATTTTTGTGGTGGCCCCGGTCTATGGAAATACTTCCCTTGAGATGTTCATTTGGCTTTGTCACTGTTGTCCTTCAGAAATAGGATGAAAACGCTTCTGTTCCACCTGGCTGCTGGTATAAGCTGATTTATAGGTCGTAGGTTGCGTTTTATATAATATTGTTTTATTGAAATTGTATTTGCATATGGTGTATGCTTTTTAGCCACCAAGAGAGGACATTGCCTGATAGAGCAGTATAAAAAGGTATAAAGAAATAAAGAATGACAACAAAATGTTGGCAGGGCCTAACATGTATTACAGAAAATAGATGTTTCCTGTCATTACTTTATGTGAGATTTATGAGTCAAGCCTTCAGTTTGTAACATTCAATGACATACAAATCTAGTATATAAGACTGAGTATAGAACTTTGAATCTTTCTGAGTTTGAATACAGAAGGAATGTGACCCTGTGTACTATTGCTTAAAGCATGATAGATATCAGATGGACGAAGAATTCTACAAACTATTTAATACTAAACTCTTCCCTTAACTTTATTCAATGCTAAATTTCCAATATCTTTGGATAGGTGCCACCCTTTTCAGAATGTAATAGCATCTGCCAACCTGGTTATGGGAAGAAAAAGAGAGAAGGAGAGAAATTTTGCTGCTATGATTGTGCTCCATGTCCAGATGGGATGGTCTCAAACGAGAAGGGTAGGACATGCTATTTCATGGTAGACCAGATTGCCCAAGTTACTGAAGTAAAATATGAGAGACTGTTTTGCAAGTTTGTTATAATTAACTTGGCACATTTTTTAAAATTATGTTGTTGTACATTGTTCTCAGTGTTCATTTAGGTACAGTTTCTTCATATTTCTGTAACAGTGGTACCTCGGGTTAAGTACTTAATTCGTTCTGGAGGTCTGTTCTTAACCTGAAACTGTTCTTAACCTGAAGCACCACCTTAGCTAATGGGGCCTCCTGCTGCCGCCGGAGCCCGATTTCTGTTCTCATCCTGAAGCAAAGTTCTTAACCCGAGGTACTATTTCTGGGTTAGCGGAGTCTGTAACCTGAAGCGTATGTAACCCAAAGTACCACTGTAGTCATCTTCAGGAAAATATTGTGCATATAATACATTTTAACACAAACAAATTCACAGCATAGTGTAATAATGGCTGAACCTGTGATTTAGAATCCTTAAAAGGAGCTTCCATTGATGGTATATTTAATTTCTGGTATTGAGATAGAAGAGGAATTTTGGATAAACCATGAAACTCAATCCAACCCATAATGGAAAAGCTTCTAGCTGAAGTCTCAGACACATTGCAAAAATCAATTGCTTTGTGTATGAGAAAGTATTCTGAAAAACACTTATGATCCAGAGAAAGAAATGCATACAGTGGAGACATTCTTACTAGGATCAAATGTCAAGGAGAAAGGGGACCTTGAGAAGTGATTATGATACTTAAGAAGTTTCCAGCAACTGAAGAGGAACTTGGGTTAAGAAGACATAAAAGAGAGAAAGTTCAAGTTTTGCAAAAGTTGTTCAGGATGATAGAAGGAGGCTTGCCCAAGACAAAATATCAAGTACCATGGGAATGCTTGTACATTTTTGTCACATTTCAATACACTAGAAAGTGGACTTATACTTGGAGGATAATGAATTGTTATTTTGAAATCATTCAGACCAAGCATGTGAGAGAAGAATCACATGGGACACAGTGTTATGGAAAACATGGGCAAGACTCAATACATATTGACAAGGGATGAGCACCCAGGCAGAAGCTATGGTGGACCATGTTGCTGGCTGTGTCCTTCCTTTCAGCTTGTGATCTGCCTTGGAACAAGAATGAGAAGTTATGAAAGTCTAAGTAGAGATAAAGTGGGAATCTATATAAAAAAATAAACTTATGCAGCACAGATCAGCCAAACTAGTACAACATGTAGGGATTAATATTTCAAACACAAACCAGTAATTACATAAGAATCACTATGAGCATCACATAAAGATTTTATGGTATTAACAAGAGGGCCAGTAAAAATGCCGTTCTTATTCAGGATTAAAAAATAAGGGATCAGGATTTTCTAGTATTAAAATGTATTGGGCAATAGTAATACTCAGAATCGACCCACTGAAATCAATCTATGTATTTATTTCATATTACTTAAGTCTATTTATTTCAGTGGGACTACTTTGAGTATGATTTGGTGGGATGGCACTCATTCGACAACCTGTAATTGCTGATTAATATATGGAATAAAGAACCTATGGTATTTAAAAGCAGGCTATGGGGGAATGCTTGTACATCTAGGACAAACATGCTGCTTCTGTTGAAAATTCCAGACTATGTGCAGGATTTGTAGGAATCTTGGGCAGAAAGGTATCAAAATTTGCATGGTGAAATATAATGTTTGGTGGACTGCTTCTGATACAGATTTTAATATTCGGAACTATTCTGGTTCAATATTTTGTTAACTTCTTTTCAGATGTAGAAAATTGTGCAAGTTGTGCAAAGGATCTATACCCAAACAAAGGCCAGGATCTATGCATTCCTAAGATACCAAACTTCTTAGCTTTTGATGAAGTGCTGACCATTGTTTCAACTTCCACTGCACTTTTATTGTCCCTGATCACAGCTCTGGTGCTGGGCATCTTCATTAAGCATCGGGATACAGCCATAGTCAAAGCCAACAACAGAAGCCTCACCTACATTCTCCTCATCTCCCTCCTCTTGTGTTTCCTCTGTTCTTTGTTGTTCATTGGAAAACCTAATAAGGTGACCTGCCTTCTCCGACAAACGGCTTTTGGCATCATCTTCTCTGTGGCCCTCTCTAGCATCTTGGCCAAAACTATATCAGTGGTTTTGGCATTCATGGCTACTAAGCCAGGATCCAGTATCAGGAAATGGGTGGGGAAAAGATTGGCTTACTCCATAGTCCTTTCCTGCTCTAAAACTCAAGTAGTGATATGTGCACTCTGGCTGACAATCTCTCCTCCATTCCCAGATTTGGACATGCACTCAATGAGGGAAGGAATTATATTTCTATGTAATGAAGGGTCAGTCCTCATGTTTTACTGTGTCTTGGGCTATATGGGTTTCCTGGCCATTGTCAGCTTCACTGTGGCCTTCTTAGCCAGGAAGTTGCCTGACAGTTTCAATGAAGCCAAGTTCATCACCTTCAGCATGTTGGTCTTCTGCAGCGTTTGGCTCTCCTTCATTCCAACGTACCTGAGCACCAGAGGAAAATACATGGTGGCTGTGGAGATCTTCTCCATCTTGGCTTCCAGTGCTGGATTACTGGCTTGCATCTTTTCCCCTAAATGCTACATTATTGTGATGAGGCCTGAGTTAAACAACAGAGAGCAATTGATACGGAGAAAGATATAAATGACAGAAGTTTTTTGGGGGTCTTAGGCTACCTGGCCTTGCTGACAATTAACAGTCTCATTGCACCTTTCCTAGTCAGAAAGTTGAAAAAAATGTAAATAATAGAAGGAATCATATTATCATTTATATTTTTGTTATTCCACATAGGAGCATATGTTTTTCATTTGAATTGGGACTATGTGAAGGATTGAAACTGTGGATATGATCCAACATCACTTACAGTAAGACATTTGAAGCAGATCAGTCTAGGCGCAGGAAAAATTCTGGAGAGCTTCAAAATAATCTACACATAGGGTGAACTAGTACCTCTACACTTCTTGAATCTCACACCTGAGTAGACACAGGATGAATTAAATGACTGGTTTGGCTTTAGGGAGTGCTCCAGGCACAGAAGGCTCTAAGATCTGAAGTATCTCTGAAAGAAAAAAAATCACACAAAGCATGAGACCTTTCTCTACATACCACAACTTTCTTTACACCAGGAATAGCCAATCTAATATGCTCCAGAAATTGTTGGACTAGAACTCCTATCAGCCTACCACTGACCATTATTATCAAGGATGAGGGTATCCATAGTGCAACAATATCCAGCGGGAACCATATTAGATGTTACTGATTTACACTAGTAGGGCAAGCCTTTCAGTGTACTGAATTACATTTCTTATCTGAGTGAAAGACTGGTGGCAGGGAGCTTCTCAACCATGTCAGATTGCCTCAGATCAGATGTGTTGTTTCTAAAGTGGTTAGACACTATTAACCAGTGTCCCTACCTCCTGATAATGTTAGAACTCTCTCCAGAATTGTTTCCAGTATGCCATTAGTATGATAGCAAACAATGTCCAATACATCTTGCATAGGTGGAAGAGTGTAGCAGCCCCCAGTTGTAGCAAGTTAGGCAAGTGGGGAAAGGATGGGGTGGGTTCAACTCTAAAAATATTCTTAGGAAGGGATTTTTAGGAAGTGGATTGATGCCTGCCCATAAGTGGGTATTATTATTGTTATTACTTGTGGATGTCAAGGATTGGCACGGAGTGGACTAGATGACCTGGCAGGTCCAATTCTAATCTTTAACTCTGTGATGTGACAAATACGATGTGACAAATTGTCATCCCCTACTGCTGATGCGCCATAGACTCCAAAAGCACTGCACAAGTGATTTTCTCCCCTGTAATTATTAAAATTACCATAATCAATTCTCCTGGCCAAAACTCCAGGGTGGAAAAAAGAATCAAAGAGCAAGTCTGACATGATTATAAATTCTTCAGTGCTCCATATACAGCTGTAGTAAGGGGGTGGGGAGACAGGCTGGGCTCTGTTACTTGTCAGTTATCAGTTTCCCTCTTTTAATCTATAAGTCTTGAATCAAATTATGTATTTGAGGCATGTATCTTATTTGTCACCCATGCCATTATATTGTGACAGAGTTTGAGTTAACAATAAGTTGGGCACATGTCTGTTTAAGTACTGTACCAAATTGACAGTGTCAACTGCCCCCAAATCTATCTTATTTGAAGCAGGTGGACCACAGTAATAATTGTAGAGGGAAATAGAGGAGTCTATGCATAGAAGGATGTTCCTCCTGCTGCTTCTGCTGCTCCCCAATATGGTGCCCCAAGTCCAAAGTGTTAAATGTACAACATTTCACCCTATTCATGTTCCACACGAGTGGCATGAGCCAGGTGACCTGGTCATTGGTGCAATAGCATCTCATATCTATTACATAGTCCCCAAATTTTCCTTCAAGAAACACCCTTTTCAAAGCTTCATTGGCATCCCAATGTAAGTAACCGGTACTTAAGGTTATTTTATTTATTGTTTATACATTATATCTGGCTAAAGAAAACTTTGATTGATTTGGCAGGGAAATAGCATTAGAACTTTAGTTTTTAAATGAATTGGGGGGGATTATTAGAAATCTCCATGAACATATGCTATACACATACTGTCAGTTAACATTAAGTGCTTTTTTAATCCAATGCTGTAAAGACAGAGTGAAAAGGGAGTAGGAGAAAGAGAAGGGGGATAGAATTTTTAAAAAGAGCCCTTCCACGTACAGCCAAGAAGTGAGGTACTAAGTTTTGCTTATGATACCAAAATGTTCAGGATAGAGAAAACAAACAAGGATTGTAAAGAGCTCCAAAACAATCTCTTCAAACTGGGTGCATGGGCATTGAAATGGCAAACCTAATTCACTGTAAGCAAGTATTAAGTGATGGACCTAAAATAGTAATTTCACTTCTATGCTCATGGGGTCTCAACTGGTTGTAAGAAATCATCAATAGATAGTTTCATGAAGATGTCAACAAAGTGTGCAGCAGCTGTAGAGAACACTTTGATATATTTTTTAAGAAACAGCAGTGTCTGAATATTGTCTTTAAAAAACCCCAATAATCCTTGCCAGCTGTGCTGCCTCTTTGTTGGCAGGCAGATTAAACTCTTATATATAGGTTATGTGCACTGTTTAATTTTTCCCATGAAATGGTAACTCACTTCATTTGCAGGGTGATGACAAAGTTTTACCAGCACATGCTGGCCTTCGTATTTGCTGTTTATGAAATCAATGAGAATCCCAGGATATTGCCCAATGTCTCCCTTGGGTTCCACAGCTATGATAGCTATTTTAATTCAAGAATGACATACCGAAACACTTTGGACCTGCTCTATAAATCGCATCACTTTCTTCCCAACTACAACTGTGTTATCCAGAAAAATGTAATAGGAGTCATTGGGGGACTTGGCTTTGATACTACCTGGTGCATGGCAAATGTGTTAGGCCTTTACAAGATTCCACAGGTAGAATATGGGTTTTGGAAAATGGAGATTTTGTACCATAATTCACTGTCATCATTTCCTTGCAGTAGGAATCTACTAATTCATAAATATGGAGTGTTAAATTGGAAGAAGGAAAAAGGGATGTAATATGTGGATATATTTGGGATGGGGGCGTAGTATGCATATCCAACAATGTGTGTAAGAAGGGTGATGTGTATTTAACAGATGTAATGAAAGATTGTTGCAAAGGTGCCAGGCTCATAAATGAGGCACCTAGATGGGTCCATATTACTTCAATCCTGAAAGGACTGCACTGGCTGCCTGTGAGCTACCAATCTCAATTTATGGCATTGATACTGGTGTAAAGGTAATGGTAAAGGGACCCCTGACCATTAGGTCCAGTCGTGGCCGACTCTGGGGTTGCGGTGCTCATCTTGCTTTATTGGCCGAGGGAGCCGGCGTTCAGCTGCTGGGTCATGTGGCCAGCATGACTAAGCCACTTCTGGAGAACCAGAGTAACACACGGAAACGCCATTTACCTTCCCGTCAGAGTGGTACCTATTTATCTACTTGCACTTTGACGTGCTTTCAAACTGCTAGGTTGGCAGGAGCTGGGACTGAGCAACAGGAGCTCACCCCGTCGTGGGGATTCGAACCGCTGACCTTCTGATCGGCAAGTCCTAGGCTCTGTGGTTTAACCCACAGCACCACCCACTTCCCATACTGGTGTACAAAGGATAAATAACTCAGGACACATTAACTAAGAATGTTCCTATGAAATTCCCTTCCTGGGGAAGTATGATGTTATTCAGCACTGTTCACTTTCAGATGCTAATTACAAACACTGTTTTATTGTTATTGTTCTTGCATTTGGCATTTCAGAGAGAGATACAGTGGGGCCAGTATTATGCTGTCATGCTGCATTGTTGGATTTCACTACAGTTGTTTTGAGTTTTGCTAAAAATGATTGGTATTGTATTTTTGTATTTTTGTGATATTTTATATGATGTGGTTTATTGTGGCCAGAGAACAATAACATATATAACCTTATGGAGATCTTCAGGATTTCCGAATACTGTAGATCTTCCTGGAGGAGTTCTTAGTAGATGGAGCACCAACCTCTCTCTACAATCACTATGAAGGTTACAGAGCAAAAGAACATGATCAATAGTTTCTGTTGCTCCACCTCCATCTTGGAGTTTCTCTCAATCCACTTAGCAGTACATTTAATAGGACAATGATAAATGCTGCTCTCTATCAATGTGTACAAGCATAGCTGTGTTGATGCCATAATAACAATACTAAATATCTGCAGAAACAATTGAGCAAGGTTCTCTGTGTTTTTATATATAAACTGAGGTTGCTGCTTTCCCTAAACTTAGCACATTTCGATTATATAGGATTTCTATTTCTATTCAAAGAAACTGGAATAGCATGAGTTCTTGTTTCCATTTGGAAAGTGTTGGCTTTTCTCTTTTTCAGATTTCATATGGCTCATTTGAACCAGCCATAAATCATCAAACCAAGTTCCCTTCTTTTTACCGCATGGTCCCCAATGAAGACCTTCAGTATCAGGGAATTATCCAGTTACTTCTGCATTTCAGGTGGAAATGGGTTGGGCTCATCACTCCAGCTAATGATGCCGGAGAGCGCTTCTTAGAGACAATTGAACCAATGCTTTTCAAGAATGGAATCTGTTCAGAATTCACAGAACGAGTCGAACCAAATATGCATTATTCTGGTAACATGCTAGAAAAAAGGGTTTTGTTACCAAATTTCATGAAGAGCAAAGCCAACACAGTTCTTATATATGGAGAAAGTCTATCTATTATATGGTTGTCAAGTGCTATAAAGACAATGGAGGTAGCTGAGCTACTACTTTCTCCTAAGAAGTTACAGGCAGGAAAAGTATGGATTACAACAGCCCAAATTGATTTCATATTATATGTCCTTCAAAAATTTGCTTATTTTAATACACAAATGTTCCATGGTGCTATCTCCTTTGCGATTCACTCCAAGGAGATTCACAACTTTCAAGACTTTCTTCAGGACATATATCCTGATTGGATGGGGAGAAATGGTTTTATCAAAGATTTCTGGGAACATGCGTTCAGTTGCTTAGTTTCAAACTCCAGTCTCTTAAAAGTAATTCGTGCCGCATGTACTGGAGAGGAAATGCTGGAGAGCCTCCCTGCACCAGTTTTTGAAATGAGCATGACTGGTCACAGCTACAGTATCTATAATGCTGTCTATGCTTTGGCACATGCCTTGAATGGCATGAACTTGGCTGGAGCCATCCGCAAAGGTGCTGGGGGAAGACTTGCCCTGCGATATGTAGAACCTTGGCAGGTAGGGTTTCCTCTTACAAAGTATTCATTTTGCAAATTGTTTAGTGTTGTGCACTGTGCTGATTTGTTATGTGAACTAGCATTTAATTATAAGTAAAGAAATAAAAGAATAAAATTAGGAAGTTTGTCACAAATGTGGGAATTGGGATATTTTTAAAAATACATATACTGAATGGAAAAATTGACAAGTGGGATGCCATAGGATACTGTCCTGGGCCTGTTGTTGTTCAACGTCTTTATAAATGACTTGGATGAAGGAATTAAAGGGATGTTCATCAAATTTGCAGATGGCACCTATCTGGGAGGCGTAGCTAATGCCACAGAAGACAGAATCAAGATTCAATGTGTTCTTAACAGATTGGCGAACTGGGCCCAAACTAACAAAATGAGTTTCAACCAGGCGATTGTAAGGTTCTGCCCTTAGGCATGAAGAACCAGCTGCACAAATATAAGATGGGGGACACCTGGCTTACTAGCAGTACATGTGAAAAGGATCTAGGAATATTGGTGGACCAAAAGGATAACATGAATCAACAGTGTGGTGTAGCGGGGGGACGGGGACCCTGATGCTATTCTAGGCTACATCAGCAGATGTATAGTGTCAAGGGGGGGGGGGAATGGTACCACTCTATTCTGCCTTGGTCAGACCACACCTGGAATACTGTATCCAGTTCTGAACACCACAATTTAAGAGGGCTATTGACAAGCTGGAATGTTTGCAGAAGAGGGAAACCAAGATGATCAAGGGTCTTGAAACCCAGCCTTATGAAGAAGAGTTGAAGGATCTGGATACGTTTAGTCTGGAAAAGAGGAGAGTGAGAGGAGATGTGATAGCCGTCTTCTAGTATTTTAAAGGCTGTCACATGGAAGATTGAGCAAACTTGTTTCTTCTGCTCTGGAGGTAGAACTCGATACAAGAAAGGAGATTCTGTCTAAATATCAGGAAGAACTTTCTGACAGAGCTGTTCAACAGTGGAATGGACTCCCTTGGGTGCTTATGGATTCTCCTTTCTTGGAGGTTTTTAAGCAGAGGTTAAATAGCCATCTGTCATTGGTGCTTTATTTGAGCTTCCTGTGTTGCAGGGGGTTGGACTGGATGACCCTTGTGGTCATTCCAAGACTTTAGATGACACAGGTTTTTATAACTACAGCTAACTCACATTTTACATGGGGTTTACAATCCTCACCATTCCACGTATAAGCAAAATCACGTAAGGCTAGAACAACCTCTAGAAAACTATTAAAAAGCCATCTTATAAATGTTGGGATTTTTGACTACGTGCAATCTGCAGCATCCCACAGAAGCATTTAAGGAGTTCGCCAAAGGCCAAAAAGAGTGAGCAGAGGGAGTTATTCTGCCTAGAGATATGGGACCTTGGATATAACTCTGCTTTTGGTTGAGGTCTCTACATAGGCATGATGACTCATGACCTTCCTGGTTGGTTGGTTGGTTGGTTGGTTGGTTGGTTGGTCAGTGTGTGTTTTGAGAGTCATTTGGAGTTTGTTCAGTGAGAGAGTTAAGATCCATGTCTGTATCCTGTATATATGTTACTTGTGAGTCTGTTGTAAATAATAAACACCTATAAGTAACCAAGTTACTGGTAGCAGCATCTTGTTCCTGCTTCATCCTACCTGCCTGCAACTGATTGCTTCTGGAAGTCTGTGTATGCTCTGCTATATTCGACTGGGTCTGGCTAAGATCCTGCAACAGGTTAAAGTTGTGAAACATCAATAATAAATTGCTGCACTTACTGCTGAGGGACAAATGTAGCTCTTCATGTTCCTCCTCATCTCCCTCACTTCATATGATATAAGCACCAAGGCAGTTGGCCAGTAGCCAGAAGTGCTTGGCACAGTGTTTGTTTTCACCGTCTCCATCTGCAGATGCAGCCTTGTCTGTCATTCAGATATTCTTCAGGTTTAATGGCTCTTCAAGCCATTAAGCCAACCTGGGCTTAAATGACCTTGGCAGGCTGGTGGATGATTTGAAATGGTCATTGAAGCTTGGATGCTACCATCCAAATAAACACATTTCCAGTTTATGTCTTCCAGACACAAGTTCAGCGCCTCTTCTTCCTTCACCAAGGTCTTGTCCTGCACCTGGCTGTCACCTTTGCAGTCAGTGCTGGACTTGCTGCCACAGACCCATTCATCTCCTTCTCATGCACCTTGATGGCATGGATACTGGATTTGTTGTGGCCAATTTTGCATACCCCCAGCACACACAGGCATGCCATCCCTCAAGCAGTCAAGTACAGCTAACGTCTCTTCCAGTGCAGGAATCACCTTCCACTTCTTTGTTTTCTCAGCAGCTAATGGTGATGACAATGATGCCTTGTGTTTGGGGACTCTTCTGCAGTCTGAAGCTCTGCCAACCACCTTCTCTACATTACAAACCCCTCAGTTGTCTCTCCAACCCTCACCAACTCCCTCTGCCACACTTTATACTCTTCTGTTGTCACTCCACACACACACACACACACACACACACACACGAGTCTTTCTAGCCTCTGCATATCACCCTCTTGAATTGCATCTTCAGCACTCCAACCTCCTCAATTGTCTCCAAACCCCTACGCCATGGGTAGGCAATCGCCTTCTAAATCCGGCCCACAGATGGTCCAGGAATCAGCATGTTTTTACATGAGTAGAATGTGTCCTTTTAGTTAAAATGCATTTCTGGGTTATTTGTGGGGCCTGCCTGGTGTTTTTACAGGAGTAGACTGCGTGCTTTTATTTAAAATGCATCTCTGTGTTATTTGTGGGACATAGGAATTCGTTCATTTTTTTAGTTTTATTTTTCAAAATATAGTCTGGCCCCCCACAAGGTCTGAGGGACAGTGGACCAGCCCCCTGCTGAAAAAGTTTGCTGACCCCTGCCCTATGCAAGTCTCTCTGAACTCCTCCTATCACTCTCTCCAACCACCTCTTCTGCACTCAAACACCCTCATGAAAGCTGCTAAGGACTGCTGGCCATTTTTTCCTGCTCACGCACTCACTCACTCACTCCCCCTTCATTCCATTTTCTTACCCCTCCCCCCGTGTGCACACCATTTTTAAACAAATATTTTTCACACCAGACGCATGAAGCTGCAAGTGTGTATGTTAAATTAGTGTAAGTGGGAGTTAACAGGTATTAACTCTTAAAGTACAGGTAAGTAACAGCAGCTATCAAAAGAGTTAGAGCTACCTACAACTGTTCCAAAAATTCAACAGGCATAAATTAGACATTTTTTAAAAAAATGGTGTGTGTGTGTGTGTGGGTGTGTGGGTGTAGGGTGCTATCAGAAATCCTAACCATATTTCAGTGGGGGTAGAATTTTTTAAAGAAATGTGTATGGGAACTTGCCTAGCTATTTCCCCTCTCGGTGTCTCTGAACAGCATGAATTGGCCAAGTGAAGTGCTTGTCAAACTGTGTCAAATTATACCCTTGCGACATTCTGTAGTTTGTCAGTGCCTGTCGGAGTGTCCATGGAAATGCTTTATAGACCTTTCAATTCTCTTCCCACTTAGCTCCACTCATTCCTGCAGAGAATCTCATTCAACAACAGCGCTGGGGATGAAATCACATTAAATGAATATGGAGAGTTAGCAGCTGGCTTTGATATTACCAACTTGGTCACTTTCCCAAATCATTCCTACGTCAGAGTCAAAGTGGGAAGGCTGGATCCTCGCGCCCCTCCTGGCAAACAGCTCACCATTAATGAAAACAGAATCAAATGGCACAGGCGCTTCACTAAGGTATGGAAATAAATGCACAGTGGCTGAAATGCCATAATATGTGGTGACCCACAAAATGGGTTGCAACAAAAGCACTTCACACATTGTTAACTTTGATATTCACTATTAAAATATAGGCTTAAAAAAGAGGATTCCCTATCTAGATGGATAGTACTTGGTTGGTTGGTTGGTTGGTTGGTTGGTTGGCTGGATGGATGGTTGGTTGGATGGCTGGCATCCATCTGTCTCAGGAGACAGTGGAGAAGTGCACCTTTCGGGGTGAGGTCAAACTTTTTGAAGGCTACAGCACCAGGTGTGCCTGTAGAGACCAATGTGAGAGAGATAGTTTAATGGTGAGATACTCTATTTGAATGACTTTTCCTGTATGTTAGCACTTTCAGCTTCTGAGGCCCTCTTTCTTGGTCTGCTGTTTTGTTGGTGGCACTTTTCTTGTACATGATATTATATTGAATGTGATACTGACATTATAAGCCATCAAGGAGAAAACATTGCCGTTTAAGAAATGCTGTAAGGTCTACCAGTACTGTGGTACCTGGGGTTACAGACGCTTCAGGTTACAGACTCCACTAACCCAGAAATAGTACCTCGGGTTAATAACTTTGCTTCAGGATGAGAACAGAAATCATGCAGCAGTGACCTGGCAGCAGTGGGAGGCCCCATTAGCTAAAGTGGTACCTCAGGTTAAGAACAGTTTCAGGTTAAGAATGGACCTCCGGAACAAATTAAGTTCTTAACCCAAGGTACCATTGTACATGAACGGATGACCCACAATACCAAAAAGAGCAACATGCACAGAAAACATCTCACATAAAGGAGGACCAATGACTACCAGAGAGTCCACAATTGTCCAGCATTCTTGTTCGTGAAATTACTGAAGCAAAGGCTACACTAGTTGTATCGTTGTTTGGGCTGAGAATGAACATTATAATCTTCTTGAGTTTGTATGATTCTAAGTTTGGGATGCATACATCTTGAGACAGTTGTAGCTGGTGAGTAAGCCTAAGGTGGGCATAAGCACTCCTAGCCACCAAAAAGAAACGTAGAAACGCCTGCTTCAGAAGGAGTGCAACCCCTCCCATAACAGGTTTTGCACATAATTCCCAAGCAGGAGTGCCAAGCTTGGCTCCACAACCATGGGTGCCCAGGGCTGTGGGTGTCATGCAGCATGAATAGCCCTGGCACCAAAATTTGTGGGTGCCCAGCCCCTTCAAGGGGGATTTTGTGGGTGCTAGGACCAACCCAGAGTTGGCACCTATGTTCCCAAGCATGAGAAACACCCACCCAAAGTACTTCTCTCTTATAAGGATTCAACCACCACCCAATCCATCACTCCCTCCAGACACCTGGCCAGTACCTTCACCACCTCCTCTCTTTCCAATCTAGTGAAGAGATAGAGCTGCAGATCATCAGCATACAGATGACACTGTGTTCCGGATCCTAGGATATGATTCTGAAGAGTTTCATACAGTTATAATAAATGGCAACAAAACACAGTATAGGTCCTAAAGGGACACCAAAGCCCCAAAGCCATGGCATGGTTCCCTAGTACTAGTTTCTCAGATTGACCATGCAGGTAGGAACAGAACCACTGTAATGGGGTATGTTTAATTGCCATCTCCTTGAGTCACAACAAAGAACATATATAAAATCCTTAGAGAAAATGCAGTTAGGTTGTGAGGTGAGATTAGACTGAATTCTGGTGCAGCTCAAATGGTGGATGGTCTAGGTATGAATATTGCAGTCGTGTTGAGTTTGTACAATGATTAGAGGAGCAGCTCTTTACCACACTGTATGTGACACCTGTGCACCTATGGATCATATATTTCACACTATTAGTCCTCATATTTACTGTTAAATCACCTGATATTGGATATTACATTGATCCCCCAAAACATTTATCTTTTCCTACCTCTTTGGATAGGTGCCACCCCCTTCTATATGTAATGACATCTGCCATTCTGGATACGGGAAGAAAAAGAAGGAGGGGAAGAAGTTTTGCTGCTATGATTGTGATCAATGTCCAGAAGGAATGATCTCAAATGAGAAAGGTGGATAATGTCATCTTAAGACAATACCAAACAATGCAATTTATTTTAGTAAACTCTGGGTTCTTCAGCAATTTTGTTGTCATTAATCTACTGGAGGAGGGAAGGCTTAAAATATGGCTTGACGTGTTGTTTTCATTGTTCATAGATAACATCAATATAATTTTATCTTTAAAATATCTTGAAGAAATTATTTTAAAATGGGAGGTAATATATTTTACCTCCATCTTCTATAAAGTTTTGGGGGAATATAAGTGGTGGTTTCTCCTCTAAGAACAAGGTTGTTTGATGAGAAGGTGAAAGTCTCATTAAAGTCACCTTTCTGGGCCCCAGAGATTTCAGCTGTAATGTACTCATTTTTATATGACTTTAGTATATGACTTTAGAAAAAGGAGGGAAGGGTTATAAAAGCAGATGTCCTTCATGAAAAAAAAATATTCCAGATTTAATACATGACCTTTATTTTTTCTTAATCTAAGGCAGTGGTTCCTAATTGGTGGTCTGTGTACCTCATGGAGTCCGCATAGCCAACACAGGGTGTCTGTGGCACCATATGCACAATAAAAACTACTAGTGATATACCAAAAAGTAGGGGGTCCATGTTTGACTTTTGAAAAACAGGGGGTCCACAGTACTTAGCTAATTAGGAACCGCTGATCCAGGGTAAAAGCATTTGGGCTGAAAGTTTTGAAACATTTTGAAATGGAAAACACAATGCTAGATAGACTAATGGTGAGGAAATTCTTAAGAATAGTATTGGTTGCTTCAAATTGTCATGCATTGTTTGTTTGTTTTCAGACATGGAAACATGTGTCAGTTGCCCAGCAGATCAATATCCAAACAAAGACCAGGATCTATGCATTCCTAAGATTCCAAACTTCTTAGCTTTTCATGAAACGTTGGCCATTGTTTCAGCTACCTCTATACTTCTATTCTCTCTGATCACAATTCTGATGCTCAGCATCTTCATTAAACATCGGGATACAGCCATCGTCAAAGCCAACAACAGAAGCCTCACCTATATTCTCCTCATCTCCCTCTTCCTGTGTTTCCTCTGCTCTTTGTTGTTCATTGGAAAACCTAATAAGGTGACCTGCCTTCTTCGACAAACCACTTTTGGCATTGTCTTCTCTGTGGCCCTCTCTAGCATCTTAGCCAAAACCATACTAGTGGTTTTGGCATTCATGGCTACCAAACCAGGATCCAGGATCCGGAGATGGGTAGGAAAAGAACTTACTTATTCCATTGTCCTTTCCTCCTCTATGGTTCAAGTAGGAATCTGTGCCTTCTGGCTTGGAGCCTCTCCCCCTTTCCCAGATTTGGATACACACTCAATGAATGAAGAAATTGTAGTGTTATGTAATGAAGGGTCAATCCTGATGTTCTATTGTGTTTTGGGCTACCTGGGCTTCCTGGCCACTGTCAGTTTCACTGTGGCCTTCTTAGCCAGGAAGTTGCCTGACAGTTTCAATGAGGCCAAGTTCATCACCTTCAGCATGCTGGTCTTTTGCAGTGTTTGGCTCTCCTTTATTCCAACTTACCTGAGCACCAGAGGAAAATACATGGTGGCTGTGGAGATCTTCTCCATCTTGGCTTCCAGTACTGGTTTGTTGGCTTGCCTCTTTTTCCCAAAATGCTACATTATTGTGGTGAGACCTGACCTTAACAACAGACAGCAGCTGACACAAAAGAAGTATAAATGACAGAATATTTTGTGGTTCTTTTGGGTCTTGGGCTATGTGGATTTGCTTGTAGGTATCATTTCCCCTGTATTTTTCAAAGCAGGAAATTACCAGAAAATTTTCTTCCCCATCCTACCTTCTGCATCTCCATAGCTGTCCCACATTTTTGTCAAGGGGCTCTTTCTTTCCTGGGCAAGTCTGGGGAGAACATAGGTAGTTGTGGAGAGAGGAGAGGGAGAGAAACACAGTAATATTGCCTGATACTGAGAGCAGTTGTCTATCTAGAAGGATTGTGCGATGGATTTGGCAGTCCTGAGCCAAGTTGGGTCTATTTGGAAGGAGTTTGGCATCAGTCAAGATGAACTGGAATGGCTATGGATCACTCCTGGTCAACTTAGATGCTCCAGAATTATCTGTGGCTTGCAGTGAATCAGACAGGAAGTGAACATAGGCATCAGGCTAGAGAATTTTGATGTGGTCTAGCCCTAACTGAATGTGTCTTCCCAGGTAAATGTAGGAGACTGATTGCTTGATTCTGCTTCCCACCTGATAACCCACCCCACAGCATCCCTGCCTTCTTTAAACAGCTATTAAGTAGAGGCAGAGGTCCTGTATGGCGCTTCATCAAAAACAGCTTCCCCACAAATAAGTTGTTTGCAAAAGAGCACCCTTCAGAATTGAAACACCACCATCCCAGCTCTCAATCCTGAATACGAAAGAGATGCAAATTCTTCGCCCCATTTCCCTCCCAGCCATATGCTTAATTAAAGCTTTTTACACAAATTAAGCATTAGGTCAGTTCTTGAACTAAATCAGGACTGGATCTGAGATAGTGACAGAGGAGTTTCCTCAGGCCTTGCTGAGTGATCACTGTGTGTGGCTGGCAACTGGCTCAGGAGATGGGAGAGTTGAAATGCTCTCATCAATCCTCTTCACCAGGCAGACCTCATTGGTGTTGGATAATTTGTTGGATAATTTGTTCTGGTTGCAGATTCTATCGTTGTTATATGTCAATAAATATAACATGTTACCAGTGTTTCTTCTCTCGAGTTTTCTTGGGCAAATGACACTATGTTAATTACCAAGCTTACCATGCCCCCTATATAAACAAATTATTTGAAGGAATGAATGACAATTTCATGGGGACAGTAGTTCTATTAAATCATGGGTCATGTTTTGTGTGGTGCATTTTGAAGCCTCTGTGCTTATTCATTTATATTATTCATAACATCTTGATGATCACCAACCCCCACGGCACCTCAATAGCCAATTGAAGCAGAGCATTTAAAAGTGCTCCAAACTGGAAATCACATGGTCACTCCATGAGAAATTCTAGGTGCAAAAACACACCTCTAACTCATTTTAAAACTGGGACATCAACATTTCTAGAATTTCATACTTGGATTGACAGGGGGCTGGGAAGGGAGAAAGGAAATGACTCACCTTGCCATAGATACTGCTGCAGGCTCAGAGGGCTCTTGTTGTTGTTTAGTCGTTTAGTTGTGTCTGACTCTTCGTGACCCCATGGACCAGAGCACGCCAGGCACTCCTGTCTTCCACTGCCTCCCACAGTTTGGTCAAACTCATGCTGGTAGCTTCGAGAACACTATCCAACCATCTCATCCTCTGTTGTCCTCTTCTCCTTGTGCCCTCCATCTTTCCCAATATCAGGGTCTTTTCCAATGAGTCTTCTCTTCTCATGAAGTGGCCAAAGTATTGGAGCCTCAGCTTCACGATCTGTCCTTCCAGTGAGCACTCAGGGCTGATTTCCTGAAGAATGGATAGGTTTGATCTTTTCACAGTCCATGGGACTCTCAAGAGTCTCAAGAGGGCTCTAATACTTGACAAAGCCTTGAAAGTTAAAGATCACACCAGACATGAGGCATTTTCTATAGCTCAAACCTTCCTTACACCAAGGCTTTACAATCTGTGCATCTCCAGATGTTGCAGGACCACAGCTTCCATCAGCTTGAAATTGACCATTATTATCAAGGATGGTAGAAGCTATAGTCCAGAAACATCTAGATGGTGCAACATTGCCTATCACTGCCTTACACTGATGGGCCACCCTGACAGCCTTCAGAATTACCACCTCTTACCAGAGTAAGAAAGGGATGGCACAGACATCCCCAAGAATGTCACTCTCCTTCAAACAATATATATGTGCTCTTTCCAAAGTAGCTAGACTGTATTATCCAGGGTCCCTAGATGGTTTGCACCCTTTCCATCATTGTTCCCAAGATCCAGTAAGTGTCACAGAGTGGAGGCACCCCTAGCCATAGAAAATTAGACAAGTGGGGAAAGGATGAGGTTGGCTTATCTCTAAAAAATATTTTGCCCAATATGGGGCTTGAACTCATGACTCTGAGAGTATGCTCTACCAACTGAGCTATCCTAGCAGTTTTTAGATGATGCCAGAGAGATTCCCATGTATGCCACATTGCTTCAAACAGTACATATGTGTTGTTTCTAAAGTGTCTAGACTGCATTAGGCGTACATTTGGATATGGTTAGGACTCTCTCCTGCATTGTACCAAAGATCCAGTTAGTGGGGTGGATAGCAATGTCTGATCAGTGTCACCTTGCTGGGGAGGGCGGGATATAAATAAATTTATTATTATTATTATTATTATTATTATTATTAGAGACGCAGGTGGCGCTGTGGGTTAAAGCCTCAGCGCCTAGGACTTGCCGATCGAAAGGTCTGCGGTTCGAATCCCTGCGGCAGGGTGCGCTCCCGCTGCTCGGTCCCAGCGCCTGCCAACCTAGCAGTTCGAAAGCACCTCCGGGTGCAAGTAGATAAATAGGGACCGCTTACCAGCGGGAAGGTAAACGGCGTTTCCGTGTGCGGCTCTGGCTCGCCAGAGCAGCGATGTCACGCTGGCCACGTGACCCGGAAGTGTCTCCGGACAGCGCTGGCCCCTGGCCTCTTGAGTGAGATGGGCGCACAACCCCAGAGTCTGTCAAGACTGGCCCGTACGGGCAGGGGTACCTTTACCTTTACCTTTTAGGAGGCCCCAGCAAGGTATTCTAGGAAGAGGTGGTGTTTTGTTTGGGTTTGGGGTTTTTTTTTTTTAGTTATGGGTGTCCTGCATTAGCAAGCATATTGGGCAAGATGGCCTTAGAGATCCCTTCCTAACCTTTGATTCTGTGATGCGGCAGATATGTTTACTTCGGCAGTTCTCCTCCTGGTGATGCAACATAGAGTCCAACAACATTGCAAAAGTGATTATCTCCCCTGTAATTATTAAAATTATTATAATCAATTCACCCGGCAAAGCTCCAGAAGGCAGAATGGGAATTAAAAAATGAAAACGTAAATCTGAAATGATTTAAAGCACCCCGGTGTTCCAAAAACAGCTACGGTAAGGGAGGAGAGGTGAGGCCAGGATCTGTCATTTCAGAGAGTTTTGCTTTTCATTGTATCAATTAGATCTCAAATCTAATTCGATCAATTTTTTTGACATTATTGAAGTTATTGAAGTTAATGAAAAGGTCAAGTACTGAATTGCCAGAGTTGGCTGCCATCAAATCCATCCTGTTCAAGTCAGACTGATGATAGTAACAATATTGTAGAGAGGCAAAGGAGAGTCCATGTGCAGAAGGATATTTGAGATCAGGATGTTGTTGCTGCTGCTTCTCCTGCTGCTTCCCAATATGGTGCCCCAAGTGCACACTGTTGTTTGCAGCAGAAATAACCCTGTGCATATTCCACATGAGTGGTATGAACAAGGGGACCTTATCATTGGTGGGATAGCATCTCATATCTTTTACATGTACCCCAAGCTTTCCTTCAATATACATCCTTCTCGTGTCTTTATTGATCTCCCAGTGTAAGTAAAATGTCCTTAACATTATTTTATTTGTTATTAATACATTGATATCTGGATATCTGACAGAAAAGTACTTTGATTGCTTTGGGGAAAAGTTTTACATTTTAAAAAAACAAAAACAAATGGACATTTTCTATAAGAAATATCCATGCACATACTGTAGGCTATGCCTAAACTGTTAATTAGACATCAGAAAACATTCACCTTCACCAATTCTGGAAAGATAAAGAGAAAGGAGAGTAGGAGAAAGAGAAAGTGGGTAAGATGATATAAGAACTGCTCTCCAACATACAGCCAAGCAGTTAGCCAGTCATGTTTGCTGATGATTCTAAAATGTTTAGTTATTAAAAAATAACACAGATTGCAAAGCACTCCAAAATAATCTCTGCATACTGGTTGCATGAGCAGTAAAATGGAAAGGCAATTCAATTTAAGCAAGTGTAAAGTGAGGCTTATTCCAAGCTAAAAATATATATTACCGTATTTTTTGCTCTATAAGACTCACTTTTTCCCTCCTAAAAAGTAAGGGGAAATGTGTGTGCGTCTTATGGAGCGAATGCAGGCTGGGTAATTTTACTTATATACCTATGGCATCTGAACTAGTGGTGAATGACCAGGAATGAAACCTTGGGTCATAGCAGATAACACAGTGAAAATGTGGACACAGGGTGCAACTGTGCTAGAATTCTATTCTAGCAAACATCACTTAAGGAACTGCCAATATCATAATGCAGTTAAACTAATCTATGGTGTGACCTACACTTGGTACACTATGTACAGTTCTGGTCAATTCACCTAAGTAGGGATGGTGTAGAGCTGGAAAAAGCTCACCCGAGGCCCTTCTTCATGTGCTTCCTCCATGAGAGGTCTGGAGGGTGGCAACACAACAATGGGGCTTTTTGCTCCCCACTTATGAAATTCTCTCCCCAGGCGGGCTCAGCTGCCACCTTCATTACATATTGTCCGAGCTGCCTCTAGGTCCCAGCTCACAGAGGACCAACGCTAGGCTGTAGTAATGTACAAAAGTCTTTATTGAAGTTCAGTTTCCATTTCAAAGCCACAGCGTGCAGCCCTACGTCTTAAACCCTAGATCGGCGAAGTCCCGTCTGAGTCTCCTCCCCTCTGACACCAGTTTAAGATCCTAGCCCTGCTCCACCTTTTCCGCTGCTCTCTCCTCCTCTGGGTCCTCCTTCCCGCTGGGGCATTGCCCTTTCTGGACTCTTCCGACGCTGAGTCACTTAGCTCCTCCCCCTGCCTCCGGCGGGCTTTAGGACCCGGTTCCCAATCCTCATTCTCTGCTGTCCTGCGCTCCTGTACATTTGAACTTGCCTCTCGCGCCAACCCAGTGACCTTTCTCCTAACCGTTACACTACTTCTGTCACTGCTCCCCTCTTCCGTGATACTGGCCGGATCTGACCTCCCCTCCGTTGTCCGACTCTCCGATGGAGGCCTCGTCTTCTCTCCCTGGTGGGGAATGCACTGGCCCCGATACTTGGGACTCTTCCCCCCCACTCTGCTCTGGTGGGGAAGCTGGTCCTGATTTCCAACTACTGCTCTGGGAGTCCCTGCTGCCCCCTTGCTCCTGGGGCGTTCCCCTTGGGAACCCCCTACCCCTGGCCACTGGCGCCCCCTTCTGTGAATTTTCCGATTCGCTGGAGAGGCTCATGGAATCCCTCGGGCCACTGTCCTCTTCTCCTACGCTCCCCTCGGATTCTTCTCCTTCGCTCTCCATTTCCTCTCTTCCCTTTGCCTCTGCTCCTGAGCCCCTGACACATATCTTTAAGCACCAGGCAAAAACATTCTCTTCTCCCAGGCCTTTGGCTAATTGAACAATCTATGCCGTTTTAAACTGGGGCACTGTTTTTAGCTCATACTATGCTATATATTTCATGTTTTTTATTGTAAACCGCCATATGATCCTCAGATGAAGGGTGATTAATAATAATACTAATAATAATAATACATGACTAAACTGGCAGGATGTACCCTCTCCTTTCAGTTCTAGATTTTATGCTCTGTTTAATTCTCCCATAAAATAATAAGGCACTTTATTTGCAGAGTGACGACCAAGTCCTACCAACACCTCCTTGCCTTGGTGTTTGCCATTGATGAGATCAACGAGAATCCCAAGATCTTGCCCAATGTCACTCTTGGATTCCACATCTATGATAGCTATTCTGATTCAAAGATGGCCTACCGAACCACTCTGGATCTGCTCTTTAAATCGCGTCGCTTTCTCCCCAACTACATATGTAGCATCCAGAAAAATGTAGTAGGAGTCATTGGGGGATTTGGCTCTGAGACTTCTTTGTGCATGGCAGACATCTTAGGCCTTTACAAGATTCCACAGGTAGAATATGGGAATTAAAATAATAATAATGAAATTTCACACAATAATAAACTCTCCCCCTCTCCTTCCACTAGAAACCTGCTGACTCATGAATATGGACAGGTAAAAAGGGAAGAGTAAAAGAGACTGCAATATATAAATATATTAGGGAGGTATAACGTGGGTGTCCAACAATGCGTGTGAGAAGGGCAATGTTCCAAAGAACATGTGTTTAATGCATATAATGTAAGATTGCACGAAAATTTCCAAGCATTGGTGGCAATGGAAAGATGAAATATAGAAAAGAGACTTCCTTGGAAGCAAAATCCAGGTTTGGGGCAAGTACTCTTTGATGAGAGAATCCCGGCAGAGATTTTAAACCACAAAACATGCTGCACAGTAACACACAGAAATATAAGCTTGTAGACCTTTAATATATGTCATTGTAGTTCCAGAATATTCCCCTCCCCCCCCCTGCATAGAAAAAGAACTCACATTTGTTAAATTAAAAATGGTTTACTTATAAACCCTCTGAAGGTCAGGTTTGTGTGCTTTTCCATACATCAGTCAGAAAACACAGGCTTAGTTACAGTTGTGAAAGTTTCTTAAATTGGTATGGCCTGTTAGAGTCATGCAGTGTGAGCTTGGAGCAACCAGCTCAGACCTCTCTACATGCCAAGCTTCTCTGGGAGACTGAAGGACAACAATAGGCTTGATTACCATCCTCCAGAGGTAAAGGAGTGACCCAGCTAAACCTGGCAGGACAGCTTACTCTGTGACATTAACTCCTCCATGCATGATATGTATGTGTGGTTTATTGTCTACTTGTTTGGTTGTGAGTCGCTTTGGGTTGCCCCAGGCAAGAAAAATCAACTGACAAATTTAATAAATAATAAAAAACCAAGAATGTCTCTCCCGGAGAATTATGAAATTCCCTTCCTGGGGCAAGTATGACATTATTCAGAATTGTTGACTTTCAGAGGTTAATGGAAAACTGTATTTTGTGCCATTCTGCTGCATTATGTGAATTCATGTTTGTTGCTTTTAATTTTTGCAGAGAATGATGGTGATGCTTTTTTTTGTACAGTAGTACCTTGGATTAAAAAACACCTTGGGTTACAAACACTTTGTGTTACAGACTCCGCTAACCCGGAAGTAGTACCTCAGGTTAAGAACTTTACCTCAGGATGAGAATGGAAATCGGCAGGCTCCATTAGCTAAAGTGGTACCTCAAGTTAAAAACGGACCTCCGGAATGAATTAAGTTTGCAACCAAACGTACCACTGTATTTTACTGATATTTTATATGGTTTATTGTGGTAAAAGACCAAAACCATACATACTGTTCCAGAGATCTTCCAGAGTTCCCGGAAGATCTTCCCAGGAGAGCTCATAGTAGATGGAGTATCAACTTCTCTCTACAATCACTATAAGGGTTACAGAACAGAAGAAGAGGATCAGCGGTTTCTATTGCTCCAGCTCCACACGAACGTTTTGTTGAATCATACGCTTAGCGGTGCCAAAAGCAGTACAATGATAAATACTCCAAATACTTAGAGACAATCAATGTGTACAAATGTGATGACTCAATAATATTAAGAATGAATAGCTTCAGAAATTATTGAGCACAATTATTTGTCTGCATTTTTCTATGTCCCTAAAAAGAGTACATTTTAGTATATAGGATTTATTATTATTACTACTACTACTACTACTACTACTACTACTACTACTAGAATTTATATACTGCCTTATACCCGGAGCTCTCAGGGCAGTTCACAGAAAAGATCAACATAAAAACCACTATATAGAGAGAGTGGCAAGTGAAATATCTAGCAAGGAATGACTGTTAATAGCTTGCCTCAAATTGTGGGGAATAGTAGCTAAAGCACATTCTGACAATCTTCCCAATAAACAGATACTTATCTGGAGGTAATTGGAATGTTTACAACACTTACAACACTTATATTCAGATAAACGTGTTGTGAGTTCTTGTTTCCACTTGGACAGTTTGGTTTTTCTTTTTTTCAGATTTCATATGGTTCATTTGAATCAGTCATGAATGAACAAATCAAATTCCCTTCCTTTTACCGCATGGTCCCCAATGAAGGACTTCAGTATCAAGGAATTATCCAGTTACTTTTGTATTTTGGATGGAAATGGGTTGGACTTCTCACTCCAGATAATGAAGCTGGAGAACATTTCTTGCGGGCAATTGAACCAATGCTTTACAAGAATCGGATCTGTTCAGCATTCACAGAAAAGATTTGGTACCATCTGCATGTCACTGGTAACATGTTTGATACGGTAGATGATGTGGTACGTGGATCAAAGCTCTTCACACGAGCTTTCATAATGAGCAAAGCCAATGCTGTTGTTATATATGGAGAAAGTCAATCTATTGCATGGCTGTTAAATGCTGCAAAGACAATGGTAACTCTGTTAATATATCATCCACATATTAAGTTACCAGTAGGAAAAGTGTGGATTACAACAGCTCAAATAGATTTCCCATTACATACAGTTCAAAAAAATACTGGTATTAACATACAAATGTTCCATGGTGCTCTCTCCTTTGCTATCCACTCCAAGGAGACTCACAGCTTCCAAGACTTTCTTCAGCATGTAAATCCTCATTGGGAAGATGGAGATGGCTTTATCAAAGATTTATGGGAACAAGCATTTGATTGTTCACTTTCAAACTCCACTGCGTCAAAATACTTTTATGTCACATGTACTGGAGAGGAGATGCTGGAGAGCCTTCCTGCATCATTTTTTGAAATGAGCATGACCGGCCACAGCTACAGTATCTATAATGCTGTCTATGCTTTGGCACATGCCTTACAGATCATGTTTCCGGCTGGAGCCAACCACAAAGGAACAGAGAGTAGAGAAAGACTCTCTCATCAGAATTTGAAACCTTGGCAGGTAGAGTTTCCTGTTACAAAGTGTACAGTTTACAAAATATTCTGTGTTATGCACTGCCTTGATATATTATATAAATTGGCAATGCACTATAAGTAAAGAAAGAAACCTTGATAACTAAAAATAATTTTGTTATATCAGAGATTAGAATTAGAAAAGTTCTTATAATAATAAAAATACTTTAAATTACATAGGCATTCCTCTTACCTACGGTTAACAGCACAAATTAGCCAAGTGGAGTGCAAATCAAACTGCCTGAAATGGCCCTTGTAGCTTTCTAAAGTTTCTCAAAATCTTGTGGAGTGTCCATGAAAATTTCTGGTTTCCTTGGTAATTCCAGCACACATGATACAGAGAGCTAGCAAAGTTCAGGGATTCCAGAAATGAAGGAAACGAAAGCCACGCACACCCTCCAATTAACAACAACAAAAACAACATCTGGCTGGGTTTTTGGGTGGCTCGCAGCATATATCAAAACATACTAAAACATAAAACATTAATAATTTTCCAATACAGGGCTGCCTTCAGGTGTCTTCTAAAAGTCAGTTAGCTGTTTATTTCCTTGATATCTGAAGGCAGGGTGTTCCACAGGGAGGGCACCACTATCGAGAAGTCCCTCTACCTAGTTCCCTGTAACTTCACTTCTCGCAGTGAGGGAACCAGCAGAAGACCCTTGAAGGATGAACAATGGGGGTGGAGATGCTCCTTCAGGTATACTGGGCCGTGGCCATTTAGGGCTTCAAAGGTCAGCACCCAACACTTTGAATTGTGCTCAGAAATGCACTGGGAGCCAATAAAGGATCGGTGTTATATGGTCCCAGCAGCCACTCCCAGTCACCAGTCTAGCTGCCACATTCTGGATTAGTTGTAGTTTCCGAGTCACCTTCAAAGGTAGCACCACATAGAGTTTATTGCAGTAGTCCAAGCATGAGATAACCTGTGACTCCATGGATAGCTGTGAGTCCAAAATGACCCTCAGACTGCACACCTGGTCCTTTAGAGGCACAGTTACTCCATTCAGGACCAGAGAGTCCCCCTCACCTGCCCATTCCCTGACTTTGTAGACCTTGTGGTTCTCTTTTCACATAGGTCCAATCATTCCTACAGAGAATCTCGTTCAACAACAGCGCTGGTGATGAAATCACATTAAATGAATATGGAGAGTTAGCAGCTGGCTTTGATATTACAAACTTGGTCACTTTCCGAAATGGATCATATGTCAGGGTCAAAGTGGGGAGGCTGGATCCTCAGGCCCCTCCTGGCAAAGAGCTCACCATCAATGCAGACAGAATCAAATGGCATAGTGGCTTCACTCAGGTGAGAAAATAACTGCACAGGCTCTCAGATGGCAACATTCATAGTTTTTCATAAAGATGGGGTGTAAGGGAGAGAAGAAAGCAGTTCTTCACTTAATGTATAATTAAGTTTGTAATACACTAGAGGAGAAAAGAAAGTTTTCAAAAATAAGATGAAAATCTTATCTATGTTGAAAATTCATAAATAGATGGACAGTGTTTTAGTGGAGAGAATGTCTATTTGAAAGAGTCAAAACAAAACAAAACCCTTCCAGTAGCACCTTAGAGACAAACTAAGTTTGTTATTGGTATGAGCCTTTGTGTGCATACACACTTCTTCAATCTAAGGTTTGTCTCTAAGGTGCTACTGGAAGGATTTTTTTATATCTTGTTTTGACTACAGCAGACCAACACGGCTACCTACCTGTTATTTGAAAGAGTAACTTTACTTGTTTTCTGGCCCCAATTCAAAGCGTGGTTTTGGACCTATAAAGCCTTAAACAGCTCATGACCGCTATACCTGAAGGACCGCCTCTCTCTATATGAACCTACCCAGACCCTGAACCATTTCATCTGTCTCTTCCACAAGAAGTCTAGAGGGAGGAGACACGGGAGTGGGCCTTTTGGGCAGTGGCTCTCCGTTTGTGAAATGTTCTCTCCAGGTAGATTTGACTGGCCCCTTCATTGTACACCTTTAGGCACCATTTCCAGGAGCTACCAACCCCATCCAGTTATATATCCAGTTATACCCTCCAGATACTTCCAGATACCTTTCTTTATTTCAATGGATTAGAGAGAGTGTCATCAGCATACTGATACCATGCTCCATGACACCTGCCAACAGTTTCACATAGATGGACCTTCATGGGACACCACATCCTAAAGACTATGAAGCCAAACAAATATCTCCTAGAACTATTCTCTCATAATGACCCTTCAGGTAGGACATGAACTGCTATGCTACATTACCTCCAATTCCCAACATCTTGAGGACTTCTAGGAGGAAAGATGGCTACTGCTGAACACTCCATCAACAGAGATAATTGTGTGGTGATTAAAGATAGCCAAATCGTAATTCTTGGTTATCATACTCTCTCATTGAAGATAGAGGGATCAAGGGGATTAATCTCTATTGCTCTGAGGAAAGCTTCTCTTCACTCCAGAGATGCAAAGTATTTTGACAGGGGGAGTGACTTGGAGTGAGGAACCACAATTGTGGGCACCAGATCAGCAAAACCTCCCCCCTTTTTTTACTGCTTTTGAGATTGTGATGATGAATTACAAATGAGGTGATCTGTCTGCCAATCAAATTTTCACCTGGAAAGCGAACTAACTGCTGGTGTAAGAAGAAATATTAATTAGGCTAAAAACAAAACAGTTGTTTGCAACTGAGGAAGATTATCAACAGATAAGAGTGCTCTGGTTCCTAAGAATATTCATTTTATATTATAACTCTCTGTCCTTTTTGTGGAGTGCTGGCTGCAAAAGTGAAGCTAAATTCCTTAAATGTGGGAAGGAATGTACTTCTTTGTTAAAGAGACATGATACGTATCTTCAAGGCAGAGACTGTTAAGGTGGAAACTAACAGAAACCATTATGGTGAAAATGCTATCAAGATCTGCCAAAACATGAGAGTGGAATGGGAAAATGGCAGTAGCAGGTTATGAAATGGAGAGGACATCCACACAGGTACCTGGAGCAGCAAAACAGACAAACAATGGAGTTGTGATGCTTGAGAAGTGGAATGAAACCATTGACAAAGACATAAAAAAAATATCTTGAGATGGCAGAGACAGAGCTGAGAGAGAAAGGATCCTGTGTGCAATCTAGGGATTTATTTTTAATGTTTGATGATTTATTGTGTTTCAATATTGAAACCATTAATATGGCAACCATTAATGGCAAAACGAATTAATGGCAACCATTGGGCTAGAGTTCTATGAGGGTTACAGAAGGCCTGATGGAACACCTCTGTTTTGCAGGCGCTGTGGAAAGATGTCAAGTCCCGCAGGGCCCTAGTCTCTTGTGACAGAGGGTTCCATCAGACTCCACTTCATGAGTCACCTGTGTACATATGGATTATCTATTCCACAATATTGGCCCTCCTATTTACTGATAGATCACCTTATGTTATATTAATTTAAACATTTTCTTAATATTAACCTTCTCCCATATCTTTGGATAGGAACCACCACTTTCAATATGTAATGCCAATTGCCGTCCTGGTTATGGGAAGAAAAAGAAGGAGGGGGAGAAGTTTTGCTGTTATGATTGTGATCCATGTCCACATGAGACATTCTCAAATGACAAGGGTGAGAGATGCCGTCTTAGCATATACTATACAATTCATGTTAGTATATTCTGGGCAGATCCATGCCCACATGAGACGTTCTCAAATGAGAAATGTGGGAGATAGCATGTAAAGATATACAAAACAATACAATTTATTTTAGTAAGCACTGCACTCCTTGACAATTTTGTTGTGTTTAATTTCTGGAGGAGGGAAGTCTTAAATTATGGCTTGATGTGTGGTCCTTATTGGTTATAGATAACATCAATATAATGTTATCCTTCTAGAATACACTCTTCAAGATTGTATCTTCACTTTTTTAAAGAATATATTTTAGAAAGGTGGGTGATGATTTTACCACCAACATTGACTAATTTACAGTGGACTAAAAGTGGTGGTCCCTTTTCTAAAAACAAGGCTTTTGGGGGAGATGGTAAAAGTCCCTTCAAAAGCACCTTTCTGTGGCCAATATTTCAGCAACAATATTTCTCTTGTTTAACTATGCAGTATCTGTGGTCCTGAGAAAAACAGAAAAGCACCACTAAAAGCATACAGCTTATCCACATTTGCCACATGAGTTGATTTTGTAAGCATCTAGGGCAAAAGCATTCATGACTAACTGCCTAAATTCAATAAAACGTGCAGAGCTTGACTCACTCTTTAGTCAAAACAGCGCCCAGCAGAATTTGATTATAGTGTTTAAATTTAGCACTTACAATGCAATTCAGTCCCCTCTCGGAGTGAATAGTCAACAATCATTAGTCAGTTTAAATGCTTTACATGCAGTAATCACAGGTCTCAGGCATCAACCAGCAGAAGCAAATACAGGCAAGGTATTCTTTGTTACAAAATAGAATCCATATCTTCAAGCACTGAAAATGGGCTAAGGAGCTCCAGCGTGATGCATGTCGTCAGGTGCATGGTTCAAACAGAAGAGAGAGAGAGGATCAGAAAACAAACCATACTTCCTCACTTCTTGGAGAAGTGATATCACGGAGTCCTTTCTATAAATTTACAGCTCTGTAGTTCCCTTACTTACTGGCAATAGTGTACAGTTGTTTGGCTGCATAAAATCTCCTGTACTTCAGATAACAACATTCTTTAGCATAATCATGGTTTTTTAAAATGATTGTACATTGTATTTTCAGAGAATGAAATATGTGCCAGGTGCCCTGCAGGTCAGTATCCAAATGAAGGCCAGGATCAATGCATTCCAAAGACAGCAAATTTCCTGGGCTTTGATGAAACATTAGCCATCGTTTCAACTTTCTGTGCACTTTTATTCTCTCTGATCACAATTCTTGTGCTTGGCATCTTCATTAAGCACAGGGACACTGCCATAGTCAAAGCCAACAATAGAACCCTAACCTATATTCTTCTACTCTGCCTCCTCTTGTGTTTCCTCTGCACTTTGATGTTCATTGGAAAACCAAGGTGGGTGACCTGTCTTCTCCGACAAACAAGTTTTGGCATCATTTTCTCTGTGGCCCTCTCCAGCATCTTGGCCAAAACCGTATCGGTGGTTTTGGCATTCATTGCTACCAAGCCAGGGTCCAGGATCAGGAGATGGGTAGGCAAAAAGCTGGCTTACACCATTGTCCTCTCTGGCTCCTTTGTTCAAGTAGGAATCTGTGTCTTATGGCTGGCAACCTCTCCCCCATTCCCAGATTTGGACATGTACTCAATGAATGAAGAAATTATAATATTATGTAACGAAGGGTCAGTTCCCATGTTCTATTGTGTTTTGGGCTACATGGGCTTCCTGGCCACTGTCAGCTTCTCTGTGGCCTTCTTAGCCAGGAAGTTGCCTGACAGTTTCAATGAAGCCAGGTTCATCACCTTCAGCATGCTGGTTTTCTGCAGTGTTTGGCTCTCCTTTATTCCAACATACCTGAGCACCAGAGGAAAATACATGGTGGCTGTGGAGATCTTCTCCATCTTGGCTTCCAGTGCTGGGCTGCTGGCTTGCCTCTTTTTCCCTAAATGCTACATTATTGTGATGAGGCCTGAGCTGAATAACAGAGAACAGCTGATACGGAGCAAAGCATAAATGACAGAAGAGATTGTAATTTATGTTGGGAGTTAGGCTCTGTAATCTTTCTGGCTAGTAATAATAATAATAATAATTTATTATTTGTACCCCGCCCATCTGGCTGGGTTTCCCCAGCCACTCTGGGTGGCTTCCAACAAAGATGAAAGATACACTAAAATGACACATATTAAAAACTTCCCTGAACAGGGCTGCCTTCAGATGTGGTGGTCAAAATAACAGAAGAGCTCATCTCATCATTTATGTTCTTGGGATCCGGCATTGTTACATATGATGTGGAAATGAATTGGGTTACTCTAATCCCTTACTCTAATTTTCTGGCATCCACTTTCCCAATAGGTTCTGAAACTCCTGAGCAGATGCTGGGGTGCGTCAGAAACTGCAGATAGAGGAAAGGGGAAAGGGAACAGTGTAAGCTGCCTTATGTTGAGTGAGAGCATTGCTCAATATATCTGAGCCATGCACGAGACTCAACCAAGTCTCCGTCCAAATTATGGAAGAATTTGGGCATTTTGGGTTATATGATCTGTGGCTGTTGGAAAGGAATATCAGGCAAGAAGTGGAGGCAGGCACTAGCCTGGGGAAATTGTGTGTAGTCTGAGACCTATCTGCTCCTCAGGTATGTCTTCGCCAGAGAAAGCAAAAGCCTTGTGCCATCTAATATAATAATAATAATAATAATAATAATAATAATAATAATAATAATTTTTATTTATACCCCGCCATCCCCAGCCAAGGCCGGACTCAGAGCGGCTTACAAGCAATAATAAAAACAAGTTGAATGATTACAACTTAAATATGATAGTGAGCTAGGACCCTCCCTTTCTCTGCTCATCTCATCATTTTTTTATATTTCCATAATTATTTCTTTGAAACTTTTCCTACCATTGGGTAAAAATACAAAAGAGGGTCAGCTATAATTTGAACTAATTGGAACCTAAACAGAACTCTACTATTTGCCAAAAAGTTGAGAAATAAGGTATATCTGTATCTAAGTAGCACTCTGAGGCAGAGTCGGTTTCCTTTAAAGAACAAATCTAGTCACTGTTAAGTGGGAAGGGCTTTTCTATATTTGTTTGTTCTTTGCTCTATTCAACTGTTTCAAAATAAAATTCTTTCTTAAAAGATCTCTTCACAGTCAATGTTTCTATAGCTGCCTTACACACACACACACACACACACACACACACACACAATCTTAAAACTTCAAGGATAAACTGGGACTTCTACGCTTCTGTAATCTTATACCTGCATTGAGATGGGGCTGGAAAGGGAGTCAGGAAGTGATTCACATTCCCATGAACACTGCTTCAGGCTCAGAGGGCTCAAATACTTGACAAAGCCCTGACAGTTCAGCATTACACCAGACACAAGGCATTTTTTCAACAGCCCAAACCTTCCTTACACCAAGGGTACCTAATCTGTTGCCCTCCTGGTGTTGCTGGACTACAGCTCACATCAGCTTACAATTGGCTATTATTATCATGGATGATGAAAGCTGTAATCCATCTGGAGGGAAAAATACTGCCTATCACTGCCTGACAGTGATAGACCACCTAGTCTTTGGAATTACTACTTCTTACTGGAGTAAAAGGCGGATGGCACAGTTGTTCCCAAGCATACCACTCTGCTTCAAACAGTAGATATGCGTTCTTTCAAAAGTATCAGGACAGTAATATCCAGGGTCTCTATACCTGATATGGTTTGGACCCTTTCCATCATTGTTTCCAAGATCCAGCAATGGGGAATAAATGTTACATATGTCAGAGAGTGGGTGGGCCAATAACAGTAGGAAATTAGACAAATTTTATTTTTGTTTGTAGTTATGGATGTCTTGCATTAGCAAGAAGACTGGACTTGATGACCTTAGACACTTCTTCCAAATCTCTGATTCTGTGATGTGACCGATATGTTTACTTCGGAAATCTTCCCATTCCTGATGCCACAGAGTCCAAAAACATAGCACAAAAGGTTATCTGCCCTGTAATTATTAAAATTACTATAATCTATTCACCTGGAATAGCTCCAGAAGGTAGAATGAAAAATAAAGAATCAAAAACTAAATCTGAAACGATGAAAAGCACCCCAGCGTTCCATTCACTGCTATGGTAAGGGAGGAGAGAGGAGGCCGGGCTCTGTTATTTCAGTCAGTTCAGTTTCCCTCTTTCATTGTATAGGTCAAGTTTCAAATCACTCTAGATTATTTAGCTTTCAATTCCTTTTTTTGGTAACAGTGAAAGTGGATTCCTGACCCTTTAATTGGCAACAGAATTGCCAAAGTCGGCTGTCACCAAATACATCCTGTTCAAGTCAGGCTGATGATAGTAACAATATAGTAGAGAGTAGAAGGATATTTGTGATGAGGATGTTGTTGCTGCTGCTTCTCCTGCTGCTTCCCAATATGGTGCCCCAAGTGCACACTGTTCTTTGCAGCAGAAATAACCCTGTGCATATTCCCCATGAATGGTATGAAGCAGGGGACCTTATCATTGGTGGGATAGTGTCTCATATCCTTTACGTATTCCCCAGCATTTCCTTCCATCAACACCCATCTCACGACTTTATTGACAATCCAGTGTAAGTAAATGGACCTTAAGATTATTTCTTTTATTCCTTAGACATTTATATCCACCTAGAAAGTACTTTTGCTTTGGAAAAAATGCTATGAAAAAAATATTTTTAATCTATTTTAAAAAAAAACAGTCGTAAGAATTTATAAGAATATTTTATTCTTGGTTCAGAGTAAAGAGGCGACACACCAAAACCTGCTTCAAGTTGGACAGTATGTCTCTATTATCCAGTGAAGCATAGATAACTCACTGAACTTCCCCAGCCAAAGAGGCAGAATTAGGGTTGTGTGAGCAGTGTACACACATCGGAGACAGAGCCATGGGAGCACTGCCTCAAAGCCGGGTAAGCCAGGCACTGGGCTTGAGGAGAGGGCCATGAGGAGCTGACAAGGTCCTGGAGTCCTTCTGCCTGCTTCACAAAGCCTAGTTAGCAATTTTTCAGCTTTGAGAATTAGAAGGATTCTAGGACCCTGCCAGAGCCTTGTGACTCCTTCCTAAGGGAAGACAATGCAAGGTCTAGGTGGGTGCAAATTTTCAGCCTTGCAATAGACATAATAGTACCCAAGTCTGCCACTGCCAGTCAATCCTATAAAGCTCCATTTAAAAAGCCAAGACAGGCAAGGGTCAAGGGGTCAGTTTGAAAACTTCATTTCTTCAAGTGCATTCATTACATCCTCTGGCCACAATATTCAAAACTGTTCCACCAAAATGAAACAGAGAGTGCACTGCATACCATTTGACAGGCTCCATAGTATTATGCAATTCTGTCTGAGACTGATTCCATCTCTAAAGTGCTTCCAAAGACGTAGCAGCAGGCTGCTAACGTTATAAGAGAAATGCTCTCTTGGCCAGACGACAAAAGAATATTCAACACTGAAAAGCTCTTCCTGATAGCTGGTTGTGGACGCAGTGCTGGTAAAGATGAAGATATGAAACTTCAACTGTGTTTGAGCTGATGCAGTTTCAGATCACCATCACTTGCTCTCTAGCCATTGATCCTCCTGCCCACAGTAATACTTCATGGCAACCTTTTGGGTTCAAATCTCCATTTTCTGGGTCACCTGCAACTTAGGCACTTTTGTGAGTATCCAAGGGGAGAGAGGAGAGCTATGAAGCCCAGCTTGAGCTGCTTTAGTGAAGGATGGTACGAAATGGAAGCCATGCCTAAAGTACATTGCAAACAATCCTGGATACATTTTAAATACGCTTAGTAATAATGGGAGGAGAGCCCTTTTACCATCATCACTGCTAGCTCATCACTGGGCATTCTTCATATTCAAAATGGCAGCTGCCAATTCCTTTATTTAATATCATACCATTTCTATTGCTAGGGACAGCTATGTACTGACAAAGGGATATCGAACTGATTTCAATAACTGTAGCATAGCCATGTGGCACAGTTCTTGTTTCTAGTGATAAAGAGCAAGACGGTTAAAAAACCTGAAGCTTCATAAGTGAAGATCTCTTCTCAACCTATATGTTCAGACAAATAAAAAATCTGACTTGGATGGAGGAGACATCCCAACATTAACTCTAAAAGCACAAAGCAATTTCAATATTTACAAGAATATTTAACAGAGGCAGTTGAATCTCTGACATCTCGATGCTGTGCACTGTTTTATTCCCCATAAAATAGTAACACACTTTATTTGTAGGGTGATTAGAAAGTTCTACCAACACATCCTTGCCTTGGTGTTTGCTGTTGATGAGATCAATGATAATCCCAAGATCTTGCCCAATGCCACACTTGGATTCCACATCTATGATAGCTGTTCTGATTCAAAGATGACCTACCAAAACACTCTGGATCTGCTCTTTAAATCACATCACTTTGTCCCCAACTACATATGTGGAAATCAGAAAAAAATAGTAGGAGTCATTGGGGGACTTAGCTCTGACACCTCCTCATCCATGGCAGATGTCTTAGGTCTTTACAAGATTCCACAGGTACATAATATAGATATGTCATTCCGTAGTTCACTCTACACTCCTTCAACTAGGAAGCTGTTGATTCATAAGTATCAAGTAGAAAAAGGAAAATGGTTGCAATATATTGATATATTTGAGGACATTAGTATGTGCACAAACCAACTTTTATGAGAGAGCCATGTTCCCAAAGATGTGTTTAATATATTTAGTGGAGGATTGGGCTCACATTATTTCAGTCCTGCAAGTATTGTCCTAGCTGTCTGAAAACTACCAATCCCAATTCAAGCTGTTGATAATCGCTTGCACAGGCATAAATAACTCAAGATAAGAATGGCCCTCTCCCTAGGAATCATGAAATTCCCACCTTGTGGAAGTGTGATGTTATTCAGCACTGTCCACTTTCAGAGGCTAATGAAAAGTTATTTTCTTGTTATTTTTCTGGCATTTGGGGAGAGAAAAATAGTAGTACCATTTTTGTGTTGTTCTGCTACATTACTGAACCTCATATTAATTGCCTTAATTTCTGCTGGTATTTTGATTCATTATATAGGATATGGTTTATTGTTGTTCACAGAAGAATAAAAAGTATTATGTCCAGGAAATCTACAGGAGAACTCCCATGAGAGGTCTTAGTACATAAACCATCAAAGTCTCTCTAAAAGAGCTTTAAAGGTTATAGACCAGAAGAACATGATCAAAGGTTTATCTCCCTCCATTTCCACAATCGCAGTTTTTTTCATTTATCCAAGCTGTATGTGGAAACGAGTAGGGATAAATGCTCTCCTGATTTTGACACAATCCTTGTGTACAAGTATGCGAATGTGATGACACCACAATAATAGAAATTAATATCTACATAAATAAATGAGCAAGATTGTTTGTTTTGTGTGTTTCCCTACATAAATCGGAGGGTGGCCCTTTCTCTAAGATTAGAAAAGATGGAATGCATAGGATTTATATTAGATAAATGAGTGTGTTGTGAATTCTTGTTTCCACATGGAAAAGTTTTGCTTTTTTCTTTTTCAGATTTCATATGGTTCATTTGAACCGGCCATAAATGATCACATCAAATTCGCTTCCTTTTATCGCATGGTCCCCAATGAAGATCTTCAGTACAAGGGAATTATCCAGTTACTTCTGCATTTCAGATGGAAATGGGTTGGGCTCATGACTCCAGCTAATGAAGCTGGAGATCATTTCTTGCAGACCATTGAACCAATGCTTTTCAAGAATGGAATCTGTTCAGCGTTCACAGAAAGAACAGAAAACTCTTTGCATTTCAGCGGTAACATATTTGATATAGTGGATCAATCAAAGCTTTTCTCGCAAAATTTCATGAAAAGCAAAGCAAATGCAGTTGTTATATATGGAGAAAGTACATCTATTATATGGCTTACAGGTGTTATAATTCCAAAGATTATGATTCGGCTAATTCTTGAGCATTTTGCGGGGAAAGAACCTGAATGGAAAGTATGGATTACAGCAGCCCAAATAGATTTCATATCAAATCAAATTTTCAGTAAAGTTATTGACATTAATATACAAATGCTCCAAGGTGCTATCTCCATTACGATTCACTCCATGGAGATTCAAGACTTCTCAAACTTTCTGCAGGATGTAAAGCCTTCTGGACAAGATGAAGATGGTTTTATCAAGCATTTCTGGGAACAATCGTTTGGTTGTTCACTTTCAAACGCTACTGCAATGGCAGGCATTATGGGTACATGTACTGGAGAGGAATTGCTGGAGAGCCTCCCTACACCATATTTTGAAATGAGCATGACCGGCCACAGCTACAGTATCTATAATGCTGTCTATGCTGTGGCACATGCCTTACATATTAGGTGCTCATCTGAAGCCATCTGCAAAAGGACAATGGACGGAAACAGACTCTTTCTTCAGAACGTAGAGCCTTGGCAGGTAGCGTTTCCTGTTACAAAGTCTTTACTATATAACATGCTCAGTGTTGTGCACTCCATTGATGTACGATATGGGTTGTCAATTATTTATATTAAATAAAATAATAAATCTTAATACATCAAAATGAACATTAACTAATTTTATTGTGATCCCTTCCAACTCTATAATTATATGATCCTATGATTCTAGAAAATATTTGCTTGAAACTCCCCCTCTCTGACATCAAAGCAATTTAAAAAAATAACTTTTTATTGGGTTTTATAAACCAGAATAAAGTTATACAAATAAGTATACCAATTTTCTCATGTCCTTTGTATATCACAAAAATAGCATAATGTGGAGTAATATCTGCAACATATGTTTCATTATTAGTGGTCCATGTAGAAGCTCTTGGTTCATGAATTGGTTTAAACAAGGGGGAAACAAAGGGGATAGAACAGAGGGGGGTTTGTTAGGAAGAAAAGAGGGGAAAGAGGGGGTGGGTGAATGGGTCAGGTGGTTATTCTTCTATTCTTCTACTTAGTGTATGTGTGGGGTTTTGGGTCAGCGTTACTTGTATGGGTTCTATGACTATTCACTTGTTATATTTGCTTGGTGTTGAGAGAGGTTGGGGGTTGCTTAGGGTGTGGTTGTTTGTCTTTGGTTCATTGTAGTGAGGTAGGGGTGGGGGTTGGGGAGGGTGGGGATATTTTTGAATCAGGCAAGCCAGATTGATTTGTATGCTGTCAGCAGATTCTTGTTATTGTGTTGTCGGGCTGTGTATGTGATAAAGGGGAACCATACTGGGGTGAAGGCGTCTTCTTCTCTTTGTCCCCTTGTCAGTTTCAGTTTATTGGTTAATTTTTCTAATAAAGCTGTTTCCCATACTATTTGATACCATTGGTCCATGCTTACTCCTGACAGGTCTCTCCAGTGTCTGGCTATGATATTTCTTTATCATGTGAGTGGTCATTATTATCTTGGAGTATGTTTAGTGAGGTCAGTTCTGGGGCGACTTCTAATACTTGCTTAGTTATTTTGCATATTTCTTATATGATTGCTGTACAGAAGGGCTGGATTTGGGGACATTCCCACCATATATGGAGGTATGTGCCCGTGGAGGTGCATCCTCTCGAGCATCTCGGTGAGGTTCCTGGATGTATTAGTGCTAGTTTCCATGGGTTTGCTGTTTTTGTAGAAGTCCGCTAGGCGGTATAAGCCTTTGGCCTGCCATGTTTTTATCCAGAGATTTTGTGCTGCACGGTGGAATAGTGGGTAGTGTGCCAGGGGAATTAGTAGAGATGGGGTTGGGGACAGTTTACCTGCTTATTCTTTCCATTCTTTAATCATGATCAGCAAAGATTCTTTTCAGTGGCAGGCTGACTTTCTTATAGCAGAACATGAATTCTAGGGACAGTTTGTATATCTTCAACACAGCCCCTCTCATTTCTTATGTCCTGCGTAGAGCACAGTGGTGTGACATGCTGTAGCCAAGAGCTGATGCTCTCCACCTGTGTTGGATATGTGATGGCTAGTGGAAGAGTCCAGTGCATCTAGAGGCGTGGCAAAGGTTGTAGCTAGTTTGCCATTGATTGCTGGGGGAGCCCCTTCACATGTCCACCTAGAACATATCCCCTTTAGATGTGAGGACTTTCATATGGGGAAACAATTGCACACTCCTCTACTGTGTGTCCTAAATAGTCACTGTTACCAAGGAACATATACTAACACAAGACTACTCAAAAAGAGGTTTCTTGGTTCTCAGAAGAGGGCTTACATTGACTAAATGCACAGTAACTAATACAGAGCAACATACAGCTACACACAAACAGAAATCATGGATGCCCTGAACTGAGAAACTCAAGCTCCTAACATGAGGGCTATAACTAAATGTTTCCATGTTGCATTAATATAATATCTTGAGAACATATGCTCCTCGCCCTTTTCTTGCCCATCATCTCAAATCCCTTCTACAGCTTGAATCTTAACAAAGGCTGCTCTGAAACACGCAGATCTACAGCCTTTATGTGTGTATCCCATGACTGTTGAGTTTACACTGATTCACGGTTTCCCTCTCTATTTGATCGGCTGTCGAAATTTGGGTGCTCTCCATTGGGAACTGAAGTGGGGGACCCCCTGGAGGAAAAGAACTTATAATCTTCCCGGAAAACTATTGAATGATCTTAGTAAGACTTTCACAACACTTCATAGACCTTTTGATTCTCTTTCCACCTAGCTGCATTCATTTCTGCACAGAATCTCATTCAACAACAGTGCTGGGGATGAAATCACATTAAATGAACATGGAGAATTAGCAGGTGGATTTGATATTACAAACCTGGTCACTTTCCCGAATACTTCCTATGTTAGAGTCAAAGTCGGAAAGCTGGATCCTCAGGCCCCTCCTGGAAAAGAGCTCACCCTTAATGGGGATGGAATCCAGTGGCACAGAGCCTTCACTCAGGTAAGGAAATCACTGCACAAAGGGGTGGCATTATTGGTCATTTGGAGCATGCTGCAGAGTGCGTGCAGAGTAGACCACACAGATGGAATCACTGAAGAGATGCAAAAATATCTTTGCATGATTTAGAAGCAAATCTGCAAACCAATATGCAGTTTTTATATCCAAATGATAAATAGAATGTCCATGTTGTGATGCATCTATTAACAAAAGCTATTAACAAAAACGCTGATCATTGCAAATATACCTCAAAGCTCCACAGTCAACAACAACAAAAATTCTACTTGGCACTTTTAATCCTTTTATGACTTGCCGTCTGAGTGTGAAAAGCTTGTGGCTCGTATCTGGCTTTACGATATGGTGGCTGCTGCTGGGGTGATGACTGTGATTGTTGAGGTGAACCAGATTTGGGAGTACCTTGTGTGGTTTTTTTTGGATCTGCAATCCTTTGCAAAATGTCCTTGTTTATTGCAGGGAAAATGCTTGGCAACTTTTAATGCAGTTGTGTCACCGCAATTCCGCATATGGCTATCCTCATTATTTTTGGAACCAGCTGTTCTTATCGCACAAGCCTCCCTTCAGTCTAACTCACCCATTAATCTTGCCGTTACCCCTTCCACTGTTAGTTGTGCTGGTGGAATGGTAGATATCTGGCCAGCTAGACCATCAAAGTCTTCATTAAGGGAACAAAGAATGATAAATACATACTGAATATCAGGTATCACCATGTCCCTTCGAATCAATTCATCACGTTTTTCCTCCAAACACCTTAAGTGTGCCACCAAATCACCGCCAGGCTGCAGCTTTGTCTGGTAAAGCTGCTTGAAAAACATTAATAAGACACAGACTCCTTCCTAAGATGTTCTGCTGCAAGACCTTCCCACATTTGCTTGGCAGTTTTCTTATTCCTTATGTAAACCACTTGTTGGTATCTGACAGCCAAATTAATTATTGCCCTGGCCTTCGCATCTCCTATCGCCCAAGGATCATTCATGGGGTCAGCAGGGTCCTCAGTCACATGTTGCCACATATCATGAGAGGTCAAAAGTGCCTCCACACAAAACAACCATGAACTATAATTCTCATCTGTCAGCTGTGGAAACGTAAGAGCTTTCTTGGCTTCTGTAACATGGTCGGTCAGCCTGGAAATCTTCCAGTACCACACCAACAGAAGGAGTAGACTTCAAACCTTTCTCAGAGTTCAAAAATGGGCAGTCATATACTCAGTGCTGGGCCCATAACCAGATATTGGGCATTGCAACTATTCAACAGACATGTTTTGCCACTTGAGGTGAAAAGGGAAGTGCTGCCACTACTAACAATGCTACTAATAATTCTTTTTTTTTTTTTTTTGTAAATATAAAATGAACCACTTTTGTAAATATAAAATGAACCACTGCTCCAAAAAGAGCAACATGCAAAGAAGACATGTCAAACTAAGAAGGACAAATGACTATCAGAGAGTGTCGTACAAAAGGCTTGTTTGTTAAAGGCAGCTCTCCACTTAGTGGCATTAGGTAGAATGCTAAGCTAACCATATCATTATGCATAAACACTGGAATCTTTCAGGTTCACACTGATGCCGCTTAAGACTCTAGTGTTGAATTGGAATGATAGAAGCAGGGGTGATGGGGGTGTTTGTCAGGTTGTCCCCTGCCACAGACCTAGGAGGAGCCCCTGAATCATGCCTTGTTCAGAGTGCCTTGGAGCCCGGCTGCCCATCCATGTACTCCATGGGTTGCTGGGCTCCTCTCAGTACCTCGGGGGACAAATCCAGGTGCTTGTCATAGTCGTGTGTTGCCAGCCATGGCTGAGCTCCAGGAGGGAGAAGCCAGCCAACCAGCCAAATCTCAGAGGGGGTACTTGCCTGGAGGTAGAGTCCATATACCCGCTCCAGTCCAGTCGTAAGGTCAGGAGTATCTCAGGTCACGTAGTTCATATAGTCAGACAATCCGGGGGTCAAGAAAGTCAAGGGTCAAAGGTCACGAGAAACAAGAAGCAGCAAGGTCTGATCAGGGATGACAGATGTTGTCTACAGTGACTGACTGAGGTGGGAAACCCTGCTTTGAAAAGCTGGAGCCAGTTGGTTCTCATCAGGAGCAAGAAGGCTGATCAGCAGCAGGTGGACTCACTTCGCCTTCCACTCCTTCAGGCTGCTGCTCGGTAGGTGAAGCTGACTCCTGGCCCATGACACCACTGCCGTTGGCCATCAGAGCAGCGGTCCAGTTCCACATCCCTAGTTAGTTGTTGGCACTGTAAGTGTGAGTAGAGTGCAAAGATTAGCTTGCAGGGAAGAAAAGAGAGGCTGGTGGATGGAGTTGTAATAGAAATAAGGTGAGCAGGTGGTATGCCAAGCAAAGGGAGGCAAACAGCAGGCAGGTGGACAAAGGAAGGCAGGGGGAGGAGCAGAGCAGACCCAACCCTGATGGCCCAGGAGGAGCACAAAAGGTGATTAAAAGCAAAGTTTTAGAAGTTACTGTTCTATGGTCTCTTCTGACTTTGGAAGCACTGATATCTCCTTGCCAATGGTGCAAGGGATGGTGGGGATGCCAAAATAGCTCCTTGCCAAGGGCACAAGGGAGCCTAGGTACACCTCCACATTGAGGGCATCAATATCCGCACAAGCAGATCTCAGTTTTACTAGAACTAAAGATGGCAATATGATTGCTCCTACTTTGAGAATATATATTGCAAAGAAAATGAGCACTAGGTAAAGTTCTACCACAGTTGACTTCTGAAGGAGAACTCTTCAGTACTTCTGCCCATAAAGGAATTATTATTTTACAACTTCAAAATACATGTATTAGATCTGCCTTAATTCTGTTACCAAGAGTGCCAGTTTCGGCCTACATAAATAAATAAATTCTGTATAAAATAAAGTACCATTGGAATATTGACTTAAGATAGTTCTCTTTCAGGTTCCCACTAATAAACATTTTTGGAATGTTTTAATGCCAACACCCATTTTCCTTTCAGGATTGTTAACCCAATATTTACTAAATTCCATTCCCAATTCCTTTATATGAAGGATGAAGAGATTCTTTTGCATATATAGAGAGTGTGGATCCTACATTTAACATTTCTGGCCCTCCTATTTACTGATAGATTACCTGATGTTAGATGAATCCCTGAAACATTTTATGAATATTAACCTCTTTGTGTCTCTTTGGATAGGTGCCACCCGTTTCATTATGTAATGCTAACTGCCGTCCTGGTTATGAGAAAAAAAAGAAGGAGGGCAAGAAGTTTTGTTGTTATGATTGTGATCCATGTCCTCATGGGATGTTCTCAAATGAGAAGGGTGAGAGATGCCATATTAGCATATACAAGTTATTTCTAGGGTGTATAACATGAGAATGTGACTATATCCGTAATGTAAAGATTTCCCAACATTATTGCCTGTAACGCTTTATAATGTTTCATGCAGTCTCCTATTGCCAGTGGATCACTTCTGTGCTGCCACATTCTAATAACATATTTTAACGTTATAAACTGTGAGTGTAGGTCCTTCTGGTCTGTTTTGATGCAACAAGATATAAAATTTGTATTGTCCTGAAAGACACTAAAGGTTTGGAGAAGGGATGCTCTAATAGAAGTGTTGGTCTTTTCTCTAAGAACAAGGCACTTTGTGGACTTTTTATTGTTATCAACCACTACTGTAGCTCCCCCCCAAGTCTGTTTTGATGGGACGAGACATAAAGTTGGTACATGCTAAGGGGAATTAAAAAAAACAACTCTTCAGCATATTCTGGATTGTTTCCAATTGTCATGCAACCTTTTTCAGAGTTGGAAACCTGTGCCAGATGTCCGCCAGATCAATATCCAAATCAAGAGCAGAATGAGTGCATTCCCAAGAAACCAAACGTCCTAGGCTTTAGTGAAACTTTGGCCATCGTTTCAACTTTCTCTGCACTTTTATTCTCTCTGATCACAGCTATGGTACTTGGCCTTTTCATTAAGCACCGGGACACTGCCATCGTCAAAGCCAATAACAGAAGCCTCACTTACATTCTCCTCATCTCCCTCCTCTTCTGTTTCCTTTGCTCTTTGATGTTCATTGGAAATCCTAACAAAGCAACCTGCCCACTCCGACAAACGGCTTTTGGCATTGTCTTCTCTGTGGCTCTCTCGAGCATCTTGGCCAAGACTATTTCAGTGGTTTTGGCATTCATGGCTACCAAGCCAGATTCCACAATCAGGAAGTGGGTAGGCAAAAAACTGGCTTACTCCATTGTCCTTTCCTGCTCTGTGATTCAAGTAGGAATCTGTGCCTTGTGGCTGGCAACCTCGGCCCCATTCCCAGATGTGGACATGCACTCAATGAGTGAAGAAATTATATTCTTATGTAATGAAGGGTCAGTTTTCATGTTCTATGGTGTTTTAGGCTACATGGGCTTCCTGGCCATGATCAGCTTCACTGTGGCCTTCTTAGCCCGGAAGTTGCCTGACAGCTTCAATGAAGCCAAGTTCATCACCTTCAGCATGCTGGTCTTCTGCAGTGTTTGGTTCTCCTTCATTCCCACATACTTGAGTACCAGAGGAAAATACATGGTGGCTGTGGAGATCTTCTCCATCTTGGCTTCCAGTGCTGGGCTGCTGGGTTGCATCTTTTCCCCTAAATGCTACATTATTGTGGTGAGGCCTGAGCTGAATAACAGAGAGCAGCTGATACGGAGAAAGATGTAAATAACAGTAGAGTTTGTCATTTCTGTATTTAGAATCTGTAGACTTGTTAGCAGGGTCATTCCACTGTGGTTTTTCAAGAAAGGAAATTACCTGAAATGATCAAAACAACAGAAGAGATTCTCCTATCATTTATGTTCTTGATATGCAGCATAGTTGCACATGAGGTATAAATGAACTGGGATTGGCTGGCTCGGGGTATGACGTATCCGAGGATTTCCCATTATCGGGTGTGCTGGTGTCAGCCCCCCACGAGTGTGGGAAGGGGCGTGAAGCCCGCAACCCCACCTCCTCCCTAGCTCGGAAGTGGCTTTCTTGATATGCAGCATAGTTGCATATGAGGTATAAATGAACTGGGATTATGTGTATGAAAAAACTATGGATAATATCCGTAGCACCTCTGAGCACCAGAGGAAGATACATGGTGGCTGTGGAGATTTCCTCCATCTTGGCTTCCAGTACTGGCTTGCTGGCATGCCTCTTTTCCCCTAAAAACTACATTATTGTGATAAGGCCTGAACTGAATAACAGAGAACAGCTGATATGGAGCAATGTATAAATGACAGAAGAGATTGTAGTTTATGTTGGGAGTTAGGCTCTATAACCTTTCTGGCCAGTGTCAGATGTGGGGGTCAAAATTACAGAAGAGCTTGCCTTATCGTTTATGTTCTTTGCATCCAGCATAATTACATATGAGGTGGAAATGAATTGGGACTATGTGTATGAATGAAACTATGAATCAAACAATATCCAACATATCCAACAATTTGAATTCCTTACTCTACTTTTCCAGCATCCACTTTCTCAATAGGTTCTGAAACTCCTGAGCAGATGTTGGTGTGCGTTGGAAACTGCAGATAGAGGAAAGGGGAAAGGGAACATTGTAAGCTGCCTTATGTTGTGCAAGAGCTTTGCTCAATCTATCAGGGCCATGCAATAGACTAAACCGAGTCTCCACCCAAATTATGGAAGAATTTGGGCAGTTTGGGTTGTGGCTGTGGGGAAGGAATACCAGGCAAGAAGTGGAGGCAGACACTAGCCCAGGGAAATAGTGTGTAGTCTGAAACCTAACAAATCCTCCTCTTTAGACAATTCTTGTTGTCTGTCTGTATTCATTTACAACTACTGTTAGTTATATTAATCTCCTTATTCATTTTGCTTCTTGTTATTTTCATTATCCATCACTTTTCCTAATCTTCCCAGTTATAAGGTTTATTTCCAATTCTACTGGTTTCACTATTTCATCTTATCTTTCCTATATACGACATACATTTTCCCATTATTTTTGAAATGTTTCCTCCCCTGTTGTCTAATTTTTCCTGTTAATTTGGCTATTTCTGCATATTCCATTACCTTCTGTCACCATTCTTCTACTGTGGGTATTTGCTGTTGTTTCCAGACCTGTAATCTTATACTTGCCTTGACATGGGGCTGGGAAGGGAGCCAGGAAGTGACTCACCTTCACATGGGCACTGCATCAGGCTCAGAGGGCTCAAATACTTGACAAAGAGAGCCAGTGTGGTGTAGTGGTTAAGAGTGGTAGGTTCTTAATCTGGTGAACCAGGTTCGCATCTCCGCTCCTCCACATGCAGCTGCTGGGTGACCTTAGGCTAGTCACACTTCTTTGAAGTCTCTCAGCCCCACTCACCTCACAGAGTGTTTGTTGTGGGGGAGGAAGGGAAAGGAGAATGTTAGCTGCTTTAAGACTCTTTTGGGTAGTGATAAAGCAGGATATCCAATCCAAATCCAAACAAAGCCCTGACAGTTCAGCATGACACCAGATATGAGGCATTTTATCAACAGCCCAAACCTTCCTTACACCAAGGGTACCTAAGCTGTTGCCCTCCAGATGTTGCTGGACTACAGCTCACATCATCTTACAATTGGCTATTATTATCATGGATGATAAAAAGCTGTAATCCAGAATTTGGAGGGGAAAATACTGCCTATCACTGCCTGACAGTGATACACCACCTAGTCTTCAGAATTACTACTTCTTACAAGAGTAAAAGACGGGTGGCACAGTTGTTCCTTAGCATGCCACTCTGCTTCTAACTGTATATATGAGCTCTTTCAAAAGCAGTTAGGCTGTGTTCTCCAGGGTCTCTATATCCTGATATGGTTTGGACCCTTTCCATCATTGTTCCCAAGATTCAGTAAGTGTAATCAATGTTACATACGACAGCGAGTGTAAGGGCCAATAGCAGTAGGTAATTAAACAAATGTGGAAAGGATGCAGTTGGCTCCCCTCTAAATACATTTTGATAGAGGAAATTTTAGGGAAAAGATGGATCCCTGCCTAGAGGTGGGGTGTTTTTATTTTTGTTTGTAGTTATGGATGTCCTGCATTAGCAAGCAGATAATACTTGATGACCTTAGATATCTCTTCCTAATCTATTATTGTGTGATGATGTGACAGATATGTTTACTTCGGAAATCATTTCTGATGCACTATAGAGTCAAAAACAAAAAAGGTTATCTGACTTGTAATTATTAAAATTACTATAATCAATTCACCTGGGAAAGCACCAGAAGGCATAATGAAAAATAAAGAGTCAAAAACTAAATCAGAAATGATTAAAAGCACCCAAGCATTCCATTGACACCTATGGTAAGGGAGGGGAGAGGAGGCCAGGCTCTGTTATTTCAGTCAGTTTCCCTCTTTCATTGTATAGGTCAGGCTTTAAATCACTCTAGATTCTTTAGCATTCAATTCATTATTATTTTTTTAGTAACAGTTATAAAGTTAATAAGAAAGTGGAACCTGCCCCTTTAAGAACAGAATTGCCAAAGTCGGCTGTCACCAAATACATCCTGTTCAAGTCAGGCTGATGATAGTACAATATTGTAGAGACTCCATGTGTGGAAAGATATTTGTTATCAGGATGTTGTTGCTGCTGCTTCTCCTACTGCTTCCCAATATGGTGCCCCAAGTACACACTGTCGTTTGCAGCAGAAATAACCCTGTGCATATTCCACATGAATGGTATGAACAAGGGGACCGTATCATTGGTGGGATATTGTCTTATATGTATTACGTATTCCCCAGCATTTCCTTCCATCAACACCCATCTCATGACTTTATTGACAATCCAGTGTAAGTAAATGGACCTCAATAACTGTAGCATAACCATGTAGCACAGTTCTTCTTTCTAGTGATAAAAATCTGACTTGGATGGAGGAGAACTCCAAACATTAACTCTAAAAGCATAAAGCAATTGGAATATTTAAAATAATATTTAACAGGGGCAGTTGAATCTCTCACATCTCGATGGTGTGCACTGTTTTATTCCCCATAAAATAGTAATACACATTATTTGTAGGGTGATGAGAAAGTTCTACCAACACATCCTTGCCTTGGTGTTTGCTGTTGATGAGATCAATGGGAATCCCGAGATCTTGCCCAATGCCACGCTTGGATTCCACATCTATGATACGTATTTTGATTCAAGGATGACCTATCAAAACACTCTGCATCTGCTCTTTAAATCACATCATTTTGTCCCCAACTACATATGTGGAATTCAGAAAAAAATAGTAGGAGTCATTGGGGGACTTAGCTCTCACACCTCCTCATCCATGGCAGATGTCTTAGGTCTTTACAAGATTCCACAGGTACATAAAATAGATATGTCATTCCGTAGTTCATTCTACACTCCTTCTACTGGAAGCTGTTGATTCATAAGTATCAAGTCGAAAAAGGAAAATGGTTGCAATATATCGATATATTTGAGGACGTATGTGCATAAACCAACTTTTATGAGAGAGCCATGTTCACAAAGATGTGAGTTTAATATATTTAGTGGAGGATTGGGCTCACATTATTTCAATTCTGCAAGCATAGTCCTACCTGTCTGAAAAGTACCAGTCCCAATTCATGCTGTTGATAATCGCTTGCACAGGCATAAATAACTCAAGATAAGAATGGCCCTCTCCCTAGGAATCATGAAATTCCACCTTGTCGAAGTGTGATGTTATTCGGCACTGTCCTCTTTCAGAGGCTAATGAAAAGCACCTTTCTTGTGCATTTTTCTGGCATTTGGGGAGAGAGAAATAGTGGTACAAATTTTGTTTTGTTCTGCTACTTTACTGAACTTCATTTTAGTTGCCTTAATTATTGCTGCTTTTTTATTTTCATTATATATACAGTAATGGTTTATTGTTGATCACAGAAGAATAAAACATATTATATTGAAGAAGAATAAAAGATATTATATTGTTCATTTATCCAAGCAATATGTGGAAACGAGCAGGGATAAATGCTCTCCTGACTTTGACACAATACAGAAGTATGTGACTGTGATGACTCCACAATAATAGGAATCAATATCTACATAAATAAATGAGCAAGATTGTTTGTTTTGTGTGTTTTTCTAGGTAAATGGGAGGGTGGCCCTTTCTCTAAGATTAGAAAAGATGGAATGCATAGGATTTATATTAGATAAATGAGTGTGTTGTGAATTCTTGTTTCCACATGGAAAAGTTTGGCTTTTTTCTTTTTCAGATTTCATACGGTTCATTTGAACCGGCCATAAATGATCACATCAAATTTGCTTCCTTTTATCGCATGGTCCCCAATGAAGATCTTCAGTACAAGGGAATTATCCAGTTACTTCTGCATTTTGGATGGAAATGGGTTGGGCTCATCACTCCAGCTAATGAAGCTGGAGAACAATTATTGAAGACCATTGAACCAATGCTCTTCAAGAATGAAATTTGTTCAGCATTCACAGAAAGAACGGGATACTACGTGCAATTCAGCTCTAAAATATTTGATATGGTGGATCAATCAAAGCTTTCCTTACCAGCTTTCATGAAAAGCAAAGCAAATGCGATTGTTATATATGGAGAAAGTACATCTATTATATGGCTTACATCTGTTTTGATTGCAAGGAATATGATTCAGCTAATTCTTCCTCAATCTATGAGAAACGAACTTGAAGGGAAAGTATGGATTACAGCAGCCCAAATAGATTTCATATCAAATATTGTAGGAAAACTGGTTGACCCTAATATACAAATGCTCCAAGGTGCTATCTCCATTACAATTCACTCCAAGGAGATTCAAGACTTCTCAGACTTTCTGCAGGATGTAAAGCCTTCTGGACAAGATGCAGATGGTTTCATTAAGGATTTCTGGGAACAATCATTTCTTTGTTCAGTTTCAAACTCCTCTGCATTAGCACTCATTATGGGTACATGTACCGGAGAGGAGATGCTGGAGAGCCTCCCTGCACCATTTTTTGAAATGAGCATGACCGGCCACAGCTACAGTATCTATAATGCTGTCTATGCTCTGGCACATGCCTTACATGTTAGGTGCTCATCTGAAGCCATCTGCAAAAGGACAATGGACGGAAACAGACTCTTTCCTCAGAATGTAGAGCCTTGGCAGGTAGTATTTCCTGTTACAAAGTTTTTACTTTATAACCAGCTCATTGTTGTGCACTCCATTGATGTATGATATGGGTTGTGATTACTTTATAATAAATAAAATAATAAATATTAATACAACAAAATGAATATTAGCTAATTTTATTGTGATCCCTTCCAACTCTATAATTATATGATCCTTTGATTATAGAGGGACTCAGGTGGCGCTGTGGGTTAAAGCCTCGGTGCCTAGGACTTGCCGATCGAAAGGTCGGCGGTTCGAATCCCTGCGGCGGGGTGCGCTCCCGTTGCTCGGTCCCATCGCCTGCCAACCTAGCAGTTCAAAAACACCTCCGGGTGCAAGTAGATAAATAGGGACCGCTTACCAGCGGGAAGGTAAACGGCGTTTCCGTGTGTGGCTCTGGCTCGCCAGATGCAGCTTTGTCACGCTGGCCACGTGACCCGGAAGTGTCTCCAGACAGCGCTGGCCCCTGGCCTCTTAAGTGAGATGGGCGCACAACCCCAGAGTCTGTCAAGACTGGCCCGTACGGGCAGGGTTACCTTTACCTTTACCTTTTTGATTATAGAAAACATTTCCTTGAACCTACCCTGCCTGACCTCCATCAAAGTACAGATTATTTTTCATTGGCAGGCGGCCTTTCTTATAGCAGAACATGAATTCTAGGGACATTTTGTATATCTTCAATAAAGCCCCTCTCAATTCTTATGTCCTGCGTAGAGCACAGTGGTGTGACATGCTGTAGCCAAGAGCTGATGCCCTCCACTTGTGTTGGATATGTGATGGCTAGTGGAAAAGTCCAGTACATCTTGAAGTGTGGCAAAGGTTGTAGCTAGTCTGCCATTGATTGCTGTGGGAGCCCCTTCACATGTCCACCTAAAACATATTCCCTTTGGAGGTGAGGATTTCCATATGAAGGATCAATTGCAAACTGCTCTACTGTGTGTCCTAAATAATCCCTACTACCCAGGAATATATACTCACACAAGACTCCTCAAAAAGAGCTCCTGGCCCTTTTCGTGCCCATCATCTCAAATTCCTTTTATATATTGAATCTTAACAAAGGCTGCTCTGAAACGTATCTCCTGACTGTTGAGTTTAGACTGATTCATGATTTCCCTGCTGAAATTTGGGTCCCCTCCATTGGGAACTGGAGGAAAAGAACTTAATTTTTTCCATGAAAACTATTGAATTGTCTTAGTAAGGCTATTACAAGACTACATAGAACTTTTGATTCTCTTTCCACCTAGCTGCACTCATTCCTGCAGAGGCTCTCATTCAACAACAGTGCTGGGGATGAAATTACATTCAATGAACATGGAGAATTAGCAGCTGGATTTGATATTACAAACCTGGTCACTTTCCCAAATAATTCCTATGTCAGGGTCAAAGTCGGAAGGCTGGATCCTCAGGCCCCTCCTGGAAAAGAGCTCACCATTAATGGGAATGGAATTCAATGGCACAGAGCCTTCACTCAGGTAAGGAAATCACTGCAAAATAGGGGTGGCTTGTCTAGTTTTGACTAGTGCTGCCCAACTATTGCTTCCACTACTAATAATGCTGCCACTAATAATTCTATTAGTAAATATAAAATGAACCATTGCTACAAAAAGAGCAATGTGCAAAGAAGACATGTCAAACTAAGAAAGAGCATTGGCTATCAGAGTGTTATCCTACATGCTTGTTTATGAAATCCACAAGGCAGCTCTCTATTTAGTGGCATTCAATAGAATGCTACGCTAACTGTATCTTTGTGAATGAACATTGTAATCTTTATTGAAATTTATATTGAAATTAAAGCTTATTGAAATTTCCAAAAAGTCCAAACATGAAAAAAAAGAGAAAAGAAAAAAGAAAAAAAGGATTTACATTTAAGGCCTTACTTTCATTAACATCTTTCCAGGACTTCCCCACCCCCCCCTCTTGTATTCCATTTCCGTTAGATTAGTTCCACAAGTTCTTACCCCAAATTTTAAACTTATTATATTTAGCCCATTATTCAATTTAGTTCATCTTAAATAACCACTTTCCCTTTATATACCACCGTCTTTCAACAATAAAAAAATTTTTCCCTAAGGTCGACCCCAGTTCCCTTCCACGAATTCCCCTTTTTAGTACACACAGCTAAACGAAATAAAGAAATAAAAAAAATTTCAGAATATAATTTTACACCCTTTGGATTCCAAATCTCCCTCCCCCATTTCCCGGTTTCAGTCCCCAATGTCCATCAATCTATCTGCTATCAGCCTGGAGACCTCACGTCCATGTCCAAATCTCTCTCAGGTCCACTTTGCCGGCTTTTTTGGTAATCTTTAGTTTCAAACACCCAATCTTGGAGAATCTCTATCTCAAGAAAGTCCATTTTTCTTCCATCCAGACCTCTATATTTAAGAGTAAAACTCGAATTCTGTTTCTTAATCCTTTTAAGTCTGAATGTCCCAAATGTCCAACTTCCAAGTCTGAATGTCCCAAATGTCCAACTTCCAGCTTAGTCCAATTCTTGTTTTCCTTTATCTCCTCCCTGACAGGCCTTTGGTCTCCCTTGGTCTTCTACGATAATATGGCTCCTCTTTCATTCTCTTCCAGATCATCATAAATCCCTTGTTCTCTTTCCTCACTTTTCTCAGGTTTCTTTTCCTGTTCCGCTGCAAAAACATTCTAATTCAAAAACTTCTAGTTCCTCTACAGAGGCTTTATTTGTTCAGGTACAAAAACTTGCGTCAAGTCCCTTCCATTCTTCAATAGATATGTCTATTGTCTCCTTTAGTGTAGAAACCTCTGTAGACAAAATAATGTTTCATTTTTGCAGCTTTCCCTGAACATTGTAATCTTCATGAGTTTTCTGTTACCGCTTGAGACCCTAATGTTGGGTTGCCATCATAGAAGCAGGAATGTACGGAGGTGTTTGCCATGTTGACTCTTGCCACTAGCCTAGGAGGTCCCCCCAATATGATGCCTTGCTCGGAGTGCCATTGAGCCCAGCTGCCCATCCATGTACTCTGTGGGCTGCTGGGCAAGGCATGCAGGCTCCTCTCAGTGCCAGCTGCTTGTCTTTGTCCTGTGCTGCCAGCCATGGCAGAGCTCAGTGGAGGGAGAAGCCAGACAACCAGTCAAGTCTCAAGGGGGTGCTTCCCTGGAGGCAGAGTCCGCATAAAAGGTCCAGTCCAGTCCTAAGGTCATAAGTATCTCAGTTCATGTAGTCAGACAATCTGGGGGTCAAGATAGCCAAGGGTCAAAGGTCACGAGAAACAAGAAGCAGCAAGGTCTGGTCAGGAATGACAAACGTTGTTTCCAGTAATTGACTGAGGCTGGAAACCCTGCTTAAGAAAGCTGGAGCCTGCTGGTTCTCATCAGGAGCAAAAAGGCAGATCAGCAGCAGGTGGAGTCACTTCGCTTTCTGCTCCTTTAGGCTGCTGCTAAGTAGGTGAAGCCAACTCTTGGACCATGACCCTGGTGGCATTGGCCATCGGAGCAGCTGTGCAGTTCTTCATCCCTGGTTAGCTGTTGGCATTATTATAAGTGTGAGCAGAGTGCCAAGCATGGCCCAGAGGGAAGAAAGGAGAGGCTGGTGGATGGAGTTGCAAGAGATAGAAGGTGGGCAGGTGGTATGCCAAGTAAGGGAGGTAGGCAGGCAGGAAGACCAAGGAAGGCAGGAGGAGGAGCAGAGCAGACCCAACCCCGATGGCTGAGGAGCAGCAGTTACAGATACAAAAGAACGAGGTGGTTTTGCTCTCACAGACCTTAAATTATACTATGAGGCTGCATGCCTGGTATGGATCAGGGACTGGATAAAGTTGGAAAAGCAAGAAGCATTAGATCTGGAAGAACATGACAACAGATTTGGATGGCACGCATATTTAAGGTATGGGAAAGGGAAAATACAGAAAGGTTTTTATCACCATATTATCATGAAATCACTAATGAAAGTGTGGGAGAGATATAAAAACTTATTAGAACAGAAGACTCCTTGGTGGCTTTCACCACATGAAGCTTTATTACTCAAGCCACTCAGTAAAAAAGGAAAGTGGCTCATGTATGCTGATTTATGAAAGGACCAAGAAGGAAAATGGAAATTAAGAGATTACATGGAAATAAAAGACCATTTTCAGAGCTGCTTACACTATTGGCAACTACACGAGATATACAAAGAAGACAATAAGAAAGGATTTGGTTATACGAAATCTAGATTTCAAAAGGAAGTTGTGGCAGGGAAGGTAAAGCTGCTTAAGGGTGCATATAGTATTCTGCTAGAATGGGAGACAGAAGATGAGGAGGTGAAATCAGTCATGATCAAATGGGCACAAGTTATAGGTCATAATATATTGCTTGAAGATTGGGAAAGATTGTGGAAAACTAATTTAAAATATACAGATTATTCTTTATTGAAAGAAAACTATATGAAAATGATGTATAGATTGTACATAGCACCAGTACAGTTGCGTGGCAAATTCCCGCCCCCCACCAGGGAGAAATAAAGACACTGGACACCAAGTATTAAGGTTAAATGGGCGAATTAGGCCACAACTTTATTGATTTCAGGAATGAGAGGTATTGGCTTAGTCATTGGTCCTATCGACTAGCTGGCACCAGCCTGATTCCATGAAGTCCAGCATGCATTAACACCATAAGGGGGAGTGCTGCTGAGGCACTTCAACTAGGAGCTCCCCCGGGTCACCGCTCGGGGGCGTGCCTTAGGCCCACACCTCCATAGGCTTCGGACAGGGCCACGCCGCCCACCGGAGTCCTTTATCGGACTACTCTTAGCTTTTGGGGGGAGGTGATGGCGTTTCCACCCCCCCACATCCTCTTAACCCCTTCTTACCAATGCCTAACCGCCAATACCAAGGAGTTGTGACGAGTTGCTACGAGGTAGGCAAAAAACCTGAAATTGCCGATTGGGAAAAATTCCTACCAGGACCCTTGCGGCGACCGACCGAAGCCCATAGCAAAGTCAGATGCCTACCTAAAGGGAGGGTGGGAAAGCGGGCAAGCTGGCACGGCGAAAAGAGGGTGAGCCCCGGCCGTGCCGGCCCTAAATAGGGCAGGCTACGCCCCCAGACACCCAATTGCCTGGCTGGGTTGACGACGCGGCCGGGATTCCCTTGATCTCGCGGGGGCTGGTGAAGCCCGCAACCCCACCTCCTCTGCAGGCTCGGACGTGGCTATAGCAAGAATGTATAAAACTGGCTCAAACATGTGTTGGAAATGTAAGGAAAAAGAAGGCACTTTCGATCATATGTGGTGGCATTGTAGAGAAATTAAAAAATGATATATAATGTGTTGAAGAAAATGTTTAAACTAACATTTGTTAAAAAAAAAAAAAAAGCCAGAAGCATTTTTGTTAGGGGTTGCAGTAAAAGACCTGCCAAGGAAAGTGAAGAACATATTTATGTATGCAACATCGGCAGCAAGAGTCTTAATAGCACAAGGATGGAAGAATGAAGAAACCCCGACAAAAGAACAGTGGCAAGAGAAATGGATGGACTATGCGGAACTCGCAAAATTGAGGCAGAAACTGCGCAATAAGGACAACTGTGACTTTAAAGAAGAATGGGATCCTTTTACAAAGTACTTAAAGAAACAACAAAATGAATTGGACTCCTTGGCAGGTTTTGAATAAACATACACAAATTTATTTGTTAATATAATAGATGGATAAATTATAGATTTTTACATTTTTATAACATGCAGAGAATAATATGTGTTAACAAATCAGAAAGAGGAACTGAGGGAAGTCGTGGAGGGAGGGGATATGAGGGGGAGATGGGGGAAATTGGGATAATCTGTTATGTGAAAATAGTCAATATTTTTTTTTTTTTAAAGAAGAAATTTTGCTTTTTCTCCCAAGGTATGTGGCACCTGGGCACATATGGATCCTACAGTTAACATTTATGGCCCTCCTATTTACGTATAGTTCTCCTGATGTTATACGAATCCCCTAAAACACTTTCTCAATATTAACCCCTTTGTGTCCCTTTGGATAGGTGCCACCCCTTTCCTTATGTAATGCCAACTGCCTTCCCGGTTATGAGAAGAAAAAGAAGGAGGGGAAGAAGTTCTGTTGTTATGATTGTGATCCTTGTCCTCATGGGATGTTCTCAAATGAGAAGGGTGAGAGATGCCATATTAGCATATACAAGTTATTTTAGTAAATTCTGAACAACTGGGCAATGGGGTTTGCTCTGTATGGCCTCAATTTATATTGTTTATTCAAAATAGTATATTAATTTCCCTTCAGTCTCAGTAAAAGCTGCCTCTATGAAGAAATTATCTTAACCTTCTAGGGAGTAAACCATCAGAATGTGACGTTATCTGTAACGTAAAGATTTTCCATCACTGTATCTACATTGATCTTTTAAACATTATTAAATATAATGTTCCATTTTGTTTAATGCAGTTTCCCATTGCTGGTGGCTCACTGCTGTGGCGTCACATTTTAATAATGCGTTTTAACTTTATAAACCACTAGTGTAGCTTCACCTCAAGTCTGTTTTGATGCAGCAAGACATAAATTTCATACAGTGGTACCTTGGGTTACAGACGCTTCAGGTTACAGACTCTGCTAACCCAAAAATAGTACCTCAGATTAAGAACTTTGCTTCAGGATGAGAACAGAAATCGTGCGGTGGCAGCATGGAGAGAGTGGGAGGCCCTATTAGCTAAAGTAGTGGTGCCTCAGGTTAAGAACAGTTTCAGGTTAAGAATAGACCTAAAGGTTTTGGGGAAGGGAGGATGGAATAGAAGTGGCAGTTTTTTCTCCGAAACCAAGGCTCTTTGGGGACAGTGTTAAAATCCTATAAAAAATCACCCCTCTTGCTTCCAAGATTTCAGCTATAATATTTCTCTGATTTCATTACGAAGTATCTGTGGTTCTAAGAAAATGGAGGAGGACCACCAAAATAATAGTTTTTCCATATATGAATTGTAAGGTTTCATGCATAACTTTATTTTCAAAGCATCTAGGGCACAAGCATTTGAACTAGAAGTTTTGAAACTTTCCCTCGTGGAAACAGTATGGTAAGGGGTCTCCTGAGTCTTTAAAAAACAAAACCCACTCCTAAGCATATTCTGGATTGTTTCCAATTGTCATGCAACCTTTTTTCAGGGTTGGAAACCTGTGCCAGATGTCCTCTGGATCAATATCCAAATGAAGAGCAGAATGAGTGCATTCCCAAGAAACCAAACGTCCTAGGCTTTGATGAAACTTTGGCCATTGTTTCAACTTTCTCTGCGCTTTTATTCTCTCTGATCACAGCTATGGTACTTGGCCTTTTCATTAAGCACCGGGACACTGCCATCGTCAAAGCCAATAACAGAAGCCTCACTTACATTCTTCTCATCTCCCTTCTCTTGTGTTTCCTGTGTTGCTTGATGTTCATTGGAATGCCTAATAAGACAACCTGCCCACTCCGACAAACGGCTTTTGGAATTGTCTTCTCTGTGGCCCTCTCCAGCATCTTGGCCAAGACTATTTCAGTGGTTTTGGCATTCATGGCTACAAAGCCAGATTCCACAATCAGGAAGTGGGTAGGCAAAAAACTGGCTTACTCCATTGTCCTTTCCTGCTCTGTGATTCAAGTAGGAATTTGTGCCTTCTGGCTGGCAACCTCGGCCCCATTCGCAGATGTGGACATGCACTCAAGCAGTGAAGAAATTATATTCTTATGTAATGAAGGGTCAGTTCTCATGTTCTATTGTGTTTTAGGCTACATGGGCTTCCTGGCCATTATCAGCTTCACGGTGGCCTTCTTAGCCCGGAAGTTGCCGGACAGCTTCAATGAAGCCAAGTTCATCACCTTCAGCATGCTGGTCTTCTGCAGTGTTTGGTTCTCCTTTATTCCCACATACCTGAGCACCAGAGGAAAATACATGGTGGCTGTGGAGATCTTCTCCATCTTGGCTTCCAGTGCTGGGCTGCTGGGTTGCATCTTTTCCCCTAAATGCTACATTATTGTGGTGAGGCCTGAGCTGAATAACAGAGAGCAGCTGATACGGAGAAAGATGTAAAGAACAGTAGAGTTTGTCATTTCCGTATTTAGATTCTGTAGAATTGTTAGCAGGGTCATTTCACTGTGGTTTTTAAAGAAAGGAAGTTACCTGAAATGATCAAAATAACAGAAGAGATTCTCCTATCATTTATGTTCTTGGTATCCAGCATAGTTCCATATGAGGTGTAAATGAACTCGGATAATGTGTATGAAAAAACTATGGATCAAATCCAAAATATCCAGGAATCTGAATCCCTTACTCAACTTTTCCGGCATCCACGTTCCCAATAGGTTCTGAAACTCCTGAGCAGATGTTGGGGTGCGTTGGAAACTGAAGATAGAGAAAAGGGGAAAGGGAACATTGTGAGCTGCCTTATGTTGTGCGAGAGCAATGCTCAGTTTATCAGGGCCATGCACTAGACTCAACCAAGTCTCCATCCAAATTATGGAAGAATTTGGGCAGTTTGGGTTGTATGATCTGTGGCTGTTGGGAGGCAATATCAGGCAAGAAGTGGAGGCAGGCTGTGAAAATTGTGTGTAGTCTGAGACCTATCTGCTCCCCAGCTTTGTCTTCCCCAGAGAATGTAAAAGCTTTGTGCCACCTAAGATGATAGAGAGCTACACCCTTCCCTTTCTCTGCTCATCTCATCATTTTTTGATTTTTTCCCCCATAATTATTATTTCTTTGAAACTCTTCCTATCATTGGATGAAAATGCAAAAGAGGGTCAGCTATAATTTGAACTAATGGGAACCTAAACAGAACTCTACTATTTGCCAAAAGGTTGAGAAATAAGGTATATCTAAGTAGCACTGTGAGGCAGAGTCGGTTTCCTTTAAAGAACAAATCTAGGCACTGTTAAGTGGGAAGGGTATTTCTATAATTGTTTGTTCTTTGCTCTAACTATTCATCGGTTTTAAAATAAAAAAAATTCGTAAAAGATCTGTTCACATTCAATGTTTCTATATCTGCCTTACAAAAAATTAATAATAATAATCTTCACACTCCGAGGATAAACTGGGACTTCTGCACTTCTGTTATCTGATACCTGTGATGACATGGGGCTGGAAAGGGAGTCAGGAAGTGACTCACCTTCACATGGGCACTGCTTCAGGCTAAGAGGGCTCAACTACTTGACAAAGAGAGCCAGTATGGTGTAGTGGTTAAGAACTGGGTTCACATCTCCGCTCCTCCACATTCAGCTGATGGGTGACCTTAGGCTAGTCACACTTCTCTGAAGTCTCTCAGCCCCACTCACCTCACAGAGTGTTTGTTGTGGGGGAGGAAGGGAAAGGAGAATGTTAGCCGCTTTGAGACTCCTTCGGGTAGTGATAAACCAGGATATCCAATCCAAATCCAAACAAAGCCCTGACAGTTCAGCATGACACCAGATATGAGGCATATGAGTTGTTCCTTAGCATGCCACTCTGCTTCTAACTGTATATATGAGCTCTTTCAAAAGCAGTTAGGCTGTGTTCTCCAGGGTCTCTATATCCTGATACGGTTTGGACCCTTCCCATCATTGTTCCCAAGATTCAGTAAGTGTAATTGATGTTACATATGACAGTGAGTGTAAGGGCCAATAGCAGTAGGAAATTAGACAAATGTGGAAAGGATGCATTTGGCTCCCCTCTAAACACATTTTGATAGAGGAAATTCTAGGGAAAAGATGGATGCCTGCCTACAAGTGGGGTGTTTTTGTTTTTGTTTCTAGTTATGGATGTCCTGCATTAGCAAGCAGATAATACCTTAGACCTTAGATATCTCTTCCTAATCTATTATTGTGTGATGATGTGACAGATATGTTTACTTCGGAAATCATTTCTGATGCACTATAGAGTCAAAAACAAAAAAAATGTTATCTGACCTGTAATTATTAAAATTACTATAACCAATTCACCTGGCAAAGCACCAGAAGGCATAATGAAAAATAAAGATTCAAAAACTAAATCAGAAATGATTAAAAGCACCCTAGCATTCCGTTGACAACTATGGTAAGGGAGGAGAGAGGAGGCCAGGCTCTGTTATTTCAGTCCGTTTCCCTCTTTCATTGTATAATGCCAGGTTTCAAATTACTCTAGATTAATTCACATTCAATTCATATTTTAGTATCAGTGATAAAGATAAAAAGAAAGTGGATACCTGCCCCTTTAAGAACAGAATTGCCAAAGTCGGCTGTCACCAAATACATCCTGTTCAAGTCAGGCTGATGATAGTAACAATATTGTAGAGACTCCATGTGTGGAAGGATATTTGTGATGAGGATGTTGTTGCTGCTGCTTCTCCTGCTGCTTCCCAATATGGTGCCCCAAGTGCACACTGTTGTTTGCAGCAGAAATAACCCTGTGCATATTCCACATGAGTGGTATGAACAAGGGGACCTTATCATTGGTGGGATATTGTCTTATATCCATTACGTATTCCCCAGCATTTCCTTCCATCAACACCCATCTCATGACTTTATTGGCAATCTAGTGTAAGTAAATGGACCTTAAGATTATTTCCTTTATGCTTTATACTTTTAGATCTGTCTAGAAAGTACTTTTGCTTTGGATAAAATTCTATGAATATATATTTTAAATTTATTTTAAAATAGAACAGCCGTAAGAATTTATACAAATATTTTATTCTTGGTTCAGAGTAAAGAGGAGACACACCATAACCTGCTTCAAGTTGGACAGTATCTCTCTATTATCCAGTGAAGCATAGATAACTCACTGAACTTCCCCAGTCAAAGAGGCTGCATTAGAGTTGTGCGAGCAGTGTATACACATCGGAGGCAGAGCCATGGGAGCACTGCCTCAAAGCTGGGTAAGCCAGGCACTGGGCTTGAGGAGAGGGCCATCAGGAGCTGACAAGGTCCTGGAGTCCTCCTGCCTCCTTCACAAAGCCTAGTTAGAAATTTTTCAGCTTTGAGAACTAGGTGGAAGGACTCTAGGACTCTAGGTCTAGGTGGGTGCAAAGTTTCAGGCTCGCAATGGGCGCCATAGTACCCAAGTCTGCCACTGCCAGTCAATCCTGTAAAGCTCCATTTAAAAAGCCAAGACAGGCAAGGGTCAAGTGGTCAGTTTGACAACTTTATTTCTTCAAGTGCATTGATTACATCCTCTGGCCACAATATTGAAAACTGATCCAGCAAAAATGAAACAAAGAGTGCAACGCATACCCTTTGACAGGCTCCATAGTATTATGCAATTCTGTCTGAGACTGATTCCATCTCTAAAGTGCTTCCAAAGACGTAGCAGCAGGCTGCTAACGTTAGAATAGAAATGCTCTCTTGGCCAGATGACAAAAGAATATTCAACACTGAAAAGATCTTCCAAATAGCTGGTTGTGGACGCAGTGCTGGTAAAGATGAAGATATGAAACTTCAACTGTGTTTGAGCTGATGCAGTTTCAGATCACCATCACTTGCTCTCTAGCCATAGATCCTCCTGCCCACAGCAATACATCATGGCAACCTTTGGGTTCAAATCTTCATTTTCTGGGTCATCTGCAACTTAGGCACTTTTGTGAGTATGCAAGGGGAGAGAGGAGAGCAATGAAGCCCAGCTTGAGCTGCTTTAGTGAAGAATGGTACAAAATGGAAGCCATGTCTAAAGTGCATTGCCTAACTCTAAAAGCATAAAGCAATTTGAATATTTAAATGAATATTTAATGGTTGCAGTTGAATCTCTCACATCTCGATGTTGTGCACTGCTTTATTCCCCATAAAATAGTAACACACTTTATTTGTAGGGTGACAAGAAAGTTCTACCAACACATCCTCGCCTTGGTATTTGCTGTTGATGAGATCAATGATAATCCCAAGATCTTGCCCAATGCCACACTTGGATTTCACATCTATGATAGCTATTCTGATTCAAGGATGACCTACCAAAACACTCTGGATCTGCTCTTTAAATCACATTACTTTGTCCCCAACTACATATGTGGAAATCAGAAAAGAATAGTAGGAGTCATTGGGGGACTTACCTCTCACACCTCCTCATCCATGGCAGATGTCTTAGGTCTTTACAAGATTCCACAGGTACATAAAATAGATATTTCATACCGTAGTTCAATCTACACTCCTTCAACTAGGAACTTCATTTTAGCTGCCTTAATTTCTGCTGGTATTTTATTTTTATTATATATACAGTAATGGTTTATTGTTGATCACAGAAGAATAAAACATATTATATTCAAGAAAATTCTAGGAGAACTCCCATGGGAGTTCTTAGTACATAAACCATCAAAGTCTCTCTACAACTGCTTTAAAGGTTATAGACCAAAAGAACATGATCCATGGTTTGTCTAACTCCATTTCCACAATCAAGTTATGTTGATTTAACCAAGCAGTATGTGGAAACGAGCAGGGATAAATGCTCTCCTGATTTTGACACAATCCATGTGTACAAGTATGCGACTGTGATGACACCACAATAATAGAAATTAATATCCACTTAAATAAATGAGCAAGATTGTTTGTATTGTGCGTTTTTCTAGGTAAATGGGAGGGTGGCCCTTTCTCTACGATTAGAAAAGATGGAATGCATAGGATTTATATTAGATAAATGAGTGTGTTGTGAATTCTTGTTTCCACATGAAAAGGTTTGGCTTTTTTCTTTTTCAGATTTCATATGGTTCATTTGAACCGGCCATAAATGATCACATCAAATTCGCTTCCTTTTATCGCATGGTCCCCAATGAAGATCTTCAGTACAAGGGAATTATCCAGTTACTTCTGCATTTCAGATGGAAATGGGTTGGGCTCATCACTCCAGCTAATGAAGCTGGAGAACAATTCTTGCAGACCATTGAACCAATGCTCTTCAAGAATGAAATCTGTTCAGCATTCACAGAAAGAACGGAATACTATGTGCAATTCAGCGGTCAAATATTTGATATAGCGGAGCAATCAAATCTTTTCTTACAAACTTTCATGAAAAGCAAAGCAAATGCGATTGTTATATATGGAGAAAGTTCATCTATTATATGGCTTACGTCTGTTTTTATTGCAAGGAATATGATTCAGCTAATTCTTCATCAATCTGAGAGGAATGAACCTGAGTGGAAAGTGTGGATTACAGCAGCCCAAATAGATTTCATATCAAATATTGTAGGAAAACTGATTGACCCTCATATACAAATGCTCCAAGGTGCTATCTCCATTACAATTCACTCCAAGGAGATTCAAGACTTCTCAGACTTTCTGCAGAGTGTAAAGCCTTCTGGACAAGTTGCAGATGCTTTCATCAAGGATTTCTGGGAACAAGCATTTCTTTGTTCAGTTTCAAACTCCTCTGCATTAGCACTCATTATGGGTACATGCACTGGAGAGGAGAGGCTGGAGAGCCTACCTGCACCAATTTTTGAAATGAGCATGACCGGCCACAGTTACAGTATCTATAATGCTGTCTATGCTCTGGCACATGCCTTACATATTAGGTGCTCATCAGAAGCCATCTGCAAAAGGACAATGGATGGAAACAGACTCTTTCCTCAGAATGTAGAGCCTTGGCAGGTAGTGTTTCCTGTTACAAAGTTTTTACTTTATAACCAGCTCATTGTTGTGCACTCCATTGATGTACGATATGGGTTGTGATTTCTTTATAATAAATAAAATAAATAAAATAATAAATGAACAAAATGAACATTAACTAATTTTATTGTGATCCCTTCCAACTCTATAATTATATGATCCTATGATTCGTGAAAATATTTGCTTGAACTTACCCTGCCAGACCTCCATCAAAGTAAAGATTATTTTTCAGTGGCAGGTGGCCTTTCTTATAGCAGAACATGAATTCTAGGGACATTTTGTATATCTTCAATAAAGCCCCTCTCAGTTCTTATATCCTGTGTAGAGCACATTGGTGTGACATGCTGTAGCCAAGAGCTGATGCCCTCCACTTGTGTTGGATATGTGATGGCTAGTGGAAGAGTCCAGTACATCTTGAGGTGGGGCAAAGGTTGTAGCCAGTCTGCCATTGATTGCTGTGGGAGCCCCTTCACAAGTCCACCTAGAACATATTCCCTTTAGAGGTGAGGACTTCCATATGAAGGATCAATTGCACACTGCTCTACTGTGTGTCCTAAATAATCCCTACTACCCAGGAATATATACTCACACAAGACTGCTCAAAAAGAGCTCCTGGCCCTTTTCGTGCCCATCACCTCAAATTCTTTTTATATATTGAATCTTAACAAAGGCTGCTCTGAAACGTATCTCCTGACTGTTGAGTTTACACTGATTCATGATTTCCCTGCTGCAATTTGGGTCCCCTCCATTGGGAACTGAAGTGGTGAACTCCTGGAGGGAAAGAACTTAATTTTTTCCCATGAAAACTATCGAATTGTCTTAGTAAGACTATTACAAGACTATAGATAACTTCTGATTCTCTTTCCACCTAGCTGCACTCATTCCTGCAGACGCTCTCATTCAACAACAGTGCTGGTGATGAAATTACATTCAATGAACATGGAGAATTAGCAGCTGGATTTGATATTACAAACCTGGTCACTTTCCCAAATAATTCCTATGTCAGGGTCAAAGTCGGAAGGCTGGATCCTCAAGCCCCTCCTGGAAAAGAGCTCACCATTAACGGGAACGGAATTCAATGGCACAGAGCCTTCACTCAGGTAAGGAAATCACTGCAAAATAGGGGTGGCTTGTCTAGATTTGACTAGTGCTGCCCAACTATTGCTTCCACTACTAATAATGCTGCCACTAATAATTCTATTAGTAAATATAAAATGAACCATTGCTACAAAAAGAGCAATGTGCAAAGAAGACATGTCAAACTAAGAAAGAGCATTGGCTATCAGAGTGTCATCCTACATGCTTGTTTGTGAAATCCACAAGGCAGCTCTCTATTTAGTGGCATTCTATAGAATGCTACGCTAACTGTATCTTTGTGAATGAACATTGTAATCTTCATGGGTTTTCTGTTACCGCTTGAGACCCTAGTGTTGGGTTGCCATCATAGAAGCAGGAATGTACGGAGGTGTTTGTCATGTTGACTCCTGCCACAGGCCTAGGAGGTTCCCCCCAAATCATGCCTTGCTCGGAGTGCCATGGAGCCCAGCTGCCCATCCATGTACTCCGTGGGCTGCTGGGCAAGGCATGCAGGTTTTTCTCAGTGCCTCGGGGGAGGAATCCAGCTGCTTGTCCTTGTCCTCTGCTGCCAGCCATGGCAGAGCTCAGTGGAGGGAGAGGCCAGACTACCAGTCAAGTCTCAGGGGGGTGCTTGCCTGGAGGCAGAGTCTGCATAAAAGGTCCAGTCCAGTCCTAAGGTCATAAGTATCTCAGTTCATGTAGTCAGACAATCTGGGGGTCAAGATAGCCAAGGGTCAAAGGTCACAAGAAACAAGAAGCAGCAAGGTCTGGTCAGGAATGACAAAAGTTGTTTCCAGTAACTGACTGAGGCTGGAAACCCTGCTTAAGAAAGCTGGAGCCTGCTGGTTTTCATCAGGAGCAAGAAGGCAGATCAGCAGCAGGTGGAGTCACTTCGCTTTCTGCTCCTTTCGGCTACTGCTCAGTAGGTGAAGCCAACTCTTGGACCATGACACTGGTGGCATTGGCCATTGGAGCAGCTGTGCAGTTCTTCATCCCTGGTTAGCTGTTGGCATTATTATAAGTATGAGCAGAGTGCCAAGCACAGCCCAGTGGGAAGAAAGGCAAGGCTGGTGGATGGAGTTGCAAGAAATAGAAGGTGGGCAGATGGTATGCCAAGCGAGGGAGTTAGGCAGGGAGGAAGACCAAGGAAGGCAGGAGGAGGAGCAGAGCAGACCCAACCCCGATGGCTGAGGAGGAGCAGTTACAGATACAAAAGAATGAGGTGGTTTTGCCCTCCCAGACCTTAAACTATATTATGAGGTTGCATGCCTACTATGGATCAGGGACTGGATAAAGTTGGAAAAGCAAGAAGCATTAGATCTGGAAGGACATGACAACAGATTTGGATGGCACGCATATTTAAGGTATGGGAAAGGGAAAATACAGAAAGGTTTTTATCACCATATTATTATGAAATCACTAATGAAAGTGTGGGAGAGATATAAAAACTTATTAGAACAGAAGACTCCTTGGTGGCTTTCACCACATGAAGCTTTATTCCACCCAGTAAAAAAGGAAAGTGGCTCATGTATGCTGATTTATGAAAGGACCAAGAAGGAAAATGGAAATTAAGAGATTACAAGGAAATAAAATATCATTTTCAAGGCTAGTTACACTATTGGCAACTACACGAGATATACAAAGAAGACAATAAGAAAGGATTTAGTTATACGATATCTAGATTTCAAAAGAAAGTTGTGGCAGGTCTTTGCTGCCAAAATACTATCACAATTGTAAAGCTGCTTAAGGGTACATATAGTATTCTGCTAGAATGGGAGATAAAAGATGAGGAGGTGAAATCAGTCATGATCAAATGGGCGCAAGCTACCTTATTTAATTTCTATATCAACTCTCTAGTAGGAAATATGGAGAAAAAAAATGCCCATCCCCCCAAATTGGCTGGTACACCCCTCCCGGTCCTTTTATATGCGGATGACACAGTTTTAATTTCTTTTCTTGTGTTGGATTAAGAAAACTTTTGAGATCTTTTACCCAATACTGCAGCATCGAACAACTAACAATTAACTATAACAAATCCAAAGTCATGGTGTTCTCTAAAAATAGGAGGAGGCACAAATGGAGAATAGACAATCGCTCAATAGAACAGGTAGCAACCTTTAAATACCTGAGTGTAACCTTCCAGGAAAGGGGCTCCTGGCGCTTTCAGATTAATAATACTATTGCAAATGCAGAAAGATCTACCAAAGCATTAATAAGATTCTTTTATGGGAAAGGGGGCCAATACATACTGGCAGCCTCCCAGGTCTTTGCTGCCAAAATACTATCACAATTGTTATATGGATCCCAGATCTGCAGCTTTAAAGACCTTACTCTCTTAGAGGCATTCCAAACTAAGTTTTTCCGCAGCCTGCTGGGGATCCCCTCTTGGGTATCCAACATAGCGGTCCGTTTGGAGGTTGGGCAAATTCCTATCAGTACTCGGATATGGATATTGAAGATCCATTATTGGCTAAAGCTTATTTTCTTCCCGGTTGGGCTGGCACCTTTAACCTTATTAGATACCTACCAATCCACATGGAAAGCTACACTGCTGGAAAAGCTTAAAGGCTTGGGGATCCCACAACAGACCCTGATAGCGAGAAAGCTAGGACTGCAATCCGCCAGCGTATCTGGGACGTAGAATTACAATGCCACATAAGCGAAATGATCAAACATCCAGCAATAAGGGACCATGGAAGAGTTTTCTCTCCAGCTAACTATCTGTCAGGTCTTCAGGTACCCAAATACAGACGGTCTTTTACCCTCGCCAGATTTAACATTCTTCCTTCTGCCTTACTTCAGGGCAGATTTGAGGGTAAACCATACACAGCATGGGTCTGTCCTTGTGGCTCGTTGGAAGTTGAAACTGCTTCACATGTACTATTACGTTGTCGTCTTTATGAGGATATATGTTTGACTTTTATTACACCTGTTTTGCAAAAGTCCAGGAAAGAATCGGAATACCATAGTTTAAAACTACTGCTAGAGGACAAGAATCCCAAGACTACATTAAATGTAGCTAAATTGTGTGCGTCTGCAATCAATCGCAGGAAGCAAGTTGTATCCCATAATGTTCAAACCCCTAAATGTTAATTACAGGGGACACGCTAACAATTAATTTTAATTTTTATATTTAAAGCCTTGTTATATTCATATTGTTCCTTGTATTTCTGATATCTTTTATGATCTGTGATATTGTGTGTGTTGAAGCTGGTCTGTGACCGTATTAATAAATTCATTCATTCAATGGGCACAAGTTATAGGTCATAATATATTGTTTGAAGATTGGGAAAGATTGTGGAAAACTAATTTAAAATATACAGATTATTCTTTATTGAAAGAAAACTATATGAAAATGATGTATAGATTGTACATAGCACCAGTACAGTTGCGTGGCAAGTTCCCGCCCCCCACCAGGGAGAAATAAAGACACTGGACCCCAAGTATTAAGGTTAAATGGGCGAATTAGGCCACAACTTTATTGATTTCAGGAATGAGAGGTATTGGCTTAGTCATTGGTCCTATCGACTAGCTGGCACCAGCCCGATTGCATGAAGTCCGGCATGGGTTAACACGATAAGGGGGAGTCCTGCTGAGGCACTTCAACTAGGAGCTCCCCTGGTCACCACTTGGGGGCATGCCTTAGGCCCACACCTCCATAGGCTTCGGACAGGGCCACGCCCCCCCCCCCGGAGTCCTTTATCAGACTACTCTTAGCTTTTGGGGGGAGGTGATGGCGTTTCCTCCCCCCACCACATCCTCTTAACCCCTTCTTACCAATGCCTAACCGCCAATACCAAGGAGTTGTGATGAGTTGCTACGAGGTAGGCGAAAAACCAATTGGCTGAAATTGCCAATTGGGAAAAATTCCTACCAGGACCCTTGCGGCGACCGACCGAAGCCCATAGCAAAGTCAGATGCCTACCTAAAGGGAGGGAGCGTGGGAAAACGGGCAAGCTGGCGCGGCAAAAGGGGGGTGAGCCCCGGCCGCGCCAGCCCTAAATAGGGCAGGCCACGCCCCCCAGACACCCAATTGGCTAGCTGGGTTGCCGATGCGGCCGGGATTCCCTTGATCTCGCGGGGGCTGGTGAAGCCCGCAACCCCACCTCCTCTGCAGGCTCAGAAGTGGCTATAGCAAGAATGTATAAAACCGGCTCAAACATATGTTGGAAATGTAGGGAAAAAGAAGGCACTTTCGATCATATGTGGTGGCATTGTAGAGAAATTAAAAAATAATATATAATGAGTTGAAGAAGATGTTAAAACAAACATTTGTTTAAAAAAAAAAGCCAGAAGCATTTTTGTTAGGGGTTGTAGTAAAAGACCTGCCAAGGAAAGTGAAGAACATATTTATGTATGCAACAACGGCAGCAAGAGTCTTAATAGCACAAGGATGGAAGAATGAAGAAACCCCGACAAAAGAACAGTGGCAAGAAAAATGGATGGACTATGCGGAATTGGCAAAGTTGAAGCAGAAACTGCACAATAAGGACAACTGTGACTTTAAAGAAGAATGGGAACCTTTTACAAAGTACTTAAAGAAACAACAAAATGAATTGGACTCCTTGGCAGGTTTTGAATAAACATACACACATCTATTTGTTAATATAACAGATGGATAATTTAGAGATTTTTACATTTTTATAACATGCAGAGAATAATATGTGTTAACAAATCAGAAAGAGGAACTGAGGGAAGTCGTGGAGGGAGGGGGTATGAGGAGGAGATGGGGGGAAATCAGGATAATATGTTATGTGAAAATAGTCAATAATTTTATTTTTTAAAAAAGAAGAACTTTAGCTCTTTCTCCCAAGGTATGTGGCACCTGGGCACATATGGATCCTACAGTTAACATTTCTAGCCCTCCTATTTACGGATAGTTCGCCTGATGTTATACGAATCCCCTAAAACACTTTCTCAATATTAACCCCTTTGTGTCCCTTTGGATAGGTGCCACCCCTTTCCTTATGTAATACCAACTGCCGTCCTGGTTATGAGAAGAAAAAGAAGGAGGGGAAGAAGTTCTGTTGTTATGCTTGTGATCCTTGTCCTCATGGGATGTTCTCAAATGAGAAGGGTGAGAGATGCCATTTTAGCATATACAAGTTATTTTAGTAAATACTGAACAACTGGGCAATGGGGTTTGCTCTGTATGGCCTCAATTTATATTGTTTATTAAAAATAGTATATTAATTTCCCTTCAGTAAAAGCTGCCTCTATGAAGAAATTATCTTAACCTTCTAGGGAGGAAACCATCAGAATGTGACGTTATCTGTAACGTAAAGATTTTCCATCACTGTACCTACATTGATCTTTTAAACATTATTAAATATAATGTTCCATAATGTTTAATGCAGTTTCCCATTGCTGGTGGCTCACTGCTGTGGGGTCCCATTTTAATAATGCATTTTAACTTTATAAACCACTAGTGTAGCTTCACCTCAAGTCTGTTTTGATGCAACAAGACATAAATTTCATACAGTGGTACCTTGGGTTACAGACGCTTCAGGTTACAGACTCTGCTAACCTAAAAATAGTACCTCAGATTAAGAACTTTGCTTCAGTATGAGAAGAGAAATCATGCAGTGGCAGCATGGAGGCAGTGGGAGGCCCTATTAGCTAAAGTGGTGCCTCAGGTTAAGAACAGTTTCAGGTTAAGAATAGACCTAAAAGTTTTGGGGAAGGGAGGATGGAATAGAAGTGGCAGTTTTTTCTCCAAAACCAAGGCTCTTTGGGGACAGTGTTAAAATCCTATAAAAATCACCCCTCTTGCTTCCAAGATTTCAGCTATAATATTTCTCTGATTTCATTACGAAGTATCTGTGGTTCTAAGAAAATGGAGGAGGACCACCAAAATAAAAGTTTCTCCATATATGAAATGTAAGATTTCATGCATAACTTTATTTTCAAAGCATCTAGGGCACAAGCATTTGAACTAGAAGTTTTGAAACTTTTCCTCAGGGAAACACTATGGAAAGGGGTCCCCTGAGTTTAAAAAAAAACACTAAGCATATTCCGGATTGTATCCAATTGTCATGCAACCTTTTTTCAGGGTTGGAAACCTGTGCAAGATGTCCTCCGGATCAATATCCAAATGAAGAGCAAAATAAGTGCATTCCCAAGAAACCAAACGTCCTAGGCTTTGGGGAAACTTTGGCCATGGTTTCAACTTTTTCTGCACTTTTATTCTCTTTGATCACAGCTATGGTACTTGGCCTTTTCGTTAAGCACCGGGACACTGCCATCGTCAAAGCCAATAACAGAAGCCTCACTTACATTCTTCTCATCTCCCTTCTCTTGTGTTTCCTGTGCTCCTTGATGTTCATTGGAATGCCTAATAAGACAACCTGCCCACTCCGACAAACGGCTTTTGGAATTGTCTTCTCTGTGGCCCTCTCTAGCATCTTGGCCAAGACTATTTCAGTGGTTTTGGCATTCATGGCTACCAAGCCAGATTCCACAATCAGGAAGTGGGTAGGCAAAAAACTGGCTTACTCCATTGTCCTTTCCTGCTCTGTGATTCAAGTAGGAATTTGTGCCTTCTGGCTGGCAACCTCTGCCCCATTCCCAGATGTGGACATGCACTCAAGCAGTGAAGAAATTATATTCTTATGTAATGAGGGGTCAGTTCTCATGTTCTATTGTGTTTTAGGCTACATGGGCTTCCTGGCCATTATCAGCTTCGCTGTGGCCTTCTTAGCGAGGAAGTTGCCTGACAGCTTCAATGAAGCCAAGTTCATCACCTTCAGCATGCTGGTCTTCTGCAGTGTTTGGTTCTCCTTTATTCCCACATACTTGAGCACCAGAGGAAAATACATGGTGGCTGTGGAGATCTTCTCCATCTTGGCTTCCAGTGCTGGGCTGCTGGGTTGCATCTTTTCCCCTAAATGCTACATTATTGTGGTGAGGCCTGAGCTGAATAACAGAGAGCAGCTGATACGGAGAAAGATGTAAATAACAGCAGAGTTTGTCATTTCTGTATTTAGATTCTGTAGAATTGTTAGCAGGGTCATTTCACTGTGGTTTATTAAGAAAGAAAGTTACCTGAAATGATCAAAATAACAGAAGAGATTCTCCTATCATTTATGTTCTTTGTATCCAGCATCGTTACATATGAGGTGTAAATGAACTCGGATAATGTGTATGATCAAATCCAAAATATCCAGCAATCTGAATCCCTTACTCAACTTTTCCAGCATCCACGTTCCCAATGGGTTCTGAAACTCCTGAGCAGATGTTGGGGTGCGTTGGAAACTGAAGATAGAGAAAAGGGGAAAGGGAACGTTGTAAGCTGCCTTATGTTGTGCGAGAGCAATGCTCAATTTATCAGGGCCATGCACTAGACTCAACTAAGTCTCCATCCAAATTATGAAGAATTTGGGCAGTTTGGGTTGTATGATCTGTGGCTGTTGGGAGGCAATATCAGGCAAGAAGTGGAGGCAGGCACTAGCCTGTGAAAATTGTGTGTAGTCTGAGACCTATCTGCTCCTCAGGTATGTCTTCCCCAGACCATGTAAAAGCTTTGTGCCACCTAAGATGATGGAGAGCTACACCCTTCCCTTTCCCTGCTCATCTCATCATTTTTTGATTTTTTTTCATAATTATTATTTCTTTGAAACTCTTCCTATCACTGGATGAAAATGCAAAAGAGGGTCAGCTATAATTTGAACTAATGGGAACCTAAACAGAACTCTACTATTTGCCAAAAGGTTGAGAAATAAGGTAGCACTGTGAGGCAGAGTAGCACTGTGAGGCAGAGTCTGTTTCCTTTAAAGAACAAATCTAGGCACTTACGTGGGAAGGGTATTTCTATATTTGTTTCTTCTTTGGTCTAACTATTCATCGGTTTTAAAATAAAATTCTTTCTTAAAAGATCTCTTCACATTCAATGCTTCTATAACTGCCTTACAAAAAAATAATAATAATAATCTTCACACTCCGAGGATAAACTGGGACTTCTGCACTTCTGTTATCTGATACCTGTGATGACATGGGGCTGGAAAGGGAGTCAGTGACTCACCTTCACATGGGCACTGCTTCAGGCTAAGAGGACTCAAATCCTTGACAAAGAGAGCCAGTGTGGTGTAGTGGTTAAGAACCGGGTTCACGTCCCAGCTCCTCCACATGACCTTAGGCTAGTCACACTTCTCTGAAGTCTCTCAGCCCCACTCACCTCACAGAGTGTTTGTTGTGGGGGAGGAAGGGAAAGGAGAATGTTAGCCGCTTTGAGACTCCTTCGGGTAGTGATAAACCAGGATATCCAATCCAAATCCAAACAAAGCCCTGACAGTTCAGCATGATACCAGACATGAAGCATTTTTTCAATAGCCCAAACCTTCCTTACACCAAAGGTACCCAATCTGTTGCCCTCCAGATGTTGCTGGACTTCAGCTCACATCAGCTTCCAATTGGCTATTATTATCATGGATGATAAAAGCTGTAATCCAGAAACATCTGAAGGGGAAAATACTGCCTATCACTGCCTGACAGTGATACACCACCTAGTCTTCAGAATTACTACTTCTTACAAGAGCAAAAGACGGATGGCACAGTTGTTCCTTAGCATGCCACTCTGCTTCAAACTGTACATATGTGCTCTTTCAAAAGCAGTTTGGCTGTGTTCTCCATGGTCTTTTTATCCTGATACGGTTTGGACCCTTTCCATCATTGTGGGAGCCAGTGTGGTGTAGTGGTTAAGAGCAGTGGACTCGTAATCTGGTGAACCGGGTTCGATTACCTGCTCCTCCACATGCAGCTGCGGGGTGACCTTGGGCCAGTCACACTTCTCTGAAGTCTCTCAGTCCCACTCACCCCACAGAGTGTTTGTTGTGGGGGAGGAAGGGAAAGGAGAATGTTAGCCGCTTTGAGACTCCTTGGGGTAGTGATAAAGCGGGATATCAAATCCAAACTCTTCTTCTTCTTCTTCTTGTTCCCAAGATTCAGTAAGTGTAATTGATGTTACATATGACAGTGAGTGTAAGGGCCAATAGCAGTAGGTAATTAGACAAATGGGGAAAGGATGCAGTTGGCTCCCCTCTAAACACATTTTGATAGAGGAAATTTTAGGGAAAAGATGGATCCCTGCCTAGAGGTGGGGTGTTTTTGTTTTTGTTTGTAGTTATGGATGTCCTGTATTAGCAAGCAGATAATACTTGATGACCTTAGATGTGACAGATATGTTTACTTTGGAAATCATTTCTGATGCACCATAGAGTCAAAAACAAAAAAGGGTTATCTGACCTGTAATTATTAAAATTACTATAATCAATTCACCTGGCAAAGCACCAGAAGGCATAATGAAAAATAAAGATTCAAACACTAAATCAGAAATGATTAAAAGCACCCTAGCATTCCATTGACAACTATGGTAAGGGAGGGGAGAGGAGGCAGGCTCTGTTATTTCAGTCAATTTCCCAATTTCATTGTATAAGTCAGGTTTCAAATCACTCTAGATTAATTCACATTCAATTTTTTTAGTATCAGTGATAAAGATAAAGAGAAAGTGGATACCTGCCCCTTTAAGAACAGACTTGCCAAAGTCAGCTGTCACCAAATACATCCTGTTCAAGTCAGGCTGATGATAGTAACAATATTGTAGAGAGTCCATGTGTGGAAGGATATTTGTGATGAGGATGTTGTTGTTGCTGCTTCTCCTGCTGCTTCCCAATATGGTGCCCCAAGTGCACACTGTTGTTTGCAGCAGAAATAACCCTATGCATATTCCCCATGATTGGTATGAACAAGGGGACCTTATCATTGGTGGGATAGTGTCTTATATCCATTACGTATTCCCCAGCATATCCTTCCATCAACACCCATCTCATGACTTTATTGACAATCCAGTGTAAGTAAATGGACCTTAAGATTATTTCCTTTATGCTTTATACTTTTAGATCTGTCTAGAAAGTACTTTTGCTTTGGAAAAAATGCTATGAAAAAATATTTTAAATTTATTTAAAAATAAAACAGCCGTAAGAATTTATACAAATATTTTATTCTTGGTTCAGAGTAAAGAGGAGACACACCATAACCTGCTTCAAGTTGGACAGTATCTCTCTATTATCCAGTGAAGCATAGATAACTCACTGAACTTCCCCAGTCAAAGAGGCTGCATTAGAGTTGTGCAAGCAGTGTATACACATCAGAGTCAGAGCCATGGGAGCACTGCCTCAAAGCTGGGTAAGCCAGGCACTGGGCTTGAGGAGAGGGCCATGAGGAGCTGACAAGGTCCTGGAGTCCTTCTGCCTGCTTCACAAAGCCTAGTTAGCAATTTTTCAGCTTTGAGAACTAGGAGGAAGGACTCTAGGACTCTAGGTCTACGTGGGTGCAAATTTTCATCCTCGCTAAGGGCGTCATAGTACCCAAGTCTGCCACTGCCAGTCAATCCTATAGAGCTCCATTTAAAAAGCCAAGACAGGCAAGGGTCAAGGTGTCAGTTTGACAACTTCATTTCTTCAAGTGCATTCACTACATCCTCTGGCCACAATAATCAGAACTGATCCAGCAAAAATGAAACAGAGAGTGCACTGCATACCATGAAACTTCAACTGTGTTTGAGCTGATGCAGTTTCAGATCACCATCACTTGCTCTCTAGCCATAGATCCTCCTGCCCACAGCAATACATCATGGCAACCTTTGGGTTCAAATCTCCATTTTCTGGGTCATCTGCAACTTAGGCACTTTTGTGAGTATGCAAGGGGAGAGAGGAGAGCAATGAAGCCCAGCTTGAGCTGCTTTAGTGAAGAATGGTACAAAATGGAAGCCATGTCTAAAGTGCATTGCAAACAATCAGGGATACATTTTAAATACGCTTAGTAATAATGGGAGGAGAGCCCTTTTACCATCATCACTGCTAGCTCATCACTGGGCATTCTTCATATTCAAAATGGCAGCTGCCAATTCCTTTATTTAATATCATAGCATTTCAATTGGTAGGGACAGCTGCATACTGACAAAGGGATATCAAACTGATTTCAATAACTGTAGCATAGCCATGTGGCACAGTTCTTCTTTCTAGTGATAAAGAGCAACATGGTTAAAAAACCTGAAGCTTGGTAAGTGAAGATCTCTTCTCAACCTATGTTTTCAGACAGATAAAAATCTGACTTGGATGAAGGAAATATCCGAACATTAACTTTAAAAGCACAAAGCAAATTGAATAATTTACAAGAATATTTAAAAGGGGCAGTTTAATCTCTCACATCTCAATGTTCTGCACTTATCTTCATTTCATACCAGTTTGTGTTGCTAGGGACAACAACTGATGAAGGGGCGTTGTAATAATTTCAAAATCTGTACATGTTTCTAGTAATAAAAAGCAACATGGTTAGAATAACCGAATGTTATTAAGTGAAGATCACTTCTCAATTTTCATGTTCAGACAAATAAAAAATTTGATTCGAGTGGAAGAGAGATCCAAACATTAACTCTAAATGAACAAAACCATTTCCATACTTCCAACATGATTCAATTGAGTCAGTTGTATCCCTCAGATCTAAGTGTTGTGCACTGTTTAATTCCCTATATAATGGTAAGGCACTTTCTTTGCAGGGTTATGAGAAAGTTCTACCAACACATCCTTGCCTTGGTGTTTGCTGTTGACGAGATCAATGAGAATCCCAAAATCTTGCCCAATGTCACTCTTGGATTCCACATGTATGATAGCTATTTTGATTCAAGGATGACCTACCGAAACACTCTGGATTTGCTCTTTAATTCACATCATTTTGTCCCCAACTACATATGTGGAATTCAGAAAAAAGTAGTAGGAGTCATTGGGGGACTTAGCTCTCACACCTCCTCATCCATGGCAGATGTCTTAGGTCTTTACAAGATTCCACAGGTACATAAAATAGATATTTCATACCATAGTTCAATCTACACTCCGTCAACTAGGAAGTTGTTGATTCATAAGTATCAAGTCGAAAAGGAAAATGGTTGCAATATATCGATATATTTGAGGACGTTAGTATGTGCATAAACCAACTTTTATGAGAGAGCCATGTTCCCAAAGATGTGTGTTTAATATATTTAGTGGAGGATTGGGCTCACATTATTTCAATTCTGCAAGCATTGTCCTAGTTGTCTGAAAAGTACCAATTACAATTCATGCTGTTGATAATCGCTTGCACAGGCATAAATAACTCAAGACAAGAATGGCCCTCTCCCTAGGAATCATGAAATTCCCACCTTGTTGAAGTGTGATGTTATTCAGCACTGTCCTCTTTCAGAGGTTAATGAAAAGCACTTTTCTTGTTATTTTTCTGGCATTTGGGGAGAGAGAAATAGTGGTTCCAATTTTGTGTTGTTCTGCTACATTACTGAACTTCATTTTAGTTGCCTTACTTTTTAGTGGCATTTTATTTTCATTATATATACAGTAATGGTTTATTGTTGATCACAGAAGAATAAAACGTATTATATTCAAGAAACCTATAGGAGAATTCCCATGAGAGTTCTTAGTACATAACCCATCAAAGTCTCTCTACAACTGCTTTAAAGGTTATAGACCAAAAGAACATGATCAATAGTTTCTCTCCCTCCATTTCCACAATGAAGTTTTGTTGATGTATCCAAGCAGTATGTGAAAACGAGCAGGGATAAATGCTCTCCTGACTTTGTCACAATCCATGAGTACAAGTATGCGACTGTGGTGACTCCACAATAATAGGAATCAATATTTACATAAATAAATGAGCAAGATTGTTTGTTTTGTGTGTTTTTCTAGGTAAATGGGAGGGTGGCCCTTTCTCTAAGATTAGAAAAGATGGAATGCATAGGATTTATATTAGATAAATGAGTGTGTTGTGAATTCTTGTTTCCACATGGAAAAGTGGATTTTCTTTTTCAGATTTCATATGGTTCATTTGAACCGGCCATAAATGATCACATCAAATTCGCTTCCTTTTATCGCATGGTCCCCAATGAAGATTTTCAGTACAAGGGAATTATCCAGTTACTTCTGCATTTCAGATGGAAATGGATTGGGCTCATTACTCCAGCTAATGAAGCTGGAGAACAATTCTTGCAGACCATTGAACCAATGCTCTTCAAGAATGAAATCTGCTCAGCATTCACTGAAAGAACGGAATATTATCTGCAATTCAGCGGTAGAATATTTGATATAATGGATCAATCAAAGCTTTTCTTACAAACTTTCATGAAAACCAAAGCAAATGCGATTGTTATATATGGAGAAAGTACATCTGTTATATGGCTTACGTCTGTTTTTATTGCAAGGAATATGATTCAGCTAATTCTTCCTCAGTCTGAGAGGAATGAACCTAAAGGGAAAGTATGGATTACAGCAGCCCAAATAGATTTCATATCAAATGTTGCAAGTAAACTGATTGACCCTCATATACAAATGCTCCAAGGTGCTATCTCCATTACAATTCACTCCAAGGAGATTCAAGACTTCTCGGACTTTCTACAGGGTGTACAGCCCTCTGGACAAGATGAAGATGCTTTCTTCAAGGATTTCTGGGAACAATCATTTCTTTGTTCAGTTTCAAGCTCCTCTGCATTAGCACTCATTATGGGTAAATGTACTGGAGAGGAGAAGCTGGAGAGCCTCCCTGCACCATTTTTTGAAATGAGCATGACTGGCCACAGCTACAGTATCTATAATGCTGTCTATGCTCTGGCACATGCCTTACATATTAGGTGCTCATCAGAAGCCATCTGCAAAAGGACAATGGATGGAAACAGACTCTTTCCTCAGAATGTAGAGCCTTGGCAGGTAGTGTTTCCTGTTACAAAGTTTTTACTTTATAACCAGCTCATTGTTGTGCACTCCATTGATGTACGATATGGGTTGTGATTTCTTTATAATAAATAAAATAAATAAAATAATAAATGAACAAAATGAACATTAACTAATTTTATTGTGATCCCTTCCAACTCTATAATTATATGATCCTATGATTCGTGAAAATATTTGCTTGAACTTACCCTGCCAGACCTCCATCAAAGTAAAGATTATTTTTCAGTGGCAGGTGGCCTTTCTTATAGCAGAACATGAATTCTAGGGACATTTTGTATATCTTCAATAAAGCCCCTCTCAATTCTTATATCCTGTGTAGAGCACATTGGTGTGACATGCTGTAGCCAAGAGCTGATGCCCTCCACTTGTGTTGGATATGTGATGGCTAGTGGAAGAGTCCAGTACATCTTGAGGTGGGGCAAAGGTTGTAGCCAGTCTGCCATTGATTGCTGTGGGAGCCCCTTCACTTGTCCACCTAGAACATATTCCCTTTAGAGGTGAGGACTTCCATATGAAGGATCAATTGCACACTGCTCTACTGTGTGTCCTAAATAATCCCTACTACCCAGGAATATATACTCACACAAGACTGCTCAAAAAGAGCTCCTGGCCTTTTTCGTGCCCATCACCTCAAATTCTTTTTATATATTGAATCTTAACAAAGGCTGCTCTGAAACGTATCTCCTGACTGTTGAGTTTACACTGATTCATGATTTCCCTGCTGCAATTTGGGTCCCCTCCATTGGGAACTGAAGTGGTGAACTCCTGGAGGGAAAGAACTTAATTTTTTGCCATGAAAACTATCGAATTGTCTTAGTAAGACTATTACAAGACTATAGATAACTTCTGATTCTCTTTCCACCTAGCTGCACTCATTCCTGCAGACGCTCTCATTCAACAACAGTGCTGGTGATGAAATTACATTCAATGAACATGGAGAATTAGCAGCTGGATTTGATATTACAAACCTGGTCACTTTCCCAAATAATTCCTATGTCAGGGTCAAAGTCGGAAGGCTGGATCCTCAGGCCCCTCCTGGAAAAGAGCTCACCATTAACGGGAATGGAATTCAATGGCACAGAGCCTTCACTCAGGTAAGGAAATCACTGCACATAGGGGTGGCTTGTCTAGATTTGACTAGTGCTGCCCAACTATTGCTGCCACTATTAATAATGCTGCCACTAATAATTCTATTAGTAAATATAAAATGAACCATTGCTACAAAAAGAGCAATGTGCAAGGAAGACATGTCAAACTAAGAAAGAGCATTGGCTATCAGAGTGTCATCCTGCATGCTTGTTTGTGAAATCCACAAGGCAGCTCTCTATTTAGTGGCATTCTATAGAATGCTACGCTAACTGTATCTTTGTGAATGACCATTGTAATCTTCATGGGTTTTCTGTTACCGCTTGAGACCCTAATGTTGGGTTGCCATCATAGAAGCAGGAATGTACGGAGGTGTTTGCCATGTTGACTCCTGCCACTAGCCTAGGAGGTTCCCCCAAAATCATGCCTTGCTCGGAGTGCCATTGAGCCCAGCTGCCCATCCATGTACTCCGTGGGCTGCTGGGCAAGGCATGCAGGTTTTTCTCAGTGCCTTGGGGGAGGAATCCAGCTGCTTGTCTTTGTCCTGTGCTGCCAGCCATGGCAGAGCTCAGTGGAGGGAGAAGCCAGACAAGTCTCAGGGGATGCTTGCCTGGAGGCAGAGTCCCTATAAAAGGTCCAGTCCAGTCCTATGGTCACGAGTATCTCAGTTCATGTAGTCAGACAATCTGGGGGTCAAGAAAGCCAAGGGTCAAAGGTCATGAGAAACAAGAAGCAGCAAGGTCTGGTCAGAAATGACAAAAGTTGTTTCCAGTAATTGACTGAGGCTGGAAAAGAAAGCTGGAGCCTGCTGGTTTTCATCAGGAGCAAGAAGGCAGATCAGCAGCAGGTGGAGTTGTTGAATGGTTTATTTAAATGTAAAGGTTCATCATTGTTCCACCCGATGTGTATGTCTTTGAGGGGCCAGAGCAAGGGCCAGAGCAAAATAACAAGACCCAGTCTTACTGTTTTGAAACATAGCAGGTGCTGCTGAGTTGTATTGATTAAGCTGTGTCAGCAATTGGGTGTAGTATATAAGAAGCAGCACCTAGCTCTCCCATTACCCTGGGGGATGGGTTGGTGGTTGGGTCATGTTTGTTTGTTGATGTATTTAGTGTAAAAGGAGTTTTTGTTTTTGTAATTAAAACCTTGTTTAAGTTATTTTTGTGTCCCTTTTTAACGCATGGTCTCCCCAGCAAGCTCTTTGCAGCGCTACTACACTGCAAATAGCCAACATCTTTGGTTATGGGCCCAGCTGCTGAGTCGATGACTGCATATTTTTGGACTCTGAGAAAGGTTTGAAAACTCCTCCTGTTAGCGTAGTTCTGTGGGTCTGGAAGAATTCCAGAATGGTTGACCAGGTTCCTGAAGCTGAGAAGGCTCTGGTCTTCCCACAGCTGACAGATGAGAACTATAGTTTATGGTCTTTTCGGGTGTAGGCGATTTTGACCTCTAGAGAAGTATTGACCTATGTAACTAATGACCCTCCTGACCCTGTAACTAATGCTTGGTCGAAAGGAGATGCGAAAGCCAGGGCGATGATTAATTTGGCATTCAGGAACCAGCAAGTAGTCTATATAAGAAATAAGAAAACTACCAAAGAAATGTGGGACAGTCTTGCAGCAGTGCATATTAGAAAAGAGTCAGCGTCTGCATTGACGTTTTTCAAGCAGTTGTACCAGACGAAGTTGCAGCCTGGTGGTGATTTGGCAGCACACTTGAGACGTCTGGAGGCAATACGCTGCGAATTAATTCGAAGGGACATGGAGATACCTGATATTCAGTATGTTTTATCATCCTTTGTTCCCTTAATGAGGACTTTGATGGTGTAGCTAGCCAGATATCTGCCGTTCCACCAGCACAATTAACTGTGAAGGGGTAACGGCAAGATTAATGGGCGAGTTGGATAGAAGGGAGGCTTGTCCCATAAGCACTCCTATTTCCAGAAAGAATGAGGAACGCCATATGCAAACTTGTGGTGATACAACTGCATTTAAAGCTGCCAAGTGTTGTTGGTTCTGCAATAAGCAGGGACATTCTGCAAAGGACTGCAGATCCAAAAGAAAGCAAAGTACTCCCAAGTCTGTTTCTGTTCGTCAGTCACGGTTGTCAGCCCAGCAGCCGACATCGTACCGTAAAACAGAAACAAGCCACGAGCTTTTCATGCTCGGACAACAGATTGTAAAAGAATTAAAGGTGCTAAGTGGAATTCTTTTATTGTGGACTCAAGAGCATCTCAGCATATTTGCAACGATGGAAGCTTGTTTATTTCTTTCGAAGAGGAAATTGGTAATGTACATTTAGCCAATTCACAGGTCTTGCAGTCGCTTGGCAGGGGTACTGTTAAACTTGACTCTTTAAACATTACAATAGCGAACTGCATTTACTGCCCGTCAGTGGACAATTTATTATCGGTAAGGTGCTTTGCTCGTCATGGCATAACTGCGTTTCCTAAAGTCAATGTGTGAGTTTTTTGATGGGAACAAACGTCTATTGTATGCCCAGGACTCTGATGGTTTATATAGACTGTATTTTCGCACCTACTCCCAATCGCCTATAAATTGCAGAGCAGCACAGTCAAGCCAGGGGTTGAGGAATGTAAGGCCACATTCCGGGTGTTTCCATGAGGTGCACAGACTTCTAGGACACCTGAATTTTGTTGATGTAATTAAGACAAAGAATATTGTTAATGGTCTCAACTTAAAACCATGTAAATTCTTTATTCAATGTCTATCCTGTTGCAAGAATAAGATTAAGGTTGCACGCAAGGGTAGGTGCTCAGATAGGAAAGTAACTGAGCCATTTGAGCATGTACATTGTGATTTAGTTGGGCCACTCCCATCATCATTAGGAGGTTCTAAGTACTGGCTCACCCTGATAGACCAGTATAGTAGGTATTGTTGGGCTTATGCAATAGCTGAGAAGTCCCAAGCATTTGAGAAGTACAAAGTTTTTTTCCAACTAGGTAAAAATGCACTTTAACAAACCAATTAAGAACCTGTTTTCTGACCGGGGCGGGGAATTTGTTTCTGAGGATTTTGAGAATTTCCTGGAAGCGCAGGGGACTACTCATGAGTTATCTTGCCCCCGAAGTCCCTGGCAAAATGGGCTTGTTGAAGTTGTGCAGCGTGACCTGCAGGCAGGGGTTAAAACTTATCTGCACAATGCTAATCTGCCAAAAGTCTTTTGGGCTGAAGCGCTGAATGCCTTTTGTTATGTGAGAAATCAGTTTTCATTCTGGTTTAGATGTCACCCCCTATGAGAAGCTGTTTAAAAAAACGCCCTAATCTGAAATACCTACGCATTTGGGGTTCAGATGTAATAATGCATTATCCTGCTAAGCAGAAATTGGGTGAGCGTAGTGTTCAGGGGAAATTAATGGGCTACCAGCAGGGGGCGTACAGAATTTACATACCAGCAACTGGCAAATTTCATATTACCAGAAGCATGATATAAACTGTAAATTGGAATGGTGTTGCTGTTTTCCAAGATACTAATGGTATGGATAATGCTGAGGAAGAAGAGGAAGAAGCAGCAGAAGCAGCAGGAAATGATGTTTCTGAATTAATGGAAAAAGATGAAAAGCCTGTTGAATCTGATAATTTGATGATTTAAAGTCACAGGCACCCGAGGGGAGGTTAGATTCTCTTGAGTTTTCTGACCGTGAGCTTAGCCAACAGGCATCTCTTCAGTCTGACAATGATGATTTACAACTTGAACCTAGTAGTTCACTTAGTCCCATTAAGTCTGAGGAGTCTGACTCTCCTTCCGGACTGAGACGTTCAGACAGAAAGAGGCAGAAGTCACAACATTTTGCAGATGAACATTTTAATACTGTGTATGCCAATAAGGCGGTTTTTGAGCCAGAAAGCTACAATGATGTTCGGAATTTACCTAAGCACCAAGCTGCAAATTGGTATAAAGCTATGAACTCTGAGACAGCTTCTTTAAATGAGCATAACACTTGGTCTCTGGTACCACAAACTCCAGATATGAGACTTATTGATTCAAAATGGGTTTACAGAGTTAAAATGAATGACAAAAATGAAGTTGTAAGGTACAAGGTAAGATTAGTTGCTAGGGGTTTTCAACAAATTCCAGGCGAAGATTATGACTTGTGTTATTCACCAAGTGTAAAATATGAAACAGTTAAGCTTTTGTTAAAAGATGCATCACAACATAGACATTCTGTTTATCACCTAGATATAAAAACTGCATATTTGTTTGCAGATTTAAGAGAACAAATTTTTATGCGTGTTCCTGAAGGCATAGATGCAGCTGAAGGTTTGGTATGCAAATTAAATAAATCCCTTTATGGTCTGCACCAAAGTGGAAGGAATTGGCACCAAACTTTAGCAAAAGAATTGCTGGATATTGGTTTTTCACAAGGAAAGGCAGACAATTGTGTGTTTATAAAGGAAAGGGCAAACTGTGACAAAAATGTGTGTGTATGTAGATGACGTGTTAATTTCTAATAAAACTAAACAGGAATATGAGCTGGTAGTATCACAGTTACAGAAGAAATTTGATGTGGTGGAATTAGGCATAGCTAAAAATTACTTATCCATGCAAATTGAGAAAGGCAAAAATGGATCCTTTCTGGTTCATCAAACTGCAAAAATTGATGATCTTGTTGAAATGCTATGTTTAAAAAATGCAAATGGGAAGGAAACGCCCATTGCATGTGGTTTCACCTTTACAGGTGAAGATAAGCCATTTCCTAACAAAACTTTGTATCGTTCTGCTATAGGCAAGCTAAATTTCATCCAAAGAACCTCAAGACCAGATATAACTTATGCTTTTCACTTTATGGCAAAATTTGTGGGAAAGCCCACTATGCAATGTTTCTCTGCTCTTAAGAGAGTGGTGATGTACCTTAAACATACCAAACATTATAGGTTGCAGTTGACATCAAATATTGACAAAGGTTTTGAAATTTTCTGTGATGTTTTTGTAATTAAAACCTTGTTTAAGTTATTTTTGAGTCCCTTTTTAATGCATGGTCTCCCCAGCAAGCTCTCTGCAGCGCTACTATACTGCAAATAGCCAACAGGAGTCACTTCGCTTTCTGCTCCTTTAGGCTGCTGCTCAGCAGGTGAAGCCAACTCTTGGACCATGACCCTGGTGGCATTGGCCATCAGAGCAGCTGTGCAGTTCTTCATCCCTGGTTAGCTGTTGGCATTATTATAAGTGTGAGCAGAGTGCCAAGCACGGCCCGGAGGGAAGAAAGGAGAGGCTGGTGGATGGAGTTGTAAGAGATAGAAGGTGGGCAGGTGGTATGCCAAGTGAGGGAGGTAGGCAGGCAGGAAGACCAAGGAAGGCAGGAGAAGGAGCAGAGCAGACCCAACCCCGATGGCTGAGGAGGAGCAGTTACAGATACAAAAGAACGAGGTGGTTTTGCCCTCCCAGACCTTAAATTATACTATGAGGCTGCATGCCTGGTATGGATCAGGGACTGGATAAAGTTGGAAAAGCAAGAAGCATTAGATCTGGAAGGACATGACAACAGATTTGGATGGCACGCATATTTAAGGTATGGGAAAGTGAAAATACATAATATAATTACGAAATCACTAATGAGAGTATGGGAGAGATATAAAAACTTATTAGAACAGAAGACTCCTTGGTGGCTTTCACCACATGAAGCTTTATTGCTCAAGCCACTCAGTAGAAAAGGAAAGTGGCTCATGTATGCTGATTTATGAAAGGACCAAGAAGGAAAATGGAAATTAAGAGATTACAAGGAAATAAAAGACCATTTTCAAGGCTGGTTACACTATTGGCAACTACACGAGATATACAAAGAAGACAATAAGAAAGGATTTAGTTATACGATATCTAGATTTCAAAAGGAAGTTGTGGCAGGGAAGGTAAAGCTGCTTAAGGGTCGAATGGGAGACCAGGGTAGAATGGGAGACAGAAGATGAGGAGGTGAAATCATTCATGAACCAATTGGCACAAGTTATAGGTCATAATATTTTGTTTGAAGATTGGGAAAGATTGTGGAAAACTAATTTAAAATTTACAGATTATTCTTTATTGGAAAAAAAACTACATGAAAATGATGTATAGATGGTACATAGAACCAGTACAGATAGCAAGAATGTATAAAACTGGCTCAAACATATGTTGGAAATGTAAGGAAAAAGAAGGGACTTTATGATAGAAATGTAGTGGCATTGTAGAAAAATTTAAAAATTTTGGGAAATGTTATATAATGAGTTGAAGAAAATGTTTAAACTAACATTTGTTTAAAAAAAAAAAGCCAGAAGCATTTTTGTTAGAGATTGTAGTAAAAGACCTGCCAAGTAAAGTGAAGAACATATTTATCTATGCAACAACGGCAGCAAGAGTCTTAATAGCACAAGGATGGAAGAATGAAGAAACCCCGACAAAAGAACAGTGGCAAGAGAAATGGATGGACTATGCGGAACTGGCAAAGTTGAGGCAGAAACTGCACAATAAGGACAACTGTGACTTTAAAGAAGAATGGGAACCTTTTACAAAGTACTTAAAGAAACAACAAAATGAATTGGACTCCTTGGCAGGTTTTGAATAAACATACACAAATTTATTTGTTAATATAATAGATGAATAATTTATAGATTTTTACATTTTTATAACATGCAGAGAATAATATGTGTTAACAAATCAGAAAGAGGAACTGAGGGAAGTTGTGGAGGGAGGGGCTATGAGGGGGAGATGGGGGGAAATTGGGGAAAATATAATGGTTGGAATATGTTATGTGGAAATAGTCAATAATTATATATTTTTTAAAAAGAAGAACTTTAGCTCTTTCTCCCAAGGTATGTGGCACCTGGGCACATATGGATCCTACAGTTAACATTTCTGGCCCTCCTATTTACGGATAGTTCACCTGATGTTATACGAATCCCCTAAAACACTTTCTCAATATTAACCCCTTTCTGTCCCTTTGGATAGGTGCCACCCCTTTCCTTATGTAATGCCAACTGCCGTCCTGGTTATGAGAAGAAAAAGAAGGAGGGGAAGAAGTTCTGTTGTTATGGTTGTGATCCATGTCCTCATGGGATGTTCTCAAATGAGGAGGGTGAGAGATGCCATTTTAGCATGTACAAGAAATTATCTTAACCTTCTAGGGAGTAAACCATCAGAATGTGACTTTATCTGTAACGTAAAGATTTTCCATCACTGTATGTACATTGATCTTTTAAACGTTATTAAATATAATGTTCCATAATGTTTAATGCAGTTTCCCATTGCTGGTGGCTCACTGCTATAGCGTCACAATTTAACAATGCATTTTAACTTTATAAACCCCTAGTGTAGATTCACTTCAAGTCCGCTTTGATGCAACAAGACATAAATTTCATACAGTGGTACCTTGGGTTACAGACGCTTCAGGTTACAGACTCTGCTAACTCAAAAATAGTACCTCAGGTTAAGAACTTTGCTTCAGGATGAAAACAGAAATTGCGCGACGGCAGCATGGAGGCAGTGTGAGGCCCCATTAGCTAAAGTAGTGGTGCCTCAGGTTAAGAATAGTTTCAGGTTAAGAATGGACCTCCAGAACAAAATAAGTTCTTAACCCGAGGTACCAATGTACATACATTTTGTCCTGGAAGACAACACTAAAGTTTTGGGGAAGGGTGGATGGAATAGAAGTGGTGTTTTTTTCACTGAGACCAAGGCTCTTTGGGGGCAGTGTTAAAATCCTATAAAAATCATGCCTCTTGCTTCCAAGATTTCAGCTATAAGATTTCTCTGATTTCATTATGAAGTATCTGTGGTTCTAAGAAAATGGAGGAGGACCACAAAATAATAGTTTCTCCATATATGAAATGTAAGATTTCATGCATAACTTTATTTTCAAAGCATCAAGGGCACAAGCATTTGAACTAGACATTTTGAAACATTTCCTCATGGGAACAGTATGGTAAGGGGTGTCCTGAGTTTTTTTAAAAAAACACTCTTAAGCATATTCTGTATTGTTTACAATTGTCATGCAACCTTTTTTCAGGGTTGGAAACCTGTGCCAGATGCCCTCCGGATCAATATCCAAATGAAGAGCAGGATCAGTGCATTCCCAAGAAACCAAACGTCCTAGGCTTTGATGAAACTTTGGCCATTATTTCAACTTTCTCAGCATTTTTATTCTCTCTGATCACAGCTATGGTACTTGGCATTTTCATTAAGCACCGGGACACTGCCATCGTCAAAGCCAATAACAGAAGCCTCACTTACATTCTCCTCATCTCCCTCCTCTTGTGTTTCCTGTGCTCCTTGATGTTCATTGGAATGCCTAATAAGGCAACCTGCCCAGTCCGACAAACGGCTTTTGGCATTGTCTTCTCTGTGGCCCTCTCTAGCATCTTGGCCAAGACTATTTCAGTAGTTTTGGCATTCATGGCTACCAAGCCAGATTCCACAATCAGGAAGTGGGTAGGCAAAAAACTGGCTTACTCCATTGTCCTTTCCGGCTCCATTGTTCAAGTGGGTCTCTGTGCTTTCTGGCTGGCAACCTCTGCCCCATTCCCAGATGTGGACATGCACTCAAGCAGTGAAGAAATTATATTCTTATGTAACGAAGGGTCAGTTTTCATGTTCTATTGTGTTTTGGGCTACATGGGCTTCCTGGCCACTGTCAGCTTCACTGTGGCCTTCTTAGCCAGGAAGTTGCCTGACAGTTTCAATGAAGCCAAGTTCATCACCTTCAGCATGCTGGTCTTCTGCAGTGTTTGGTTCTCCTTTATTCCCACATACTTGAGCACCAGAGGAAAATACATGGTGGCTGTGGAGATCTTCTCCATCTTGGCTTCCAGTGCTGGGCTGCTGGGTTGCATCTTTTCCCCTAAATGCTACATTATTGTGTTGAGGCCTGAGCTGAATAACAGAGAGCAGCTGATACGGAGAAAGATGTAAATAACAGCAGAGTTTGTCATTTCTGTATTTAGAATCTGTAGAATTGTTTTCATGGTAATTTCACCATCCTTTTTCAAGAAAGGAAGTTACCTGAAATGATCAAAATAACAGAAGAGATTCTCTTTTCAAGCTGCACTGACTCCCGGTGGAGTACAGGGTCAGATTTAAGGTGCTGCTTTTGACCTTTAAAGCCCTTCACGGCCTAGGACCCTCGTACCTACGGGACCGCCTCTCCTGGTATGCCCCATGGAGAGCCTCAAGGTCCATAAATAGCAACACCCTAGTGGTCCTGGGTCCTAAGGAAGTTAGATTGGCTTCAACCAGAGCCAGGGCCTTTCCAACTCTGGCTCCGGCCTGGTGGAACGCTCTGCCTCATGAGACCAGGGCCCTGCAGGATCTGATTTCTTTCCGCAGGGCCTGTAAGACAGAGTTGTTCCGCCTGGCCTTTGGCTTGGAGCCAATTTGATTCCCTCCCTCTCTCTCTCTCTCTTTTTCCTCTTTCTTTCTTTTCCTTCTCCTCCTGCGATGAGGCTACATTTTAATATTTTAATGTTCCATTATTTTAATGTTGTATTTTATTTTTGTTTTTAAGTTGTAATCATTCATCTTGTTTTTATTATTGCTTGTAAGCCGCTCTGGGGAGGGCGGGGTATAAATAAATTATTATTATTATTATTATTATTATTATTATTATTATTATTATTATCATTTATATTCTTGATATGCAGTGTAGTTGCATATGAGGTGTAAATGAACAGAGATTACGTGTATGAAAGAAACTAAGAATGATATCCAGACACTTGAATGCCTACATGCCCCCTTACTCTTCTTCTCCTGCATCCAAAGAGGCCCTGAACCTCTCCTGAGGCTATGCTGGGGTGAAGAGAGAAGAGAAGAAAAAGAACACAAGAACTTGAGAAGCTGCCCCAAGCCATTTTTGTGCCTATTTGGGAGATCTGGGTATCTATCAAGTTCATGTGGGACAGTCATGAGTTGCAGCAGGTTGGATTACATGAAGCAGAATGATCCAGGGCCACTGTGGAGAGGGGCATCAGTCAGTGTGTGGATGCCAGCATCAGGCTAGAAAACCTCACTGAGCCATTTCAAAAATTATGGGCAGGAAAAGAAGGGAGCCAGGCAATAAAGATACTAACTTTATGTTTAGATAATGATGAAGAACAATCTAAGAATCCAGTGATAACGGCCAAAGATTTCTTGCCCACTGCCACTCTCAAGATTCAGTTTGTAGCTTCTATTATCACAACTCACAAACCAAAGCATAAATGCCACCCCAACCATTCCCCTACATATACTGATTATTTTAAGAAATGAGTGGAACATGACAATTTCATGACGACAGTAGTTCCATTAAATCATGGATCATGTTTTGGGTGATTCATTTTGAAGCCCCTACATTTATGTATGTATTCATTTACATTGTTCATAATATGTTGAAGCAGAACATTTAAAAGTGCTCCGAACTGAAAATCAGATGGAAGTGACTCAACTTGCCATAGACACTCCTCCAGGTTCTAAGGTGATTTTATATGTTGTGATCTTCTTTGTGAAACACCCTGTGACCTCTGGGTATTGGGTGTTGTGTCATCATCATCATCATAGCAGTGGCAGATAAATACCACCCTAGAGATGGAACCTTATTCTACACCACACTATTATTTGCACCAATGGTATTTAATCTATGGCCCTCCAGATGTTGCTGAACAACAGCTCCCACCAGCTTTCAACAGACCATTAATATCAAGGATGATGGCAACTGTAGTCCAGAAACATCTGGATGACATAACAGTGCCTATCACTGCCTTGTACTGATGGGCCACCCTGTCAGTCTTCTGAATTTATGCTTCTGACCAGAGTAAGAGAGTGATGTCTTGAACCAGTGGTTTTCAACCAGTGTACTGTGGCATCCTGGGGTGCCTTGAATGATGGTCAGGGGTGTCACCGTCAACACTGGCCTCTGTTCCTCTTTCCTTTCCTCCCCCTTGTGATGCCCTCTTGTGACTCAGCCTCCCAAAGATTTGCACAGCCTTGGCTACAAACTCCTCAGGTGAATGGTGACCAGGGGGTGCTTCCAAAGCCCCCGTGGGGCAGTGTTAGGAGGTACCTGTCGTGGGGGTAGGGGGCAGCTTAGAGACCAGGGGCTGCAGGAGCAGCAGCAAGGAGAGGGCAGAGGACAGGAGGCTGAGGGACATGCCACAAGGGAGAGAATTTGAAAAAGTGTGGGAAGCTGCCAACTCTGCAGGCAAGTGGTGACATAACTGGGTTCCTGAGCCCCAGTTCCTGAGCCCCAGTTCCTGACATAACTGGGTTCCTGAGCCCCACAGGGGTGCCACAGAAATAGTTGGTCAAGGGAGCCGTGTACTTAAAAAGGTTGAAAACCTCTGTCTGTCAGGCTGTCATGAAAAGCCCTTCCATCTGTGGTTCAACGCTGTAAGCAGAAATAGACACAGCTGGGCAGTAATCAACTTTATTGCCCAGTAAACAGGGAGCCACCACACTGCACATCCATCAGCTAAGCAGGTCAGTAGCAGAAGCTAAGGTTTCTGACCTTTTCATCCCCTACTTATACCTCCCTTCTTTATTGCTGTAGCCTTTTCTCAACTCTTTGTTCCTGCACTGAGAATAGTGATGGGGAATTAGTACTGTATTGCAGAGCAGAAGACACAACCCTACTCCTTCTCTATCAGCATCTCTGGCCTTTCACCTTCACTCTCCGCTGGTGATTCCTCTCTGTCCCACCAGTCTGAACCTGGTTCAAAGTCTCCTTCCCCCTGAGGTGCCTCCTGGGTCACTGGCTGCCACTCTTCCTCATCCAGCCAGGCCCTGACACTGTTTTGGGCATTCCCAAGTATGTCACTCAGCTTCAAACAGTATATAAGTGTTCTTTCAAAAGTATAGGGGATGTATTATCCAGGGTCTCTATATACTGATATGCTTTGGACCTTTTCCATCATTGTCAAACAATCAATAATTTATTACGGTCAGAGACCAGCTTGTTTTTCCATCGTTGTTTCCAAGATCCAGCAACTGGAATCAATGTTACATATGCCAGAGAGTGTCAGGGCCAATAGCAGTAGGAAATTAGACAAATGGGGAAAGGATGTAGTTGGCTCACCTATAAACACATTTTGATAGAGAAGTTTTTAGGTGAAATATGGATGTCTGTCAACAGGTAGAGTGTTTTTCTTTTTCTTGGTTTGTTTTTAGTTCTGGATATCCTGCGTTAGCAAGAAGATTGGACAAGATGACCATGGAGGCTTCTTCCTAACCTTTGATTCTGCAATGTGACAAATATGTTTACTTTGGCCGTTCTACTGGTGTTGCAACACAGAGTCCAACAACATTGCAAAAGTAATTATCTTCTCTATGATTATTAAAATTATGGTAATCAATTCACCTGGAAAAGCTCCAGAAGGCTGAATGGGAAATAAGAAAAAATAATTAAATCTGAAATGATTAAAAAGCACCCGGGTGTTCCATAGAGAGCTAAGGTAAGCTAAGGAGAGGTGAGGCCAGCTTTTGCTTTTCATTCTATTGGTTAGATTTCAAATCATAGCATTCAATGACTTTTTGTGGCAGTGTTGAAGTTAAGGAGCAGGTGGATACCTGCCCCTTTAAGTACAGAATTGGCAGAGTCAGTGGTCACAAAATACATCCTGTTCAAGTTAGCCTGATGACAATTACAATATTGTAAAGAAGCAAAGGAGATTCCAGGTGTAGAAGGATAGTTGTGATGAGGATGTTGTTTTTGCTGCTTCTCTTGCTGCTTCCCAATATGGTGCCCCAAGTGCATACTGTTGGTTGCAGCAGAAATAATCCTGTGCATATTCCACATGAGTGGCACGAACAAGGTGACCTTATCATTGGTGAGATAGTGACTCATATCTATTACATATTCCCCAGCATTTCCTTCCATGAACACCCATCTCAGGTCTTTATTCCCAACCCACTGTAAGTAAACAGCTCTTAAGATCATTTCATTTATTCTTTCTACATTTATATCTGACTATAAAGCACTTGGTTCACTTTGAAACCCAAAGTAAGATTAAACCCAATAGTAAGATTTTATACGACTATTCTACTCTTAGTTTAGAGCATTACTTTGAAAGAGGGGCTATGCCATAACCTGTTCCAAGATACATGGTATCTCTCCATCCTCCAATGAAGTATTGATCACTCGCTAGACCTCCCAAGTCACAGGAGCGGTGTTAGGGTACTGCGAGAAGTGGCCATGCATTGGGTACATGCCATGGGACTGCTGTCTCAAAACCTGGTAAGCAAGGCGCTGGGCTTTGGGAAAGAGGCATGAGCTCTGATAAGGTGCAGAGTCCTCCTGCCTCCTTCCCAAAACCTAGTTAGCACTTTTCCAGCTTTGGGAACGAGGTGGAGAGCTCTAGGACTCCACCCGAACCTTGCGTTTCCTTCCATAAGCTGGGCAAGGGTCAATTTGGCAGCTTCATTTCTTCAAGTGCATTGACTACATCCCCTGGCCACAATAATTTAAAGTGATCTAGCAAAAATGGAACAGAGGGTGCACTGCATACCATTTGACTGGCTTTAATCACGGTAAAGGTAAAGGGAACCCTGACAGTTAAGGCCAGTCGTGAACAACTTTGGGTTTGCGGCGCTCACCTTGCTTTACAGGCCAAGGGAGCCAGGGTTTGTCGGCTTTCGCAGACAGTTTTTCTGGGTAATGTGGCCAACATGACTAAGACGCTTCTGGCGAAGCAGGAGCAAAGCACAGAAACACCATTAACCTTCCCAACGGAGTGGTACCTATTTATGTACTTGCAGTGCGTGCTTTTGAACTTCTAGGTTAGCAGGAGCTGGGACCAAACAACCGGAGCTCACCCTGTTGTGCGGCCTCGAACTGCCAACTTTCCGATCATCAAGTCCAAGTGGCATAGTGGTTTAAACCACGAGCGCCACCCGTATCCCGCTTAATCATGGTATGCAACTCCAAATCTGATTGATTCCATCCCTAAAGTGTTTTTAAAGTTATAATAGCAGGTTGCTAACGTTATAAGAGAAATCTTCTCTTGGCCAGATAACAAATGTATATTCAACATTGAAAAGTTCTTCCGGACAGCTAGTTGTAGACACAATTGTAGTGAAGAAGTAAGCTGTCATCACCAAAGCCCCTTCCCTTCCACATACCAGGTGCAGAAATGAAACCTCAGCCATGTTTGAGCTGATTCAGTTTCACATCACCACCACTTGCTCTCTAGCCATGATCCTCCTTCCCACAGTAATTTAACATGGCAGACTTGCATCGGGGAGATCTGGGTTCAAATCTCCATTTTCTTGGCCAACTACAATGTGGGGCTTTCATGAGTATGTAAGGGGAGATAGGAGAGCTGTGGTATCCAGCTTGAGCCGCTGTGTTGAAGGATGGTATAAAATTGAATTCGTGTCTAAAGCACATTGAAAACAATCAGGGACAAGCTTCAAATGCATTTAGTAATAATAGGATGAAAGCCATTTTACAATCTTCACTTCCAGATCATCACTTGCCATTTTTTATATTCAAAATCGCAGCTGCCAATTCCTTTCTTTTCTTTTCTTTTCATTTCATTTCATTTTCAATTCCTTTATTTTCATTTCAGAACAGTTTGCGTTGCTAGGAAAAAACTACAAAGGGATTGTAGTTTACTACCTAGCTGTAGTAATGATTTAAATAACTGTGCATGGCTCTAGTGATGGTTATAAAAACTGAAAATCATTTCTCAAGCTATGTGTTCAAACAAACTGAGTCAGATGGAAGAGAGATCCAAACAGTAACTCTAAAGGCACAAAACAATTTCCCTATTTCCAACATGATTTAATTGAGGCAGTTGTATCCCTCAGATCTAAGTGTTGTGCACTGTTGAATACCCCATAAAATAGTAACATACTTTATTTGCAGAGTGATGACAAAGTTCTACCCACACATCCTTGCCTTGGTTTTTGCTGTTGATGAGATCAATGATAATCCCAAGATCTTGCCCAATGCCACTCTTGGATTCCACATCTATGATAGCTATTTTGATTCAAGGATGACCTACCGAAACACTCTGGATCTGCTCTTTAAATCTCATCACTTTGTCCCCAACTACATATGTGGCATTCAGAAAAATGTAGTAGGAGTCATTGGGGGACTTAGCTCTGACACTTCCTCATCCATGGCAGACATCTTAGGTCTTCACAAGATTCCACAGGTAGAATATGGGTATTGAAAAAATGGGTATTACATGCCATTGTTAACACTTTTCTTCTTCCACTAGGAATCTGTTTATGCATAATATGAAGTGGTAAAATGGAAAAGGGAAACGGGTTGCAATACATGGGTATTTGGGTGGGGGGGTGGCTTATAATATTAATTCCCAACAATGTAGATGAAGGGACCCAGGTTCTAAAGAATGTGTGTATAATACATTTAATGAAAGATTGTTCAAAAAGTTCCAGCTGGATGAATGGGGCACCTTGATGGGTTCACATTACATTATTCCTGAAAGCACTGCCCTAGTTGCATGAGAGGTATACCAGTCCCACTTTGTAGTGATGAAGCTGACTTACAAAACCATAAATAACTTGGGACAACAATGTCCTTCTCCTTAGGAATCATAAGATCCCCTCTATTTATAGGTATGGTATGTTTAGTACTGTCCGCCTTCAAAGGCTAATCAAAAACAAAATTCTTGTTATCTTTCTGGCATTTGGGGATGGATGTATTCTTATCAATATGGTGTTGTTCTCCTGCATTACTTGACTTCATATTAGTTGCCTTAATTTTTGCTGGTATTTTACTTTCATAGGATATGGTTTATTGTGGTCACAGAAGAATAAAATGTATAATAGTCAGGAAATGTACAGGATTTCCAAGATATCCACCAACGAGTGTTCTTAGTAGATATGTCACCAAGCTCTCCCTACAAGTGTTATAAAGATTATAAACCAAAAGAATATGATAAATTGCTTGTATTTCTCCAGTTCCACTTTGGAGTATTGTTGAAAGCAGTGCAAGGATAAAAGCTCTCCTGTTCTTGAAGAGAATCCTTGTGTACAAGTATGCAGCTGTGATGACTCCCATAATAGGAATTAATATCTGCAAAAATAATTGAGAAATATTCTTTTTATGTAATGGGGTTTGACCCTCTGTAAGATTAGTAAATATGGGATATACAGGATTTATACTCAGAAAATGGGTGCATTGTGAATTCTTGTTTCCACTTGGAAAGGTTTGGCTTTTTCCTTTTTCAGATTTCATATGGTTCATTTGAACCAGCCACAAATGATCAAATCAAACTTGCTTCCTTCTACCGCATGGTCCCCAATGAAGATCTTCAGTACAAGGGAATTATCCAGTTACTTCTGCATTTTGGGTGGAAATGGGTCGGGCTCATCACTCCAAATAATGAAGTTGGAGAACGTTTCTTGCAGATCATTGAACCAATGCTTTTTCAGAATGGAATCTGTTCAGAATTCACTGAAAAAATTGAATACCATCTGCATTTCACGGGTAACATAGCTGATATGGTGGGTGAAACAAGGCTTTTGTCCCCAGCTTTCATGTCAAGCAGAGCAAATGCAATTGTCATATATGGAGAAAGTGCATCTATTATATGGCTATCAAGTACCATAGAGGCAAGGAATATAATTCAGCTGATATTGCCTCCATCTAAGAGGAAACAACCTGGAGGAAAAGTATGGATTACAACAGCCCAAATTGAATTCATATTATATTATTTTAAAAAAATTGTGAAAGTTAATATACAAATGTTCCATGGTGCTATCTCCTTTGCGATTCACTCCAAGGAGATTCAAGACTTCTCAGACTTTCTAAGGAGTGTAAAGCCTTCGTGGGCAGATGCAGATGGTTTTATCAGGGATTTCTGGGAACAAGCATTTGTTTGTTCACTTTCAAATTCCACTGGGCCAGCAGACACATGTACTGGAGAAGAGTTGCTGGAGAGCCTTCCTGCACCATATTTTGAAATGAGCATGACTGGTCACACCTACAGTATCTATAATGCTGTCTATGCTCTGGCACATGCCTTACATATTAGGTACTCCTCTGAAGCCATCAGCAAAAGGACAAAAGGTGGAGACAGACTCTCTTCTCAGAATGTAGAGCCCTGGCAGGTAATGTTTCCTCTTATAAAATGTTCACCTTGCAAAGTATTCAGTGTTCTGCACTGTGTTGATAATATAATGTGAGTTGGGAATCATCTATAAGTAAATAATTAAAGTAATAAATACATCAAAGATTAACCTTAAATTATTTTATTTCCTATAATGATATTAAGCAGACATTAGATTACACAGACTTTCATAAGTGACACACTAGCAGCAACTACTTGACAAATTAATTTTTTTCCTAAAAATTTAAACATTTAGAACTGGCACTGTTCCAGTATTTCAGCTGGCATTTAATTAGACCAGTGGTTCCGAATTAGCTAATTACTGAGGACCCTCTGTTTTTCAAAAGCTAAGCCATGGACCCCTGCTTTTGAAAAAAAATGATAATTCTATGGTAGTTACTGTGCAAAGCAATGTTTTGAAGAAAATGTGGGGTAGCCCAGACTAAGCAAAGGATTTTAAGTATACTGGAAAATAGATCATAAAATCTGTGATTTTACCATGCAAAAATGACAAAGATTTAGTTGGAGCAGAGACAAATTTTATTTTATTTTAGTACAAATGAACAAACTACGACGTTTCCAGCAGCTTCTAAACCTATATCTATGTATTTATCTCTAGCTATCTATTTATGAATATATCTGTCAAACCAGGAACCAGACAGAGGGCCTTCTTGGTAGTGACATCCTCCCTGTGGAACGCCCTAACTTCACATGTCAAGGAAATAAAGAACTACAAAGCTTTTAGAAGACATCTGAATGCAGCCCTGTATCAATGAGGGGTTTTTTTGTAATTTTTTTAATTAGTTTTCAATTACAATGATCCAATAATAGCCTCATTATATCAATGCCAAATTACAACACAATTCCTAATATCAATTCAAATACACAAATACATAATTTAGGTGGCCCTCTGTGTGTTAGAATTGATGCTTTGACGATTTACTTTACTTCTGCATTCCAAAATCTTATTAATTTCAATTATATTCCAGTCATAATAGTAATCCCTTATACAACAGTTGCAATACTGATAACTTCTATTCGTTTTAACACATTTAGTGATTTATTAGTCTACAAGTGAAGTTCTCATGCATCCTTATTCTTCCTGTATGTGACATTTAATCTGTCCATGTTGTTTCTTCCTGTCCTTATAAAACATTGTGTCTATTTTACCGGTTGTTACTGCTATCTGTCATGCCTTGCACATAGCTGATATCCTGATGTTATTCCAAAAGTTTGTCCCTCACTCAGTCCCGTGCTTCTTTGTTTTTGCAACTTTTGATGATAGCTGCAAATGTCACTTTATCCCAATTTATTTTTTCACTTTATTTCTTTTCACCATTCTCTCAGTCTAGGGAAAAGAATGATCACCCTGCCAATGCCTTGTATTGGGAAGTTTTTAATGTATGATATTTTATTATGTTTTTATATGTGCACCACCCGTCTGGCTCAGTTGCCTCAGCCACTCTGGGCAGCTCCCAGCAAAATGTTAAAAACACATTAAACCCTTTTTGGACTTCCAAGATGAGATGAATCCCCAATTCATAAGACAAGATTCACTGAAAACCCTCCTTACAGGCAGTGGAATAGTCCTTTAAACTTGATAACACTGGGCAACATTTTTTTTTACTTTTTGAATGTTGTCTAGATTTCTACAACTGATTTAGGGTATTTTTGCACTGCTGAATCAGGAAATGGCATCCGTTTCTCTCTATCAGGTCAGGTTTTCTGTAAACTGAATGTTGGGCTTTGATGAAGGTAAGTACACGTAAATTGCATGTTGCTTCACCATTTTTCAAACTTCAGGGCTTGAACTTCTGTTTCTTGGAATTCCTGGAATGTTCAGCAGCACGGAGGTCTCTCTTCAGAGTCCAACAGTAGTCAGCCATCATGACTGCGTCCCAGTGACCCTGATACCTGGTCTCCATCTCTTTCATGTCCTGATGGAATCTCTCCCCCTGCTCGTCACTCATTGAACCCAGGTTCTCAGGAAACCGGTCCATATGTGAAAATAGGTACTGCATCTTGACGCTCATGTTGCAGCCCAGGTTTCTGAAAGCAGTCAGCATGTTGTTGACAAGTTCTGCGTAGTTTCTGGCCTTATTGTTGACAAGAAAGTTCTTCACTACCAGAACAAATGCCTTCCACGCTTCCAGTTCCACTTCATTCATTGAGTTTCCGAACTCTGGATCTCTGATGAGCTGACGGATCTGAGGACCGTCAAAGATGCCAGCTTTCAACTTCTCCATGGTCAATCCTGGAAAAGCCTGGCAGAAGTAAATAAAGCAGTCACCATCCTTGTCCAGAGCCTTGGTGAACTGCTTGATTAAGCCGAGCTTGATGTGCAGCGGTGAGAAGAGTATTCTGTCTCTGTCCACCAGAGGGTCCTTGATGACGTTCCTTTCTTTGCAAGGCACCAATTCCTCCCGCACAAGCCAGTCCTTCTTCGTGTAATGCTGAGCACAGTCCCTACTATCCCACATGCACAGAAAACATGGGTACTTGGTGAAGTCAGACTGTTGTCCCAACAAAAAGTTCACCTTCTTCAGGTCAACACAAATAAACCACTTATACTGATCATAACCAATTTTCTCCAGCACATACTTCACTGCTTCATAGTTCACCTTCAGTGTACTTGAGTGAGCCAGGGGTATAGAGGCAAACTGGTTACCGTTGTGTAGCAGAACACATTTCAGTGATCGTTTGCTGCTGTCAATGAACAGTCTCCAATCTTTGGGTTCGTACTGTGGCACTCCAAGCTTGAGCAGAAGCTGCGCAATATCTGCACAGTACCAAGTCCTTCTCTTCCGAGAAAAAACAGAGGTGCTCTTGATGCCTGTTGCACAAGAAGCTGATGCGAGCACTGTCAGAGAGGAAGTTTTTTTCCTTCAATCTGGATGCCAACAGTTCGGCAGAGTCCTTTGACAAGCTGAGGTCGTGAACTAGATCATTCAACTCCTTTTGGGAAAATGGATGTAGAGCATCATCTTCAAGAACCACTTTTTCTTCATCATGTCCTTCAACACTGGAGGCATCTTTGTCACTAATGTCAGGAAGTACTCCGAAGATAGGCACTGGAATTTCATCACAATGAGCTACAGGACGATGTGCTGATTGAAGATCAGGATACTTCGTGGGGCGGCTCTCCCATTAACTTAGTTTTGATCCTCCAACTTTATGCTTTGCTGGACCAATTTATGGAAGATTTCGAGGTTTTATGACTTCAAACTGATCCCTTTTTGACATAATCACCCAGAACTATCGGACCTGAATACTTCTTGTCATTAAAATAATCATTTCCAAACAATTATTTCCAAACAATTATTTGACAACGCATTTTACCCCCACCAACTTCTTCTAAAATGCTCCACACAAGCGTACATGTGAACAAAAATGTAAAAAAAAATGTGGCCATAGCTCAAAAACTTGACCTGATTGAGCAAAACCAATGTGATTTTTGGATTCAGCACATCAGATTCATCCTAAATCAGCTGAAAAAACGCAGACAACAAATTTGTTGTTGACCAGTATGATCTTTAAAAGCAATTATAAGTTCTTTTCAGTTAAAATGTCCCTACACATATATATATTTAGGATAAGCATGTGAACCCACCCCGTGCAGGAAGCCATTTGCGCTCTCTCCCTACCCCACACCCCACCAATTGCAATAGCCCTAAGAAACTGTGTCAGAGGTTTTCCTCCCAGTCCCACCTCACTTGCCATCCAGCGACTCTTTCACAAGTTTTTCCCTTGCCACCAAGCAGGTATTGGTTGCAAGCAGAGGTTGGAAGGTTTACCCTGTGTAATTAACAAGTGAGTACCCTGGCAGGGGATGGTGCTGGGATGGTGCCCCAGACCCCTAATTGGGAACCACTGAATTAGACAATTTGTTGTATGAGGTTAATGGCATAAATTGGCCACGGGTAGTGTATCTCAAGCAGCCTGAAATGACCATTGTGGCCAAGTGCACCATGTTCTGCCCCACATTGTGGGTGTCTGGTGTGCATATGTGATGTCATGCTCTACATGTGATGTCACACACTGGCAGGAGCCCCAGCCATTCAGAGGGCTCTCTAGGGCATCTCCCAATGGCCTTCAGAGATTGCAAGGGGCTCCATCAACCCCACCCATTGCTCCGTAGGAGCCCACTGCTGCAACAGGTGGCAGCGATGGAGCCCATCACAGCAGCAGGAGGGCCTGCCAGAGCCCTTCCAGCATGGCCCCCTCATTGAAAATTTTGTGGGTGCCTGGGAACTCAGGGCTCCAGAGAGATGGTGCCAGTGCTTGTGGCTTTCTGTAGTTTCTTATCATCAGATAATATGCATAAAAATGTCTGGCTTTCATGGTAACTCAAACAAACAGAGCCAGGAAAAGATCTTAAATTCTCCCAGGAAAACTATTGAATTATTTTGTTGTTGTTGTTCAGTTGTCTAGTTGTATCCAATTCTTCACGGCCCCATGAATTATCTTAGTAACACTATTACAACACTTCATAGACCTTTTGATTCTCTTTCCACCTAGCTGCACTCATTCCTGCAGAGGCTCTCATTCAACAACAGTGCTGGGGATGAAATTACATTCAATGAAAATGGAGAATTAGCAGCTGGATTTGATATTACAAACCTGGTCACTTTCCCAAATAATTCCTATGTCAGGGTCAAAGTTGGAAGACTGGATCCTCAGGCCCCTCCTGGCAAAGTGCTCACCATTAATAGGGACAGAATCCAATGGCACAGAGTCTTCACTCAGGTAAGGAAATCACTGCCCACAGGTGGGAGAGCATGTAGCTTTGCCACATGAGGTGAAAAGTGCTGCCCAACTACTGCTGCTGCTACTTATAATGCTGCTACTAATAATTTTATTAATAAATAAACAAATGAACCACATCACCAGAAAGAGCAATATGCACAGAAGACATGTCACACCAAGAAGGACCAATGGCTATCAGAGAGTGTTATCCAACATGCTTGTTTGTTGGTAGCTTTCCGGTTAGTACCATTAGATAGAATGCTAAGCTGACTGTCTCATTGTGAATGAACATTGTAATCTTCTAGAGTTTTTCTGATGCTGCTTGAGACTCTAGTGTTGAGTTGGAATGATAGAAGCAGGGATGTACATAGCGCAAAATATGGTCTGAAGCTCAACATCAAAAAAACTAAGATCATGGTCACTGGGCCCATCACCTCCTGGCAAATAGAAGGGGAAGAAATGGAGGCAGTGAGAGATTTTACTTTCTTGGGCTCCATGATCACTGCAGATGGTGACAGCAGTCATGAAATTAAAAGACGCCTTTTTCTTGGGAGAAAAGCAAACCTACAGCATCTTAAAAAGCAGAGACATCACCTTGCCAACAAAGGTCCATATTGTTAAAGCTATGGTTTTCCCAGTAGTGATGTATGGAAGTGAGAGCTGGACCATAAAGAAGGCTAATAGGCAAATAATTGATGCTTTTGAATTATGGTGCTGGAGGAGACTCTTGAGAGTCCCATGGACTGCAAGAAAATCAAACCTATCCATTCTTAAGGAAATCAGCCCTGAGTGCTCACTGGAAGGACAGATCCTAAAGCTGAGGCTCCAATATTTTGGCCACCTCATGAGAAAAGAAGACTCCCTGGAAAAGACCCTGATGTTGGGAAAGATTGAGGGCACAAGGAGAAGGGGACGACAGAGGACGAGATGGTTGGACAGTGTTCTCGAAGCTACCAACATGAGTTTGACCAAACTGTGTGAGGCAGTGGAAGACAGAAGTGCCTGGCGTGCTCTGGTCCATGGGGTCACGAAAAGTCGGACACGACTAAATGACTAAACAACATGTGCTGCCTCAACACATATGGTTCCTACATTTAACATTTCTGACCCTCCTGTTTACTGATAGATCACCTAATGTTACCTGAATCCCCTAAAACATTTTCTTAATATTAACCCCTTCGTGTCCCTTTGGATAGGTGCCACCCCTTTCCTTATGTAATGCCAACTGCTATCCTGGTTATGAAAAGAAAAAGAAGGAGGGGAAGAAGTTCTGTTGTTATGATTGTGATCCATGTCCTCGTGGGATGTTCTCAGATGAGAAGGGTGAGAGATATGCCATATTATATTTTTTTATATGCCATATTAGCATATAAAAGTCATTTCAGAAACTTCTGAGCAAATCGGCAATGGGATTTGCTCTGTTTTATTCTACTATTAACAATAATCTCCCTGCTGTCTCAGTAAAAGCTGCCAGTATGAAGAAATTATATTAGCTTTCTAGTGGGTATAACATGAAAATGTGACTTTACCTGTAATGTAAAGATTTCCCATCACTTTATCTATATTGATCTTTGAAACGTTATTAAATATAACGTTAACGTTCCATGATGTTTAATGCAGTTTCCCATTGCCAGGGGCTCACTGCTGTGGTGTCACATTTTAATAATGCATTTTACCGTTATGAATCACTAGTGTAGCTCCACCCCAAGACTGTTTTGTCCTGAAGACAGCACTGAAAATTTTAGGGGGGAGGAGGTAATAGGAGTGATTGTCTTTTCTCTAAGAACAAGGATTTGGGGGAAGTGTTAAAATCCTATAAAAATCACCCCTCTTGCTTCCAAGATTTCAGCTGTAATATTTCTCTGATTTCATTATGCAGTATCTGTTGTTCTAAGAATATGGAAGAGGATCACTAAAAACATAGTTTCTCCATATAGGAAATGTTAAATTCCAGGCATAACTTTATCTTCAAAGCATCTAGGGCACCAGCATTGAATTAGAAGTTTTGAAACTTTTCCTCAGGGAAACACTATGGTAAGGGTCTTAAGCATATTCTGGATTGTAAGCATATACATCAAATATACATTATTATTCTTAAGCATATTCTGGATTGTATCCAATTGTCATGCAACCTTTTTTTCAGGATTGGAAACGTGTGCCAGATGTCCTCCGGATCAATATCCAAATGAAGAGCAGAATGAGTGCATTCCCAAGAAACCAAACGTCCTAGGTTTTGGTGAAACTTTGGCCATGGTTTCAACTTTTTCTGCACTTTTATTCTCTCTGATCACAGCTATGGTACTTGGCATTTTCATTAAGCACCGAGACACTGCCATCGTCAAAGCCAACAACAAAAGCCTCACTTACATTCTCCTCATCTCCCTCCTTTTGTGTTTCCTGTGCTCGTTGATGTTCATTGGAATGCCTAATAAGGCAACCTGCCCACTCCGACAAACGGCTTTTGGCATTGTCTTCTCTGTGGCCCTCTCCAGCATCTTGGCCAAGACTATTTCAGTGGTTTTGGCATTCATGGCTACCAAGCCAGATTCCACAATCAGGAAGTGGGTAGGCAAAAAACTGGCTTACTCCATTGTCCTTTCCTGCTCCATTGTTCAAGTGGGACTCTGTGCTTTCTGGCTGGCAACCTCGGCCCCATTCCCAGATGTGGACATGCACTCAAGCAGTGAAGAAATTATATTCTTATGTAATGAGGGGTCAGTTCTCATGTTCTATTGCGTTTTAGGCTACATGGGCTTCCTGGCCATTATCAGCTTCACTGTGGCCTTCTTAGCCAGGAAGTTGCCTGACAGCTTCAATGAAGCCAAGTTCATCACCTTCAGCATGCTGGTCTTCTGCAGTGTTTGGTTCTCCTTCATTCCCACATACTTGAGCACCAGAGGAAAATACATGGTGGCTGTGGAGATCTTCTCCATCTTGGCTTCCAGTGCTGGGCTGCTGGGTTGTATCTTTTCCCCTAAATGCTACATTATTGTGGTGAGGCCTGAGCTGAATAACAGAGAGCAGCTGACACGGAGAAAAATGTAAATTACAGTATAGTTTGGCATTTCTGTATTAGGAATCTGTAGAATTGTTTTCATGGTAATTTCACCATCCTTTTTCAAGAAAGGAAGTTACCTGAAATGATCAAAATAACACAAGAGAGTCTCTTATCATTTATATTCTTGATATCCAGTGTAGTTGCATATGAGGTGTAAATGAACAGGGATTACGTGTACTATGGATGATATCCAACCACTTTAATGCCTACACGTTCCCTTACTCTTCTTCTCCTGCATCCAAAGAGATGCCCTCTTATCTTCTCAAGAGGCCCTGAACCTCTCCTGAGGCTATGCTGGGGTGAAGAGAGAAGAGAAGAAAAAGAACACAAGAACTTGAGAAGCTGCCCCAAGCCATTTTTGTTCTTTATTGGGAGATCTGGGTATCTATCAAGTTCATGTGGGACAGTCATGAATTGCATCAGGTTGGATTAGATGAAGCAGAATGATCCAGGGCCACTGTGGAGAGGGGCATCAGTCAGTATGTGGGTGCCAGCATCAGACTGGAAAACTTCTGAAAGGGCAGAGTCCTATCTGATCATAAGCTGTACCTTCCTGGGAGAAGGCAGAACCCTGACACTATCCGGCACTCCTCCCTGCCAGACACCACACTCCATGGCATCTATGCCTCTTGCAGGCTTTTAGAATTCCCAGGATAAACTTCTACATTTCTGGAATCTCATTAATCAATAGACATGATGCTGTGAAGGGAGACAGGAAGTGATTCACCTTGCCATAGGTAGAAACTGCTGTAGACTCAGTGGTCTCTAATATTGACATAGCCCTGACAGATCAATATCACCCTAGAGATGGAGCCTTTTTCTAATCCCCACTCTTATTTGCACCAGGGGTAGTCAATCTGTGGCCCTCCAGATGTTGCTTAATGACAGCTCCCACCAGCTCACAACAGACCATTATTATCAAGGATGATGGAAGCTGTAGTCCAAAAACATCTAGACTGCATAACAGTGCCTATCATGGCCTTACACTGATGGGCCACCCTGACAATCTTCTGAATTAATGCTTCCTATCAGAGTAAGAGAGAGATGTCTAGAACCAGTGGTTTTCAACCAGTGTGGCATCCTGGGGTGTCTTGAATGATGGTCAGGGGTGCCACAGACAAGACTGGCCTCTCTCCCTCTTTCCTTCCTTCCCTCCTCTGATGCCCTCGTGTAACTCGGCCTCCCAAAGGCTTGCACAGCCTTGGCTAGAAGCTCCCCTGATGAATGTTGCCTTGGGGGCTGGCCAGGGCTGCTCCCAAGGCTCCTGTGGGGCAGTGTTAGGGGGGTACCTCTCTTTGGAGTAGGGGGACAGCTCAGAGACCAGGGGAGGCAGCAGTAGCTGCCCGGAGGACTCCCAAGGAGAGGGCAGAAGCGAGGTTGGCGAGGGAACACGTGAGGGTGTTTGTTAAAAGGATGGAAGGCTGCCAGCTCTGCAGGCAAGGGGTGACATAACTGGGCTTTGGAGCCCCACAGGAGTGCTGCAGGAAGAGTGTAGTTGGTCAAGGTATTTGATTTGTTTTTAGTTCTGGATGTCCTGCAATAGCAAGCAGATTGGACAAGATGACCTTGGAGGCTTCTTCCTAACCTTTGATTCTGCAATGTGACAAATGTGTTTACTTTGGCCGTTCTCCTACTGGTGATGCAACACAGAGTCCAACAACATTGCAAAAGTAATTATCTTCTCTATAATTATTAAAATTATGGTAATCAATTCACCTGGAAAAGCTCCAGAAGGCTGAATGGGAAATAAGAAAAAATAATTAAACCTGAAATGATTAAAAGCACCCGGGTGTTCCATAGAGAGCTAAGGTAAGCTAAGGAGAGGTGAGACCAGCTTTTGCTTTTCATTGTATTGGTTAGATTTCAAATCATAGCATTCAATGAATTTTTTGTGACAGTGCTGAAGTTAATGAGATGGTAGAGACCTGCCTCTTGAAATACACAATTGGCAGAGTCAGCTGTCACCAAATACATCTTGTTCAAGTCAGGCTGATGATAGTAACAATATTGTAGAGAGGCAAATGAGAGTCGGGGTGTAGAAGTATATTTGTGATCAGGATGTTGTTGCTACTGCTTCTCCTGCTGTTTCCCAATATGGTGCCCCAAGTGCATACTGTTGTTTGCAGTGGAAATAATCCTGTGCATATTCCACATGAGTGGTATGAACAAGGGGACCTTATCATTGGTGGGATAATGTCTCATATCCAATACATATTACCCAGCATTTCCTTCGATGAACACCCATCTCAGGTCTTTATTAACAGTCCAATGTAAGTAAATGGCTCTTAGGATCATTTCATTTTTTCTTTCTACATTTATATCTGAGTATGAAGTACTTTATAGTAGTATAAAGACTATAAGTACATCTGGAGTGCTCTGGTCCATGGGGTCACAAAGAGTCGGACACGACTAAACGTCTAAACAACAACAACAACAAAAGTACTTGGTTTGCTTTGAAACCCAAAGTAAGATTAAACCAAATAGTAAGATTTTATAATACTATTTTACCCTTGATCAGAGCATCCTCCAATGAACCTAGACCTCTCCAGTCACAGGGGTGGCATTAGGGTTCTGCAATAAGTGGCCACACATTGGGTACAAGCCATGGAAGTGCTGTCTCAAAACCTGGTAAACAAAGCGCTGGGCTTTGGGAAGGAGGCATGGGCTCTGACAATATCCTAGAGTCCTCCTCCCCACTTCCCAAAGCTTAGCGCTTTCCCAGCCTTGGGAAAGGGGTGGGGGCTCGAGAACCCTACCCGAGCCTCGTGTCTCCTTCCTTAATCCGGTCACAGCTTTACCCACCTTTGGGAAGGCCATGCGAGGGCTAAGTGGGTGCAAAATTTTGGCCTTGCCCAGGGTACCATAGTACCAAAGTCTGCCACTGCCAGTCAATTCCATATAGCTAGATTTCAAAAACCAAGATGGGCAAGGGTCAAGGGGTCCATTTGACAGCTTCAAATCTTCAAGCACAGTCACTACATCCTCAGGGCACAATAATTTAAACTGATCCAGCAAAGATGGAACAGAGAGTGCTCTGTATACCATTTGACTCTCTCCAATCATGGCATGCAACTCTGAATCTGATTTATTCCATCCCTAAAGTGTTTTTAAAGTTATAATAGCAGGCTGCTAAAGTTATAAGAGGGGACGCAGGTGGCGCTGTGGGTTAAAGCCTCAGCGCCTAGGACTTGCCGATCTAAAGGTCAGCGGTTCGAATCCCTGCGGCGGGGTGCGCTCCCGCTGCTCGGTCCCAGCCCCTGCCAACCTAGCAGTTCGAAAGCACCTCCGGGTGCAAGTAGATAAATAGGGACCGCTTACTGGCGGGAAGGTAAACGGCGTTTCCGTGTGCGGCTCTGGCTCGCCAGATGCAGCTTTGTCATGCTGGCCACGTGACCCGGAAGTGTCTCCGGACAGCGCTGGCCCCTGGCCTCTTAAGTGAGATGGGCGCACAACCCCAGAGTCTGTCAAGACTGGCCCGTACGGGCAGGGGTACCTTTACCTTTTTAAAGTTATAAGAGAAATGTTCTCTTGGCCACATAACAAACCTATATTCAACATTGAAAAGCTCTTCCAGACAGCTAGTTGTGGACACAATTGTAGTGAAGAAGTAAGCTGTCTTCACCACGGCCCCTTCCCTTCCATGTACCAGGTGCAGAAATGAAACCTCAACCATGTTTGAGTTGATTCTGTTTCACATCACCACCACTTGCTCTCTAGCCATGATCCTCCTGCCCATAGTAATTTAGCATGGCAGACTTGCATTGGGGAGATCAGGGTTCAAATCTCCATTTACTTGGCCAGCTACACCCTAGGGGCTTTCATGCATAAGCAAGGGGAGAGAAAAGCTATGAAACCCAGCTTGAGCTGCTTTAGTGAAAGATGGTGTAAAATAGAAGTTACGTCTAAAGCACTTTGAAAACAATCAGGGATAAGCATTAAATGCACTGAGTAAGAATTGGATGAGAGCCACTTTAAAATCATCACTTCCAGATCATCAGTCAGCATTCTTCATATCCAAAATGGCAGCTGCCAATTCCATTATCTTCATTTCATACCAGTTTGTGTTGCTAAGGACAACAACTGATGAAGGGGCTTTTTAATGATTTCAATAACTGTACATGTTTCTAGTAATAAAAAGCAACGTGGTTAGAAAAACAGAATGTTATTAAGTGAAGATCACTTCTCAATCTTCATGTTCAGACAAATAAAAAATTTGATTCGGGTGGAAGAGAGATCCAAACATTAACTCTATAGAAACAAAATCATTTCCGTATTTCTAACATGATTTAATTGAGGAAGTTGTATCCCTCAGATCTAAGTGTTCTGCAGTGTTTAATGCCCTATAAAATGGTAAGGCATTTTCTTTGCAGGGTTATGAGAAAGTTCTACCAACACAATCTGGCCTTGGTGTTTGCTGTTGATGAGATCAATGAGAATCCCAAGATCTTGCCCAATGTCACTATTGGATTCCACATCTATGATAGCTATTTTGATTCAAGGATGACCTACCGAAACACTCTGGATTTGCTCCTTAAATCACATTACTTTGTCCCCAACTACAGGTGTGGCATCCAGAAAAATGTAGTAGGAGTCATTGGGGGACTTAATTCTGACACCTCCTCATCCATGGCAGATGTCTTAGGTCTTTACAAGATTCCACAGGTAGAATATGGGTTTTGAAAAAATTGATATTTCATGCCGTAGTTCACTCTTTTCTCCTCCCACTAGGAATCTGTTGATTCCTAAATTTGAAGTGGCAAAATGGAAAAGGGAAATGGGTTGCAATTTATGGAATTTTGGGGGGGAGGTATAATATTATTACCCAACCGGGTACATGAAAGGACCTAGGTTCTAATGAATGTGTGTATAATATATTTAATGAAAGATTTTTTTGATATGTTCCAATATTATAAATGGGGTACCTCCCTGCACAGGTATGATGATCTTTAGTATTGTCCACTTTCAGAGGCTTATTGAAAACAAATTCCTTGTTATTTTTCTGGCATTTGGGGATAGATCTCTTCTTACCAATATGGTGTTGTTCTGCTCCATTACTTTTTAGTTGCCTTAATCTTTGCTGGATCATCCTTTAGGATCCCCTGAATCCTTCCATTCCTTCCGCCATTCCATGGTTACTATTATCAATCTTTTCCCCCCAATTGTTTCTCTTACTTTCTCTATTCCATTTTTACCATAGGTTTTCATACATTACAAGCATTATTCAAATCCTGTCAGAGTTTTCAGTTGTTTTCCTTGTTCTCTTAAATACATTATGATTTTTCCCCATTCCTTTTTAAAGTTCTTCTCTTCTGATTTTCCCGGTCATTTTCAGCATTTCAGTGTAGTCCATCAACTTCAGTAGCCATTCCTCTCTGCTCGAGACTTCTTTCCATCTCTGGGCCAGTAGTATCCGTGCTGCTGTAGTCGCATACATAAATAATCGTTTCTGTTCCTTTGGTATCTCTGCATCCTTTATAAGTTATGGCTTATTGTGGTCACATAAAATTAAAATGCACAATATTCAGGAAATCTTCCGAATTTCCAGGAGATCCTCCCACAAGAGTTCTTAATAGAAATGCCATCAACCTCTCTCTACAAGATTATAGACCAAAAGAACATGATCAATTGTTTGTATTTCTCCAGTTCCACTTTGGAGTATTGTTGAAGGCAATGCAGAGATAAAAGCTCTCCTGTTCCTGGAGAGAATCTGTGTGTACAAGTATGCAGCTGTGATGACTCCCATAATAATAGGAATTAAAATCTACAAAATTAAATGAGCAATATTGTTTGTTTGGTTTTTGAGCAATATATTTTCTATGTAGATGGGGGTCAGCCCTGACTAAGATTAATAAATATGGGATATACAGGATTTATACTCAGAAAATAGGTGCATTGTGAATTCTTGTTTCCACTTGGAAAGGTTTGGCTTTTTCCTTTTTCAGATTTCGTATGGTTCATTTGAACCAGCCACAAATGATCAATTCAAAGTTGCTTCCTTCTACCGCATGGTCCCCAATGAAGATCTTCAGTACAAGGGAATTATCCAGTTACTTCTGCATTTTGGATGGAAATGGGTCGGGCTCATCACTCCAAATAATGAAGCTGGAGAACGTTTCTTGCAGATCATTGAACCAATGCTTTTCCAGAATGGAATCTGTTCAGAATTCACTGAAAAAATTGAATACAATCTGCATTTCACGGGTAACATACTTCATATGGTGGGTGAAACAAGGATTTTGTTCCCAGCTTTCATGTCAAGCAAAGCTAATGCAGTTGTTATATATGGAGAAAGTACATCTATTTTATGGCTATCAAGTACTATAGAGGTAAGGAATATGATTCAGCTGATATTGCCTCCATCTAAGAGGAAGCAACCTGGAGGAAAAGTATGGATTACAACAGCCCAAATTGATTTCATATTATATGCTTTTAAAAAAATTATTGAAATTAATGTACAAATGTTCCATGGTGCTATCTCGTCTGCGATTCACTCCAATGAGATTCAAGACTTTTCAGACTTTCTAAGGAATGTAAAGCCTTCCTGGGCAGATGCAGATGGTTTTATCAACGAATTCTGGGGACAAGCGTTCAGTTGTTCACTTTCAAATTCCACAGCGTCAGAAGACACATGTACTGGAGAGGAGATGCTGGAGAGCCTTCCTGCACCATTTTTTGAAATGAGCATGACTGGCCACAGCTACAGTATCTATAATGCTGTCTATGCTTTCGCACATGCCTTACATATTAGGTATACATCTGAAGCCATCCACAAAAGGACAAAAGGTGGAGACAGACTCTCTTCTCATAATGTAGAGCCTTGGCAGGTAATGTTTCTTCTTATAAAGTGTTCAGTGTTCTGCACTGTGTTGATAATATCATGTGAGTTGGCATTCATCTATAAGTAAATAATTAAAGTAATAAATACTTCAAAGATTAACTTTAAATTATTTCATTTCCTATAATTATACTAAGCAGACTTTAGATTATACAGACTTTCATTTTTTAAAAAAAAAATTATTAAGAATTTTGTTAATACAGTAGAGAAAAGACAGAATAAACAAATAATAGACAGAGAAAAGAACAAACATAAAATTTAACATCTTGTAGTACCCATCTTTTCTTCATCCTTTGGACTTCCTCACATCTCCCGCTCTTGCGTTCCAAATTTATAAAACTTTAGCCAGCAACTTATCACCTTGTTTCAATTCTTATTATACACATTTCCAATGTTTTATCCCTAACTTTGAATATTTTTATCTAGGTCTTACATACCTAATTTTAACACAATATTTATTCAAAATTTATTTTCCTCATAAAATTCACTCATTCTCATAATCTTGTCAACTAACTTTATGGGCCCTGTTATTTTCAAATCTCTCATCCTTCTTAGCACTCATATAATTTACAATGTTTTTGTAGATAGTCCTTAAATTTCTTCCAATCCTCTTCCATGGCTTCCTCTCCCAGGTCTCGGATTCTGCCAGTCATTTCTGCAAGTTCCATGTAGTCCATCAGTTGCATCTGCCATTCTATACAGACTTTCATAAGTGACACACAAGCAGCAACTACTTGACAAGTTAATAATTTTTCTAAAAATTTGAACATTTACAACTGGCACTGTTCCAGTATTTCTACTGGTATTTAATTAGACCAATGGTTCCTAATTTCCTTCTGAAAAATTTGATAACTCTATGGTAGTTACCTGTGCAAAGCAATGTTTTGAAGAAAATGTGGGGTAGCCCAGAATAAGCAAAGGATTTTAAGTATAGACCATAAAATTGGTGATTTTACCATGCAAAAATGACCAAGATTTAGTTGGAGGGGAGACAAATTTAATTTCATTAAAGTATAGTATAATGTAGAAATTATGACACACATACACATGCTGCTAAAAATGTCATAATTTCTTCATTGTACTATAATGAAATATATACCAGGAACCAGACAGAGGGCCTTCTTTGTAGTGACGCCCTCCCTGTGGAACGCCCTCGCTTCAGATGTCAAGGAGATAAAGAACTACAAAACTTTTAGAAGACAGCCCTGCATTGGGAAGTATTTAATGTTTGATATTTTATTATTATTATTTATATGAACCATTCCTCTGGCTGGGATGCCTCAGCCACTTGAGAGTGTATCTCAAGCTGCCTGAAATGACCGTTCTAGCCAGGTACACTATGTTTCAACCCACATTGTGGGAGTCTGGTGTGCATGTGTGATGTCATGTGCTACATGTGATGTCACAGATTTGGAGGCGCCCGGGCAGACCTATCCGGGCCTTTCAGAGGGATCTCTAAGGCTTCTCCCAAAGGGTCTGTAAGGGGTTCCATCGCCCACTGCTGCAGCACAGCAGGAGGGCCCACCAGAGCCCTTCCGGCTGCAGAATATTGAGGGCTCCTGGCTCCATCATTAAAAATTTTGTGGGTGCCTGGGAACCCAGAGCCATGCAGTGATGGTGCCAGTGCCAGGCTGTTTGACTACAGCTGCTCATCTGATTGGGGCACCATAGCCACTCTGGGAAGTCTCTGTCAAATTAAAACGCAAGACATGAAACATTTAAAACTTCCCTATACAGGGCTCCCTTCAGATGTTTTCTAAAAGTCAGATTGTTGTTGATTTCCTAGACATCTGATGGGAGGGCGTTCAGCAGGGCAGGCAGCTCCGTGCTTTCTCCATTCAGCATCTGGGCTGAATGATTGGGGTGCGGATGCTCCCTCAGGTATATAGGAGCAGACACTAAGGGCTATAAAGGGCAGCATCAACCCTTTGCATTTTACTTGGAAATATAATGGGAGCCAATGGAGTTCCTTTATAATAATAATAATAATAATTTATTATTTATACCCCGCCCATCTGGCTGGGCCTCCCCAGCCACTCTGGGCGGCTTCCATAAAAACCAAAAATACAGTAAAATATCACATGTTAAAAACTTCCCTGAGATGCCTTAAGATGTCTTCTGAATGTCAGGTAGTTGTTTATCGCTTTGACATCTGCTGGAAGGGCGTTCCACAGGGCGGGGGCCACTACCGAGAAGGCCCTCTGCCTGGTTCCCTGTAGCTTTGCTTCTCACAATGAGGGAACCGCCAGAAGGCCCTCGGCGCTGGACCTCTGCGTCCAGGCAGAATGATGGGGGTGGAGACGCTCATTCAGGTATACTGGACCGAGGCCGTTTAGGGCTTTAAAGGTCAGCACCAGAACTTTGAATTGTGCTCAGAAACATACTGGGAGCCAATGTAGGTCTTTCAAGACCGGTGTTATATGGTCTCGGCGGCCGCTCCCAGTCACCAGTCTAGCTGCCGCATTCTGGATTAGTTGTAGTTTCCGAGTCACCTTCAAAGGTAGCCCCACGTAGAGTGCATTGCAGTAGTCCAAGCGGGAGATAACCAGTGCATGCACCACTCTGGCGAGACAGTCTGCAGGCAGATAGGGTCTCAGCCTACGTACCAGATGGAGCTGGTAAACAGCTGCCCTGGACACAGATTTGACCTGTGCTTCCATGGACAGCTGTGAGTCCAAAATGACTCCCAGGCTGCGCACCTGGTCCTTCAGGGGCACAGTTACCCCATTCAGGACCAGGGAATCCTCCACACCTGCCCGCCTCCTGTCCCCCCAAAACAGTACTTCTGTCTTGTCAGGATTCAACCTCAATCTGTTAGCCGCCATCCATCCTCCAACCGCCTCCAGACACTCACACAGGACCTTCACCGCCCTCACTGGTTCTGATTTAAAAGAGAGGTAGACCAGTGTTGTATGTTCCTGGCAGCCACTCACAGTCACCAGCCTGGCAGCTGTGTTTTGGATTAGTTTTAGTTTCCGAGTCAACGCCAAAGGTAGCCCAACATAAAGCGCACTGCAATAATCCAAGTGGGAGATAACCAGAGCATGTTCCATTCTGGGGAGACAGAGCACAGGCAGGTAGGATCTCAGCTGGAATACCAGACAGAGCTGGTAGACAGCTGCCCTGGACACAGAATTGACTTGCACCTTCATAAACATCTGTGAGTCCAAAATGGCTCCCAGGCTGCACACCTGGTCCTTTAAGGCCACAGTTACACCATTCAGGGCTAGGGAATCCCCCCCCCACCTACCTGCCCCCTCTCCCCAGAAACACTACTTCTGTATTGCTGGGATTGAATCTCAATTCATTAGCCACTATCCACCCCCTAACCGCCTTCAGACACCCAAGCAGGATGTTCACACCCAAACAGGATGACTTCTGATTCTCTTTCCACCTAGCTCCACTCATTGCTACAGAGAATTTCATTCAACAACAGTGCTGGGGATGAAATCGCATTAAATGAACATGGAGAATTAGCAGCTGGCTTTGATATTACGAACCTGGTCACTTTCCCAAATAATTCCTATGTCAGGGTCAAAGTTGGAAGACTGGATCCTCAGGCCCCTGCTGGCAAAGAGCTCACCATTAATGGGGACAGAATCCAATGGCACAGAGTCTTCACTCAGGTAAGGAAATCACTGCACACAAGTGGGAGAGTGTGTAGTTTTGCCACATGAGGTGAAAAGGGAAGTGCTGCCCAACTTCTGCTGCCACTACTAATAATGCTGCTCCTAATAATTTTATTAATAAGTAAACAAATGAACCACATTCATAAAAAACAGCAATATGCACAAAAGACTTCATGAATTTTTCTGTTGCTGCTTGAGACTGTAGTGTTGAGTTGGAATGATAGAAGTAGGGGTGTATGAAGGTGTTTGTCAGATTGGCTTCTGCCACGGGCCCAGGCCCAGGAGGAGACCACAAAATGCCTTCCTCAGAGTGTCTTGGAGCCCAGCTGCCCATCCATGTACCCCATGGGCTGCTGGGCAAGGCATGAAGGATTCTCTCTGTGCCTCAGTGGAGGAATTCAGCTGCTGGCATTGGCCATGAGAGCAGCTGTGCGGCTCTGCATCCCCAGTTGGCCAGTGGAACTATCATAAGTGTGAGCGGAGTGCCAAGCAGGGCTTGGGGGGAAGAAAAGAGAGGAAGAGAGGAAGAGAGGAAGAGAGGAAGGAAGGAAGGAAGGAAGGAAGGAAGGAAGGAAGGAAGGAAGGAAGGAAGGAAGGAGGTGAGTGAAGGGGGGATGCAGGAAAGAAGGCAGACAGACCAACCAAGGAGGGCAGGAGCTAGAACCGATGGCCAAGGAGAAAGTGACCGAAGGAGCACAAAACGTGACAAAAAACAAACATTTTGAGTTTCTTTTCCATGGTCCCTCCCAACTTTGGAGGCACTGATATATCTCCTTGCCAACGCACAAGGGAGCCTAGGTACACCACTGCATTGAAGGCATCAATATCCTCAAAAGCAGATCTCAGTTATACTGGAACTAAGGATGGCAGTAGGATTGCTCTTGCATTCAGGATATATATTGGTAAAGGAAAACAGCGCTGTGAAAAGCTCAACCACAGCTGACTTATGAAGGAGAAATCTTCAGTATTTTGGTCCAGAAAGGAATTATTATTTTAAAAGATATTTATTAGATCTGCCTTAATTCCGTTATGCCTCGAACAATGCCTGTTTTCTCAAAATAAATACATAAATAAATTCTGTATAAAGTAAAATACCATTGGAATATTGACTTAAGATAGTCCTCTTTCAGGTTCACATGGATAAGCATTTTTGGAATATTTTAAAGCCAACATACATTTTGCTTTCAGAATTGTTAAACCAATATTTGCTAAATATCATGCCCATTTCCTTGTATATGAAGGATGAAGAGATTCTTTTTTCATATATTGAGAATCATTGGGGGAAATGTTGGAAATATTTCTTTTTGAAAAATGACACCAGAATTTATAAATTGATTTTGTAGAGGGCAAAAAGTTCCAACTTATTATATGTACACATTGTATTGTAGTCCCCTGTCTTTTTATAAAGCTGGTTTTATAAAGCCAGTCCATCACAACCCCAATACATCTGCCTTCCATCTTCACTTCATCTTCACTTTATTCCAATGGTATAAGCGGTAGGGGCCGTCCAAATATGAGCAGAACCACAATATTTCACTACTTCCAAATCCCAACACCTTGAACCTCACTAAAGGGACATCAAGTGAATTTCCTAAAGCAAAGGGCATGAGGCTGCAATTCCATCAAAAGAAATAACCAATAGTAGTATTAGATTGAATTATGTGATGGTTGCAGCATTAATCAATCTAGATATGAAAAATTGTAATCTTCTTGTGTTTGTATGATGCTTAGAACTGTAGCTTTTTATCGCACTGTATGTGCTGCTTTGGCACATTAACATTTCTGGCCCTCCTACTTACTGGTAGATCACCTGATGTTAGATGAATCCCCTTAAACTTTTTTCTTAATATTCACCTCTTTGTGTGTCTTTGGATAGGTGCCACCCCTTTCCTTATGTAATGCCAACTGCCTTCCCGGTTATGAGAAGAAAAAGAAGGAGGGGAAGAAGTTCTGTTGTTATGATTGTGATCCATGTCCTCGTGGGATGTTCTCAGATGAAAAAGGTGAGAGATGTCATAGTACCATATACAAGTTATTTTAACATATTCTGATCAAATTGGAAGTGGGGTTTGCTCTGTCTGATACCAATTTATATTGTTTATGAACAATAGTAGAATGATTTCACTTCAGTCTCAGTAAAAGCTTCCACTATGAAGAAATTATCTTAACCTAGGGAGTATACCATGAGGATGTGAGCTTGATCTGTAATGTAAAGATTTTCCAACAAATTCTAAATTGTTTAATGCAGTTTCCTATTGCAAGTGGCTCACTGCTGTACTGCCACATCTTAATAACACATTTTAACAATTTAAACCATGATTGTATGTCTGCCCGCTCTGTTTTGATGCAACAAGACATAAAAATTTTACATGGAAGAAACTATAGTTTTGGGGGAAGAAGGATGCAATAGAAGTGGTAGTTTTTTCTCTAAGAAGAAAGCTCTTTGGGGACCTTATCTTCAAAGCATTTAGGACACAAGCATTGGGGCAAAAAGTTTTGAAACTTTTCCTCATGCAAACACTATCATAAGGGGACTCGTGTAAAAACAAAACAAAACCTCATAAGCTTATTTGAGTTGTTTCCAATGGTTATATCACCTTTTTTCAGGGTTGGAAACCTGTGCCAGATGTCCTCCGGATCAATATCCAAATGAAGAGCAGGATCAGTGCATTCCCAAGAAACCAAACGTCCTAGGCTTTGGTGAAACTTTGGCCATTATTTCAACTTTCTCTGTGCTTTTATTCTCTCTGATCACAGCTATGGTACTTGGCATTTTCATTAAGCACCGGGACACTGCCATCGTCAAAGCCAATAACAGAAGCCTCACTTATGTTCTCCTCATCTCCCTCCTCTTGTGTTTCCTCTGCTCCTTGATGTTCATTGGAATGCCTAACAAAGCAACATGCCCACTCCGACAAACGGCTTTTGGCATTCTCTTCTCTGTGGCTCTCTCCAGCATCTTGGCCAAAACCATATCGGTGGTTTTGGCATTCATGGCTACCAAGCCAGATTCCACAATCAGGAAGTGGGTAGGTAAAAAACTGGCTTATTCCATTGTCCTTTCCGGCTCCATTGTTCAAATGGGACTCTGTGCCTTCTGGCTGACAACTTTTCCCCCTTTCCCAGATTTGGACATGCACTCAATGACTGAAGAAATTATATTCTTATGTAATGAGGGGTCAGTTCTCATGTTCTATTGCGTTTTAGGCTACATGGGCTTCCTTGCCATTGTCAGCTTCACGGTGGCCTTCCTAGCCAGGAAGTTGCCCGACAGCTTCAATGAAGCCAAGTTCATCACCTTCAGCATGCTGGTCTTCTGCAGTGTTTGGTTCTCTTTTATTCCCACGTACTTGAGCACCAGAGGAAAATACATGGTGGCTGTGGAGATCTTCTCCATCTTGGCTTCCAGTGCTGGGCTGCTGGGTTGCATCTTTTCCCCTAAATGCTACATTATTGTGTTGAGGCCTGAGCTGAATAACAGAGAGCAGCTGATACGGAGAAAGATGTAAAGAACAGCAGAGTTTGTCATTTCTGTATTTAGAATCTGTAGAATTGTTAGCATGGTAATTTCCCTGTTGTTTTTCAAGAAAGGAAGTTACCTGAAATGATCAAAATAACAAAATGATCAAAATAACAATAGAGATTGTCTTACCATTTATGTTCTTGATATCCAGCATGAGGTGTAAATAAACTGGGCTTATGTGTATGCAAGAAACTGTGGATGATATCCAACCACTTGAATGCCTACATGCCCCCTTACTCATCTTCTCCTGCATCCAAAGGGATGCCACCTATCTTCCCAAGAATCCCTGAACCTCTCCTGTGGAGATAATGGAGTTCAGAGAGAAAAGGAATGCAAGAACTTGAAAAGCTGCCTTTTACTGAGTCCTTTAGCAGGGCTGTGCACCAGATTTGATCATGCCCCAAGCCAAATTGTCCCTATTAAGGGTGATCTGGGCATTTATCAAGTTCAGGTGAGACAGCCATGAATTGCAGAACGTTGGATGCAAGGTACTTTGTCTTCACTATATGCCTAACTGCACTAGCAACCAAAACAGTGTAAAAAGTTGACTGAGCCATTTCAAAAGCTTCAGAAAGTATGGGCAAGTAAATAGAGGGAACCAGGCAATAAAGATACTCACTTTATGTTTAGGTAAGGATGAAGAAGAAGGTAAGAATCCAGTAGTAACAGCCAAAGATAGCTTGCCCACTGCCACTCTCAGGATTCAGTTTCCAGCTTGTGTCATCACACCTCAAGGAAGCCAATCAAGAAATGACTCTATGTTCATTACCAACCCAACCATTCCCCTACATGTACTGATTATTTTAAGAAATGAATGGAAAGTGACAATTTCATGGTAACAGTAATTCTATTAAATCATGGGTCATGTTTTGTGTGATTCATTTTGAGGAGCCTACATTTATGTACGTATTCATTTACGATGTTCATTATATGTGGAAGCAGAACATTTAAAAGTGATCCAAACTGAAAATCACATGTGCACTCTGTTAGAAATTCTAGTCACAAAAAGACACCTCTAATCAATTTTAGAATTTCTAGGATAAGCTTGGATTTCTACACTTCTGGAATTTCATACCTCAATTGACCTGGGGCTGTGAAGGGAGACAGGAAGTGACTCACCTTGCCCATACATAGACAGTGCTCCAGACTCAGAGGTCTCTAATATTTGACATACCCCTAGCAGAACAATATCTCCCTAGAGATGGAGCCTTATTCTACACCCCACTCTTATTTGCACCGGGGTAGTCAATCTGTGGCCCTCCAGATGTTGCTGAACATAAGCTCCCATCAGTTTTCAACAGACCATTATTGTTTCCTGCTTGGCAGGGGGTTGGACTCAATGGCCCTTGTGGTCTCTTCCAACTCTATGATTCTATGATCAAGAATGATGGAAGCTGTAGTCCAGAAACATCTGGACAGCATAACAGTGCCTATCACTGCCTTACACTGATGGGCCACTATGACAGTCTTCTGAATGAATGCTTCCTACCAGAGTAAGAGTCAGTGGTTTTCAACCAGTGTGCCATGGCATCCTGGGGTGCCTTGAATGATGGTCAGGGGTGCCACAGTCAACACTGGCCTCTCTTCCTCTTTCCTTTCCTCCCTCCTCTGATGCCCTCTTGTGACTTGGCCTCCCAAAGTTTTCCACAGCTTGGGCTACAAGCTCTCCAGGTGAATGCTGCCTCTGGGGCTGACCAGGGGGCGCTTCCAAGGCCCCTGTGGAACAGTGTTAGGAGGTACCCCTTTTGATGTAGGGGGGTAGCTCAGAGACCAGTGGCAGGAGCAGCAGCTGTCTGGATGATTCCCAAGGAGAGGAGCAGCTGCCTGGAGGATTCCCAAGGAGAGGGGAGAGGAGAGGAGGCAGAGGGAACATGCCACAAGGGAGGGTGTTTGAAAGGGAAGGTGCCAGCTCTTCAGGCAAGGGGTGACATATCTGGGCTCCTCAGTCCCATAGGGGTGCCATAGAAAGAATGTAGTTGGTCAGGGAGCCGTGGACTCAAAAAGGTTGAAAACCTCTGCACATCCATCAGCTAAGCAAGTCAGTTGAAGAAGCTAAATTTCCTGCCCTTTTCACCCTGTTTCTACCTCCCGTCTTAATTGTTCCAACCTTTTCTTGACTCTTTGAGACTGAGAATGGGGTACGGGAAGGAGCTGGATCACTACTGTATTGCAGAGAAGACACAACCCCTACTCCTTCTCTATCAGTGTCTGTGACTACCTCAATCATCTCCCTTTCACCTTTCACCTTCACTCTCCAGTGGTGATTCCTCTCTTTCCCAGCATTTTGAACCTGCTTCAAAGTCTCCTTCCCCCTCAGGTGCTTCCTGGGTTACTGGCTGCCACTACTCTTCCTCGTCCAGCCAGGCCCTGACATTGTCTTAGCTATTCCTAAACATGTCACTCAGCTTCAAACAGTATATACATGTTCTTTCAAAAGTAGGTGGACTGTATTATCCAGGGTCTCTATATCCTGATATGGTTTGGACCATTTCCATCATTGTTTCCAAGATCTAGCAAGTGGAATCAATGTTACATATGTCAGAGAGTGTCAATACAAGTAAGAAATTAGACAAATGGGGAAAGGATGTATTTGGCTCACCTATAAACACATTTTTTTTAGGGAAAATGCCAGTCTACAGGTGGGGTGTTTTTCTTTTTCTTGGTTTGTTTTTAGTTCTGGATGTCCTACATCAGCAAGGAAATAGCACAAAATGACCTTGGAGGTCTCTTCCTAACCTTTGATTCTGTGATGTGACAGACAAAAGTGATTATCTCCTCTGTAATTATTAAAATTATAGTAATTAATTCACCTGGAAAAGCTCCAGAATGCAGAATGGGAAATAAAAAATAAAATCTGAAATCATTAAAACAACCCCAGTGTTCCACTGACAGCTATGGTAAGGGAGGAGAGGTGAGGCCAGCTTTTGCTTTTCATTGTATTGGTTATATTTCAAATCATAGCATTCAATTACTTTTTTGGGCAGTGCTGAAGTTAAGGAGAAGGTGGATACCTGCCCCTTTAAGTACAGAATCAGCAGAGTCAGTGGTTTCAAAATATATCTAGTTCAAGTCAGGCTGATGATAGTAACAATATTGTAGAGAGGCAAATGAGAGTCGGGGTGTAGGAGGATATTTGTGATCAGGATGTTGTTGCTGCTGCTTCTCCTGCTGTTTCCCAAAATGGTGCCCCAAGTACATACTGTTGGTTGCAGCAGAAATAATCCTCTCCATATTCCACATGAGTGGTATGAACAAGGGGACCTTATCATTGGTGGGATAGCATCTCATATGGATTACATATTGCCCAGCATTTCCTTCCATGAACATCCATCTCAAGTCTTTATTAACAGCCCAAAGTAAGTAAATGGCACTTAAGATCATTTCATTGGCCTTGCCCAGGCCGCCCATAGTACCCAAATCTGTCACTGCCAATCAATCCCATATAACTAGTTTTTAAAAGTCAAGATGGTCAAAGGTCAAGGGGTCTGTTGGGTAGCTTCAGTTCTCCAATCCCATTCACTACATCCTCAGGCCACAATAATTTAAATTGATCTAGCAAAGATGGAACAGAGAGTGCACTGCATACCATTTGACTTCCTTCAATCATGGCATGCAACTCCGAATCTGATTTATTCCATCCCTAAAAAGTTTCTAAAGTTATAATAGCAGGCTGCTGCTGGAAGTGAAAATTAAAGAAGGCAATTTCTACCATATGTGGTGGACTTGTGAAGAAATGAAGAAATTTTGGGATCTGATTTATAAAGAGTTTAAAAAAAATTAAATACACTTTCCCTAAAAGACCAGAGGCCTTCTTACTAGGAATAATTGGGGACGAAATTAAAAAAGAAGATAAGACACTATTCCAGTATTCGACAGTAGCGGCTAGAATATTAATTGCACAAAATTGGAAAAGTCCAAATACCCCAACGGTCAGAGATTGGCAAACAAAATTATTTGAATATGTTGAACTAGCAAAAATGATGCAAAAAATTAGAAACCAAAAAAATACAAAGTTTATTACCAATTGGAATAAATTTATGGTATACACTGAAGGAAACTATAGAAACTTAAAAACTACAGCAGGTTTGATATAAACCTTACGATGCGCAAACCATTAACAATTATTAGCTGCAGAAAAAAAGAAAGAATTTTTATCAAGAAGCCCGAAATCGGGAGGGAAAGAGGTCAATAGGTGTGTAGAGGAAAGATCTAAATATCTAAAGATATAAAGATTTAAGGAATAACACAAAGAACTGTAACGGAAATTGATGTTATTTTTGTGTTATGTATGGATATATTTTTTTCCTTTCTTTTTTCTGAAACTGTTTTGTTTTTTCTTTTGGTTATTTAAGTGAAACTCAATAAAAAGAAATTAAAAAAATAAAATAAAGTTATAATAGCAGGCTGCTAATGTTATAAGAGAAATGCGTTCTTGGCCAGATAACAAACCTGTATTCAACATTGAAAAGCTCTTCCATGCAGCTAGTTGTGTACACAATTGTGGTGAAGAAGTAAGCTGTCTTCAACACAGCCCTTTCCCTTCCACTTTCCAGGTGCAGAAATGAAACCTCAGCCATGTTTGAGCTCATTCAGTTTCAGGTCACCAGCACTTGCTATCTAGCCACCATGATCCTCCTGCCCACAGTAATTTAGCATCGCAGGCTTTCATTATGGAGATATGGGGTCCAATTTTTCTTTTCTTGGCCAACTATTATCTAGGAGCTGTTTCCATGATGCTTCGAACAGTAACATTTTCTCCCACTATTTGTTGCTACCTGGGCACATACGGATCCTACAACTAACACTTCTGGCCCTCCTATTTACTTTCATGAGTATGCAAGGGGATAACTGAGACCTATGAAACCCAGCTTGTGCTGCTTTGGTGAAGGCTTATATATAATTGAAGTCATGTCTAAAGCACACTGAAAACAATCAGGGACAAGCTTCAAGTGCACATAGCAATAATAGGATGAGAGCCATTTAGTCAATCGGCATTCTTCATACTCAAAATGGCAGCTGCCAATTCCGTTATCTTCATTTCATACCAGTTTGTGTTGCTAGGGACAACAACTAATGAAGTGGCGCTGTAATGATTTCAGTAACTGTACATGTTTCTAGTAATAAAAAGCAACATGGTTAGAAAAACAGAATGTTATTAAGTGAAGATCACTTCTCAATCCTTGTGTTCAGACAAATAAAAAAATTGATTCAGGTGGAAGGGACATCCAAACATTAACTCTAAAGGAACAAAACCATTTCCATATTTCCAACACGATTTAATCGAAGCAGTTGTATCCCTCAGATCTAAGTGTTGTGCAGTGTTTAATTCCCTATAAAATGGTAAGGCACTTTCTTTGCAGGGTTATGCGAAAGTTCTACCAACACCTCCTGGCCTTGGTGTTTGCTGTTGACGAGATCAATGAGAATCCCAAGATCTTGCCCAACGTCACGCTTGGATTCCACATCTATGATAGCTATTTTGATTTAAAGATGGCCTACCGAAACACTCTGGATCTGCTCTTTAAATCACATCACTTTGTCCCCAACTACATGTGTGGCATTCAGAAAAACGTAGGAGGAGTCATTGGGGGACTTAGCTCTGACACCTCCTCATCCATGGCAGATGTCTTAGGTCTTTACAAGATTCCACAGGTAGAATATAGGTATTGAAAAATGGCTTTTTCATGCCGTAGTTCACTCTTTTCTCCTCCCACTAGGAATCTGTTGATGCATAAATATGAAATGGCAAAATGGAAAAGGGAAACGGATTGCAGTATATGGATATATTTGGGGGGTATAATATTAGTACCCAACAATTTACATAAAAGGATATAAGGTCTAAAGAAAATTTATATCATATTGTTAATGGAGGATTGTTCAAAAAGTTTCATTTTGATAAATGGGGAACATTATTATTATTTTTTTAAAAAAATAATTTTAGCAGTTTTCAGTTACAAAATTCCAATATACGCCTCATTGTATCAATACCAAATCATAATATCAATTCCAATATCAATCAATCAAATACCCAATTACTTAATTTAGGTGACCCACCACATGCTAGAATTGAAGGTTTGATAATTTATTTTAATATGTGTGTATATTATATTTAATGGAAGATTGTTTGAAATGTTCCAATATTATAAATGGGGCACCTTAATGGGTTCACATTACATCATTCCTGAAAGCATAAATGGGTGCATTGTGAATTCTTGATTCCACTTGGAAAGATTTGGCTTTTTTATTTTTTCAGATTTCATATGGTTCATTTGAACCAACCACAAATGATCAAATCAAAGTTGCTTCCTTCTATCGCATGGTCCCCAGTGAAGATCTTCAGTACAAGGGAATTATCCAGTTACTTCTGCATTTTGGGTGGAAATGGGTCGGGCTCATCACTCCAGATAATGAAGCTGGAGAGCATTTCTTACAGATCATTGAACCAATGCTTTTAAAGAATGGAATCTGTTCAGAATTCACAGAAAAATTTGAATACCACCTGCATTTTACTGGTAACATATTTGATTTGGGTAACACAAGGATTTTGTCCACTGCTTTTCTGAGAAGCAGAGCAAATACGGTTGTTATATATGGAGAAAGTACATCTATTTTATGGCTGTTATCTTCTATAGGGATAAAAAATATATTTCAGCTGATGTTGCCTCCATCTAAGAGGAAGCAATATGAAAGAAAAGTATGGATTACAACAGCCCAAATTGATTTCATATTAGACCGATTTGAAAAAAATGGGGAGGTTAATATACAAATGTTCCATGGTGCTATCTCCTTTGCAATTCACTCCAAGGATGTTCAAGACTTCTCAGACTTTCTGAGGAGTGTAAAGCCTTCCTGGGCAGATGCAGATGGTTTTATCAAGGATTTCTGGGAACAAGCATTCAGTTGTTCACTTTCAAATTCCACTGCATTAGCACTCATTATGGGTACATGTACTGGAGAGGAGATGCTGGAGAGCCTTCCTACACCATTTTTTGAAATGAGCATGACCGGCCACAGCTACAGCATCTATAATGCTGTCTATGCTCTGGCACACGCCTTACATATTAGGGACACATCTGAAGCCATCCACAAAAGGATAAAGGGTGGAGACAGACTCTCTTCTCAGAATGTAGAGCCTTGGCAGGTAGTGTTTCCTCTTATAAAGTGTTCACCTTGCAAAGTGTTCAGTATTGTGCACTAATGAAAATGTCTAGTTTCTATGGTAACTCGAGCAAACAGAGCCATGCTGTTTGACTACAGAGGAAAATGATGCCATTTTACAGTGTTCAATGCAATGCAGGGATTCCAAAATATAAAACATTATTATTATTATTATTATTATTATTATTATTATTATTATTATTATTAATATGCCTCTCATCTAATTAGGGTATCCCAGCCACTATGGGAAGTTTCCAACAAATTAAAACAGAACAAGATATGAAACGTTTATAAAAAAGATTTATAAACCTCCCCATACAGGGCTGCCTTCAGATGTATTCTAAGAGTCAGATTGTTGTTCATTTCCTAGACATCTGATGGGTGAGTTTTCCAAAGGGCGGGTGTGGGTATCAAGAAAGCCCTCTGCCTGGATCCCTGTAACCTCACTTTTTGCATTCAGTGTTGGTGCTGGATGATTGGGGTGTGGATGCTCCTACAGATATACAGGAGCAAAGACGCATAAGGGCTATGAAGGTCAGCATCAACACTTTGCATTTTGCTTGGAATCATACTGGAGCCAATGGAGTTCCTTTCAGAACCATGTTATATGGTCCTGGCAGCCACTCACAGTCACCAGTCTAGCAGCTGTGTGACACCCAACCCAAACCCCCTGATGATCTCTCCCAGTGGCTTCATATAGATGTTAAAAAGCATGAGGGAGAGAACGGAACCCTATGGCAACCCACAAGTGAGAGCCCAGGGGTCTGAACACTCACCCACCACCACCACTTTCTGGACACGGCCCAGGAGAAAGCAGCAGAACCACCAGTGCCCCCTGCTCCCAGCCCCTCTAGACAGTCCAGAAGGAGGTTATAGTCAATGGTATCAAAAGCCGCTGAGAGATGCAGCAGAACAAAGAAACAGTCTTCCCAGTCAACAGTCTGGCAGCTGTGTTTTGGATTAGTTTTAGTTTCTGAGTCAAATTCAAAGGTAGCCCCACATAAAGTGCATTGTAGTATTCCAAGCAGGAGATAACCAGAGAATGTTCCACTCTGGCGAGACAGTGCACAGGCAGGTAGGGTCTCAGCTGGAATACCAGATAGAGCTGGTAGAAAGCTGCCCTGGACACAGAAGTGACCTGGACCTTCATAAACATCTGTGAGTCCAAAATGGCTCCCAGGCTGCACACCTGGTCCTTTAAGGCCACAGGGCTTAAGGAATCCCCCACACCTACCTGCCCCCTGTCCCCCAGAAACACTACTTCTGTCTTGTTGGGATTGAATCTCAATCCATTAGCCACCACCCACTCCCTAACTGTCTTCAGACACCCTAACAGGATGTTCACTGCCTTCATGGGTTATGAATTAAATGCTAGGTGGTGGAGCTCAGTATCATACACATTTTGGTGAACACCCAGCACAAACCTTCAATGATTTCTTCCAGCAGTTTCATATATATCTGGAAAGCATAGGAGAGACGACAGAAGCCTAAGGCACCCCACAAGTGAGCTCACAGGGGTCCAAACACTCACCCCCCACTACTACTTTCTGGACATGACCCAGGAGGAAGAAGTAGAACCACTGCATAACAGTGATTCCAGCTCCCAGCACTCCAAGATGGTCCATGAGGATGGCATGGTTGACAGTATCAAAAGCAGCTGAGAGATCTAGCAGCACCAGGAAACAGCTTTCGCCTCTGTCCCAAGCCCACCAGAGATGATTGACCAGCATGACCCGGGTTGATTCAGTATCCTGCACATCAACTCAAATCCTTTCCATTTCATAATGATTTACAAAGGGTGATCTGAAATTAGCAGGCCTAAAGCTTTATGCCTCCATTATGTATCTTCCTGGAGGTCTCTTGGCTGCTAATTCATGATATCCCTCTCTTCCTGTATCTCCTACTAAAATTTGGATTCTCTCCATTGCTAATTGAAGTGGTGAACTCCTGGAGGAAAATAACTTAAATCCTTCTAGGAAAGCTATTTATCATTATAAGTCAATTACAATATTTTCTATTTCTTCCGATTCTCTTTCCACCTAGCTCCACTCATTGCTGCAGAGAATCTCATTCAACAACAGTGCTGGGGATGAAATTACATTAAATGAACATGGGAAATTAGCAGCTGGCTTTGATATTACAAACCTGGTCACTTTCCCAAATAATTCATATATCAGGGTCAAAGTTGGAAGGCTGGATCCCCAGGGCCCTGCTGGCAAAGAGCTCACCATTAATGGGGACAGAATCCAATGGCACAGAGACTTCACTCAGGTAAGGAAATCACTGCACACAAGTGGGAGAGCGTGTAATTTTGCCATATGAGGTGAAAAGGGAAGTGCTGCCCAGCTTCTGCTGCCACTATTAATAATGCTGCTACTAATAGTTCTTTTTATAACTAAACAAATGAACCACACCATAAAAAGAGCAATAGGCACAGAAGACATGTCACACCGAGAAGGACCAATGGCTATCAGACAACATGTCCAATATGCTTGTTTGTCCAAGGCAGCTCTCCAGTTAGTAGCATGAGATAGAATGAGATCGTTTTCTTTGATACCGCTTGCGACACTATTGTTGAGTTGGAATGATAGAGGCAGGGGTGTAAGGAGGTGTTTGTCAGGTTGACGCCTGCCATGGGCCCAGGCCCATGGGGACTCTCCCCAAAAATCATGCTAGGAGCCCAGTGGTCCATTCATGTACTCCATAGGCTTCATGGGTTGCTGGGCAAGGCATGAAGGCTCATCTCAGTTTCTTGGTGGGTTTATCCAGCTGCTGGCATTGGCCATCAAAGCAGCTGTGTGGTACCTCATCTCCGGTGGGCCTCTGGCACTATTACAAATTTGAACAGAGCGCCAAGCAGGGCTTGGATGGAAAAAAAGAGAGGGAGATTGAGAGTGGCAAGAGAAGGAAGGAAGGAAGGAAGGAAGGAAGGAAGGAAGGAAGGAAGGAAGGAAGGAAGGAAGGTGGGTGATGGGTAAAGGATGGATGCAGGAAGGAAGGAAGGCAGACAGACTAAAGAGGGCATGAGGCAGAACTGATGGCCAAGGAAAAAGTTTTGGTGACAAGATGGAAACTTTTCAATTTTCTGTTCCATGATCCCTCATGACTTTGGAGGCACTGATATATCTCCTTGCCAAGGGCACAAGGGAGCCTAGGTACATGTCTGCATTGAAGGCATCAGTATCCTCACAAGCAGATCTCAGTTTTACTGGAACTAAGTGTAGCAACATAATTGCTCCAGCTTTGCAAATATATATTGGTAAAGGAAAACATCACAGGGAAAAGCTCAACTACAGCTGACTTATGAAGGAGAAACCTTCAGTGCATCAGTCTAGAATGGCATTATTATGTTAAATTTCAAAATATATTTATTAGCTCTGTCTTGAATCCATTGTACCTCAAACAATGCCTGTTTCTGTCAAATAAATAAATAAATAAATAACTTCTGTGTAAAGTTAAGTACCATTGCAATATTGACTTAAGATAGTTCTCTTTCAGGTTCACATTAATAAACATTTCTGGAATATTTTAATGCCCACATCCATTTTGCTTTCAGGATTTTTAACCCAATATTTGCTAACTCCCATTCCCATTTGCTTCTATATGAAGGATGAAGAGGTTATTTTGCATATATTGAGAGTATTAAAAAGATCTTTGCTGCTATAGTTCGACATATTTTTCCAATTCCTTCATCCATAACTTTTCAGAAGTAGTTGCCTACAAAATCATATATTAAAAAATAAGACATTGGGAGGGAAATGTTGGAAATATTCGTTTTTGAAAAATGACACCAGACTTTATGAATTGTTTTTGTAGAGAACAAAAAGTTCCAATTTATTTTATGTACGCATTGTATTGCAGTTCCCTCCATTTCATGAAGCTGGTTTTATAAAGCCAGTCCCTCACAACCCCAATACATCTGCCCACCATCTTCACTTCATCTTCACCGTATTTCAATGGTATAAGTGGTAGGGAGCATCCAAATAGGAGCAGAACTACAATATTTCACTACCTCCAAACACCAACTCCCTGAAGTTGACTAAGGGGACATCAAGTGAAATTCCTGCAGCAAAGGGCACGAGGATGTAGTTCCATCAAAAGAAATAGCCAGTAGTAGTATTAGATCAAAATATCTGATGGTTGCATGAATGGTCAATCTAGGTATGAACATTATAATCTGCTTGTGTTTCCATGATGCTTCAAACTGTAACATTTTCTCCCACTATTTGTGCCACCTGGGCACATATGGATCCTACTATTAATGGGAGATCACCTGATATTAGATGAACCCCCTAAAACATTTTCTTAATATTGACCTTTTCACGTATCTTTGGATAGGTGCCACCCCTTTCCTTATGTAATGCCAACTGCCTTCCTGGTTATGAGAAGAAAAAGAAGGAGGGGAAGAAGTTCTGTTGTTATGATTGTGATCCATGTCCTTGTGGGATGTTCTCAAATGAGAAGGGTGAGAGATGCCATATCACCATATTCAAGCTATTTTAGTATATTATGAGCAAATTGGCAATGGGGTTTGCTCTGTATAGTAACAATAGTAGAATAATCTTCATTCTGAGTAAATGCTATCAATAAATTATGAATAAATTATCTTAACCTTCAAGAGTGAAGGAACTGAGATTAATCTATAATTTTCCAACACTGTATCTATGTACATTGATTTTCTAAACATTATTGCATATAATGTTTTATAATGTTTGATGAAGTTTCCAATTGCCAGGGGTTCACTTCTGTGTTGCCACATTTTAATAACATATTTTAAAGTTAGAAACCATGAGTGTAGGTCCACCACGTCTGTTTTGATGCACCAAGACATAATATTTGTACATGCATTCTGCCCTGGAAGAAACTAAGGTTTAGGCAAAGGGAGGATGGAAAATAATTGGTCGTGTATTCTCTAAGAACAAGGTTCTTTGGAGACTTTATCTTCAAAGCTTCTAGGCCAGAAGCATTTCAACTAGAAGTTTTGAAACTTTCCTCATGAAAACACAATGGTAAGAGGATTTTTTTTAAAAAAACTCTCATAAGCATATTCTGGATTATTTTCAATTGTCATACCACATTTTTTCAGGGTTGGAAATCTGTGCCAGATGTCCTCCAGAGCAATATCCAAATGAAGAGCAGAATCAGTGCATTCCCAAGAAACCTAACGTTCTAGGCTTTGGTGAAACCTTGGCCATTGTTTCAACTTTCTCTGCGCTTTTATTCTCTCTGATCACAGCTATGGTACTTGGCATTTTCATTAAGCACCGGGACACTGCCATCGTCAAAGCCAATAACAGAAGCCTCACTTACATTCTCCTCATCTCCCTCCTCTTGTGTTTCCTGTGCTCCTTGATGTTCGTCGGAATGCCTAATAAGGCAACCTGCCCAGTCCGACAAACGGCTTTTGGCATTGTCTTCTCTGTGGCCCTCTCTAGCATCTTGGCCAAGACTATTTCAGTGGTTTTGGCATTCATGGCTACCAAGCCAGATTCCACAATCAGGAAGTGGGTAGGCAAAAAACTGGCTTACTCCATTGTCCTTTCCTGCTCTGTGATTCAAGTAGGAATCTGTGCCTTCTGGCTGGCAACCTCTGCCCCATTCCCAGATGTGGACATGCACTCAAGCAGTGAAGAAATTATATTCTTATGTAATGAAGGGTCAGTTCTCATGTTCTATGGTGTTTTAGGCTACATGGGCTTCCTGGCCATTATCAGCTTCTCTGTGGCCTTCTTAGCCAGGAAGTTGCCTGACAGCTTCAATGAAGCCAAGTTCATCACCTTCAGCATGCTGGTCTTCTGCAGTGTTTGGCTCTCCTTTATTCCCACATACTTGAGCACCAGAGGAAAATACATGGTGGCTGTGGAGATCTTCTCCATCTTGGCTTCCAGTGCTGGGCTGCTGGGTTGCATCTTTTCCCCTAAATGCTACATTATTGTGGTGAGGCCTGAGCTGAATAACAGACAGCAGCTGATACGGAGAAAGATGTAAATAACAGTATAGTCTCATTTCTCTATTTACACTCTGTAGACTGGTTGGCATGGTAATTTCACTGTAATTTTTAGGAAAGGAAGTTACCTGGAATGATCAAAATTATGGCCTTGAAATCCAGCGTGGTTGCATATGCGGTGTAAATGAACTGGGATTGTGTGTATGAAAGAAACTATAGATGAACCCTTGAAACCCTACTCGTCTCCTACTCTTCTTCTCCTGCATCCAAAGGGTTGACCTCCCATATCTTCCCAAGAGGCCCTGAACCTCTCCTGAGGAGGTGATGGGGCACAGAGTGAAGAGAAGAAAAGCAGTGCAAAAACTTGAGATGCTGCCTTTTGCTGTTTCCATTAGTCTATCTAGCAGGGCTGTGAGCTGGGCATCTATCAAGTTCATGTGAGACAGCCATGAATTGCAACAGGTTGGATCCGAGATACTTTGTCTTCACTACATGCCTAACTGCACTAGCAACCAAACTTCACAAAGTAAGGCTAGGTAAATGAAGGGAGCCAGGCAGTAAAGATACTCACTTTATGTTTAGATAAGGATGAAGAACAAGGTAAGAATCCAGTAGAAACAACCAAAGATTGCTTGCCCACTGCTACTCTCAAGATTCAGTTTGCAGCTTGTGTCATCACACCTCAAGGAAGCCAATCAAGAAATGACTCTATGTTCATTATCAACCCAACCATTCCCCGACATGTATTGATTATTTTCAGAAATGAATGGAAAGTGACATTTTCGTGGCAACAGTGGTTCTCTTAAATCATGGGTCATGTTTCGTGTGATCCATTTTGAAGCCCCTACAAGTATGTATGTATGTATTCATTTACGATGTTCATAATATGTTGAAGCAGAACATTTAAAAGTGCTCCAAACTGAAAATCACATGTGCGCTCCACTAGAAATTCTACACACAAAAAGACACCTCTAGCCAATTTGATAACTCTCAGGATAAGCTTGGATTTCTCCCCCCCCCCCCATTTTTTAAAGTGTTTATTAATTTTCCAATAAGAACATCTAATTAACATATCAAATCAAATCCAATAAAAATAAAAAAAAAAATACAAAAGTCCAATTGTCTTCCAAATTGTAATCTTAATTTTTTTGACTTCCCATGGTCTGACTTCCAATGTGTTTTCAACATCATAGTCCTGCATCTTGTCATCGATGTTTTCATAATTCCGTATTGTGATTTTATCCTCCATGTTTGTCTCTGGCTCTGTGACCCTCAATCATATCAGAATATGGATGCTTTTTTTCTCTTTTTTTAAAAAAAATAATTTTTATTAACAGGCCAATCACATCACATTATTCAAATCACATTGGTTCCAAATTATATAGCCAAATTTTAAATTTTTGAAGGTACCCATATATCAAGCTCCGCATGAGTCCAAAATTCCAGATAAGTCCAGACATCACTTATTTTACTGCATTAATTAATCAGTTCTATCCAGTTCAATCCGGATAGTCCTTTATTACTTTTCCCCCCATCTTGTTGTAGTCATACATTCCTTTCTTTGCGATCTCTGATGATTCTCACAAGCAGACTGAAAGCTGGCATCTCTGTGTGGGTTCTCTTCAGAAGCTATAGCTGCCCAGGACAGCCTCTGTTCGACACTTCCGTAAACAAAATTAATCTTCGGTTTGTCCTTTATTTTTCCAGGCTAGCCAAATAAATCAAATAGATCAGGTCGCTCTGTCAAGTCAAACTTTCAATTCCGTCACTCCTTCTCTTTCCAACATTCCTGATTCTCCTCCCCCGTCTTTCTTTCTCCGGCAGCCTGTCTTGGCGAGACGCCATTTTTTAACTGCGTCATAAAAATTCCTCACCGTTCACCAATCTTCTCTCCTTTTGTATTCCACATTCCCACACAGTTCTTAAAATCCTGCTTATGATTCTTAAAAGACGCAACGATCTTGTTTCTTTCTGGGGTGGAGGGTTATTTTTGTCACATCATATAAAGAAGAAAAAAAGGGTTTTTCCTCCACCTCCCCTTCGTTTCAAACATACAATCTCTTGGTGGTGACACATCAAAAGATTTACTTATCCATCTGTCGCTCCCGGTCGCAGAGATCCATTACTCAGCAGCCTTATCGTCGAGCTTTGCTTGATATATGTGCTTCAGCCTCATTTCCAAACATCTGTTTCCAATTATAATTCCAAGCTGAAGCAACCAGTACGCGCTAATTGGAATCGGCGTGAGGAAGAGCTGACTTCACCGAGGGCTCGTGCCAAGTGTTCGGCACCCCCATCTCTCGGATCAGGGGGTGCATTGTGAACACCACTGGCAAGACAGGGTCCCACCACATCCTGGGGGGAAGGGAAGGCTGCCTACTTCCCATAGCAGCCCCTAAATTACCTCGTGTGGGTCAGAGAGATGTTATTGTCGGCCATCTTCCAACGTGCCACCTGGTGGCCCCCCCGAATGCTTTTTTCTCATGGAGTGCAGATTTGCCAGTGTGTTGTACTCTTTCAACTGTTTTTGTTTTTCGATCACACCGCTTCATCTAATTGCCTCCATTCCAGGCTTCTGTCCAGCTCTTTAAAGATTATTGTTTTGGCAACTCCCAAATCGTTAGTCTTTCCCGTCCAGCTGTTATCAGAGAAACGGGGGGGGGAACCTCCTACAAAGACTCCTTGTTGATTTATTCTTAAGCAAACTGCTTGCTATGTAGCCATATATCAGACATGACGATCAATTAGCCTTTGGAATCCACCGAGTCCCCCCTCCGGGCCCTGGAGGGGGCTATTAGACATCCATTTAGCCTTTTCTCTCACTCATAATGAAAAAAATCTTTTTGCAAACAGTTGCATATTTAATATTGTCTCCAATCGTTATAACCAGCCATCGCTTAGCTCCTGTTTCTCTTAATCAGGGAGGTATTTAGATATTCCATAACTGCATAGTAGGCGCCATTTTCTTCTTTATTTTCATCTTTAACAGGCATTTCAAATCAAGCCCCTCCAGATTCCAAACATCATGATGAAGATCTCTTTGAAGTTCAATCTTTTACACCAGACACTGTACATACTGCAGGTTTTTCCCCAGCTTCGTCAGTTCAGAGCGTATCTGTTTGTTTTTCAAATCTTTATATTTTCCCAAACAGATGCGTCCGGCTATGGGGTGGCATTGCAGGAGTATCAGTCTGTCCCTTGCTCCGTGACCCAGTGCCCCTGCCGCCTACCACATCGGCAATCTGGGGCAAACCACGGGTTGTCGAGACAGCTCTCCCCTGCCCTGGGGAGGCTCCAGGGCTAATTACCCCCATATCAGCCCTGAATTATTGGACTGGAGTCCGATCATGTGGGAGTTCACCATTTCCCACCGCCAGAAACAGGAAGTCGATATGCTTGGATTTCTACACTCATACCTTTTTTAAAAAAAAAATTATTTAATCTTTTTTTCAACACAAAGAACAACCACATAAAACACATACAACAAAAACCACAATAACACTAATAACACAATTTAACAATTCAGATTTGAGTACTGATATACCTATGACTACACCCTTTTAACAATATTTTCCCACCTCTCCTCCCCCTGCCATAGCAGAATGGGGGAAAAGGAAGGGGGGGAATGAAATGATTAAAAGTAACCCAGTTTTCCATAGACATCTAGGGTAAAGCAAGAGAGGTGAGGACAGCTTTGATAGAGGAGTTTTTAGGTGAAATAGGATGCCTGTCTACAGGTAGAGTGTTTTTCTTTTTCTTGGCTTGTTTTTAGTTCTGGATGTCCTGCAATAGCAAAAAGATTGGACAAGATGACCTTGGAGGCTTCTTCCTAACTTTTGATTCTGCAATGTGACAAATATGTTTACTTTGGCCGTTCTCCTACTGGTGATGCAACACAGAGTCCAACAACAATGCAGAAGTAATTATCTTCTCTATAATTATTAAAATTATGGTAATCAATTCACCTGGAAAAGCTCCAGAAGGCTGAATGTGAAATAAGAAAAAATAATTAAATCTGAAATGATTTAAAGTACCCCGGTGTTCCATAGAGAGCTAAGGTAAGCTAAGGAGAGGTGAGGCCAGCTTTTGCTTTTCATTGTATTGGTTAGATTTCAAATCATAGCATTCAATGATTTTTTTGTGGCAGCGTTAAAGTTAATGAGCAGGTGGATACCTGCCCCTTTAAGTACAGAATTGGCAGAGTCAGTGGTCACAAAATACATCCTGTTCAAGTTAGGCTGATGACAATTACAATATTGTAGAGAAGCAAAGGAGATTCCAGGTGTAGAAGGATAGTTGTGATGAGGATGTTGTTGTTGCTGTTGCTTCTCCTGCTGCTTCCCAATATGGTGCCCCAAGTGCACACTGTTGTTTGCAGCGGAGATAATCCTGTGTATATTCCACATGAATGGTATGAACAAGGTGATCTTACCATTGGTGGGATAGTGTCTCATATCCATTACATATTCCCCAGCATTTCCTTCCAAGAACACCCATCTCAGGTCTTTATTCCCAACCCAATGTAAGTAAACAGCTCTGAAGATCATTTCATTTGTTCTTTCTACATTTATATCTGACTAAACTGCTCTTGGTTTTCTTTGAAGATTAAACCCAATAGTAAGATTTTTATAAGACTATTTCATTTATGGTTCAGAGCAGTAGTTAGAAAGTGGGGACACTCCATAATCTGCTTCAATGTACATGGTATCTCTCCATCCTCCAATGAAGCACAGATCACTCACTAGACCTCCCCAGTCACAGGGGTGGCATTAGGGTTCTGCGAGAAGTGGCCATGCATTGGGCACAGAGCCATGGGACTGCTGTCTCAAAACCTGGTAAGCAAGGCACTGGGCTTTGGGAAGGAGGCATGGGCTCTGACAAGGTTTGCTTTTTGTGCTCCTCCAGTGACTTTCACCTTGGCCATAGGCTCTGCTTCTTGCCCTACTTCATCTGTCTGCCTTCCTTGTTTCCTGTATCCCTTCATTTTCAAAATGACAACTGCCAATACTATTATTTTCATTTCATACCAGTTTGTCTTGCTAGGGACAACAACTGACAAAAGGGTGTACAGTGGTGCCCCGCAAGACGAACGCCTCGCAAGACGGAAAACCCGCTAGACGAAAGGGTTTTCCGTTTTGGAGGCGCTTCGCTAAATGAATTTCTCTATGGGGTTGCTTCGCAAGACGAAAAAATCTTGCGAGTTCCCGCGGGGTTTTTTCCACTCCCCCCCCCTTTCCTAAGCCGCTAAGCCGCTTATCAGCTGTTCCGCTGATAAGCCGCCTCTCAGCTGATCGCTAAAAGCCGCTAGACTGCTAATAGCGCTAATCCGCTAAGCCGTCAATGGGCTTGCTTCGCAAGACGAAAAAACCGCTAGACGAAGAGAATCGCGGAACGGATTAATTTCGACTTGCGAGGCACCACTGTAGTTATAATTTAAATAACTGTACATGTTTCTAGGGATAAAAAGCAGCATGGTTAGAAAAACCGAATGTTATTAAGTGAAGATCACTTATCAATCTATGTATTCAAACATATAAAAAAATCTGGCTCAGATGGAAGTGAGATCCAAACATTAACTCTAATGGAACCAAACCGTTTCCATATATCCAACATGATTTAATAGAGGCAGTTGTACTTTTTAATTCCCTATAAAATAGTAAGGCATTTCATTTGCAGGGTGATTAGAAAGTTCTACCAACACATCCTCGCCTTGGTGTTTGCTGTTGATGAGATCAATGAGAATCCCAGGATCCTGTCCAATGTCACTCTTGGATTCCACATCTATGATAGCTATTCTGATTCAAAGATGGCCTACCGAACCACTCTGGATCTGCTCTTTAAATCACATCACTTTGTCCCCAACTACATATGTGGCATTCAGAAAAACGTACTAGGAGTCATTGGGGGACTTAGCTCTGACACCTCCACATCCATGGCAGATGTCTTAGGTCTTTACAAGATTCCACAGGTAGAATATAGGTATTGAAAAATTCATATATCATGCCGTGATTCACTCTTTCATCCTTCCACTAGGAATCTGTTGATGCATAAATATGAAGTGGGAAAAAGGAAAAGGGAAACAGGTTGCAATATATGGATATATTTAGGGCGTATAATAATAATAATAATAATAATAATAATAATAATAATAATAATAATTCATTTTTGCCCCACCCATCTGGCTGGGATTCCCCAGCCACTCTGGGAAGCTTCCAACAAAATATCAAAATACTATAGTGCGTCAAAGCTTCCCTAAACAGGGCTGCCTTCAGATGTCTTCTAAAAGTCTGGTAGTTATTATTCTCTTTGACATGAATGGAGTGCATTCCACAGGGCGAGTGCCACTACCAAGAAGGCCCTCTGCCTGGTTCCCTGTAACTTTGCCTCTTGCAGTGAGGGAAGGCCTTCGGTGCTGGACCTCAGTGTCCAGGCTGAATGATGGGGGTGGAGATGCTCATTCAGGTATACTGGACTGAGGTCATTTAGGGCTTTAAAGGTCAGCACCAACACTTTGAATTATGCCCGGAAGTGTATAATATTAGTACCCAAAAATATACATAAAAGGACCTAGGTTCTAAAGAAAGTTTATATAATATATTTAATGGAGGATTATTCAAAAAGTTTCAGTTTGATAAAAGGGACATATTATCATTAATTTTAAAATATAATTTTATCAGTTTTCAAATACAAAATTCCAATATACACCTCGTTGTATCAATACCAAATTATAACATCAGTTCCAATATGAATCAATCAAATACCCAATTACTTAATTTAGGTGGCCCGCCATATGCTGGAATTGAAGGTTTGGTAATTTACTTTAACTCTTCTGAACCGCAAGCCCAAGAGGCTCAGTGGTTTAGACCACAGCGCCACCTGCATCCCCCTGAAGCTGGATTACAAAGCCTTAAATAACTTGAGACAACAATGTCCTTCTCCCTAGGAATCATAAGATCCTCTCCCTGTATATGTATGGTGATGTTTAGTACTATACACTTTCAGAGGCTAATCGAAAACAAATTTCTTGTTATTTTTTCTGGCATTTGGGGAGGGATATGGTGCTACCAATTTGGTGTTTTCTGCTGCATTACTGGGCTTCATATTAGTTGCCTTAATTTTAGCTGGTATTTTACTTTTATAGGATATGGTTTATTGTGGTCAAAGAAAAATAAAATGTACAATATTCAGGAAATGTACAGGATTTCCAGGAGATCCTCCCACAAGAGTTCTTAGTAGAAATGCCATCAACCTCTCTCTACAAGTGTTTTAAAGATTATAGACAAAAAGATCCTGATCAATTGCTTGTATTTCTCCTGGTCCACTTTAGAGTATTGTTGAAGGCAGTGCAAGGGTAAAAGCTCTCCTGTTCCTGGAGAGAATCTGTGTGTACAAGTATGCAGCTGTGATGACTCCCATAATAATAGGAATTAATATCTGGAATAATAAATGAGCAATATATTTTCAATGTAAATGGGGGTCAGCCCTGTCTAAGATTAGGAAATATGAGATATAAAGGATTTATATTCAGATAAATGAGTGTGTTGTGAATTCTTGTTTCCACTTGGATAGGTTTGGCTTTTTTTATTTTTCAGATTTCATATGGTTCATTTGAACCGGCCACAAATGATCAAAGCAAAGTTGCTTCCTTCTACCGCATGGTCCCCAGTGAAGATCTTCAGTACAAAGGAATTATCCAGTTACTTCTGCATTTTGGATGGAAATGGGTCGGGCTCATCACTCCAGATAACGAAGCTGGAGAACGTTTCATTCAGAACATTGAACCAATTCTTTTCAAGAATGGAATTTGTTCAGAATTCACAGAAAAAAGTGAAAACAATATGCGTTTCACTGGTAGCATATTTGATATGCTGGGTGACATAAGGATTTTGTCCCCAGCTTTCATGGCAAGCAGAGCAAATGCAATTGTTATATATGGAGAAAGTACATCTATTTTATGGTTGTCATGTGCTATAGAGGTAAGGAATATGATTCAGCTGATATTGCCTCCATCTAAGAGGAAACAACCTGAAAGAAAAGTATGGATTACAACTGCCCAAACTGATTTCATATTATATTATTTTGAAAAAATGGTGAAGGTTAATATACAAATGTTCCACGGTGCTATCTCCTTTGCGATTCACTCCAAGGAGATTCAAGACTTCTCAGACTTTCTAAGGAGTGTAAAGCCTTCCTGGGCAGATGCAGATGGTTTTATCAGTGATTTCTGGGAACAAGCATTCAGTTGTTTACTTTCAAATTCTACTGCGTCAGCAAACACATGTACTGGAGAGGAGTTGCTGGAGAGCCTTCCTTCACCATTTTTTGAAATGAGCATGACCGGCCACAGCTACAGTATCTATAATGCTGTCTATGCTCTAGCACAGGCCTTACATATTAGGTGCTCATCTGAAGCCATCAGCAAAAGGACAAAAGGTGGAGACAGACTCTCTTCTCAGAATGTAGAGCCTTGGCAGGTAATGTTTCCTCTTATAAAATGTCCACCTTGCAAAGTATTCAGTGTTCTGCACTGTGTTGATAATATAATGTGAGTTGGCATTCATCTACAGTGGTGCCTCGGGTTACATACGCTTCAGGTTACATACACTTCAGGTTACAGACTCCGCTAACCCAGTGCTTCAGGTTAAGAATTTTGCTTCAAGATGAGAACAGAAATCGTGCTCCAGTAGTGTGGCAGCAGCAGGAGACCCCATTAGCTAAAGTGGTGCTTCAGGTTAAGAACAGTTTCAGGTTAAGAACGGACCTCTGGAACGAATTAAGTACTTAACCCTTAATAATTAAAAGAAGTATATCTGACGTGTATCTGAAGAAGCGTGCATGCACACAAAAGCTCATACCAAGAACAAACTAAGTTGGTCTCTAAGATGCTACTAGATAATTTATATATATATATATATATATATATATATATATATATATATATATATTTCTACTTCGTTAGGCCAACATGGCTACCTACCTAAATAATTAAAAGTAATAAATACATGAAAGATTAACCTTAAATTATTTTATTTCCTATAATTATACTAAGCTGACTTTAAATTACACAGACTTTCATAAGTGACAGAATAGCAGCAACTACTTGAAAGGTTTATAATAGTTTGGAAAATTCACTGCTATTTAAAGATTAAAAACTGGTGCTGTTCCAGTCTTACAACTGGCATTTAATTAGACCAGTGATTTCCAATTAGCTAATTACTGAGAACCCCCTATTTTTCAAAATCTAAAGCATTGAACTCCAGCTTTTGAAAATTTTGATAACTGTAGGTAGCAAACCAATGTTTTGAAGAAAATGTGGGGTAGTCCAAAAGAAGCAAAGGATTTTAAGTCTACTGAAAAAAACAGACCATAAAATTTGTGATTTTACCATGCAAAAATGACAAAGTTTTGGTTGGAGCGGAGACAAATTCAAATTTATTGAAGTAAAGTACAAGTGAACAAATTTAGACATTTCTAGCAGCTTCTAAACCTACATCTATCTAGCTCTATCTATATCTATCATCTATCTATCTATCATCTATCTATCTATCTAACCAGGTTGAGAGGTCTAGCAGGACCAGGTTTCACCTCTGTCCCACCAGAAATCATTGACCAGCATGACCAGGGTGGATTCAGTCTCCAGAACATCAACTCAAATCCCTTCCAATTCTTAATTATTTACAAAGGGTGATCTGAAACAAGCAGGTCTATAGCCTTATGCCTCTATCATATATTTTTCAGCATGGTGTAGCAGTTAAGAGCGGTGGACTCGTAATCTGGTGAACTGGGTTCACTTCCCCACTCCTCCACATGCAGATGCTGGGTGACCTTCAGCTAGTCACACTTCTCTGAAATCTCTCAGCCTCACTCACCTCACAGAGTGTTTGTTGTGAGGAGGAAGGGAAATGAGATTGTTAGCCGCTTTGAGACTCCTTAGGGTAGTGAAAGGCAGAATATCAACTCCAAACTACTACTACTACTACTACTGCTGCTCTTCTTCTTCTTCTTCTTCTTCTTCTTCTTCTTCTTCTTCTTCTTCTTCTTCTTCTTCTTCCTGGAAGTCTCTTGACTGCTAAGTTTATGCTGATTCATGATTTTCCTCTCTTCCTGTACCTACCACTGAAATTTGGCTTCTCTCCAATATGAACTGAAGTGGTTAACCTGTGCCACAGACCAGATTTAATGAACACTCATATCAAAGTGTTCTGTAAATTGATAACCATAGTCTTTTATATACTAATCTTTCATGTTCTTCCACACACATTTAATGCTCCTAACCTTTCTTTTAGCTTCTTTTAGCTTCTTATATACTTTTTCATATACCGTATTTTCCCGTGTATAAGACGCCCCATGTATAAGACAACCCCTATATTTTTAAACCAAAAATTAAGAAATTAAGTTGTTTAGCTTTTTGGGGGGTGGGGGAGGTCACTTCTGCCAATCGCTGACCCGCCTGTCGACCACTGCCAATCGCTTACCACAGCCCCTGCCAATCACACACCTCACCACAGCCATCAATTGTCTGCCTCTCACCGCCACCAACAGCCCACCTGCCCACTTGTTGCAACCGCCAATCATCTGCCCAACTGCCACAGCCACAGCCAATCTCCTGCTTGCTGCTGCCATTAATCGCACATCCCCCTTCTGCATTCACTATCCGCATATAAGACGAGCATCGTCTTATACATGGAAAAATACGGTACCTTCTGTTTTAATACTTTTTAGCTTTCCAAAACATTTTACAGGTTTTAAATAACAGTACCCCACCCTACTTATGTTGGTCTACAACAGTAATAAAGAAATATTTATTGAAGTGGATAACTCCTGGAGGAAAATAACTTAAATCCTTCTAGGAAAGCTATTTATCTTTGTAAGACTATTACAACCTTTGATGGGTCTTCTGATTCTCTTTCCACCTAGCTCCACTCATTGCTGCAGAGAATCTCATTCAACAACAGTGCAGGGGATGAAATTACATTAAATGAACATGGGAAATTAGCAGCTGGCTTTGATATTACAAACCTGGTCACTTTCCCAAATAATTCATATATCAGGGTCAAAGTCGGAAGGCTGGATCCCCAGGCCCCTGCTGGCAAAGAGCTCACCATTAATGGGGACAGAATCCAATGGCACAGAGCCTTCACCCAGGTAAGGAAATCACTGCACACAAGTGGGAGAGCGTGTAGTTTTGCCATATGAGGTGAAAAGGGAAGTGCTGCCAACTGCTGCTGCCACTATTAATAATGCTGCTACTAATAATTTGATTAATAAATAAACAAATGAACCACATCATAAAAAGAGCAATATACACAAAAGACATGTCACACCAAGAAGGACCAATGGCTATCAGAAAGTGTTGTCCAACATGTTTTTTTGTTCAAGGCAGCTCTCTACATAGTGGCATTAGACAGAATGCTAAGCTAACTGTATCATTGTGAATGAACATTGTAATCTTCATGAGTTTTCTTTGATACTGCTTGCGACACTATTGTTGAGTTGGAATGATAGAAGCAGGGGTGTATGTAGTTGTTTGTCAGGTTGGCCCCTGCCACAGGCCCAGGCCCAGAAGGAGCCCCCAAAATCATACCCTGCTCAGAGTGGCTAAGAGCCCAGCTGCCCCTTGATGTACTCCCTTGATCCTCTCGGTGCCTCGGTGGAGGAATCCAGCTGCCATTGGTCATCAGAGGATCTGTGTGCTTCCGCATCCCCAGTTGCCCAGTGGCACTATTATAAGGGTGAGCAGACTGCCAAGAAGGACTTGGAGAGTGGGGGGGCAACAGAGGGAGGGAGGGAGGGAGGGAGGGAGGGAGGGAGGGAGGGAGGGAGGGAGGAAGGAAGGAAGGAAGGAAGGAAGGAAGGAAGGAAGGAAGGAAGGAGGGAAAGGGGGGATTCAGAAAAGAAGGTAGACAAACAGACCAAGGAGGGCAGGAGCTGATGGTCAAGGAGAAAGTCACTGGTTACAAGATGCAAACTTTTTGATTTTCTGTTCAATGGCAATATTATTTAAAATTTCTTTTTTTAAAATAATTTTTATTAACCGACCAATCAAATCACATCACATAAATTCCGAATTACAAAGCCGAATTTTAAATTTTTGTTGAGGGGACCCATATTTCAAGTTCCGAAGGGGGATTCCGATCATCATCTTGCTGCTGCGTTAATATCCACAAATCTGTCCAAATAATGTTCATAATTCTATCCAGTCTTATCTTGCTGTTTCCACATCTCATCTTGTTCATATATTTTTCTTTTTTTTTCTTTTGGATCTCTTCTGATAATCTCCTTAAACTGGTAAACACCAATTGTAATCCTGTGTGAATTTCTCCGTTCGTCCAATCATCATATCCAGATGGTTTCCATATATCATCACTTTCATAAATAACAGCACTCTTTCCATCATTAATCTCGCAAATCTGTCGCTCTTTAGTCCCATTGAGGAGGCTCACCCACAATATAAAAACAGCTCTGTTCCTCCTCCCAGACTTAAGTCTTCCGACAGAACTTGCCAAAATGGCGACGGTATTTTTTACTACGTCATTCCAAAGCTATTATACTTTCCACGATCTTCTTGAAACATGCTTTGGTTAGAAAATTATCTCCACACAGCCTTAAATCCACAGCTTAAGTCATTTAAACGGCATTTCTGACTTGTGACTTGGGGGGGGGGTTCTTAGTTAATCACATATTATTTAAAATTTCAACAGATATTTATTAGATCTACCTTAATTGAGTTATACCTCAAACAATGCCTGTTTTTGCAAAATAAATAAATAAATAAATAAAATGCAAATTTAAGTACCATTTGGATATTGACTATTTCAGGTTCAAAGTAATAAACATATTTACAATACTTTAATGCCCACATCCCTTTTGCTTTTAGGATTGTTAAACCAATATTTGATAAACCCCATTCCCATTTCCTTGTATATGAAGGATGGAGAGATTCTTTTGCATATGTCGAGAGTATCTCAGCTGCCATAGTTTAACAAATCTTTCCATTTTTTTTCCAATCCATACCTTGCATTAAAGGTAAAGGTACCCCTGCCCATACGGGCCAGTTTGTGTCCGACTCTAGGGTTGTGCGCCCATCTCACTTAAGATGCCAGGGGCCAGCGCTGTCCGGAGACACTTCCGGGTCACGTGGCCAGCGTGACGAAGCTGCTTTGGTGAGCCAGCACCAGCGCAGCACACGGAAACGCCGTTTACCTTCCCGCTATAAAGCGGTACCTATTTATCTAAATGCATTTAAGAGTGCTTTAGAACTGCTGGTGGACAGGAGCTGGGACCGAATGATGGGAGCTCACCCCGCCGTGGGGATTCGAACCGCCGACCATACGATCGGCAAGTCCTAGGCGCTGAGGTTTTACCCACAGTGCCACCCGCGTCCCTAACTTGTTAGCATTAGTTGCCTACAAAATCATATTTTTTAAAAAGGTCATTGGAAAAATGTTGGAAATATTTCTTTTTGTAAAATGACATCAGACTCTATACATTTATTTTGTAGAGAAGTCCCAACTTTTATAAAGCCAGTCCATCACCACCCCAATACATCTGTGCACCATCTTCACTTCATCTTCACTTTATTCCAATGGTCTAAGTGGTAGGGACCATCCAAATAGGAGCAGAACCACAATATTTCACTACCTCCAAATCCCAACTCCCTGAAGTTGACTAAGGGGACATCAAGTGAAATTCCTGCAGCAAAGGGCACGAGAAAGTAGTTCCATCAAAAGAAATAACCAGTAGTAGTATTAGATTAAAATATCTGATGGTTTGCAGTGATGGTCAATCTAGATATGAACATTATAATCTGCTTGTGTTTCCATGATGCTTCGAACTGTAACTTTTTCTCAAACTATTTGTGCTACCTGGGCACATACGGATCCTGCAGCTGACACTTCTGGCCCTCCAATTTACTGATAGATGACCTGATGTTAGATGAATCCCCTAAAACATTTTCTTAATATTCACCTCTTTGTGTCTTTTTGGATAGGTGCCACCCCTTTCCTTATGTAATGCCAACTGTCTTCCTGGTTATGAGAAGAAAAAGAAGGAGGGGAAGAAGTTCTGTTGTTATGATTGTGATCCATGTCCTCATGGGATGTTCTCAAATGAGAAGGGTGAGAGATGCCATATAACCATATACAAGCTATTTTAGGACATTTTAAGCAAATAGGCAATGAGGTTTGCTCTGTATAATCTCAATTTATATTGTTTATTAACAATACAGTGGTACCTCAGGTTGCATACGCTTCAGGTTACATACGCTTCAGGTTACAGACTCCGCTAACCCAGAAATTGTACCTTGGGTTAAGAACTTTGCTTCAGGATGAGAACAGAAATTGTGCTCCAGCGGCGTGGCAGCAGCAGGAGGCCTCATTAGTTAAAGTGGTGCTTCTGGTTAAGAATAGTTTCAGGTTAAGAACAGACCTCCGGAACGAATTAAGTACTTAACCCGAGGTACCACTGTAGTAGAATAATCTCCCTTCTGTCTCTGTAAAAGCTGCCACTATGAAGAAATTATCTTAACCTTCAAGAGAGTATACCATGAGGAATGACCGTAATCTGTAATGTAAAGATTTTCCATCAGTGTACCTACATACATTGATATTCTAAACATTACAAGTAAAGGTAAAGGGACCCCTGACCATTAAGTCCAGTTGTAGCCGACACTGGGGTTGTGGTGCTCATCTCACTTTATTGGCCAAGGGAGCCGGCGTACAGCTTCAGGGTCATGTGGCCAGCATGACTAAGCTGCTTCTGGCGAACCACAGCAGCGCACGGAAACACCGTTTACCTTCCCTACTTGCACTTTGACATGCTTTCAAACTGCTAGGTTGGCAGGAGCTGGGACCGAGCAACAGGAGCTCACCCCGTCACAGGGATTCAAACTGCCAACGTTCTGATCGGCAAGTCCTAAGCTCTGTGGTTTAACCCACAGCACCACCCGCGTTCCATTCTAAACATTACTGCATATAATATTCTGGCTGTTGTCCAGAATAGTTGGATTTGGGGGCATTCCCACCACATGTGTAGGTATGTGCCTGTGGAGGTGCACCCTCTCCAGCATTTCGGTGAGGTTCCTGGGTGTATTAGCTCTAGTTTCCTTGTTGTTAGGTAATATTCTCTAATGTTTAATGCAGTTTCTCATTGATTGTGGCTCACTGCTGTGCTGCCACATTTTAATAACACATTTTAATGATATACACCATGAGTGTAGATCCGCCCGCTCTGTTTTGATGCAAAAAGACATAAAAATTGTACAGGCATTCTGCCCTGGAAGAAACCAAGGTTTTGGGGAAGGGAGGATGGAAAAGAATAGGAGTCTTTATTCTAAGAACAAGGTTCCTAAGGGAGTTTATCTTCAAAGCTTCTAGGGCACAAGCATTTCGACTAGAAGTTTTGAAACTTATCCTTGTGGAAACACTACGGTAAGGGAACTCATGATTTAAAAAAAAACTCTTAAGCATATTCTGGATTGTTTCCAATTGTCATACCACCTTTTTCAGGATTGGAAATCTGTGCCAGATGTCCTCCAGAGCAATATCCAAATGAAGAGCAGAATCAGTGCATTCCCAAGAAACCACACGTCCTAGGCTTTGGAGAAACTTTGGCCATTGTTTCAACTTTCTCTGCGCTTTTATTCTCTCTGATCACAGCTATGGTACTTGGCATTTTCATTAAGCACCGGGACACTGCCATCGTCAAAGCCAATAACAGAAGCCTCACTTACATTCTCCTCATCTCCCTCCTCTTGTGTTTCCTGTGTTGCTTGATGTTCGTCGGAATGCCTAACAAAGCAACCTGCCCCCTCCGACAAACAGCTTTTGGCATTGTCTTCTCTGTGGCTCTCTCCAGTATCTTGGCCAAGACTATTTCAGTGGTTTTGGCATTCATGGCTACAAAGCCAGATTCCACAATCAGGAAGTGGGTAGGCAAAAAACTGGCCTACTCCATTGTCCTTTCCTGCTCTTTGATTCAAGTAGGAATCTGTGCCTTCTGGCTGGCAACCTCTGCCCCATTCCCAGATGTGGACATGCACTCAATGCCTGAAGAAATTATATTCTTATGTAACGAAGGGTCAGTTCTCATGTTCTATTGTGTTTTAGGCTACATGGGCTTCCTGGCCATTGTCAGCTTCACGGTGGCCTTCTTAGCCCGGAAGTTGCCAGACAGCTTCAATGAAGCCAAGTTCATCACCTTCAGCATGCTGGTCTTCTGCAGTGTTTGGTTCTCTTTTATTCCCACATACTTGAGCACCAGAGGAAAATACATGGTGGCTGTGGAGATCTTCTCCATCTTGGCTTCCAGTGCTGGGCTGCTGGGTTGCATCTTTTCCCCTAAATGCTACATTATTGTGGTGAGGCCTGAGCTGAATAACAGAGAGCAGCTGATACGGAGAAAGATGTAAATAACAGTATAGTTTGCCGTTTCTGTATTTAGACTCTGTAGGCTTGTTGGCATGATAATTTCACTGTGTTTTTTTTCAAGAAGGGAAGTTAAATGAAATGATGAAAATAACAGAAGAAATTGTCTTATCCAGTGCTTATTTTATAAAAAGGAGAGAAAATGTTTAGTGGTACTCTCATTTTGCTACCCATACTGAAATTCTGCCCCTTAATGAGGCCAAACATAGATTCACAAAATGTTTAGGGTTCTGCATCTCCCTGTGTCCCCTCGGGGGGGGGGGGATCACTAGTGTTATCATCTATGTTCTTGATATCCAGCATAGTTGCATATGAGATATAAATGAAACAGGATTATGTTTATTTAAGAAACCATAGATTATACACAAAAACTTTGAATGTCTATACATTCCATTTCTCTTCTTTTCCTGCATCCAAAGAAATGCCCCCTATCTTCCCAAGAGGTCCTGAACCTCTCCTGAGGAGGAGGTGATGGGGTACAGAGAGAAGAGATGAAAAGGAACACAAAAATTTGAGAAGCTGTCTTATAATGAGTCCATGAGTCTATCCAGCAGGGGTGTGCTCCAGATTTGACCATGTCCCAAGCCATATTTTCCCTATTTTGGATGACCGTCTATCAAGTTCATGTTAGACAGCCATAAAATTGCAGCAGATTGGATCTGAGATACTTTGTCTTCACTATATGCCTAACTGCACTAGCAAAGAGGCTGAGCCATTTCAAAAAGTTTGCGCAAGTAAATGAAGGGAGCCAGGCAGTAAAGATATTTTATGTTTAGGTAAGGATGAAGAAGAAGGTAAGAATCCAGTAGTAACGGCCAAAGATTGCTTGCCCACTGCCACTCTCAAGATTCAGTTTCCAGATTGTGTCATCACACCTCAAGGAAGCCAATCAAGAAATGACTCTATGTTCATTATCAACCCAACCATTCCCCTACATGTACTGATTATTTTAAGAAATGAATGGAAAGTGACAATTTCATGGTAACAGTAATTCTATTAAATCATGGGTTATATTTTGTGTGATTCATTTTGAGGAGCCTACATTTATGTACATATTCATTTACGATGTTCATTATATGTGGAAGCAGAACATTTAAAAGTGCTCCAAACTGAGAATCATATGAGCATTCCAATAGAAATTCCAGGCACAAAAAGACACCTCTAACCAATTTTAGAATTCCCAGTATAAACCTGGATTTCTACACTTCTGGAATCTCTTAACTCAATTGACATAAGACTGTGCAGGGAGCCAGGAAGTGACTCACCTTGCCATATGTAGAGACTGCTCCAGATTCAGAGGTCTCTAATACCTAACATACCCCTAGTGGATCAATATCATCCTAGTGATGGAGCCTTATTCTACACCCCACTCTTATTTGCACCAGGGGTCATCAATCTGTGGCCCTCCAGATGTTGCTGAATTGCAGCTCCCACCAGCTTACAACAGACCATTGCTATCATGGATGATGGAAGCTGTAGACCAAAAACATCTGGACGGCATAACAGTGCCTATATGTGTCTTACACTAGGGTGCCTTGAATGATGGTGAGGGGTACCACAGACAACACTGGCCTCTATTCCTCTTTCCTTCCCTCCCTCCTCTCATGCCCTCTTGTGACTCGGTCTCCCAAAAGTTTCCACAGCCTTGGCTACATGCTCTCCAGATGAATGGTGTCTCTGGGACTGGCCAGGGGGTGCTTCCCAGCAGTAGGGCTGTGTTAGGAGGTACCCCTGTTTGGGATAAGGGGGCAGCTCAGAAACCAGGGTCAGCAGCATCAGCTTCCTGGAGGACTCCCAAGGAGAGGGCAGAGGAGAGGAGGCTGAGGGAAAACACCACAAGGGTGGGTATTTAAAAAAAAGGTGGGAGGCAGCCAGCTCTGCAGGCAAGGGGTAACATCACTGGGGTCCTGAGCCTCACAGGGGTGCCACAGAAAGAATGTAGTTGGAGAAGCGACCCATGGACTCAAAAGCCTCTGCCTGTCAGGCTGCCAGGAAAGTCCTTCCATTTGTGGTTCAATGCTGTAAGCAGACAAAGGCAGGGCTTGAGAGTAATCAACTTTATAGCTCAGTAACCGAGACATTACATGGCACTTCCATCAGCTAAGCAGGTCAGTTGCAGAAATTAAATTCCTGCCCCTTTCACCCCCCATTTATACCTCCCTTCTTAAATTGTTCCAGTCTTTTCTCAGCTCTTTGTTCCTGCACTGAGAATGGGGAAGGGGAAGGAGATGAATCAGTTCTGTATGGCAGAGCAGGACACCCTCTACTCCTTCTCTGTCACCTCTGTGGATACCTCGAGCCTCTCCCTTTCATGTTCACTCTCTGCTGATGATTCCTCTCCGTCCCACCTGTCTGAACCTGGTTCAAAGTCTGCTTCCCCCTCAGGTGCATCCTGGGCCACCGGCTGACACTACTCTCCTCATCCAGCCAGGCCCTGACACTGTCTTAGGTGTTCCCAAGCATGTCACTCTGCTTCAAACAGTATATACATGTCCACTCAAATGTATTGGGTCTGTATTATCCAGGGTCTCTATATCCTGATATGGTTTGGAACATTTCCAGCATTGTTTCCAAGATCTAGCAACTGGAATGAATATTACATATGCCAGAGAGTGTCAGGGCCATTAGCAGTCAGAAATTAGACAAATGGGGAAAGGATGGAGTTGGCTCACCTATAAACACATTTTGATAGAGAAGTTTTTAGGTGATATATGGATGCCTGCCTACAGGTAGAGTGTTTTTTCTTTTTCTTGGCTTGTTTTTAGTTCTGGATGGCCTGCAATAGCAAGAAGATAGGACAAGAAGACCTTGGAGGTTTCTTCCTAACTTTTGATTCTGCAATGTGACAAATATGTTTACTTTGGCCGTTCTCCTACTGGTGATGCAACACATTGCAAGTCCAACAACATTGCAAAAGTAATTATCTTCTCTATAATTATTAACATTATGGTAATCAATTCACCTGGAAAAGCTCCAGAAGGCTGAATGGGAAATAAGAAAAAATAATTAAATCTGAAATGATTTAAAGCACCCGGGTGTTCCATAGAGAGCTAAGGTAAGCTAAGGAGAGGTGAGGCCAGCTTTTGCTTTTCATTGTATTGGTTAGATTTCAAATCATAGCATTCAATTATTTTTTGTGGCAGTGTTGAAGTTAATGAGCAGGTGGATACCTGCCCCTTTAAGTACATAATTGGCAGAGTCAGTGGTCACAAAATACACCCTGTTCAAGTTAGGCTGATGACAATTTCAATATTGTAGAGAAGCAAAGGAGATTCCAGGTGTAGAAGGATGGTTGTGATGAGGATGTTGTTGTTGCTGCTTCTCCTGCTGCTTCCCAATATGGTGCCCCAAGTGACCACTGTCGTTTGCAGCAGAAATAATCCTGTGCATATTCCACATGAGTGGTATGAACAAGGTGACCTTATCATTGGTGACATAGTGACTCATATCTATTACATATTCCCCAGAATCTCCTTCCATGAACACCCATCTCGGGTCTTTATTAACAGCCCAATGTAAGTAAACGGCTCTTAAGATCATTTCATTTATTCTTTCTACAATTATATCTGACTATAAAGCACTTGGTTTGCTTTGAAACCCAATGGAATATTAAAGCCAATAATAAGATTTTATAAGACTATTTTATAACCTGCTTCAAGATACATGGTATCTCTCTATCCTCCAATGAAGCAAAGATCACTCGCTAGACCTCAGTAGTCACAAGGGTTATGTTTTAGATCTGCAAACAGTGAGCACACATTGGACACAGAGCCATTGGAGTGCTGTCCCCTAAGCTGGTAAGAAAGACACTTGGCTTTGGGAAGGAGTCATGGGCTCTGACGAGGTCTTCGAGTCCTTCTGCTTCCTTCCCAAAGCCTAGGTAGCACTACCCCAGCTTTGGGATCCGGGGGGGGGGGGCTCTTGGATCCTACCCAAGCGAGCCTTGTGTCTCCTTCCTTAAGCCTGACACAGCTTTGCCCACCTTTAGAAAGGGCCAGGCGGGAGCAAAATTTTGGCCTTGCCCAGGGTGCCATAGTACCAAAGTCTGCACTGCCAGTCAATCCCATATAGCTATATCTAAATTATTTTATTTTCATTTCATACCAGTTTGTTTTGCTAGGGACAACAACTGACAAAAGGGGTGTAGTAATGATGTCAATAACGGCGCATGTTGCTAGTGATAAAAAGCAGCATGGTTAGAAAAACAAGTGAAGATCACTTCTCAATCTATGTGTTCAGAAAAGTAAAAAAATCTTTCTCGGATGGAACTGAGATCCAAACATTAGCTCTAAAGGCAGAAAACAATTTCTATATTTCCAACACAATTTACTTGAGGCAGTTGTATCCCTCAGATCTAGGTGTTGTGCACTGTTTAATTGCCCATAAAATAATAAGGCACTTTATTTGCAGAGTGACGACCAAGTCCTACCAACACCTCCTTGCCTTGGTGTTTGCTGTTGATGAGATCAATGAGAATCCCAAGATCTTCCCCAATGTCACTCTTGGATTCCACATCTATGATAGCTATTCTGATTCAAAGATGGCCTACCGAACCACTCTGGATCTGCTCTTTAAATCACATCACTTTGTCCCCAACTATGAATGTGGCATTCAGAAAAATGTAGTAGGAGTCATTGGGGGACTTAGCTCTGAAACCTCCTCATCCATGGCAGATGTCTTAGGTCTTTACAAGATTCCACAGGTAGAATATGGTTATTGAAAAATTGGTATTTTATACTATAATTCTCTCTTTTCTCCTTCCAATAGGAATCTGTTGATACATCAATATGAAGTGGTAAAATGGAAAAGGGAAATGGGTTGCCATATATGGATATATTTTGGGGGGTATAATATTAGTACTCAACAATGTACATGAAATGACCCAGGTTCTATAGAATGTGTGTACAGTATATTTAATGGGAAATTGTTTGAATATTCCAGTTTGATAAATTTCACATTACATCATTCCTGAAAGCACTGCCCTAGCTGCATGAGAGGTATACCAGTCCCAATTCATAGTGATGAAGCTGGCTTTTAAAAAAAGGTAAAGGTAAATGATCCCTGACAGTTAAGTCCAGTCACAGACAACTCTGGGGTTGCGGTGCTCATCTCGCTTTACAGGCTGAGGGAGCCGGCGTTTGTCCACAGACAGTTTTTCTGGGTCATGTGGCCACCATGACTAAGCCGCTTCTGGCAAAACCAGAGCAGTGCACGGAAACACCATATACGTTCCCGCCGGAGCAGAACCTATTTGCAGTTTTTGGCGTGCTTTCGAACTGCTGGGTTGGCAGGAGCTGGGACCAAACAACTGGAGCTCACCCCGTCATGGGGATTCAAACCACCAGCCTTCTGAATAGCAAGCCCAAGAGGCTCAGTGGTTTCAACCACAGCGCCACCCACGTCCCCCTGAAGCTGGCTTACAAAGCCATAAATAACTTGAGACAACAATGTCTCTCACCCTAGGAATCATAAGATCCACTCCCTGTGTACGTATGATGATGTTTAGTACTGTCCATTTTCAGAAGCTAATCGAAAACAAATTTCATGTTGTTTTTGAGACATTTGGGGAGGGATATAGTGTTACCAATATGGTGCTCTTCTGCTGCATTACTAGACTTCTGTTTAGTTGCCTTAATATTTGCTGGTATTTTGCTTTTATAGGATATGGTTTATTGGGGTCACATAATAATAAAATGCATAATGGCCAGGAAATCTTCAGGATTTCCAGGAGATCTAAGAGAGTTCTTAGTAGAAATGCCATCAACCTCTCTCCTCAAGTGTTTTAAAGATTATAGATACAAGATGCTGATCAACTGCTTGTCTTTCTCATGGTCCACTTTAGAGTATTGTTGAAGCCAGTGAAAGGAGAGAATCTGTGTCTACAAGTATGCAGCTGTGATGACTCCCATAATAATAGGAATTAATATCTACAAAATTATATGAGCAATATTGTTTGTTTGGTTTTTGAGCAATATATTTTCTATGTAAATGGGGGTTCGCCATGGCAGAGATTAGTAAATATGGGTATACAGGATGTATATTCAGATAAATGTGTGTGTTTTGAATTCTTGTTTTCACATGGAAAGGTTTGACTTTTTCCTTTTCAGATTTCATATGGTTCATTTGAACCAGCCACAAATGATCAAATCAAACGTGGTTTCTTCTACCGCATGGTCCCCAATGAAGATCTTCAGTACAAGGGAATTATCCAGTTACTTCTGCATTTTGGATGGAAATGGGTCGGGCTAATCACTCCAAATAATGAAGCTGGAGAACATTTCTTGCAGGTCATTGAACCAATGCTTTTCCAGAATGGAATCTGTTCAGAATTCACAGATAAAAATGAAGAACTTCCGCATTTCACTGGTAACATACTGGATATGCTGGATGACACAGGGATTTTGACCCCAGCTTTCATATCAAGCAAAGCAAATGTGGTTGTTATATATGGAGAATCTATTTGGTGGGTAACTGTTGCTATAGAGGCAAGGAATATGATTCAGCTGCTATTGCCTCCATCTAAGAGGAAGCAACATGTAGGAAAAGTATGGATTACAACTGCCCAAATTGATTTCTCATTAACTTTTTTAAAAAAACCTTTTGAAATAAATATACAAATATGCCATGGTGCGTTCTCCTTTGCCATTCACTCCAAGGACATTCAAGACTTCTCAGACTTTCTGAGGAATGTAAAGCCTTCCTGGGCAGATGCAGATGGTTTTACCAACGATTTCTGGGAACAAGCATTCATGTGTTCACTTTCAAATTCCACTGGGTCAGCAGACATATGTACTGGAGAGGAGATGCTGGAGAGCCTTCCTACACCATATTTTGAAATGAGCATGACCGGCCACAGCTACAGTATTTATAATGCTGTCTATGCTCTGGCACACGCCTTACATATTAGGTACTCCTCTGAAGCCATCAGCAAAAGGATAAAGGGTGGAGACAGGCTCTCTTCTCAGAATGTAGAGCCTTGGCAGGTAACTTATAAAGTGTTCACCTTGCAAAGTATTCAGTGTTGTGCACTGTATTGATCTATAATGCGAGTTGGCATTCATCTATAAGTAACTAACTGAAAGTAATATATACATGAAAGATTAACCTTAAATTATTTTATTTCCTACAATTACACTAAACAGACTTTAGATTACACAGGCTTTCATAAGTGACTGAATAGCAGCAACTACTTGAAAGGTTAATAATTGTTCTAAAAATACGCTGCTATTTAAACATTTAGAACTGGCACTGTTCCAGTATTTCAACTGGCATTTAATTAGACCAGTGGTTCCTAATTAGCTAATTAGTGAGGATCCACTATTTTTAAAAAGCTAAACCATGGAACCCCTGCTTTTGAAAATTTTGATAACTGTAAGGAAGCAAAGCAATTTTTCGAAGAAAATGTGGGGTAGCCCCAAATAAGTAGAGGATTTTTAGTCTACTAAAAAACAGACCATAAAATTTGTGATTTTACCATGCAAAAATGACAAAGATTTAGTTGGAGCAGAGACCAATTCAATTTTATTAAAGCATAGTACAAATGAACAAATTTTGACATTTCTAGCAGCTTCAAAACCTTTATCCATATATCTAGCTCTATCTATCTATCATCTATCTATCTATCTATCTATCATCTATCTATCATAATCTTCTATCTATCTATCATCTATCTATCTATCTATCTATCTATCATCTATCTATCTATCTATATCTATCATCTATCTATCTATCATCTATCTATCTATCTATCTATCTATCTATCTATCTATCTATCATCTATCTATCTATCTATCTATCTATCATCTATCTATCTATCTATCTATCTATCTATCTATCTATCTATCATCTATCTATCTATCATCTATCTATCTATCTATCTATCTATCTATATCATCTATCTATCTATCTATCTATCTATCATCTATCTATATCTATCTATCTATCTATCTATCTATCTATCTATCTATCATCTATCTATCTATCTATCATCTATCTATCTATCATCTATCTATCTATCTATCTATCTATCATCTATCTATCTATCATCTATCTATCTATCTATCTATCTATCATCTATCTATCTATATCATCTATCTATCTATCTATCATCTATCTAAGTAGGAAACAGGCAGAGGGCCTTCTTGGTAGTGATGCCTTCCCTGGGTAACACCTGCCCTTCAGAGGTCAAGGAGATACAAAACTTTTTCTCCCTCCCACTCTCCAATTTAAAGAGCACTAAGAAAATGTGTCTGAGGTTTTTCCCCCAATCCCACCTCGCTTGCCATCCAGCGACTCTTTCACAAGTTTTTCCCCTGCCAGAAAGCAGGAATTGGTCGCAAGCAGAGGCTGAATGATCCGTGGAAGGTTTTCCCTGTGCAATTAACAAGAAAAGTGAGTAGCCCAGCAGGGGATGATACTGCAGACCCCCTGGGTGTGTTCTGTGGAAACTCTGGGGTACTCAGACCTCTAATAGTAAACCACTGAATTAGACAACTTCTTGTATGAGGTTAATGGCATCAATTGGCCAAGTGGAATGTATCTGAAGCTGTCAAAAATGATGCTTGGGGCCACCTGCACCATGTTCCTCCCCACATTGTGGGTGTCCCATGCACATGTGTGATGTCTCATGCTCCATGTGTTGTCACACACTGGGAGAAGCCTCAGCTCCCCCCTCTGGTTTTTTAAGAGGGCTTTTTAGGGTATCTCCTAATGGCCTTCAGAGTCTATAAGGGGCTCCATCGCCCCTTCCCACTGCTCCATAGGAATCCACTGCTGTAGCAGGCAGGCCCACCAGAGCCCTTCTGGCTGCAGAATATTGAGGGGGGTCTGACCCCCTCATTGAACAATGTGTAGGTGCATGGGCATATGCCTATCCGCATATAAGACGAGCATCATCTTATACATGGAAAAATACGGTACCTTCTGTTTAAATACTTTTTAGCTTTCCAAACCATTTTACAGATTTTAAATGACAGTGCCCCACCTTACGTATGCTCGTCTACGATGGTAATAAAAAAAGATTACTTGAAGTGGATAACTCTTGTAGAAAAATAACTTAAATCCTTCTGGGACTTAAAACTATTACAACATTTTCTAGGCCTTCTGATTCTCTTTCCACCTAGGTCCACTCATTGCTACAAAGGATCTCATTCAACAACAGTGCTGGGGATGAAATCACATTGAATGAACATGGAGAAATAGCAGCTGGCTTTGATATTGAAAACCTGGTCACTTTCCCAAATAATTCATATGTCAGGGTCAAAGTCGGAAAGCTGGATCCTCAGGCCCCTCCTGGCAAAGAACTCATCATTAATGGGAACGGAATCCAATGGCACAGAGTCTTCACTCAGGTAAAGAAATCACTGTGGGGGGAGGTGGTGCCCAACTGCTGCTGCCACTAGTAATAATGCTGCTACTAATAATTTTATTAATAACAAATGAACCACGTAATCAAAAAGAGCAATATGCACAGAAGACATGTCACACCAAGAAGGACCGATGGCTATCAGACAGTGTTGTCCAACATGCTTGTTGGTCCAAGGCTGTTTTCCAGTTAGTAGCATTAGATAGATTGCTAACATTGTAATCTTCTGGTGCCTCTTGAAACTCTAGTGTCAAGTTGGAATGCTAGAAGCCGGGATGTATGTAATTGTGGGTCAGGTTGGCTCCTGCCACAGGCCCAGGCCCAGGGGGAGCCCCCCAAATCATGCCTTGCTCAGAGTGGTTACTAGCCTGGCTGCTCATCCATATACTCCATCGGCTGTGGGCAAGGCATGCAGGCTCCTCTCAAAGCCTCATGTTTCTGATTTATTCAATCCAAGGCTTATCAGCACTAGTTGCCTACAAAATCATTTATTTTTTAAAAAGGCTATTGGAAAAATGTTGGAAATATTTCTTTTTGAAAAAGTCCCAACTTATTTTATGTACACATTGTATTGTAGTTCCCTGCTTTTTATGAAGTTGGTTTTCTAAAACCAGTCCACCACAACCCCAATACATCTGTGCACCATCTTCGCTGCCTCTCTTTTTTCCAATGGTATAAGTGATAGGGCTGTCCAAATAGGAGCAAAACCACAGTAATTCACTACCTCCAAATCCCAACTCCTTGAAGCTCACTAAGGGGACATCAAGTGAAATTACAGCAGCAAAGAGCAGGAGGCTGTAGTACCATAAAAAGCACTAACCAGTAGTGTATTAGATCAAATTATCTGATGGTTGTAGCAATGGTCAATCTAGGTATGAACATTGTAATCTTCTTGTGTTTGTATGATGCTTAGAACTATAACTTTTTCTCCCACTGTGTATGTGATGCTTTGGCACATAGAAAACCTATAGTTAACATTTCTGGCCCTCCTACTTACTGGTAGATCACCTGATGTTAGATGAATCCCCTAAAACATTGTCTTAATATTAACCTCTTTGTGTCTCTTTGGATAGGTGCCACCCCTTTCCTTATGTAATGCCAACTGTCTTCCTGGTTATGAGAAAAAAAAGAAGGAGGGGAAGAAGTTTTGTTGTTATGATTGTGATCCATGTCCTCATGGGATGTTCTCAGATGAGAAGGGTGAGAGATGCCATATTACCATATACAAGCTATTATAGTAAATTCTGAGCAAATAAGCAATGAGGTTTACTCTGTATTGTCTCAATTAATATTGTTTATTAACAATACAGTGGTACCTCAGGTTGCATACGCTTCAGGTTACATATGCTTCAGGTTACAGACTCCGCTAACCCAGAAATAGTACCTCGGGTTAAGAACTTTGCTTCAGGATGAGAACAGAAATTGTACTCCAGAGGCGTAGCAGCAGCAGGAGGCCTCATTAGCTAAAGTGGTGCTTTTGGTTAAGAATAGTTTCAGGTTAAGAATGGACCTCCGGAACGAATTAAGTAGTTAACCTGAGGTACCACTGTAGTAGAATAATCTCCCTTCTGTCTCTGTAAAAGCTGCCACTATGAAGAAATTATCTTAACCTTCAAGAGAGTATACCATGAGGATGTGACCATAATCTGTAATGTAAAGATTTTCCATCAGTGTACCTACATACATTGATATTCTAAACATTACAAGTAAAGGTAAAGGGACTCCTGACCATTAGGTCCAGTTGTGGCAGACTCTGGGGTTGCGGCGCTCATCTCACTTTATTGGCCGAGGGAGCCGGCGTACAGCTTCTGGGTCATGTGACCAGTATGACTAAGCTGCTTCTGGCGAACCAGAGCAGCGCACGGAAACGCCGTTTCCCTTTCCGCTGGAGCGGTACCTATTTATCTACTTGCACTTTCACGTGCTCTTGAACTGCTAGGTTGGCAGGAGCAGGGACCGAGCAACGGGAGCTCACCCCGTCACGTGGATTCAAACCGCCGACATTCTGATTGGCAAGTCCTAAGCTCTGTGGTTTAACCCACAGCGCCACCCGCGTCCCATTCTAAACATTACTGCATATAATATTCTCTAATTTTTTTAAAAAATATATTTTTATTAAAGTTTTCTTGGATTACAAAGGTATTTGCAGTGTCTCTTTTTTTCAAGTTACATTTTCCATAGGTCAATTCATTTGTTGAGACATTAGGGTTACATTAGAAAGAGAAAAGGGGGGAAGAGGTGGAAGGGGCCATGGTGCGTGGGGGTGGGGTCGGGAGGCAATATTTCTATTTTGCTTAATGTATGTGTGGGGTTTTGTGTCAATGTAGATTGTGCTGGTGCTCTTTGCTATTCGCATGTGTTCCTTTAGTGGTGAGAGAGATTGGGGTTGGCCTAGGGTGCAGTTGCTTGTTTGTGGTTGGTTGTGGTGAACTTTGTTTTCGTGTGTGGGTGTTTTGGATCAGGTTAGCCATATTGATTCATATGCTGTTGGTGGATTCTTGTCATTGTCTTGTTGGGCTGTGTATGTGATAAAGGGGAGTCGCACCGGAGTGAAGGTATCTTCTTCTATTTGTCATTGTGTCACTTTCAGTTTATTGGTTAATTTTTCTAGTAGCACTGTTTCCCATACTATTTGGTACCATTGGTCCATGCTTACTCCCGACAGGTCTTTCCAGTGTCTGGCTATGATGTTTGTGGTTGCTGAGAGAAGGTGGGTTATGAGTTCTTTGTGATGTGAGTGGGCATTGCTGTCTTGGAATATGATTAATAGGGCCACTTCTGGTGTGATTTTTAATACTTGCTTAGTTATTTTGCATTTCTTGTATGGCTGTTGTCCAGAATAGTTGGATTTGGGGGCATTCCCACCACATGTGTAGGTATGTGCCTGTGGAGGTGCACCCTCTCCAGCATTTTGGTGAGGTTCCTGGGTGTATTAGCGCTAGTTTCCTAGTTGCTAGGTAATATTCTCTAATGTTTAATGCAGTTTCTCATTGATGGTGGCTCACTGCTGTGCTGCCACATTTTAATAACACATTTTAATGATATACACCATGAGTGTAGATCCGCCCCTCTGTTTTGATGCAAAAAGACATAAAAATTGTACATGCATTCTGCCCTGGAAGAAACCAAGGTTTTGGGGGAGGGAGGATGGAAAAGAATTGGGGTCTTTATTCTAAGAACAAGGTTCCTAGGGGACTTTATCTTCAAAGCTTCTAGGGCACAAGCATTTCGACTAGAAGTTTTGAAACTTATCCTCTTGGAAACACTACGGTAAGGGAACTCATGATTTAAAAAAAACTCTTAAGCATATACTGGATTGTTTCCAATTGTCATACCACCTTTTTTCAGGATTGGAAACCTGTGCCAGATGTCCTCCAGAGCAATATCCAAATGAAGAGCAGAATCAGTGCATTCCCAAGAAACCACACGTCCTAGGCTTTGGGGAAACTTTGGCCATTGTTTCAACTTTCTCTGCGCTTTTATTCTCTCTGATCACAGCTATGGTACTTGGCATTTTCATTAAGCACCGGGACACTGCTATTGTCAAAGCCAATAACAGAAGCCTCACTTACATTCTCCTCATCTCCCTCCTCTTGTGTTTCCTGTGTTGCTTGATGTTCATTGGAATGCCTAACAAAGCAACCTGCCCCCTCCGACAAACGGCTTTTGGCATTGTCTTCTCTGTGGCCCTCTCCAGCATCTTGGCCAAGACTATTTCAGTGGTTTTGGCATTCATGGCTACCAAGCCAGATTCCACAATCAGGAAGTGGGTAGGCAAAAAACTGGCCTACTCCATTGTCCTTTCCTGCTCTTTGATTCAAGTAGGAATCTGTGCCTTCTGGCTGGCAACCTCTGTCCCGTTCCCAGATGTGGACATGCACTCAATGAGTGAAGAAATTATATTCTTATGTAATGAGGGGTCAGTTCTCATGTTCTATTGTGTTTTAGGCTACATGGGCTTCCTGGCCATTATCAGCTTCACTGTGGCCTTCTTAGCCAGGAAGTTGCCGGACAGCTTCAATGAAGCCAAGTTCATCACCTTCAGCATGCTGGTCTTCTGCAGTGTTTGGTTCTCTTTTATTCCCACATACCTGAGCACCAGAGGAAAATACATGGTGGCTGTGGAGATCTTCTCCATCTTGGCTTCCAGTGCTGGGCTGCTGGGTTGCATCTTTTCCCCTAAATGCTACATTATTGTGGTGAGGCCTGAGCTGAATAAAAGAGAGCAGCTGATACGGAGAAAGATGTAAATAACAGAATAGTTTGTTGACTTGCTGGCCTGATAATTTCACTGTGTTTTTTTCAAGAAGGGAAGTTAAATGAAATGATGAAAATAACAGAAGAGATTGTCTTATCCAGTGCTTATTTTATAAAAAGGAGAGAAAATGTTTAGTGGTACTCTCGTTTTCCTACTCATATTGAAATTCTGCCCCTTAATGAGGCCAAACATAGATTCACAAAATGTTTAGGGTTCTGCATCTCCCTGTGTCCCCTCGGGGGGGGGGGCACTGGTGTTATCATCTATGTTCTTGATATCCAGCATTGTTGCGTGTGATATGTAAATGAAACAGGATTATGTTTATTTAAGAAACCATAGATTATACGCAAAAACTTTGAATGTCTATACATTCCATTTCTCTTCTTTTCCTGCATCCAAAGAAATGCCCCCCTATCTTCCCAAGAGGCCCTGAACCTCTCCTGAGGAGGAGGTGATGGGGTACAGAGAGAAGAGATGAAAAGGAACACAAAAATTTGAGAAGCTGTCTTATAATGAATCCATGAGTCTATCCAGCAGGGATGTACTCCAGATTTGACCATGCCCCAAGCCATATTGTCCCTATTTTGGTTGACCGTCTATTAAGTTCATGTTAGACAGCCATAAAATTGCAGCAGATTGGATCTGAGATACTTTGTCTTCACTATATGCCTAACTGCACTAGCAAAGAGGCTGAGCCATTTCAAAAAGTTTGCGCAAGTAAATGAAGGGAGCCAGGCAGTAAAGATATTTTATGTTTAGGTAAGGATGAAGAAGAAGGTAAGAATCCAGTAGTAACGGCCAAAGATTGCTTGCCCACTGCCACTCTCAAGATTCAGTTTCCAGATTGTGTCATCACACCTCAAGGAAGCCAATCAAGAAATGACTCTATGTTCATTACCAACCCAACCATTCCCCTACATGTACTAATTATTTTAAGAAATGAATGGAAAGTGACAATTTCATGGTAACAGTAATTCTATTAAATCATGGGTTATGTTTTGTGTGATTCATTTTGAGGAGTCTACATTTATGTACATATTCATTTACGATGTTCATTATATGTGGAAGCAGAACATTTAAAAGTGCCCCAAACTGAAAATCATATGGGCATTCCAATAGAAATTCCAGGCACAAAAAGACACCTCTAACCAATTTTAGAATTCCCAGTATAAACCTGGATTTCTACATGTCTAGAATCTCTTAACTCAATCGACATAAGACTGTGCAGGGAGCCAGGAAGTGACTCACCTTGCCATATGTAGAGACAGCTCCAGATTCAGAGGTCTCTAATACCTAACATACCCCTAGTGGATCAATATCATCCTAGTGATGGAGCCTTATTCTACACCCCACTCTTATTTGCACCAGGGGTCATCAATCTGTGGCCCTCCAGATGTTGCTGAATTGCAGCTCCCACCAGCTTACAACAGACCATTGCTATCATGGATGATGGAAGCTGTAGACCAAAAACATCTGGACGGCATAACAGTGCCTATATGTGCCTTACACTAGGGTGCCTTGAATGATGGTGAGGGGTACCACAGACAACACTGGCCTCTATTCCTCTTTCCTTCCCTCCCTCCTCTCATGCCCTCTTGTGACTCGGTCTCCCAAAAGTTTCCACAGCCTTGGCTACATGCTCTCCAGATGAATGGTGTCTCTGGGACTGGCCAGGGGGTGCTTCCCAGCAGTAGGGCTGTGTTAGGAGGTACCCCTGTTTGGGGTAAGGGGGCAGCTCAGAAACCAGGGTCAGCAGCATCAGCTTCCTGGAGGACTCCCAAGGAGAGGGCAGAGGAGAGGAGGCTGAGGGAAAACACCACAAGGGTGGGTGTTTAAAAAAAAGGTGGGAGGCAGCCAGCTCTGCAGGCAAGGGGTAACATAACTGGAGTCCTGAGCCTCACAGGGGTACCACAGAAAGAATGTAGTTGGAGAAGCGACCCATGAACTCAAAAGCCTCTTGTCAGGCTGCCAGAAAAGCCTTTCCATTTGTGGCTCAATGCTGTAAGCAGAAAAAGTCAGGGCTTGAGAGTAATCAACTTCATAGCTCAGTAACCAAGGAGACATCACATGGCACATCCATGAGCTAAGCAGGTCAGTTGCAGAAATTAAATTCCTGCCCCTTTCAGAATAATTTTTTATTAACCGACCAATCACATCAAATCAAACCAGATTACATAAATTCCAAATTACACAGCCGAATTTTAAATTTTTGTTGAGGGTACCCATATTTCAAGTTCCGAAGCGGATCCAGTCAACTTCTTGCTTCTTGCTGCTGTTTTAATGTCCACAAATCTAACCATATGATGTTCACTGTACTATCCAGTCCTTTCTTATTGTTTTTCCACATCTCTTGTTGTTATTTTCATAGATTTTTCCTTTCTCCTTGTGGCCTCTGATAGTCTCCACAAGCTGGTTAAAACAGTTTGTAATCCTGCATGGATATTATTATTTTTTTATCCAGTAGTCATATCCAGACGTTTTCCATATAACATCACTTCCATACATCAAAACAGTCTTAGCATCATTAACCTTCATCAATCTGCCTCCTTTCTCAAACCTCTGAGGAGATTCACCAGGAATGCAATCTGAAAACAAGTCCGTTACTCCTCCCGGCTATAAATCCTTTGGCAAGATGGTGACTCTGAATTAATTGCTGCGCCATTCCAAAAGCTCTTATTGCTTCTCGATCTCCATAAAGCATACTTTTGGTTAAAGTTTATCTCCACACAGACCTTAATCATCCTGCTTGGGTCAGTTAAACTGACGGTTCTAATGAGGAGGGGTTCTTGGTAAATCACATAGAAGGAAAGTAAAAAAGGTTTCCCCCCCATTCAGTCCCGTTGCCGACATACCCAGCCTTTGGTGTATCTTCATCGTAAAATATTCCTGTTGCTCCAACCCATAGTCTTCGTTCACAGCGGTCCCTTAAATTAGCAGACTTCACTCCCCTTCTTCACTTGAAATAAGTGCATTTGCTTCTTTTGTAATTACCGTATTTTTTGCACTTTTTTCCTCCTAGAAAGTAAGGGGAAATGTCTGTGCGTGTTATGGAGGAAATGCCTACGGGTGGCATGCCTATGGATTTTCCACCTCTAAAAACTACGTGCGTGTTATGGTCGGGTGCGTGTTATAGAGTGAAAAATACGGTAATTATTCCAAATTGCTGCAGCTAGTGCGCGATCAGAGACAGCTTCCAGGAGAGTCGAGGTCCACACGGGGGCATTCTGCCTAGTGCCCTCACCCCCTTCTTTCGAATTTGGGGGTGATTTATGGGCACAGCAGGCAAGGGCAGTGTTCCCCATTCCCTTGGGGCAACAATGGAGGCTGCCTACTCCCATAACAGCCTCTTAATTACCCCATTTGGGTAGGAGAGATGGTATTGTCGGCCATCTTCCAATGCGCCCCTAGTGCCCCCCCCAAAATTCCTGCCCCTTTCATCCCCTATTTATACCTCCATTCTTAATTGTTCCAGCCTTTTCTCAACTCTTTGTTCCTGCACTGAGAATGGGGAAGGGGAAGGAGATGAATCAGTTCTGTATGGCAGAGCAGGACACCCTCTACTCCTTCTCTGTCACCTCTGTGGATACCTCGAGCCTCTCCCTTTCATGTTCAGTCTCTGCTGATGATTCCTCTCTGTCCCAGCTGTCTGAACCTGGTTCAAAGTCTGCTTCCCCCTCAGGTGCCTCCTGGCACTGGCTTACACTACTCTCCTCATCCAGCCAGGCCCTGACACTGTCTTAGGTGTTCCCAAGCATGTCACTCTGCTTCAAACAGTATATACATGTCCTTTCAAAAGTAGCTGGACTGTATTATCCGGGGGTCTCTATTTCCTGATATGGTTTGGACCATCATTGTTCCCAAGATCTAGCAACTGGAATCAATGTTTCATATGTCAGAGAGTGTCAGGCCCAATAGCAGTAGGAAATTAGACAAATGGGGAAAGGATGCAGTTGGCTCACCTATAAACACATTTTGATAGAGAAGTTTTTAGGTGAAATATGGATGCCTGTCTACAGGTAGAGTGTTTTTCTTTTTCTTGGCTTGTTTTTAGTTCTGGATGTCCTGCAATAGCAAGTAGAGAGGACAAGATGACCTTGGAGGTTTCTTCCTAACTTTTGATTCTGCAATGTGACAAATATGTTTACTTTGGCCGTTCTCCTACTGGTGATGCAACACAGAGTTCAACAACATTGCAAAAGTAATTATCTTCTCTATAATTATTAAAATTATGGTAATCAATTCACCTAGAAAAGCTCCAGAAGACTGAATGGGAAATAAGAAAAAAATAATTAAACCTGAAATGATTAAAAGCACCCGGGTGTTCCATAGAGAGCTAAGGTAAGCTAAGGAGAGGTGAGGCCAGCTTTTGCTTTTCATTGTATTGGTTAGATTTCAAATCATAGCATTCAATTATTTTTTGTGGCAGTGTTGAAGTTAATGAGCAGGTGGATACCTGCCCCTTTAAGTACAGAACTGGCAGAGTCAGTGGTCACAAAATACATCCTGTTCAAGTTAGGCTGATGACAATTTCAAAATTATAGATAGGTAAAGGAGATTCTATGTGTAGAAGGATAGTTGTGATGAGGATGTTGTTGCTGCTGCTTCTCCTGCTGCTTCCCAAAATGGTGCCCCAAGTGCACACTGTTGTTTGCAGCAGAAATAATCCTGTGCATATTCCACATGAATGGTATGAACAAGGTGACCTTATCATTGGTGGGATAATGTCTCATATCTATTACCTATTGCCCAGCATCTCCTTCCATGAACACCCATCTCGGGCCTTTATTAACAGCCCAGTGTAAGTAAAGGGCTCTTAAGATCATTTCATTTATTCTTTCTACAATTATATCCGACTATAAAGTATTTGGTTTGCTTTGAAACCCAATGGAAGATTAAAGCTAATAATAAGATTTTATAAGACTATTTTATAACCTGCTTCAAGATACATGGTATCTCTCTAACATCCAATGAAGCAAAGATCACTCGCTAGACCTCAGTAGTCACAAGGGTGGTGTTTTAGATCTGTGAACAGTGAGCACATATTGGACACAGAGCCACTGGAATGCTGTCCCCTAACCTGGTAAGCAAGACACTTGGCTTTGGGAAGGAGTCATGGGCTCTGACAAGGTCCTGGAGTCCTTCTGCTTCCTTCCCAAAGCCTAGTTAGCACTTCCCCAGCTTTGGGAACCGGGGGGAGGGGGGCTCTTGGATCCTACCCAAGCGAGCCTTGTGTCTCCTTCCTTAAGCCTGGCACAGCTTTGTCCACCTTTAGGAAGAGCAGAGTGGAGCAAAATTTTGGCCTTGCCCAGGGAGTCATAGTACCAAAGTCTGCACTGCCAGTCAATCCCATATAGCTATATCTAAATTTCTTTATTTTCATTTCATACCAGTTTGTTTTGCTAGGGACAACAACTGACAAAAGGGGTGTAGTAATGATGTCAATAACGGCGCATGTTGCTAGTGATAAAAAGCAGCATGGTTAGAAAAACAAGTGAAGATCACTTCTCAATCTATGTGTTCAGAAAAGTAAAAAAATCTTTCTCGGATGGAACTGAGATCCAAACATTAGCTCTAAAGGCAGAAAACAATTTCTATATTTCCAACACAATTTACTTGAGGCAGTTGTATCCCTCAGATCTAGGTGTTGTGCACTGTTTAATTGCCCATAAAATAATAAGGCACTTTATTTGCAGAGTGACGACCAAGTCCTACCAACACCTCCTTGCCTTGGTGTTTGCTGTTGATGAGATCAATGAGAATCCCAAGATCTTCCCCAATGTCACTCTTGGATTCCACATCTATGATAGCTATTCTGATTCAAAGATGGCCTACCGAACCACTCTGGATCTGCTCTTTAAATCACATCACTTTGTCCCCAACTATGAATGTGGCATTCAGAAAAATGTAGTAGGAGTCATTGGGGGACTTAGCTCTGAAACCTCCTCATCCATGGCAGATATCTTAGGTCTTTACAAGATTCCACAGGTAGAATATGGGTATTGAAAAATTGGTATTTCATACTATAATTCACTCTTTTCTCCTTCCAATAGGAATCTGTTGATACATCAATATGAAGTGGTAAAATGGAAAAGGGAAATGGGTTGCCATATGTGGATATATTTTGGGGGGTATAATATTAGTACCCAACAATGTACATGAAATGACACAGGTTCTATAGAATGTGTGTACAGTATATTTAATGGAAAATTGTTTGAATGAGAGATATACCAGTCCCAATTCATAGTGATGAAGCTTGCTTTTTTTAAAAAAGGTAAAGGTAAAGGAACCCTGACAGTTAAGTTCAGTCACAGACGACTCTGGGATTGCTGCGCTCATCTTGCTTTACAGGCCGAGGGAGCCGGCATTTGTCCACAGACAGTTTTTCTGGGTCATGTGGCCAGCATGACTAAAACCTCTCTCTACAAGTGTTTTAAATATTATAGACAAAAAGATCCTGATCAATTGCTTGTATTTCTCCTGGTCCACTTTAGAGTATTCTTGAAGGCAGTGCAAGGGTAAAAGCTCTCCTGTTCCTGGAGAGAATCTGTGTGTAAAAGTATGCAGCTGTGATGACTCCCATAATAATAGGAATTAATATCTACAAAATTAAATGAGCAATATTGTTTGTTTGGTTTTTGAGCAATATATTTTCTATGTAAATGGGGGTTCGCCATGGCGAAGATTAGTAGATATGGGATATACAGGATTTATACTCAGATAAATGTGTGTGTTTTGAATTTTTGTTTTCACATGGAAAGGTTTGACTTTTTCCTTTTCAGATTTCATATGGTTCATTTGAACCAGCCACAAATGATCAAATCAAACGTGGTTTCTTCTACCGCATGGTCCCCAATGACGATCTTCAGTACAAGGGAATTATCCAGTTACTTCTGCATTTTGGATGGAAATGGGTCGGGCTAATCACTCCAAATAATGAAGCTGGAGAACATTTCTTGCAGATCATTGAACCAATGCTTTTCCAGAATGGAATCTGTTCAGAATTCACAGATAAAAATGAAGAACTTCCGCATTTCACTGGTAACATCCTGGATATGCTGGATGACACAGGGATTTTGACCCCAGCTTTCATGTCAAGCAAAGCAAATGTGGTTGTTATATATGGAGAATCTATTTTGTGGGTAACTATTGCTATAGAGGCAAGGAATATGATTCAGCTGCTATTGCCTCCATCTAAGAGGAAGCAACATGTAGGAAAAGTATGGATTACAACAGCACAAATTGATTTCTCGTTAGCTTTTTTTAAAAAACCTTTTGAAATAAATATACAAATATGCCATGGTGCGTTCTCCTTTGCCATTCACTCCAAGGACATTCAAGACTTCTCAGACTTTCTGAGGAACGTAAAGCCTTCCTGGGCAGATGCGGATGGTTTTACCAACGATTTCTGGGAACAAGCATTCATGTGTTCACTTTCAAATTCCACTGGGTCAGCAGACATATGTACTGGAGAGGAGATGCTGGAGAGCCTTCCTGCATCATATTTTGAAATGAGCATGACCGGCCACAGCTACAGTATCTATAATGCTGTCTATGCTCTGGCACACGCCTTACATATTAGGTACTCCTCTGAAGCCATCAGCAAATGGATAAAGGGTGGAGACAGACTCTCTTCTCAGAATGTAGAGCCTTGGCAGGTAACTTATAAAGTGTGGTGTAGTGGTTAAGAGCGGTAGACTCATAATCTGGGGAACCGGGTTCGCGTCTCTGCTCCTCCACATGCAGCTGCTGGGTGACCTTGGGCTAGTTACACTTCTCTGAAGTCTCTCAGCCCCACTCACCTCACAGAGTGTTTGTTGTGGGGGAGGAAGGGAAAGGAGAATGTTAGCCGCTTTGAGACTCCTTCGGGTAGTGATAAAGCGGGATATCAAATCCAAACTCTAAAGTGTTCACCTTGCAAAGTATTCAGTGTTGTGTGCTGTACTGATATATAATGTGAGTTGGCATTCATCTATAAGTAAATAACTGAAAGTAATATATACATGAAAGATTAACCTTAAATTATTTTATTTCCTACAATTACACTAAACAGACTTTAGATTACACAGACTTTCATAAGTGACAGAATAGCAGCAACTACTTCAAAGGTTAATAATTGTTCTAAAAATACGCTGCTATTTAAACATTTAGAACTGGCACTTTTAAGCAATTTTAAGAGGAAAATGTGGGGTAGCCCCAAATAACAGAGGATTTTTAGTCTACTAAAAAACAGACCATAAAATTTGTGATTTTACCATGCAAAAATGACAAAGATTTAGTTGGAGCAGAGAAAATTCAATTTTATTAAAGCATAGTACAAATGAACAAATTTTGACATTTCTAGCAGCTTCGAAACCTTTATCCATGTATCTAGCTCTATCTATCTATCTATCAACTATCATCTATCATCTATCATCTATCTATCTATATCTATCTATCTATCTATCTATCTATCTATCATCTATCTATCTATCTATCTATCCATTTTCTATCATCTATCTATCATCTATCATCTATCTATCTATCTATCTATCTATCTATCTATCTATCTATCATCTATCTATCTATCTATCATCTATCTATCATCTATCTATCTATCTATCTATCATCTATCTATCTATCATCTATCAACTATCATCTATCATCTATCTATCTATCTATCTATCTATCTATATCTATCTATCTATATCTATCTATCTATCTATCTATCTATCTATCTATCTATCTATATCATCTATCTATCTATCATCTATCTAAGTAGGAAACAGGCAGAGGGCCTTCTTGGTAGTGACACCTTCCCTGGGTAACACCTGCCCTTCAGAGGTCAAGGAGATACAAAACTTTTTCTCCCTCCCACTCTCCAATTTAAAGAGCACTAAGAAAATGTGTCTGAGGTTTTTCCCCCAATCCCACCTCGCTTGCCATCCAGCGACTCTTTCACAAGTTTTTCCCCTGCCAGAAAGCAGGAATTGGTCGCAAGCAGAGGCTGAATGATCCGTGGAAGGTTTTCCCTGTGCAATTAACAAGAAAAGTGAGTAGCCCAGCAGGGGATGATACTGCAGACCTCCTGGGTGTGTTCTGTGGAAACTCTGGGGTACTCAGACCTCTAATAGTAAACCACTGAATTAGACAACTTGTTGTATGAGGTTAATGGCATCAATTGGCCAAGTGGAATGTATCTGAAGCTGTCAAAAATGACGCTTGGGGCCACCTGCACCATGTTCCTCCCCACATTGTGGGTGTCCCATGCCCATGTGTGATGTCACATGCTCCATGTGTTGTCACACACTGGGAGGAGCCCCAGCTGCCCCCTCCGGGCTTTTCAGAGGACTTTTTAGGGTATCTCCTAATGGCCTTCAGAGTTTATAAGGCGCTTCATCGCCCCTTCGCACTGCTCCATAGGAGCCCACTGCTGTAGCAGCAGGCCCACCAGAGCCCTTCTGGCTGCAGAATATTGAGGGGGGTCTGACCCACTCATTGAACAATTTGTGGGTGCATGGGCATATGCCTATCCGCATATTGACTGTTTGGCTCCGAAGCGCCCTCTCCGATTGCATGGAGCCCGGACAGCCCCGTGATTTTCCATGGATCTGAGGGCAATGAAACAATCGTTGAGACGGCTAGAGCGCCAGATGCGGATAACTCATTCCGAATCTGACCGGACACAGGTAAGAGCTCAATGTCGAGCCTACCAAGTGGCGATAACGACGGCAAAGAAGAATTTCTTCACCGCCTCTATTGCATCTGCAGAAAACAGCAGCAGGAGACTTTTTCAGGTGGAACCAACTGCAACATCAGGGCCCAGTACGGGCCACATGTTCTCCTGCAATGATTTTGCAAAGTTTTTTGCAGATAAAATTGCTCAGATCCGGGAAGAAGTAGACTCCACCGTGGGAGCAGTGCCGGGGCGGGAGAGTGCTAGAGTTCTGTCTAGTCAAGTTGAGTGGGATCAATTCCAATCTGTTACCTCCGAGGATGTGGACAGGCTGCTTGGACGAGTGAAACCAACCACCTGTCTCCTGGATCCTTGCCCATCCTGGCTTATAAAAGCTAGCCGGGAAGGACTGGGCGATGGGCTTCGTGAGGGAGCCTTCCCAGACCCGCTGAAAGAGGCGGTTATTAAACCGCTTCTTAAAAAACCATCTTTAGATGCGGCCACGATGGCCAACTATCGCCCAGTCTCAAATCTTCCATTCTTGGGCAAGGTGATTGAGCGAGCGGTTGCTGAACAACTCCAGGCACGCCTGGAAGAAGCGGACCATTTGGATCCCTTCCAGTCGGGATTCAGGCCTCATCATGGGACTGAAACTGCCTTTAGTCGCACTGGTTGATGATGTCCGGCGGGCTAGGGACAAAGGTGAGAGCTGTTTCCTAGTTCTGCTGGATCTCTCAGCGGCGTTTGATACCATCGACCATAACATCCTTCTGGACCGTTTTGAGGGGCTGGGAGGTGGGGGCACTGTCATACAGTGGTTCCGCTCCTTCCTCCTGGGCCATGTTCAGAAAGTGGTGGTGGGGGATGAGTGTTCAGACCTCTGGGCTCTCACTTGTGGGATGCCTCAGGGTTCTGTCCTCTCCCCCATGCTTTTCAACATTTACATGCAGCCGCTGGGAGAGATCATCAGGAGGTTTGGGCTGGGTGTTCATCAGTATGCAGATGATACCCAGCTCTACCTCTCTTTTAAATCAAAACCAGTGAAGGCGGTGAAGGTCCTGTGTGAGTGTCTGGAGGCGGTTGGAGGATGGATGGCAGCTAACAGATTGAGGTTGAATCCTGACAAGACAGAAGTACTGTTTTTGGGGGACAGGAGGCGGGCAGGTGTGGAGGATTCCCTGGTCCTGAATGGGGTAACTGTGCCCCTGAAGGACCAGGTGCGCAGCCTGGGAGTCATTTTGGACTCACAGCTGTCCATGGAGGCACAGGTCAAATCTGTGTCCAGGGCAGCTGTTTACCAGCTCCATCTGGTATGTAGGCTGAGACCCTATCTGCCTGCGGACTGTCTCGCCAGAGTGGTGCATGCTCTGGTTATCTCACTCTTGGACTACTGCAATGCACTCTACGTGGGGCTACCTTTGAAGGTGACTCGAAAAACTACAACTAATCCAGAATGCGGCAGCTAGACTGGTGACTGGGGGCGGCCGCCGAGACCATATAACACCGGTCTTTAAAGACCTACATTGGCTCCCAGTACGTTTCCGAGCACAATTCAAAGTGTTGGTGCTGACTTTAAAGCCCTAAACGGCCTCGGTCCAGTATACCTGAAGGAGTGTCTCCACCCGCATCATTTTGCCTGGACGCTGAGATCCAGCGCCGAGGGCCTTCTGGTGGTTCCCTCATTGCGAGAAGCAAAGCTACACGGAACCAGGCAGAGGGCCTTCTCGGTAGTGGCGCCCACCCTGTGGAACGCCCTTCCAGCAGATGTCAAAGCGATAAACAACTACCTGACATTGAGAAGACATCTTAAGGCAGCCCTGTTCAAGGAAGTTTTTAACGTGTGATTTTACTGTATTTTTGGTTTCTTTGGAAGCCGCCCAGAGTGGCTGGGGAGGCCCAGCCAGATGGGCGGGGTATAAATAAATAATAATAATAATAATAATAATAACAACAACAACAACAACAACAACAACAACAATAATAATAATAATAATAATAATAATAATAATAATAATATCATCATCATCATCATCATATAAGACGAGCATCGTCTTATACATGGAGAAATACGGTACCTTCTGTTTAAATACTTTTTAGCTTTCCAAACCATATTACAGATTTTAAATGACAGTGCCCCACCTTACTTATGCTCATCTACAATGGTAATAAAAAAAGATTGCTTGAAGTGGATAACTCTTGTAGAAAAATAACTTAAATCCTTCTAGGATTCTCTAGGCCTTCTGATTCTCTTTCCACCTAGGTCCACTCATTGCTACAAAGGATCTCATTCAACAACAGTGCTGGAGATGAAATCATATTGAATGAACATGGAGAAATAGCAGCTGGCTTTGATATTGCAAACCTGGTCACTTTCCCAAATAATTCATATGTCAGGGTCAAAGTCGGAAAGCTGGATCCTCAGGCCCCTCCTGGCAAAGAACTCACCATTAATGGGAACGGAATCCAATGGCACAGAGTCTTCACTCAGGTAAGGAAATCACTGTGGGGGGAGGTGCTGCCCAACTGCTGCTGCCACTACTAATAATGATGCTACTAATAATTTTATTAATAACAAATGAACCACATCATCAAAAAGAGCAATATGCACAGAAGACATGTCACACCAAGAAGGACCAATGGCTATCAGACAGTGTTGTCCAACATGCAGTTAGTAGCATTAGATAGATTGCTAACATTGTAATCTTCTGGTGTCTCTTGAAACTCTAGTGTCGAGTTAGAATGCTAGAAGCCGGGATGTACGTAATTGTGGGTCAAGTTGGCTCCTGCCACAGGCCCAGGCCCGGGGGGAGCCCCCCAAATCATGCCTTGCTCAGAGTGGTTACTAGCCTGGCTGCTCATCCATATACTCCATCGGCTGTGGGCAAGGCATGCAGGCTCCTCTCAAAGCCTCATGTTTCTGATTTACCGTATTTTTTGCCCTATAGGATGCACTTTTCCCCCTCCAAAAATGAAGGGGAAATGCGTGTGTGATCTATGTGGCGAATGCAGGCTTTCGCTGAAGCCTGGAGAGCGAGAGGGGTCGGTGCGCACCGACCCCTCGCGCTCTCCAGGCTTCAGGAGAGCCGCAGCGCCAGTCCCACAAGGTCGGGGGACAGCGGGGAGGCGGAATGCCGCCATCCCGCTGTCTCCCGATGTGGTTTGGAGGCTGACGGCAGGGAGACATTTGGAGGCTGACGGCGGGGACCTGATCTGCAGGCGGGCGGCCAGGAGAAGAGCGCTTCTCCCCGCTGCCAGCCCCACAAGCTCCGGGGACAGCTGGGAGGCGCAGCGCGTCCTCCCGCTGTCACCGGACCTGGTCTGCAGGCGGGCAGCGGGGAGAAAAGCGCTTCTCCCCGCTGCAGGCCCCACAAGCGCCTGGGGGGAAATAATTTTTCCCCCTTTATTTCGCCCCCCAAATAACTTGGTGCGTCCTATGGGGCGAAAAATATGGTATTCAATCCAAGGCTTATCAGCACTAGTTGCCTACAAAATCATACTTTTTTTAAAAAAAGGTCATTGGAAAAATGTTGGAAATATTTCTTTTTGAAAAAGTCACAACTTATTTTATGTACACATTGTGGTTACTAGCCTGGCTGCTCATCCATATACTCCATCGGCTGTGGGCAAGGCATGCAGGCTCCTCTCAAAGCCTCATGTTTCTGATTTATTCAATCCCAGGCTTATCAGCACTAGTTGCCTACAAAATCATATATTTTTTAAAAAGGCTATTGGAAAAATGTTGGAAATATTTCTTTTTGAAAAAGTCGCAACTTATTTTATGTACACATTGTATTGTAGTTCCCTGCTTTTTATGAAGTTGGTTTTCTAAAACCAGTCCACCACAACCCCAATACATCTGTGCACCATCTTCGCTGCCTCTCTTTTTTCCAATGGTATAAGTGATAGGGCTGTCCAAATAGGAGCAAAACCACAGTAATTCACTACCTCCAAATCCCAACTCCTTGAAGCTCACTAAGGGGACATCAAGTGAAATTACAGCAGCAAAGAGCAGGAGGCTGTAGTACCATAAAAAGCACTAACCAGTAGTGTATTAGATCAAATTATCTGATGGTTGTAGCAATGGTCAATCTAGGTATGAACATTGTAATCTTCTTGTGTTTGTATGATGCTTAGAACTATAACTTTTTCTCCCACTGTGTATGTGATGCTTTGGCACATAGAAAACCTATAGTTAACATTTTTAGCCCTCCTACTTACTGGTAGATCACCTGATGTTAGATGAATCCCCTAAAACATTGTCTTAATATTAACCTCTTTGTGTCTCTTTGGATAGGTGCCACCCCTTTCCTTATGTAATGCCAACTGTCTTCCTGGTTATGAGAAAAAAAAGAAGGAGGGGAAGAAGTTTTGTTGTTATGATTGTGATCCATGTCCTCATGGGATGTTCTCAGATGAGAAGGGTGAGAGATGCCATATTACCATATACAAGCTATTATAGTAAATTCTGAGCAAATTGGCAATGAGGTTTGCTCTGTATGGTTTCAATTAATATTGTTTATTAACAATACAGTGGTACCTTGGGTTACATACACTTCAGGTTACATACGCTTCAGGTTACAGACTCTGCTAACCCAGAAATAGTACCTTGGGTTAAGAACTTTGCTTCAGGATGAGAACAGAAATTGTGCTCCAGCGGCGTGGCAGCAGCAGGAGGCCTCATTAGCTAAAGTGGTCTTCTGGTTAAGAATAGTTTCAGATTAAGAACGGACCTCCGGAACGAATTAAGTACTTAACCCGAGGTACCACTGTAGTAGAATAATCTCCCTTCAAAGCTGCCACTATGAAGAAATTATCTTAACCTTCAAGAGAGTATACCATGAGGATGTGACCGTAATCTGTAATGTAAAGATTTTCCATCAGTGTACCTACATACATTGATATTCTAAACATTACAAGTAAAGGTAAAGGGACTCCTGACCATTAGGTCCAGTTGTGGCAGACTCTGGGGTTGCGGCGCTCATCTCACTTTATTGGCCGAGGGAGCCAGCGTACAGCTTCAGGGTCATGTGTCCAGTATGACTAAGCTGCTTCTGGCAAACCAGAGCAGCGCACGGAAACGCCATTTAACTTCCCGCTGGAGCGGTACCTATTTATCTACTTGCACTTTGACATGCTTTCAAACTGCTAGGTTGGCAGGAGCTGGGACCGAGCAACAGGAGCTCACCCCGTCACAGGGATTCAAACTGCCGACGTTCTGATTGGCAAGTCCTAAGCTCTGTGGTTTAACCCACAGCGCCACCCGCATCCCATTCTAAACATTACTGCATATAATATTCTCTAATTTTTTAAATATATATATATATATATATTTCTTTACGTTTTCTTGGTTTACAAAGGTATGTGCAGTGTCTCTTTTTTTCAAGTTACATTTTCCATAGGTCAGTTCATTTGTTGAGACATTAGGGTTACATTAGAAAGAGAAAAGGGGGGAAGAGGTGGAGGGGGCCATGGTGCGTGGGGGTGGGGTCGGGAGGCGATATTTCTATTTTGCTTAATGTATGTGTGGGGTTTCGTGTCAGTGTAGATTGTGCAGGTGCTCTTTGCTATTCGCATGTGTTCCTTTGGTGGTGAGAGAGATTGGGGTTGGCCTACGGTGCAGTTGCTTGTTTGTGGTTGGTTGTGGTGAACTTTGTTTTTGTGTGTGGGTGTTTTGGATCAGGTTAGCCATATTGATTCATATGCTGTTGATGGATTCTTGTCATTGTCTTGTTGGGCTGTGTATGTGATAAAGGGGAGTCGCACCGGAGTGAAGGTATCTTCTTCTATTTGTCACTGTGTCACTTTCAGTTTATTGGTTAATTTTTCTAGTAGCACTGTTTCCCATACTATTTGGTACCATTGGTCCATGCTTACTCCCGACAGGTCTTTCCAGTGTCTGGCTATGATGTTTGTGGTTGCTGAGAGAAGGTGGGTTATGAGTTCTTTGTGATGTGAGTGGGCATTGCTGTCTTGGAATATGATTAATAGGGCCACTTCTGGTGTGATTTTTAATACTTGCTTAGTTATTTTGCATTTCTTGTATGGCTGTTGTCCAGAATAGTTGGATTTGGGGGCATTCCCACCACATGTGTAGGTATGTGCCTGTGGAGGTGCACCCTCTCCAGCATTTTGGTGAGGTTCCTGGGTGTATTAGCTCTAGTTTCCTAGTTGCTAGGTAATATTCTCTAATGTTTAATGCAGTTTCTCATTGATGGTGGCTCACTGCTGTGCTGCCAACTTTTAATAACACATTTTAATGATATACACCATGAGTGTAGATCCGCTCCTCTGTTTTGATGCAAAAAGACATAAAAATTGTACATGCATTCTGCCCTGGAAGAAACCAAGGTTTTGGGGGAGGGAGGATGGAAAAGAATTGGGGTCTTTATTCTAAGAACAAGGTTCCTTGGGAACTATATCTTCAAAGCTTCTAGGGCACAAGCATTTCGACTAGAAGTTTTGAAACTTATCCTCTTGGAAACACTACGGTAAGGGAACTCATGATTTTTTAAAAAAACTCTTAAGCATATACTGGATTGTTTCCAATTGTCATACCACCTTTTTTCAGGATTGGAAACCTGTGCCAGATGTCCTCCAGAGCAATATCCAAATGAAGAGCAGAATCAGTGCATTCCCAAGAAACCACACTTCCTAGGCTTTGGAGAAACTTTGGCCATTGTTTCAACTTTCTCTGCGCTTTTATTCTCTTTGATCACAGCTATGGTACTTGGCCTTTTCATTAAGCACCGGGACACTGCCATCGTCAAAGCCAATAACAGAAGCCTCACTTACATTCTCCTCATCTCCCTCCTCTTGTGTTTCCTGTGTTGCTTGATGTTCATTGGAATGCCTAACAAAGCAACCTGCCCACTCCGACAAACGGCTTTTGGCATTGTCTTCTCTGTGGCCCTCTCCAGCATCTTGGCCAAGACTATTTCAGTGGTTTTGGCATTCATGGCTACCAAGCCAGATTCCACAATCAGGAAGTGGGTAGGCAAAAAACTGGCCTACTCCATCGTCCTTTCCTGCTCTTTGATTCAAGTAGGAATTTGTGCCTTCTGGCTGGCAACCTCGGCCCCATTCCCAGATGTGGACATGCACTCAATGACTGAAGAAATTATATTCTTATGTAATGAAGGGTCAGTCCTCATGTTTTATGGTGTTTTAGGCTACATGGGCTTCCTGGCCATTATCAGCTTCACTGTGGCCTTCTTAGCCCGGAAGTTGCCTGACAGCTTCAATGAAGCCAAGTTCATCACCTTCAGCATGCTGGTCTTCTGCAGTGTTTGGTTCTCCTTTATTCCCACATACTTGAGCACCAAAGGAAAATACATGGTGGCTGTGGAGATCTTCTCCATCTTGGCTTCCAGTGCTGGGCTGCTGGGTTGCATCTTTTCCCCTAAATGCTACATTATTGTGTTGAGGCCTGAGCTGAATAACAGAGAGCAGCTGATACGGAGAAAGATGTAAATAACAGAATAGTTTGTCATTTATGTATTTAGACTCTGTAGGCTTGTTGGCATGATAATTTCACTGTGTTTTTTTTCAAGAAGGGAAGTTAAATGAAATGATGAAAATAACAGAAGAAATTGTCTTATCCAGTGCTTATTTTATAAAAAGGAGAGAAAATGTTTAGTGGTACTCTCAGTTTCCCATTCATATTGAAATTCTGCCCCTTAATGAGGCCAAACTTACATTCACAAAATGTTTAGGGTTATGCATCTACCTGCATCCCCTGGGGGGGTCACTGGTGTTATCATCTATGTTCTTGATATCCAGCATTGTTGCGTATGACATGTAAATGAAACAGGATTATGTTTATTTAAGAAACCATGGATTATATACAAAAATTTTGAATGCCTATACATTCCATTTCTCTTCTTTTCCTGCATCCAAAGAAATGCCCCCTATCTTCCCAAGAGGCCCTGAACCTCTCCTGAGGAGGAAGTAATGGGGTACAGAGAGAAGAGATGAAAAGGAGCAAAAAAAATTGAGAAGCTGTCTTATAATCAGTCCATGAGTCTATCCAGCAGGGCTGTGCTCCAGATTTGACCATGGCCCAAGCCATATTTTCCCTATTTTGGGTGACCGTCTATTAAGTTCATGTTAGACAGCCATAAAATTGTTCGACAGTGGAATTTGCTGCCAAGGAGTGTGGTGGAGTCTCCTTCTTTGGAGGTCTTTAAGCAGAGGCTTGACAACCATATGTCAGGAGTGCTCTGATGGTGTTTCCTGCTTGGCAGGGGGCTGGACTCGATGGCCCTTGTGGTCTCTTCCAACTCTATGATTCAATGATTCTATGATTCTATGTAAATTGCAGCAGATTGGATCTGAGATACTTTGTCTTCACTATATGCCTAACTGCACTAGCAAAGAGGCTGAGCCATTTCAAAAAGTTTGCGCAAGTAAATGAAGGGAGCCAGGCAGTAAAGATATTTTATGTTTAGGTAAGGATGAAGAAGAAGGTAAGAATCCAGTAGTAACGGCCAAAGATTGTTTGCCCACTGCCACTCTCAAGATTCAGTTTCCAGCTTGTGTCATCACACCTCAAGGAAGCCAATCAAGAAATGACTCTATGTTCATTACCAACCCAACCATTCCCCTACATGTACTGATTATTTTAAGAAATGAATGGAAAGTGACAATTTCATTGTAACAGTAATTCTATTAAATCATGGGTCGTGTTTTGTGTGATTCATTTTGAGGAGTCTACATTTATGTACGTATTTATTTACGATGTTCATTATATGTGGAAGCAGAACATTTAAAAGTGCTCCAAACTGAAAATCATATGAGCATTCCACTAGAAATTCCAGGTACAAAAAGACACCTCTAACCAATTTTAGAATTCCCAGTATAAACCTGGATTTCTACGAGACTTCCGGGTTGGCGCCATTGCCGAATGGCGGACTCCCTCCGAGCTCCGGAGGGAGCCTGCTCGGCAGGGGCTGGGTCCTACCACGCCGGCAACGCGGGGACCCTCAAAAACCATGGGCGCTGAAACCCATGGACATGGTGACTCGGCGGGCACCGTTTGCGCCCCCCAACCCGCGAAGGAGCCTTTTTAAAGGCTACGGAGCGGGGGATGGGGGTGGTGTGGTGCTATGAGTCCTCCGCTTCCCCTGCCGAGCGAAGCCGCATGCCATTTGACGGAGAGCGCTGATTTCTTCCATTGAAAATTTGGACTAAAAAGAACAACCCGTGAGTAATTGGGAAATCGGATTTAAAAAGAAAAAAAAAATCTAAATTTGGAACGAGCGGGGGAGGTGCAAAAAGGAAGTCCGTCTCCCCCCTGTTGTAGAGGATTTAAAGCAAGGATTTGACAACTAAGATCGAGAGCTATTTTATATTGATAAAGTTAAATTTCACGACGGAAAATTATAAGACTGTGCTGGAGGAGAAAAGTGGAACGTGTGAGCTAAAACGTAACCCCCCCCCCCCCCGGGAACCAGGAGCGATTCGTGAGAGTGCCTGGTGAGGAGAAACAGAAGCTTTGACAGCTGTCAAAGGAGCTGTCAAAGTTGAAGAATAAAAAGAGAACTTTGTTACGAGGACTTTGCCGGTTACATTTGTTACAATTTGATATAAATTGTTGAAAACAAGGGATAACAAGTTACTTTGACTGTTGGGTGTGATCTGGAAGGAAACTGAGTTACCATAATCCCTCTAGAGGGGCTGTGGGACACTACAAGTATTGCTGTACGCATGGAATTGAATAGGACTTTTTATCTCCTGGGAAAACTGCAGAAATGGAACACTATTTTGTCTACAGAGGTCTCTACACTAAAGGAGACAATAGATTTATCTATTGAAGAATGGAAGGGACTTGACGTAAGGTTTTGTTCCTGAATAACAAAGCCTCTGTAGAGGAACTAGAAGCTTTTGGAATTAGAACATTTTTGCAGTGGAGCAGGAAAAGAAACCAGAGGAAAGTGAGGAGAGAGAATAACAAGAACAATAAGAACAACAAGAATTGGACAAAGCTGGAAGTGGGAACATTTGGGACATCCAGATTTGAAAGGTCTAAAGAAATAAAATTGGAGTTTTACTCTTAAATATAGAGATCTGGATGGAAAAAATGGACCTTCTTGAGATAGAGTCCTTCCAAGATTGGATGCTCGAAATTAAAGACGACAAAAAAGATGGCAAAGACTATTAAAAAGACGGCAAAGTGGAGTTGTGAAGGATTTCGGCCTAGATGTGGGATCTCCAGGACGACAGCAGACATTGATGGACATTGGGGAGCGCAACCGGGAAAGGGGGGAGGGAAATTTGGAATCCAAAGGGTGTAAAATTACACTTTTTATTATTATTATTCTATTCTGTTCAGCATATTAAAGAGGGGAACTCGTGGAAGGAAACAGGGGTCGATTTTAGGGGATGGGAAAAAAAATTTAACATTGGGTTAATGACAATAAGTCTAAAATTTGGGGTAAGAACTTGCTGAATTTATTTGAAGGAATTGGAATACAAGAGGGGGTGGGGTAGGGAAGTCCTGGAAAGATGCTAATGAAAATAAGGTCTAAAAGTAAATGTTTTATTTTTTCTTTTTCTTTTTTTGTTATATTTGGAAACTTTCAATAAATATTATTAAAAAAATAAAAATAAAATAAACCTGGATTTCTACACTTCTGGAATCTCTTAACTCAATTGACATAAGACTGTGCCAGGAAGCCAGGAAGTGACTCACTTTGCCATATGTAGAGACTGCTCCAGATTCAGAGGTCTCTAATACCTAACATACCCCTAGTGGATCAATATCATACTAGCGATGGAGCCTTATTCTGCACCCCACTCTTATTTGCACCAGGGGTCATCAATCTGTGGATCCCCCAGATGTTGCTGAATTGCAGCTCCCACCAGCTTACAACAGACCATTGCTATCAAGGATGGTGGAAGCTGTAGACCAAAAACATCTGGACAGCATAACAGAGCCTATCAGTGCCTTACACTGGGGTGCCTTGAATGATGGTCAGGTGTGCCATGGACAACACTGGCCTCTGTTCCTCTTTCCTTCCCTCCCTCCTCTCATGCCCTCTTGTGACTCGGTCTCTCAAAGGCTTCTACAGCCTTAGCTACATGCTCTCCAGATGAATGGTGCCTCTGCCTCCCAGCAATGGGGAAGTGTTAGAAGGCACCCCAGTTTGGGGTAAGGGGGCAGCTCAGAAACCAGGGTTAGCAGCATCAGCTTCCTGGAGGACTCCCGAGGAGAGAGCAGAGGAGAGGAGGCTGAGGGAAAACACCACAAGGGTGGGTGTTTTTAAAAAAAGGTGGGAGGCTGCCAGCTCTGCAGGCAAGGAGTAACATAACTGGGGTCCTGAACCTCACAGGGGTGCCACAGAAAGAATGTAGTTGGAGAAGCGACCCATGGACTCAAAATCCTCTGCCTGTCAGGCTGCCAGGAAAGTCCTTCTATTTGTGGTTCAACGCTGTAAGCAGACAAAGCAGGGCTTGAGAGTAATCAACTTTATAGCTCAGTCACCAATGAGACATCACATGGCACTTCATCAGCTAAGCAGGTCAGTTGCAGAAATTAAATTCCTGCCCCTTTCACCCCCTATTTATACGTCCATTCTTAATTGTTCCAGCCTGTTCTCAACTCTTTGTTTCTGCACTGAGAATGGGGAAGGGAAAGGAGATGAATCAGTTCTGTATGGCAGAGCAGGACACCCTCTACTCCTTCTCTGTCACCTCTGTGGATACCTCGAGCCTCTCCCTTTCATGTTCAGTCTCTGCTGATGATTCCTCTCTGTCCCAGCTGTCTGAACCTGGTTCAAAGTCTGCTTCCCCCTCAGGTGCCTCCTGGCACTGGCTTACACTACTCTCCTCATCCAGCCAGGCCCTGACACTACCTTAGGTGTTCCCAAGCATGTCACTCTGCTTCAAACAGTATATACATGTCCACTCAAATGTATTGGGTCTGTATTATCCAGGGTCTCTATATCCTGATATGGTTTGGACCATTTCCATCATTGTTTCCAAGATCTAGCAACTGGAATCAATGTTTCATATGTCAGAGAGTGTCAGGCCCAATAACAGTAGGAAATTAGACAAATGGGGAAAGGATGCAGTTGGCTCACCTATAAACACATTTTGATAGAGAAGTTTTTAGGTGAAATATGGATGCCTGTCTACAGGTAGAATGTTTTTCCTTTTTCTTGGTTTGTTTTTAGTTCTGGATGTCCAGCGTTGATTCTGCAATGTGACAAATATGTTTACTTTGGCCGTTCTCCTACTGGTGATGCAACACATTGCAAGTCCAACAACATTGCAAAAGTAATTATCTTCTCTATAATTATTAAAATTATGGTAATCAATTCACCTAGAAAAGCTCCAGAAGGCTGAATGGGAAATAAGAAAAAAATAATTAAATCTGAAATGATTAAAAGCACCCGGGTGTTCCATAGAGAGCTAAGGTAAGCTAAGGAGAGGTGAGGCCAGCTTTTGCTTTTCATTCTATTGGTTGGATTTCAAATCATAGCATTCAATAATTTTGGGGGGGCAGTGTTGAAGTTAATGAGCAGGTGGATACCTGCCCCTTTAAGTACATAATTGGCAGAGTCAGTGGTCACAAAATACACCCTGTTCAAGTTAGGCTGATGACAATTTCAATATTGTAGAGAAGCAAAGGAGATTCCAGGTGTAGAAGGATGGTTGTGATGAGGATGTTGCTGTTGCTGCTGCTTCTCCTGCTGCTTCCCAATATGGTGCCCCAAGTGCACACTGTTGTTTGCAGTGGAAAAAATCCTGCGCATATTCCACATGAATGGTATGAACAAGGGGACCTTATCATTGGTGGGATAATGTCTCATATCTATTACCTATTGCCCAGCATTTCCTTTGATGAACACCCATCTCAGGCCTTTATTAACAGCCCAATGTAAGTAAATGGCTCTTAAGATCATTTCATTTATTCTTTCTACAATTATATCTGACTATAAAGTATTTGGTTTGCTTTGAAACCCAATGGAAGATTAAAGCTAATAATAAGATTTTATAAGACTATTTTATAACCAGCTTCAAGATTCATGGTATCTCTCTATCCTCCGATGAAGCATAGTTCACTCGCTAGACCTCACTAGTCGCAAGGGTGATGTTTAGGATCTGCGAGCAGTGAGCACACATTGGACACAGAGCCATTGGATTGCTGTCCCCAAACCTGGTAATCAAGGCTTTGGGAAGGAGTCATGGGCTCCGACGAGGTCCTGGAGTCCTCCTGCTTCCTTCCCAAAGCCTAGTTAGCACTTCCCCAGCTTTGGGATCCGGGGGGGGCGGGGGCTCTTGGATCCTACCCAAGTGAGCCTTGTGTCTCCTTCCTTAAGCCTGGCACAGCTTTGCCCACCTTTAGGAAGGGCCAAGTGGGTGCAAAATTTTGGCCTTGCCCAGGGTGCCATAGTACCAAAGCCAAGATAGGCAAGGGTCATGGGGTCCATTGGTCAGCTTCATTTCTCGAATCACATTCACTACATCCTCCGGCCATGATAATCTAAACTGATCCAGCAAAGATGGAACAAAGAAGACACTTTTTGTGAATACCATTTGACTGGCTCTAATCATGGTATGCAACTCTGAATCTGATTGATTCCATCCCTAAAGAGTTTCTAAAGTTATAATAGCAGGTTGCTAACATTATAAGAAAAATGCTCTCCTGGCCAGATAGTAAGTGTATATTCAGCATTGAAAAGCTCTTCCAGACAGCTAGTTGTGGACACAATTGTGGTGAAGAAGTAGGCTGTTTTTACCACTGCCCCTTCCCTTCCATTACCAGGTACAGAAATGAAACCTCAACCATGTTTGAGCTGATTCTGTTTCAGATCACCACCACTTGCTCTCTAGTCATTGATCCTCCTGCCCACAGTAATATCACATGGCAGCCTTGCATTGGGGAGATCTGGGTTCAAATCTCCATTTACTTGGCCAGCTACACCCTAGGGGCTTTCATGAGTATGCAAGTGGAGAGAGAAAAGCTATGAAAACCAGCTTGAGCTGCTTTGTTGAAGGATGGTATAAAACTGAAGGCATATCTAAATTATTTTCATTTCATACCAGTTTGTTTTGCTAGGGACAACAACTGACAAAAGGGGTGTAGTAATGATGTCAATAACGGGGCATGTTGCTGGTGATAAAAAGCAGCATGCTTAGAAAAACAAGTGAAGATCACTTCTCAATATATGTGTTCGGAAAAGGGGAAAATATCTGTTTCGGATGGAAGAGAGATCCAAACATTACCTCTAAAGGCAGAAAACAATTTCTATATTTCCAACACGATTTAATTGAGGCAGTTGTATCCCTCATATCTAGGTGTTGTGCACTGTTTAATTGCCCATAAAATAATAAGGCACTTTATTTGCAGAGTGACGACCAAGTCCTACCAACACCTCCTTGCCTTGGTGTTTGCTGTTGATGAGATCAATGAGAATCCCAAGATCTTGCCCAATGTCACTCTTGGATTCCACATCTATGATAGCTATTCTGATTCAAAGATGGCCTACCGAACCACTCTGGATCTGCTCTTTAAATCACACCACTTTGTCCCCAACTACAAATGTGGCATTCAGAAAAATGTAGTAGGAGTCATTGGGGGACTTAGCTCTGAAACCTCCTCATCCATGGCAGATGTCTTAGGTCTTTACAAGATTCCACAGGTAGAATATGGGTATTGAAAAATTGGTATTTCATATTTTAATTCACTCTTTTCTCCTTCAAATCGGAATCTGTTGATACATCAATATGAAGTGGTAAAATGGAAAAGGGAAATGGGCTGCCATATATGGATATATTTTGGGGAGTATAATATTAATACCCAACAATGTACATGAAATGACACAGGTTCTATAGAATGTGTGTACAGTATATTTAATGTAAAATTGTTTGAATATTCCAGTTTGATAAATTTCATATTACATCATTCCTGAAGCACTGCCCTAGCTGCATGAGAGGTATACCAGTCCCAATTCATAGTGATGAAGCTGGCTTTTAAAAAAAGGTAAAGGTAAATGATCCCTGACAGTTAAGTCCAGTCACAGACAACTCTGGGGTTGTGGTGCTCATCTCGCTTTACAGGCCAAGGGAGCCGGCGTTTGTCCACAGACAGTTTTTCTGGGTCATGTGGCCACCATGACAAAGCCGCTTCTGGCAAAACCAGAGCAGTGCATGGAAACACCGTTTACCTTCGCGCCGGAGCAGTACCTATTTACAGTGGTGCCTCGCAAGACGAAAAGAATCCGTTCCGCGAGTCTCTTTGTCTAGCAGTTTTTTCATCTTGCGAAGCAACCCTGTTAGCGGATTAGCGGATTAGCGCTATTAGCGGCTTAGCGGCTATTAGCGGCAAAGCGGCAAAGCGGCAAAGCGGCTAAGCAGCTATTAGCGGCTATTAGCGGCTTAGCGGCTTAGAAAAAGGGGGGGAGCGGAAAAAAATCGCAAGATGTTTTCGTCTTGCGAAGCAAGCCCATAGGGAAATTTGTCTTGCGAAGCGCCTCGAAAACGGAAAACCCTTTCGTCTAGCGGGTTTTTCGTCTTGCGAGGCATTCGTCTTGTGGGGCACCACTGTATCTACTTGCACTTTTCGGCGTGCTTTCAAACTGCAGGAGCAGGAGCTGGGACCAAACAACTGGAGCTCACCCCGTTGTGGGGGTTCGAACCACCGACCTTCTGATCGGCAAGCCCAAGAGGCTCAGTGGTTTAGACCACAGCACCACCCACGTCCCCCTGAAGCTGGCTTACAAAGCCATAAATAACTTGAGACAACAATGTCCCTCTCCCTAGGAATCATAAGATCCACTCCCTGTATGATGATGATGTACGTATGATGATGTTTAGTACTGTCCATTTTCAGAGGCTAATCGAAAACAAATTTCTTGTTATTTTTGAGGCATTTGGGGAGGGATATAGTGTTACCCATATGGTGTTCTTTTGCTGCATTACTAGACTTCTGTTTAGTTGCCTTAATATTAGCTGGTATTTTATTTTTATAGGATATGGTTTATTGTGGTCAAATAATAATAATAATAATAATAATAATAATAATAATAATAAAAACAACAACAACAACAACAATAATAATGGCCAGGAAATCTTCAGGATTTCCAGGAGATCCAGGAGAGTTCTTAGTAGAAATGCTATCAACCTCTCTCTCCAAGTGTTTTAAAGATTATAAACACTAAGACACTGATCAATTGCTTGTCTTTCTCATGGTCCACTTTAGAGTATTGTTGAAGCCAATGAAAGGAGAGAATCTGTGTCTACAAGTATGCAGCTGTGATGACTCCCGTAATAGTAGGAATTAATATCTACAAAATTAAATGAGAAATATTGTTTGTTTGGTTTTTGAGCAATATATTTTCTATGTAAATGGGGGTTCGCCATGGCGAAGATTAGTAAATATGGGATATACAGGATGTATATTCAGATAAATGTGTGTGTTTTGAATTTTTGTTTTCACATGGAAAGGTTTGACTTTTTCCTTTTCAGATTTCATATGGTTCATTTGAACCAGCCACAAATGATCAAATCAAATGTGGTTTCTTCTACCGCATGGTCCCCAATGAAGATCTTCAGTTCAAGGGAATTATCCAGTTACTTCTGCATTTCAGATGGAAATGGGTCGGGCTCATCACTCCAAATAATGAAGCTGGAGAACGTTTCTTGCAGATCATTGAACCAATGCTTTTCCAGAATGGAATCTGCTCAGAATTCACTGAAAAAGTTGATTGCCATCTGCATTTCACAGGTAACATACTTCATATGCTGGATGACACAGGGATTTTGACCCCAGCTTTCATGTCAAGCAAAGCAAATGTGGTTGTTATATATGGAGAATCTATTTTGTGGGTAACTATTGCTATAGAGGCAAAGAATATGATTCAGCTGCTATTGCCTCCATCTAAGAGGAAGCAACGTGTAGGAAAAGTATGGATTACAACAGCCCAAACTGATTTCTCATTAGCTTTTTTTAAAAAACCTTTTGAAATAAATATACAAATATGCCATGGTGCGTTCTCCTTTGCCATTCACTCCAAGGACATTCAAGACTTCTCAGACTTTCTGAGGAATGTAAAGCCTTCCTGGGCAGATGCGGATGGTTTTACCAACGATTTCTGGGAACAAGCATTCATGTGTTCACTTTCGAATTCCACTGGGTCAGCAGACATATGTACTGGAGAGGAGATGCTGGAGAGCCTTCCTGCACCATATTTTGAAATGAGCATGACCGGTCACAGCTACAGTATCTATAATGCTGTCTATGCTCTGGCACATGCCTTACATATTAGGTACTCCTCTGAAGCCATCAGCAAAAGGATAAAGGGTGGAGACAGACTCTCTTCTCAGACTGTAGAGCCTTGGCAGGTAATGTTTCCTCTTATAAAATGTTCACCTTGCAAAGTATTCAGTGTTCTGCGCTGTATTGATCTATAATGTGAGTCGGCATTCATCTATAAGTAAATAACTGAAAGTAATATATACATGAAAGATTAACCTTAAATTATTTTATTTCCTACAGTTACACTAAATAGACTTTAGATTACACAGACTTTCATAAGTGACAGAATAGCAGCAACTACTTGAACGTTTAATAATTGTTCTAAAAATACGCTGCTGGGATTTAAGACTATTACAACATTTTCTAGGCCTTCTGATTCTCTTTCCACCTAGCTCCACTCATTGCTACAAAGGATCTCATTCAACAACAGTGCTGGGGATGAAATCACATTGAATGAACATGGAGAATTAGCAGCTGGCTTTGATACTATAAACCTGGTCACTTTCCCAAATAATTCCTATGTCAGGATCAAAGTTGGGAAGCTGGATCCTCAGGCCCCTCCTGGCAAAGAACTCATCATTAATGGGAACGGAATCCAATGGCACAGAGTCTTCACTCAGGTAAGGAAATCACTGTGGGAGGTCGGAGGGCATGTAGTTTTGCCACTTGAGGTGAAAAAGGAGGTGCTGCCCAACTGCTACTGCCACTACTAATAATGATGCTACTAATAATTGCTTTAATAATTAAACAAATGAACCACGTAATCAAAAAGAGCAATATGCACAGAAGACATGTCACACCAAGAAGGATCAATGACTATCAGACAGTGTTTACCAACATGCTTGTTGGTCCAAGGTGGTTTTCCGGTTAGTAGCATTAGACAGATTGCTAACATTGTAATCTTCTGGTGCCTCTTGAAACTCTAGTGTCGAGTTGGAATGATCAAAGCCGGGGTGTACGTAATTGTTTGCCAGGTTGGCCCCTGCCACAGGCACAGGCCCAGGGGGAGCAAATCATGTCTTGCTCGGAGTGGCTACTAGCCTGGCTGCTCATCCATATACTCCATCGGCTGTGGGCAAGGCATGTAGGCTCCTCTCAATGCCTCAGTACAGGAATCCAGTTGCTTGTCATAGTCCTGTACTGCCAGGCATGGCAGAGCTCAGTGGATGGAGAAGCCAGCGAACCAGCCAAGTCTTCCATGGTCCTCCCAACATTGGAGGCACTGATATATCTCCTTGCCAAGGGCACAAGGGAGCCTAGGTACCCCACTGCATAGAAGGCATCAATATCCTCACAAGCGGTTCTGAGTTTTATGAGAACTAAAGGTGGTAATATGATTGTTCTTGTTTTGAGAATATATATTGGTAAAGAAAAACAGCACTGGGAAAAGTTCAACAGCAGCTGACTTCTGAAGATGAAATATTCAGTACTTCGGTCCAGAAAGGCATTATTATTTTAAAAAGGCAAAAGATATGTATTAGATCTTACTGAATTCCATTATACCCCAATCAATCTAACAATCAATCAATCAATCAATCAATTATGTGTAAACATCTTTGGAACATTTTAATGCCCACATCTATTTTCCTTCCTGAATTGTTAGCCAAATATTTGCTAAATCTCATTCCCAATTCCTCGTGTATCAAAATATTCTTTTGCATATATTTAGATTATTAAAAGGATATTGGCTGCTATAGTTTAACAAATGTTTCTGATTTATTCAATCCAAGGCTTGTCAGCATTAGTTGCCTACAAAATCATATATTTTTTTAAAAGGCCATTGGAAAAATGTTGGATATATTTCTTTGTGATCTTAAAAAAGTCCCAACTTATTTTATGTACACATTGTATTGTAGTTCCCTGCTTTTTATGAAGTTGGTTTTCTAAAACCAGTCCACCACAACCCCAATACATCTGTGCACCATCTTCGCTGCTTCTCTTTTTTCCAATGGTATAAGTTATAGGAGCAGAACCACAGTAATTCACTACCTCCAAATCCCAACTCCTTGAAGCTCACTAAGGGGACATCAAGTGAAATTACAGCAGCAAAGAGCAGTAACCAGTAATGTATTAGATCAAATTATCTGATGGTTGTAGCAATGGTCAATCTAGGTATGAACATTGTAATCTTCTTACTGGTAGATCACCCGATGTTAGATGAATCCCCTAAAACATTTTCTTAATATTAACTTCTTTGTGTCACTTTGGATAGGTGCCACCCCTATCCTTATGTAATGCCAACTGCCTTCCCGGTTATGAGAAAAAAAAGAAGGAGGGGAAGAAGTTCTGTTGTTATGATTGTGATCCATGTCCTCATGGGATGTTCTCAGATGAGAAGGGTGAGAGATGCCATATTACCATATACAAGCTATTTTAGTAAATTCTGAGCAAATCGGCAATGAGGTTTGCTCTGTAGGGTCTCAATTGATATTGTTTATTAACAATAGTATTGGGACGTGGATGGCACTGTGGTCTAAATCACTGAGCCTAGGGCTTGCTGATCAGAAGGTCGCGGTTCGAATCCCCGCAACGGGATGAGCTCCCCTTGTTCGGTCCCAGCTTCTGCCAACCTAGCAGTTCGGAAGCATGTCAAAGTGCAAGTAGATAAATAGGTACCACTCCAGCGAGAAGATAAACAGCTTTTCCATGTGCTGCTCTGGTTTCGCCAGAAGTGGCTTGGTCATGCTGGCCACATGAACCAGAAAAACTGTCTGCGGACAAACGTCAGCTAACTTGGCCTATAGAGTGAGATGAGCACCGCAACCCCAGAGTCATTTGTGACTGGACTTAACTGTCAGGGGTCCTTTACCTTTTTATTAACAATAGTAGAATTATCTCCCTTCTGTCTCTGTAAAAGCTGCCACTATGAAGAAATTATCTTATCCTTCAAGAGAGTATACCATGAATATTTGTAATGTAAAGCTTTTCCATCGCTGTTTCTACATACATTTCTATTCTAAACATTATTGCATATACTATTCTCTAATGTTTAATGAAGTTTCTCGTTGACGGTGGCTCACAGCTGTGCTGCCACAGTTTAATAACACATTTTAACAATATACACCATGATATAGAATATACAATATACAATATACAATATACAATATAGATCCACCCCTCAGTTTGTACATGCATTCTGTCCTAGAAGACACAAAACTCTTACTTTTGGGGAAGGAAGGATGGAATAGAAGTGGTGGACATTTCTCTAAAAACAAGGATCTTTGGGGACAAGATATAAATCTGATAAAAATCACCTCTCTTGCTGCCAAGATTGCAGCTGTAATATTTCTCTCATTTAATCTGTGCTTCTAAGAAAATGGAGGAGGACCTCTAAAAGCACATTTTCCCCATATAGGATATGTCAGATTTCATGCATGACTTTATAATCAAATTATCAAGGGCACAAGCATTGGACTAGAAGGTGTGCAACATTTCCTCATGGAAACAATATGCTAAGTGGACTCCTGATTTTTTTAAAAAAAAACTCAAGCATATTCTGGATTGTTTCCAATAGTCATGCAACCTTTTTTTTCAGGGTTGGAAACCTGTGCCAGATGTGTTCCAGATCAATATCCAAATGAGGAGCAGAATCAGTGCATTCCCAAGAAACCAAACGTCCTAGGCTTTGGTGAAACTTTGGCCATTATTTCAACTTTCTCTGTACTTTTATTCTCTTTGATCACAGCTATGGTGCTTGGCCTTTTCATTAAGCACCGGGACACTGCCATCGTCAAAGCCAATAACAGAAGCCTCACTTACATTCTCCTCATCTCCCTCCTCTTGTGTTTCCTGTGTTGCTTGATGTTCATTGGAATGCCTAATAAGGCAACCTGCCCACTCCGACAAACAAGTTTTGGCATTGTCTTCTCTGTGGCCCTCTCCAGCATCTTGGCCAAGACTATTTCAGTGGTTTTGGCATTCATGGCTACCAAGCCAGATTCCACAATCAGGAAGTGGGTAGGCAAAAAACTGGCGTACTCCATTGTCCTTTCCGGCTCCATTGTTCAAGTGGGTCTCTGTGCTTTCTGGCTGGCAACCTCTGCCCCATTCCCAGATGTGGACATGCACTCAAGCAGTGAAGAAATTATATTCTTATGTAATGAGGGGTCAGTCCTCATGTTCTATTGTGTTTTAGGCTACATGGGCTTCCTGGCCATTATCAGCTTCACTGTGGCCTTCTTAGCCAGGAAGTTGCCTGACAGCTTCAATGAAGCCAAGTTCATCACCTTCAGCATGCTGGTCTTCTGCAGTGTTTGGTTCTCCTTTATTCCCACATACCTGAGCACAAGAGGAAAATACATGGTGGCTGTGGAGATCTTCTCCATCTTGGCTTCCAGTGCTGGGCTGCTGGGTTGCATCTTTTCCCCTAAATGCTACATTATTGTGGTGAGGCCTGAGCTGAATAACAGAGAGCAGCTGATACGGAGAAAGATGTAAAGAACAGAATAGTTTGCTGTTTCGTGTGTAGACTGTTGGTATGAGAACACTGGGCAACAATTTTTTATTTTTTGAATGTTGTCTAGATTTCTACAACTGATTTAGGGTATTTTTGCACTGCTGAATCAGGAAATGGCATCCGTTTCTCTCCATCAGGTCAGGTTTACTGTAAATTGAATGGTGGGCATTGATAAAGGTAAAAGGTAAAGGTACCCCTGCCCGTATGGGCCAGTCGTGTCCAACTCTAGGGTTGTGCATCCATCTCACTTAAGAGGCCGGGGCCAGCGCTGTCCAAGACACTTCCAGGTCACGTGGCTAGCGTGACGAAGCTGCTCTGGCGAGCCAGCACCAGCACAGCGCACGGAAACGCCGTTTACCTTCCCGCTATAAAGCGGTCCCTATTTATCTACTTGCACTTAGGGGTGCTTTCGAACTGCTAGGTGGGCAGGAGCTGGGACCAAAAGACGGGAGCTCACCCCGCCGCGGGGTTTCGAACCGCCGATCATGCGATCGGCAAGCCCTAGGCACTGAGGTTTTACCCACAGTGCCGTACACGTAAATTGCATATTGCTTCACCATTTTTCAAACTTCAGGGCTTGAACTTCCGTTCCTTGGAACTCCTGGAATGCTCAGCAGCAGGGAGGTCTCTCTTCAGAGTCCAACAGTAGTCAGCCATCATGACTGCATCCCAGCGACCCTGATACCTGGTCTCCATCTCTTTCATGTCCTGATGGAATCTCTCCCCCTGCTTGTTACTCATTGAACCCAGGTGCTCAGAAAACCGGTCCATATGTGAAAATAGGTAGTGCATCTTGACGCTCATGTTGCAGCCCAGGTTTCTGAAAGCAGTCAGCATGTTGTTGACAAGTTCTGCGTAGTTTCTGGCCTTATTGTTGACAAGAAAGTTCTTCACTACCAGAACAAATGCCTTCCACACTTCCAGTTCCACTTCGTTCATTGAGTTTCCGAACTCTGGATCTCTGATGAGCTGACGGATCTGAGGACCGTCAAAGATGCCAGCTTTCAACTTCTCCGTGGTCAATCCTGGAAAAGCCTGGCACAAGTAAGTGAAGCAGTCACCATCCTTGTCCAGAGCCTTGGTGAACTGCTTGATTAAGCCGAGCTTGATGTACAGCAGTGGGAAGAGTAATCTGTCTCTGTCCACCAGAGGGTCGTGGATGACGTTACTTTTTCTGCAAGGCACCAATTCCTCCCGCACAGGCCAGTCCTTCTTTGTGTAATGCTGAGCACGGTCCCTACTATCCCACATGCACAGAAAACATGGGTACTTGGTGAAGCCAGACTGTAGTCCCAACAAAAAGTTCACCATCTTCAGGTCAACACAAATAAACCACTTATGCTGATCATAACCAATTTTCTCCAGCACATACTTCACCACTTCATAGTTCTCCTTCAGTGTACTCGAGTGAGCCAGGGGTATAGAGGCAAACTGGTTGCCGTTGTGTAGCAGAACACATTTCAGTGATTGCTTGCTGCTGTCCGAAGATAAGTACTGGAATTTCAACGCAAAGAGCTACAGGACGATGTGCTGATTGAAGATGAGGATACTTGAGGCTGCTCTGGTTCTTTCTGTTGATCGCAGCTGCACCAATTTATGGAAGATTTCGAGGTTTTATGACTTCAAACTGATCCCTTTTCGACATAATCACCCAGAACTATCGGACCTGAATACTTCTTATCATTAAATTAATCATTTCCAATCAAAACAATTATTCGACATGGCATTTTACCCCCACCAACTTCTTCTGAAATGCTCCACACAAGCGTACATGTGAACAAAAACATAAAAAAGACATGTGGCCATAGCTCAAAAACTTGACCTGATTGAGCAAAACCAATGTGATTTTTGGATTCAGTGCACCAGATTCGTCCTAAATCAACTGAAAAAATGCAGACAACAAATTTGTTGTTGACCAGTGTAATTTAACTGTGGTTTTCCAAGAAAGGTAGTTACCTGAAAAGATCAAAATAACAGAAGAGATTGTCCTATCATGTATGTTCTTGGTATTCAGCATACTTACATATGAGGTGTAAATAAACTGTGATTACATGTATGGAAGAAGCTATGGATGGTATTGAATTTCTACACCTTCCCTCACTCTACTTCTCCCACATCCACTTTCCCAATTGGTTCTGAAACTCCTGAGCAAAAGTGGGGGTCCTTAGGAATCTGGAGAGAGAGGAAAGGGAAAGGGGAACATTGGAAGCTGCCTTATACTGAGTGAGAGCATTGCCCATTCTATCAGGACCATGCTCTAAATTCAGCCAAGTCTCCATCCAAATTATGCTTATTTGGAAGTATTTGGGCATCAGTCATATTGAGTTGGAGTAGCTGTGGCTTTCTCTGGTTTGGGTTGTATGGTACAGAATGATCTAGGGCTGTTGGGGACAGATATCATGCAAGAAGCCTGATGCCTCCTGAGTCTCCTCCATGCCTTGAACCCCACACGTCAGGATTGATGCCTCTTCCAATCTGTTGGTTGATCACTACTATATTTAATAAAAATAAGATTTTTCTGAGCTATAGCCCAGTAGTACACTTCTTTTGAAGTGGATAAAAATCTACAAGAGGGTCAGCTTGGTTTGCTATATTTCAAGAAGTAAACCTTCCCTCCCGGGGGGTGGGAAGGTTACCGGGAGGCGAGGTCAGGGTCCTGGGTCGCGGGTTGGTAGACTGTCCTCCATGGGCGAAGCGGGGACCAAAGCGAGGAGCTGGACAAGGACAGGAACTCTGGAGGAACAGGACTGGTTGCTGGCCGAAACAGCTCTTCAACGACGTTGCTCCCGCAACCTGGGACCGGGCTGACTCGCCTTTATCTTCTCTGAGGCCAGGAGCGGTCCTGGCCCCCAGGAGACCCGCCTCTCCTGGCCTTAAGGCGAGCACTCCTCCTGGGAGAAACCAGTTCCCTCCACCTCTCTGCCCTGAGCCTCTGCAGCTCAGGAGAGGCTGAAGGGTTACTGGACCCAGGGGAAGACTCACCTTCCCCTGACAGGGCTGGGAGAGGTGCACCTGTAGGCACTGTGTCTTCAATCACCTCCGGAGCCAGAGAGGATTCACCTGGTGCCTGCTCCTAAGGATCCGGCACAGGTGCAGGTGCTTCAGATCCAAGGCCCTGCCCCAGCTCAGCCGGCCCTGGAGGCGGGGACTCCTGTGCAGGCTGGGGTTCCTCCGGTTCAGCCTCTGAATCAGATTCCCAGGCCATCACAGACACAAAGGTTGTTGAGCTTTGGAGCTGTTTTAGGAATTCCCCCAAATAAGGCAAAAAGTGTTACTCGTCATCATCATCATCAAATTTTATTACGGTCACAGACCAGCATATGATAAAAACATGCGAATAAAATTAGGCACATAGCACTTAGAGAGGAAAGAGATAAAAGTTAATAGTTAAAAGTGATTGTGACTCACATAAACATAAAAGGGGATATAAATAAAGACAAACAGTTAAAAGAGACAATAAGGGAGGGAGCGTGAAGTAGCACAGGTATTAATCAAACACACACTTCCTGGTTCTATTGGCAAAAATCTGGACATTTTGCAGATTTCCCAAAATTCCCTCCCGGACACTAATTTCACTGGACACTTATTTCTCCGGGAAATTCCTGACGTAGGGCAACACTAGGGGCAGCTGTAGTTTGGACTAATGGGAACCTGAGCAGAACTCTGCTATGCTTCAGAATGGCCAAATGTAGAGAAATAGAAATACAGGTACAGAAATAAGAAGTATAGAAATAGCACTGTGAGGCAGAGTAGCTTGTCTGATTTACGGAACAGATCTAGGCACTGTTCACTGGAATTGTTTTAGCCAACTGAAATATACTCAAAGCCGAGAGAGGATTTCATGCTCTTTATTCAGTTCATAGTGGTGAGGAAGAATAGAAGTTCCCCCAAAGTATCTGCTTTATATACATTATTTACACAATAGGCCACACGTGATTGGCTAATTCCGGGATTCTCCCGTGGGCCAATCAGGTTGTGGATTCACTTCCACCTGGAGCTGGATTGGGTGGCTCCTGCGGACCAATCATACTGCTGCATTGTTCTAGGACCAATCAGACTGCTGCCTTTTGGATTCTATTCAACTCAGTATATAACACAGTGTCTGATCAATGTTACATAGGAGAGAGAGTATAAACAGCGTATTACAGGAAGAGGATTGATTCCTGCCCATAAATGGGTTATTTTACTTATCAATTTCTTGTCTTAGTCAAGAGGCTGGACTAGATGACCTTGGAGGTCTCTTCCTAATCAATGATTCTGTGATGTGACAGATATGTTTACTTTGGCCATTCTCCTACTGATGATGCACCATAGAGTCCAAAAACATTGCACAACTGGTTATCTCCCCTGTAATTATTAAAATTATTATAATCAATCCACCTGGCAAAGCTCCACAAGGCAGAATGAGAAATAAAAAATCAAAATAGGCTCTGCTATTTCAATATTTCCCCCTCTTTCATTGTAAAGGACAGATTTCAAATCACTGTAGCTTATTTGGGATTCACTGAATTTTTCGTGACAGTGTTGAAGTTAATGAGAAGGTGGATACCTGTCCATTTACGTACTGCATTGCCAGAGTTGGCTGTCACCAAATCCTTCCTATTCAGGTCAGGCTGATGATAGTGACAACATTGTAGAGAGATAAAGGAGAATATATGTGTAGAAGGATATTTGTGATCAATATGTTACGGCTTCTGCTTCTCTTGCTGCTTCCCAACATGGTGCCCAAAGTGCATACTGTTGTTTGCAGTAGAAATAATCCTGTAGATATTCCACATGAATGGTATGAAGAAGGTGACCTTGTCATTGGTGGAATAGCATCTCATATCTTTTACTTATTCCCCTACCTTTCCTTCAACAAACACCCTTCTCAGGAATTTATTGACATCCCAGTGTAAGTAAATGGTCGTTAACATTATTTTATGTGTGCTTTTTGGGCGATGGTGGGGTGGGTTTAGAACCTATTTTATAAAAAGCAATAGGCAATGTGGATTCAGTAAAGTTGGAACAGGCAGCCCACTGCATACCATTTGACTTGCCTAAATTTGAGAGATTTTTCCTCTAAATTGCCTTAAAATCATTACACCAGGCTTCTGAAGATGTCAAAGAAACACCCCTCTTGGCCATTCACCACTTGGAAAAGCTCTGTCAGATGGCTACTTGTGAACACAGTCATGGCAGAAAGGTAAGCTTTCTGCGCCAATGCTACTACCACATTGCAGTGTCCTAATACAGTCTCACACATACATGATTGATGCCATGATTTACGTGGCAGTGCTCCAACCACCAGCCCTTCTGTTTCTTCAGACACAGACCTGCACACAAGCGCTCTTGGTTCATATCTCCATTTTTTGGGTCACCTACAGGCTAGGAGTTGTTGTTAGGATTCAAGGATAAAGGGATCTGAGCTTCCTTGATAAAAAATGGTATAAAAATATAGTAAATAAGTGGTCATGCCTATTTTGGTGCTGTTGTTTTTTATGGCAAACCACCCTCTGATCCTCAGATTAAAGACGGTATAGAAATTTTGATAATAATAATAAATAATGTTAATAAGACTTCATTCATGACTAAATTTTCTAGCTGTGCCCTTTCATTATAGGCAGGCAGGTGAATCTTTCAGATCTAGATTTCATTCACTGTTTAATCCCCTCGTGAAACAGTAACTCACTTCATTTGCAGGGTGATTACAAAGTTCTACCAGCACGTTCTGGCCTTGGTGTTTGCTGTTGACGAGATCAATGAGAATCCCAAGATCTTGCCCAATGCCACTCTTGGATTCCACATCTATGATAGCTATTTTGATTCAAGGATGACCTACCGAAACACTCTGGATCTGCTCTTTAAATCACATAACTTTGTCCCCAACTACATATGTGGCATTCAGAAAAATGTAGTAGGAGTCATTGGGGGACTTAGCTCTGACACTTCCTCATCCATGGCGGACATCTTAGGTCTTCACAAGATTCCACAGGTAGAATTTGGGGGGCGGTGGGAGAGATTTCACACAAAAATAAACACTTCCCTTTTTCTTCCTCTATTAATCTGCTGATTCATGAATATGGACTGCTTAAATGAAAGGAGTAGAAGAGGCTGCAATATATGCATATATTGGGAAGTTATAACATGGGCATCCAACAATGTGTATGAGTGTCCAACAATCTTTCAGTACATGTTTATTGAACCCTCGGGGCCATTTCACCAATGTCATTGAAACTGAGAAAGGTGTCAAGCAAGGTTGCATACTGGCCCCACTCTTATTTAATTTCTATATCATCTCCATGGTGGACCATCTCCAAAACATAAACTTTCACTCCCCAAAACTAACTGGAAGACACATCTCTGTCCTGTTCTATGCAGATGATGCAGCAATACTTTCAAGAACACCTTTTGGCCTCAAAAGATCTCTGAGAACATTAATATAGTACTGTAAGGAGGACCACCTAGAACTTAATTATCAGAAAACTAAAATCATGGCATTTGCCAAAAGGCCTAGGAGCCACTCCTGGAGCATAGATGGCCACAAGATTGAGCAGGTCTCCTGCTTCAAATACCTAGGGGTAGTCTTCCATTCTACTGTCAGTAGGAAAGCCCATGGGGACTATGCTGCTGAAATTGTTCGGAGAAGCTTACCAGCAATTCTTAATTTTTTTAAAACAAGAGGTTGTCCTTATATACCAGCAGCACTCAAATTATTTAAAGCCAAGCCTATAGCACAACTTCTCTTTTCCAATTTTGCACCACTAGAACTTGTGCAATCCAAATTTCTAAGGTCAGTCCTTCAAGTCCCAAAATGTGTCTCTAATGCTACTCTGAGACTTGAGACAGGCTTCACAAAAGTGGAGGCTAGAGTGTGGGTGACCAGACTCAATGACTGGCTTAAACTATCTTAATTTCCACATGGCCTTGCCCCACTAACTATGAATGATGATTTTCAATCCACGTGGAAAAAGGCAGTGGCAACTAAAATCTCATCCCTGGGCTTCTTTCCAGGTCTTCTACTTAGCATGGGATATGTTCAGGCTAAAGCACTCATTAAACATGTGTAGTAGACACAGAGAGCCAGGACTCCAACATTTCTTGCCAAGGAATCCACCAGGTACTTTGCCTCCCCTATAGCATATCTAAGTAAACTCAAAGTCCCTAAACACCGAAGGGCTTTCACCCTGGCTCAATGTCATGCCCTACCCTCGGCCGTTATTGAAGGTCAATACAGGAAAATTGCCTACCTGGAGAGACAATGCCCCTGTGACTCAGGACAAATAGAAACAGTAGAGCATGTCCTTCTCCAGGGCCTATATTACAGAGACATTTGTATTAGCCTGATTTCCCCACTACTTCATAAGTACCCAGGATGCTCAGGGAAATTCTTTACTTCCTTGCTGCTCTCAGATACCAATCCTGCTACAACATACAGTGTTGCTGACCCCTGCTATAAGGGTTATAGAACAAAAGAGCAGGATCAGTGGTTTCTGTTGCTCCAGCTCCACATTGGAGTTTTGTTAAATCATCCACTTAGTGCAGAAAGCAGTAACAACCAAAAATAATAAATGCACCAAATACTTGGATTTGTACAATCAATGTGCACAAATGTGATGACTCAATAATATTAAGAATCAATAGCTACAGAAATTAATAAGTGCAATTATTTCTGTGCATTTTTCCATGTACAGAGATTGGCATTGCCCCTAATATGAGTACATTTGGGTATATAGGATTTATATTCAGATAAATGAGTGCATTGTAAGTTCTTGTTTCCACTTGAACAGTTTGGCTTTTTCTTTTTTTCAGATTTCATATGGTTCATTTCAAAGAGCCGTGGATAATCAAATCAAATTCTCTTCCTTTTACCGCATGGTCCCCAATGAAGGACTTCAGTATCAGGGAATTATCCAGTTACTTTTGTATTTCAGATGGAAATGGGTTGGGCTCATCACTACAGATAATGAAGCTGGAGAACGTTTCCTACAGACTATTGAGCCAATGCTTTTCAAGAATCAGATCTGTTCAGCATTCACCGAAACGATTGAGTACCATCTGCATTTCAAACATAATATGCTTAATATGGTAGACGATTTGGTGCATTTCTCAAAGCTATTCACACGAGTTTTCATAATGAGCAAAGCAAATGCTGTTGTTATATATGGAGAAAGTCAAACTATTGCATGGCTGTTAAGGACTGAAAAGACAATGAAGATAATTCTGCTAATGTATCATCAACATATTAAGTTACCTGAAGGAAAAGTGTGGATTACAACAGCTCAATTTGATTTCATATTAGATAAGTTTCAAAAAGATTTTGACTTTAACTTACAAATGTTCCATGGTGCTATCTCCTTTGCTATCCACTCCAAGGAGACTCACAGCTTCCAAAGCTTTCTTCAACAAGTAAACCCTTATTGGGAAGATAGAAATGGTTTTATCAAAGATTTATGGGAACAAGCATTTGGTTGTTCAGTTTCAAATGCCTCTGTGTCAAAATACATTGATGGCACATGTACCGGAGGGGAGAAGCTGGAGAGCCTTCCTGCACCATATTTTGAAATGAGCATGACCGGCCACAGCTACAGTATCTATAATGCTGTCTATGCTTTGGCACATGCCTTACAGATCATGTATTCAGCTAGAACCATCCACAAAAGAACAGACAGTGGAGACAGACTCTCTCATCAAAAATTGGAACCTTGGCAGGTAGAGTTTCCTGCTAGAAAGTGTTCGGTTTATGAAGTGTTCAGTGTTGTGCACTGCCTTGATTGTATTACGTGTGTTGGCAATGCACTATAAGTAAAGAAATAAAAGAACAGACCTCGATAAAAATAAACCTTAATTAATATTGTGGTATCCAAGTTGGGTATTAGAAAATGAATAAAAATAATTTAAATGACATGTGCTTTCATAAGCAATAAACTAACAGCAACTCCGTTTGGGTTTATTGGGTTATTGCTTTTGGTTTGATTTTATATTATAATAATAATACTTGAAACACTAATATCTCTAAAGTAACAGCTTCTATTTGAAATGTTAGAACCAAGGGTTGTCCTAAATATCAAGCGGCAATTAAATTGACAATTGTTATATGCTAGGGGTGGTGGGCAGTAACATAAATCTGAACCATCTTTTGGTTGGGGATACAGATTTTGTTTAGAAACGTGTGGCTTAAGTGTGCCATAATTTATTATGTGCTTTTGGTTTGATTTTATATTTTATGTGCTTTTGGTTTGATTTTATATATAACCGCCGTTAGATTCCGGGTATAGGGCAGTGTATAAGATGAAATAATAATAATAGTAATACTTAAGAACTGAAGTTTGCTATATTTCAAACAGTGAAGATCCAGGCAGAAAAGCTTTACCAAGAGTTATTGAGCTTTTTTGCCAATTTCACACAAATCAAAATATTACAGCAATACCAATGTGGGTTGCCATACGTATGGATTTCCCTGGACCTTTTTAGAGATTACAGAAATTCTGGACACCCAACCTTTAGGGACACAGTTACTCCCTTCTGGACTGGGGAGTCCCACACACAACTGTCCTTCTCCTGCCTTTATAGACCTTGTGGTTCTCTTTTCATCTAGGTCCACTCGTTTCTGAAGAGGATCTCATTCAACAACAGTGGTGGTGATGAAATCATATTAAATGAATATGGAGAGTTAGCAGCTGGCTTTGATATTACAAATTTAGTCACTTTCCGAAACAGGTCATATGTCAGGGTCAAAGTGGGGAGGCTGGATCCTCAGGCCCCTCCTGGCAAAGAGCTCACCATCAATGCGGACAGAATCAAATGGCACAGTGGCTTCACTCAGGTGAAAAAATAACTGCACTGGCTCTCAAATGGCAACATTCATAGTTATCCAATAAGATGGGGTGTGAGTGGGGGAAGGAAGCAGTTCTGCACTGAATACATAATTAAATTTGTAATTCACTGGAAGGGAAAGGAAAGTTTTCTTCCCAAGGACGTTTCACCTGTGTGAATATGGATTTCACATTATTTACTGATAGATCACCTTATGTTAGATTTATTTGCCCCAAACATTTTCTTAATATTAACCTTTTCTTATATCTTTGGATAGGAACCACCGCTTTCATTATGTAATGCCAACTGCCGTCCTGGTTATGGGAAGAGAAAGAAGGAGGGGGAGAAGTTTTGCTGTTATGATTGTGATCCGTGTCCACATGAGATGTTCTCAAATGAGAAGGGTGAGAGATGCTGTGTTAGCATATACCAAACTATACAATATATTTTAGTAAATTCTGGGCAGTTTTGTTGTCTTTAAATTTCTGGAAGAGAAAATGTTTAAATTGTGACTTGATATATTATTCTCTTGATTAAAGATAAAATCAATATAATGTTATCTTTAACAAATCTGGAAAAACATATTTTAGAAAGGGAGGTATTGACTTTTCCCACCAACATTGACTAACTTAGGGTGGAATAGAAGTGGTGGCCCCTTCTTTAGGAGCTGGATTTGGGGGAGTGAGGGTGAAAATCCTGTCAAAATCACCTCTATTGCTCCCAAGATTTCAGCTGTAATATTTCTCTCATTTAACTATGCAGTATTGGAGGTTCTGAGGAAAAATGAAAAGCACCAGTGAAAACATATAGCTTATCCACATTTGTAACATGGGTTTATTTGTGAAGCATCTAGGGGGAAAGCATTCGGGCTAGGAGTTTTGAAGTTTTTCCAGGTGAAAAACAGTATGCAAAGTGGACTTCATGTTGGGTAATAACTACTGAATACCAATTAAGAATAAAGTCCAACATGTGTAGGGAACTACAAAGAAAAAAACAGCTGCCTGAATTGAAGAAAATGTGAAGGGCTTGACTCACTCTTTATAGTAACTTACAGCTCTGTTTCCCTTAACAGGGGTTACTTACTGGCAGTTATGCACAATTATGCTTAGTTTCATAAAATCTCCCACATTTCTGATAACAAAATTATTTAGCATAATCATGGTTCTTTCATTTTTCTTGTACATTGTATTTACAGAGATGGAAATATGTGTCAGGTGCCCTGCAGGTCAGTATCCAAATGAAGACCAGGATCAATGCATTTCAAAGAGACCAAATTTCCTGGGCTTTGATGAAACTTTGGCAATTGTTTCAACTTTCTCTGTACTTATATTCTCTCTGATCACAATTATTGTGCTTGGCATCTTCATTAAGCACAGGGACACTGCCATCGTCAAAGCCAACAACAGAAGCCTCACTTACATTCTCCTCCTCTGCCTCCTCTTGTGTTTTCTCTGCTCCTTGATGTTCATTGGAACACCTAAGCAGGCAACCTGCTTTCTCCAACAAACAAGTTTTGGCATTGTCTTCTCTGTGGCCCTCTCCAGCATCTTGGCCAAAACCATATCGGTGGTTTTGGCGTTCATAGCTACCAAGCCAGGATCCACAATCAGGAAATGGGTAGGCAAAAAACTGGCGTATTCCATTGTCCTCTCCAGCTCCATTGTTCAAGTAGGAATCTGTGTCTTCTGGCTGGCAACCTCTCCCCCATTCCCAGATGTGGACATGCACTCAATGACTGAAGAAATCATATTTCTTTGTAATGAAGGGTCAGTCTTCATGTTCTATTGTGTTTTGGGCTACATGGGCTTCCTGGCCACTGTCAGCTTCACTGTGGCCTTCCTAGCCAGAAAGTTGCCAGACAGCTTCAATGAAGCCAAGTTCATCACCTTCAGCATGTTAGTCTTTTGCAGTGTTTGGCTTTCGTTTGTTCCAACTTATCTGAGCACCAGAGGAAAATACATGGTGGCTGTGGAGATCTTCTCCATCTTGGCTTCCAGTGCTGGGCTGCTGGGTTGCATCTTTTCCCCAAAATGCTACATTATTGTGGCAAGGCCCGACCTGAACAACAGAGAACAACTGATACGGAGAAAGATATAAATGGTAGAAGAGACTGTCATTTCTTTTGAGACTTAGGTTCTGTAGTCTTTCTGGCCAGGTTGAGTTTCACTGTGCTGGTCTGAGAAATGATATCTGAAAATAGATGAATAATATAAGAGATTTTTTTATCATGTTCTCTGTATTCAGCATAGGAACATTTTTGGTGTAAATATATTGACACTCTGTGATGGAATAAAACTTTAAACTGATACCTCAGCATTGCATGAGTGAAAGTCTGCTTGTACAATGGCCTTCCTATACTCTCTTTCTCCTGCATCCACAGAGTGACTCCCATATTTTCCCAAGATGTTCTGAAACTCTCTTGAGCAGTTTTTGGGAATTCTTAGAAAACTGCAGAGAGGGGGAAAGGGAAAGGAGAACATCAGAATCTGCCTTATAGTGACTGAGAGTGTTACTCAATCTATTTGGGAGGATTTTGGATCACTCGTGTTGAGTTGCTCTGGTTTGTGTTGTATGATGCAAACTGATCTGGGGCTGTTGGAGACGGATATCAGGCAAAATTAGAAGCAGGCACCAGGCTGGAAAAGCTATGTTTACTCTGAAACATATCTGATCATCAGGTATGTCTTCCCCAGAGAATGTAAAAGCTGGATGCCTCCTAAGTTTCCTCCCTGCCTTGTACCCCACACCACAAGACTGATGTCTCTTTCAACCTGATCATCAGCACAAGAAGATGCTGGTGAGCTGTGACTCTTCCCTTCTCTTGTCATGGAAGTATTTTCTACTCACGAGTGGATGTCACCTATCTTGTTGTGTTTGTTTTTCGGATAATGATTGTTTCCTTGAAACACTTCTTATGCAATACATAAAAATACACAAGAGAGCCAACTATAGTTTGGACAAATGGACCTAAGCGGAACTCTACTATGCTTCTGACTGGCCGGAAGGTTGAGAAATAAGATATATATAAATAGTAGTGTGAGGCAGAGTAGGTTGTCTGATTCGAGGAACAGATCTAGGCACTGTTTATTGGGAAGAGTCTTGCTATATTTGTGAGCTCTTCAGTTTAACTGCCCAACTGTTTTAAAATAAAATTCTTTTTTAAAAAATATCTCTTCACAGTCATTGTGTCTATTGCCACATTACAAAAGCACCTGTATTAAAAGCTAATTGTGTTTTAGTTCAATTTTGATGCCTTATTACCCACCCTCTGCCTAATTGCAATAGCAACCAAACCAGTGTATATGGTTGGCTTAGTGAGTCCAGAAACTAAAGGAGTTAAAGACCACTAAGTGGAGGCAGTTGGGCAATGAAGAGATTCACTTTCTGCTCTGGTAAGGACTCAAGAACAATCAGTGGCACCAGGTATAGGGGGCAGAGGGGGCTTCAGCTTCCCCAATGTTTAGGGGGATGCCACGCCCCACCACGGCTGGGCGCTCTCCACACACCCCAGCCCCAGCTTCTGCCTGGCAGCCCCGGAGCCATGTGGTAGCTGGGACAAGCATGTATGATCTTGCTTCACTCGTCCCAGCCGCAGCCCAGCAGTCTGGTAGCCCAATAGCCGGGCTGGGACGAGCAAGCACAGAGATTGCCTTCTGTGTGTTCCGCCCCTACCCAGCACATGCCAGGCAGCATCACATGACGCATCATGTGACACACCTCAAACCAATCTAAAAGCTCTCAGGGTGAACCAGAACACCTAAACTCCTTGAATCTCATTTCTGGACTGATGTGAGGTTTGCATAGGAGTCGGGAAATCATGGTTCTTGCCTTAGCAAGTGCGCCAGACTCAAAACGATCTGTTATATGACACATCCCTGGCAGATAAAGATCACATCAGAGAGGAAGTCTATTTCTACACCAGAAACTTTCCCTTACACCAGAGGTAGTCAATCTGTTCCCCTCCAGTTGTCGCTGAACTACAACTCCCATCCATTTACAACAAACCATTATTATCAGGGATGAAGGAAGCTGTAATGCAGCAAAATCCAGAGGGAACAACATTGTCTATCATTTGTTTACATGGATGGGACCACCCTGTCATTCATCTGAATTACATTTTCCCCCAGAGTGAGAGAATGATGGCAGAGATGTGATCATGCATGTCACATTGCTTCATTCTTTGTTTGTTTTTTCAAAAGGGGTTAGACTGTATTGGCTTGGGTCCCAATATCTGGATATGGTTACGACTCTCTCCCACATTTCCCCAAAATATCCACTTGGTAGGGTGGATGGGAGTGTCTGATCAATGTTACATAGGAGAGTGTGTGTTAAGCAGGGTATTATAGGAAGAGCATAAATGGGTATTATAAAAGGTCAAGGTACCCCCTGCGCGTACGGGCCAGTAGTGTCCGACTCTGGGGTTGTGTGCCCATCTCACTTAAGAGGCCGGGGGCCAGCACTGTCCAGAAACACTTCCGGGTCACGTGGCCAGCGTGACGAAGCTGCTCTGACGAGCTGGCACCAGAGCAGCACACGGAAACGCCGTTTACCTTCCCGCTAGAAAGCGGTACCTATTTATCTACTTGCACTTTAGGGGCGCTTTCGAACTGCTAGGTGGGCAGGAGCTGGGACCGAAGGACGGGAGCTCACCCCGCCGCGGGGATTCGAACTGCTGACCATGCAACCGGCAAGCCCTAGGTGCTGAGGATTTACCCACAGCGCCACCCGCGTCCCTAAAAAATGGGTATTATGCCTGACCATAAATGGGTTTTTTACTTTGATGACCTTGGAGGTCTCTTCCTAGCCTATGATTCTGTGATATGACAGATATGTTTACTTTGGCTGTTCTCCTACTGATGATTCACCAGAGTCGAAAAATATTACACAAATGATTATCTCCCCTGTAATTATAAAATGATTATAATCAATCCACCTGGCAAAGCTTCACAAGGCAGAATGGGAAATAAAAAATCAAAATAGGCTCTGCTATTTCAATCTTTTCCCCTCTTGCATTATATAGGTCAGATTTCAAATAACTGTAGCTTATTTGGAATTCACAGAATTTTTTGTGACAGTGCTGAAGTTAATGAGAAGGTGGATACATGTCCATTTACGTACCTCATTGCCAGAGTTGGCTGTCGCCAAATCCTTCCTATACAGGTCAGGCTGATGATAATAACAATATTGTAGAGAGATAAAGGACAATATATGTGTAGAAGGATATTTGTGATCAGGATGTTGTTGCTGCTGCTGCTTCTCCTCCAGCTTCCCAACATGGTGCCCCAAGTGCATACTGTTGTTTGCAGTGGAAATAATCCTGTGGATATTACACATGAGTGGTATGAAGGAGGTGACCTTGTCATTGGTGGAATAGCGTCTCTTATCCGTTACTCATTCCCCTACCTTTCCTTCAAGAAACACCCTTCTCAGGACTTTATTGACATCCCAGTGTAAGTAAATGGTCATTAACCGTATTTTATGTTTTCTTTATATGTTAATATCTTACAGAAAAGGACATTGATTGCTTGGGGGGGGGGGGTTAGAACATTTTAAAAGAGCAAACAGACAATTTTTTTAATGAGAAATATACTTACATAAACTGTAGACTATGCCTAAGCTGTCAATTAAGATGAAGAAAGATTCACATTTTTCTGGACAGACACAGAGAAGAGAGAGCAGGAAAAGAAAAAGTGGGCAACATTTTTTTAAAAAAAATACCCTCTAACGTACAGCCAAGCAGTGAGGTACTCAAGTTTGCTGATTACATCCAAATGTTCAGTTGCTATTAAAAAAAACAACTATAGAGCCCAAAGCAGTCCAAAATAATCCCTGCAGACTAGGTGCATGGCAAGTAAACTGGGAAACGCAATTCAGTGTAAGGAAGTGTAAGATTAGACTTATTCAGGAAAAATATATATTAATTTTACAAATAAACGTTGGGCATTTCAATTAGTGGCAACTGACCAGGAATGAGACCTTGGAGGCGTAGTGGATACCTCAGCGAAAATGTGCACCCAGTGTGCAGCAGCTGTGAAAATGGCAAATTCATTCTAGCAAGAAGCACTCAATGGACTGGAAACAGAACTTCAATATCACAATGCAATTCTACTAATCTCTGGTGTGACCACACTTAGAATGCTGTGAACAGCTCTGGTCATCTCACCTAAAAAGATTTATTGTTGGAAAAGCTTTAGAAATTACCTTCAGAATGATAAAAGAGCTAGAACATCTCCCCCTTTTTAAATTAGAGAAAAGGCATGCAAGAGGTGACAATATGTTTAAGGTTATGTATGATGTGGAGACAGTCAGTAGGGAAAAGTTGTCTCCCTCACTCAGAATACTAGAACTCAGGAAAATTAATTAGGCAGTGTTCATTAAACAGTCAATCAAGAGCCAGAGTGGGGCACAACATTTTAAATTTCAGTATTCAAGCAATAGTGTCACAGGAAGAGGGTCGATCCTGGAAAATTCACAGGTCTCAAATGTTAGGACGAGGTACATCTGCAGTGTTTCCCGAATCCTAGGTACTGAATGTGCCAGACATGCTTATGTGGGGAGGTGATTCCATACCTTGGGGGTTGCTACAGAGAAGGCCCTTAAAACTTCTTAGAAGCCAGACTGAAAAAGGATCCAGATATTCAATCTCTGCCAAGCATCCCAGAGTGGAATATTTGCCACTTGGCAATGGTTGTTTAACATTTTTTTGATTCTGGGCAAGTCTCTGAAGGAGGGGACACCATTTCCTGCTTCAAGGAAGATGGTGTCTCTCCATCCTGCAACAAGGCTTTGATCGATCCCCACACCTCCTCAGTCAATTGACTACAACTTCTTTTAAGAAGCCAAGATAGAGATGGAAAGGCAGGCAGGTGAATCTTTCCATTCTGAATTTCATGCACTGTTTAATTCCCTCATGAAATGGTAACTCACTTCATTTGCAGGGTGATAACCAAGTTCTACCAACACATCCTTGCCTTGGTGTTTGCTGTTGACGAGATCAATGAGAACACCAAGATCTTGCCCAATGTCACTCTTGGATTCCACATCTATGATAGCTATTTTGATTCAAAGATGACCTACCAAACCATTCTGGATCTGTTCTTTAAATCGCATCACTTTGTCCCCAACTACTTATGTGGCATTCAGAAAAATGTAGTAGGAGTCATTGGGGGACTTAGCTCTGACACCTCCTCATCCATGGCAGATGTCTTAGGTCTTTACAAGATTCCACAGGTAGAATATGGATATTAAAAATATATGGATATTTCATGCTGTAATTCACTCTTCTCTCCTTTCACTAGGAAGCTGCTGATTTATAAATATGAAGTTGTAAAATGGAAAAAGTAAAAGGGTTGCAATATATGAATATATTGGGGGGATTCATACTATGAGTACCCGATAAGGCATATGAGAGGACCCAGATTCTAAAGTATATGTGTTTAATACACATAATGGAAGATTTTTCCAAGGGGGGCCAGTTTGACTAATAGGACATCTTAATGGATTCACATTACAATAATCTTGAAAACATTGCCCTAGCTGCATGAATCATAGAATCACAGAGTTGGAAGAGACCACAAGGGCCATCGAGTCCAATCCTAATTCATGGTGTTGATATTCACTTGCAAAGGCATAAATTGTTCAGGACATATTGACTAGAGAGACAGGAGAAACGTGTCCCTGTTAATTCTCCTCAACCTCTCAGTGGTTTTCAATACCCTCAAGCATGGTGTCCTTCTGGAACAGCTTTCCGAATTGTGGGTGGACAGAACTTCTTTGAGGTGGTACCAGTCCTATCTGGGTGGTCATTTCCGGAGGCATGTGGAGCCTTCATTTTGGGTTCCTTATATCCCAAGCTGTTTAAAATCTACACAAAACCACTGAGTGGGGTCATCCAGAGTTTTGGAGTACGTTGTCAGCAATATACTGATAGCACGTAGCTCTACTTCTCTTTACATCTGCAGTGGATGTTCTGGACCAATGTCATGCCTCAGTAATGGACTGGCTGAGAGCCAATAAACTGGCCAGATGAGTGGGAGGTGGCCTGCTCTTGCTGGGTTACATTCTCTCTGAAGGAGCGGCTAATAGATTGTGGGTACTCCTGGATCCTTAGCTGTTGCTTGAGGTTCAGCTGGCTCAGACCATAACCCTTGTCTCAAACAGAAAGGGGTGGATCCCCTCAGCCCTCAACTCTGAGCTTTTCTTTTTTTTCTCCCAGTGTCCCACCCTTGGAGATCTTCCCTTCTTTGCCTTTCACACAGGGTCCTTCACTAACCATCCATCACCTTCATGTGTGTTGTTGTTGTTTAGTTGTAGGGGAGAGGGAGAGATGAAATAAAAGAGGAAGGCCCCCATTTTCCACCTGTCACAAAAATTATTATACAGAGTATTCACTCTAGGGTGACATCCAGCTGTTCCTCCTTCTACAAAGCAGCATTTCCCCAATCTTCAGGACCAAATGTCCAGACCAAATTCCACATCCAGGTATTGGCTATCGCGAGTCACCACACAATTATCTCTGGCAACAAGTTGTCAACAGAAGATGTTCTGTGCGTCATCTCCTCCCTGGAAGTATGTACAACTAAGAATGTCTCTCTCCATAAGAATTATGAGATTTCCTACGTGGGGATGTATGATGTTATTCAGTTGATTTTCAGAGGTTAATTGAGAAGACTATTTTGTGCTGTTGCGCAGCATTGTTTGAGTTCAAATTAATTGCTCTAATTTTGCTGGCAATGATTGCCATACCATTTTTGTATTTTCCTGATATATGGTTTATTGCGCTCACAGACCTACAACATACATACCCTTCCAGAGATCTTCTGGAGTTCCCAGAATACCTTTTCAGGAGAGTTCTTAATAGATGGAGAATCAACTTCTCTCTACCATCACTATAAGGATTATAGAACAAAAGATCAGGATCAGTGGTTTCTGTTGCTCCAGCTCCACATTGGAGTTTTGCTCAATCTGCTCTTAGTGAAGAAAGTAGTAACAACCAGCAATAATAAATGCGCCAAATACTTAGAGACAGTAAATGTGTACAAATGTGATGACTCAATAATATTATGAATGAATAAATACAGAAATTATTAAGCACAATTACTTGTGTGCATTTCTCTACGTAAAGAGATTGGTGTTGTCCCTAAAATGAGCAAATTTGGTAAAATAAGATTTATATTCAGATAAAATGGGTGTGTTGTGAGTTCTTGTTTCCAGTTGGACAGTTTGGCTTTTTCTTTTTTTCAGATTTCATATGGTTCATTTCAAAGAGCCATGGATAATCAAATCAATTTCTCTTCCTTTTACCGCATGGTCCCCAATGAAGGACTTCAGTATCAGGGAATTATCCAGTTACTTTTGTATTTCGGATGGAAATGGGTTGGGCTCCTCACTCCAGCCAATGAATCTGGAGAACGTTTCTTACAGACTATTGAGCCAATGCTTTTCAAGAATGGAATCTGTTCAGAATTCACAGAAACGACTGAGTACCATGTGCATTTCAACAGTAACATGCTAGATATGGTAGATGATGTGGTGCGTTTCTCAAAGTTATTCACACGAGTTTTCATAATGAGCAAAGCCAAATCTGTTGTTGTATATGGAGAAAGTCAATCTATTGCATGGCTGTTAAATGTTGCAAAGACAATGATGGTAGCTCAACTAATATATCTTCAATATATTAAATTACCGGAAGGAAAAGTGTGGATTACAACAGCTCAAATCGATTTCACATTAGATATGTTTCAAAAAGATTTAGACTGTAACTTACAAATGTTCCATGGTGCTCTCTCCTTTGCTATCCACTCCAAGGAGACTCACAGCTTCCAAAGCTTTCTTCAACAAGTAAACCCTTATTGGGAAGATGGTGATGGTTTTATCAAAGATTTATGGGAACAAGCATTTGGTTGTTCACTTTCAAACTCCACTGCGTCAAAATACTTTTATGTCACATGTACTGGAGAGGAGAAGCTGGAGAGCCTTCCTGCACCATATTTTGAAATGAGCATGACTGGCCACAGCTACAGTATCTATAATGCTGTCTATGCTTTGGCACATGCCTTACAGATTATGTATTCAACTAGAACCATCCACAAAAGAATAGAAGGTGGAGACAGACTCTCTTCCCAAAATTTGGAACCTTGGCAGGTAGAGTTTCCTGCTAGAAAATGTTCAGTTTACAAAGTGTTCAGTGTTATGCACTGCCTTGATTGTATTATGTGTTTTGGCAATGCACTATAAGTAAAGAAATAAAAGAATAGACCTCGATAACTAAAAATAAATTTCAAGTAATGTTGTGGTATCCAAGTTGGGTATTAGAAAATGAATAAAAATAATTTAAATGACATATGCTTTCATAAGCAAGAAACTAACAGCAACTCCAGTTGGGTTTATTGGGTTATTGCTTTTGGTTTTATTTTATATTATAATAATAATACTTGAAATACTAATATCTCTCAAGTAACAGCTACTATTTGAACTGTTAGAACCAAGGGTCGTCCTAAATATCAAGTGGCAATTAAATTGACAATTGTTATATGCGAGGGGCAGTGAGCAGTAACATAAATCTGAACAAACTTTTGGTTGGGGATACAGATTTTGTGAAGAAACCTGTGGCTTAAGTGTGCCTGTCTGTTTTTCCTCTTACCTACTGTTAACAGCACAAATTGGCCAAGTCAAGTGCACGTCAAACTGTCTGAAATGACCCTTGAGGCTTTCTGTAGTTTCTCAAAACCAGATGCAGTGTCCATGGAAATTTCTGGTTTCCACAGTAGCTCCGCACACAAAGCCAGGCTATTTAACAACTGGGAGGAGGGGAAAAGGGTCATGCTACAGTGAGCTAGCAAAATGCAGGGATGCCATGAGGTAAAGAAAATGAAAGTAAACCGCATCCTCCAATTGGCTGCCTTGTGATATTAAACTCAGGTAAAGAAGAAAATGTGCAATCTCCCCAACACACAAATGTCTGCCTCACCCACCCAAGCTTTGCCAACCTTTAACCAACTTTCTCTGCTGCCACCACCATCAAAAGCCAGAGCAGGAGGGGAAAAACACTCTCCTTTTGCAGTGGAGAATGGTGAGCAGGGATGGCGGATGTCATAAACTAGATAAAGCTAATTTAATTATTCCTCAAGCTACCAATTGCAAATGGTAACCTTAAGTTCCCAACATACCATATACCACAAAGAAAGCACAGAGGGAGGTGCGGTGAAGGTCTGGGTGGCAGTGATGGAGAAGGGAACAAGCAGTTCTACTCAGTTCTACTTAGCTAGTTGCAGTCTCTGGGAGCTCGAAACCAGAAGCTCATGAACAGGACTTGTAAACAGGGGTATTTAGCAGGGGAGTTTAAGGAGGAAGCCTGGACTGCTGTCTCTTGGTGTTTGTAGAACCAAGGAAACATAGACAGAGATGGAGCTGCTGCAGTAACCTGCATCACAGAATTTATCTGCACCTCTGACTGCAGTATTCTGGATATGTCTGGGAAATTCTCAACATATGGCAACCCAACCTTTAGGCGAGCAATTACTCCATTCAGGACTAGGGAGTCCCACACAACCTGTCTATCCCAGCCAGTGTGGTGTAGTGGTTAAGAGCGGTAGTCTCGTAATCCTGGGTAACCGGGTTCGCGTCTCCGCTCCTCCACATGCAGCTGCTGGGTGACCTTGGGCCAGTCATACTTCCTTGAAGTCTCTCAGCCCCACTCACCTCACAGAGTGTTTGTTGTGGGGGAGGAAGGGAAAGGAGAATGTTAGCCGCTTTGAGACTCCTTAAAGGGAGTGAAAGGCGGGATATCAAATCCAAACTCTTCTTCTTCTTCTCCTTCTTTATAGACCTTGTGGTTCTCTTTTCATCTAGGTCCACTCATTCCTGCAGAAGATCTCACTCAATAATAGTGCTGGTGATGAAATCGCATTAAATGAATATGGAGAGTTAGCAGCTGGCTTTGATATTACAAACTTAGTCACTTTCCGAAATGGATCATATGTCAGGGTCAAAGTGGGGAGGCTGGATCCTCAGGCCCCTCCTGGCAAAGAGCTCACCATTAATGCAGACAGAATCAAGTGGCACAGTGGCTTCACTCAGGTGAGAAAATAACTGCACTGGCTCTCAAATGGCAACATTCATAGTTATCCAATAAGATGGGGTGTGAGTGGGGGAAGGAAGCAGTTCTGCACTGAATACATAATTAAATTTGTAATTCACTGGAAGGGAAAAGAAAGTTTTCTTCCAAAGGACGTGTCACCTGTGTAAGTATGAATTGTACATTTCACATTATTTATTAATCAATCACCTTATTTTAAATTAATTTATCCTAAACATTTTCTAATCTTATATCCTATATCTTTGGATAGGAACCGCCACTTTCATTATGTAATGCCAACTGCTATCCTGGTTATGGGAAGAGAAAGAAGGAGGGGGAGAAGTTTTGCTGTTATGATTGTGATCCGTGTCCACATGAGATGTTCTCAAATGAGAAGGGTGAGAGATGCCATGTTACCATATACCAAACTATGCAATTTATTTTAGTAAATTCTGGGCAGTTTTGTTGCCTTTAAATTTCTGAAAGAGAAAATGGTTAAATTATGGCTTGATATATTATTCTCATGGTTTATAGATAAAATCAATATAATGTTATCCTTAACAAATCTGGAAGAACATATTTTAGAAAGGGAGGTATTGACTTTTCCCACCAACATTGACTAACTTAGGGTGGAATAGAAGTGGTGGCCCCTTCTTTAGGAGCTGGATTTGGGGGAGTGAAGGTGAAAGTCCTGTCAAAATCACCTCTCTTGCTCCCAAGATTTCAGCTGTAAGATTTCTCTCATTTAACTATGCAGTATTGGAGGTTCTGAGGAAAAAAGAAAAGCACCAGTGAAAACATATGACGTAGCTTATCCACATTTGTAACATGGGTTTATTTTTGAAGCATCTAGGGCAAAAGCATTCTGGCTAGGAGTTTTGAAGTTTTTCCGGGTGAAAAACAGTATGCAAAGTGGACTTCTTGTTGGGTAATAACTACTGAATACCAATTAAGAATAAAGTCCAACATGTGTAGGACATGTGTAGGGAAAAAAACAACTGCCTGAAATGAAGAAAATGTGAAGGGCTTGACTCACTCTTTAGCCAAAACAGTGCCTCGTGGAATTTAAAATGCCGATCTATGCAATATTTGCAAATCATAGGAAAGATAGGTTGTTAGACTTTTAAATGTCCCAGTTTTAAGTGCTAAGAATTCTCCCCAATCCCTCTTGGAGTGAATGGAACACAACCATTAATCTGTTGAAATGATTTACTTACAAAAATCCTTTAATGCAACAGCAGAGGCAACACAGGCAAGGTATTCTTGGTTACAAAATACAGAGAGTATACTCGAGCATGTAGTCTGAGCTAGGAAGCTCCAACCTAATGTGTGTGGTCAGTTGCATGGTTCAAACAGGACCATGGAGAAGTGAAGATGTGATATCAAAGCCTTTCATAGAAATTCACAGCTCTGTGTCCCTTAACAGGAGTTACTTACTGGCAGTTATGCACAATTATGTTTGGTCTCATAAAATCTCCCACATTTCTGATAACAAAATTATTTAGCATAATCATGGTTCTTTCATTTTCTTGTACATTGTATTTCCAGAGATGGAAATATGTGTCAGGTGCCCTGCAGGTCAGTATCCAAATGAAGACCAGGATCAATGCATTTCAAAGAGATCAAATTTCCTGGGCTTTGATGAAACTTTGGCCATTGTTTCAACTTTCTCTGCAGTTTTATTCTCTCTGATCACAATTCTTGTGCTTGCCATCTTCATTAAGAACAAAGACACTGCCATAGTCAAAGCCAACAACAGAAGCCTCACTTACATTCTCCTTGCGTCCCTTCTCTTGTGTTTTCTCTGCTCCTTGATGTTCATTGGAACACCTAAGGAGGCAACCTGCCTTCTCCGACAAACAGGTTTTGGCATTGTCTTCTCTGTGGCCCTCTCCAGTATCTTGGCCAAAACCATATCAGTGGTTTTGGCATTCATGGCTACCAAGCCAGGATCCAGAATCAGGAAATGGGTAGGCAAAAAACTGGCGTATTCCATTGTCCTCTCCAGCTCCATTGTTCAAGTAGGAATCTGTGTCTTCTGGCTGGCAACCTCTCCCCCATTCCCCGATGTGGACATGCACTCAATGACGGAAGAAATCATATTTCTTTGTAATGAAGGTTCAGTCCTCATGTTCTACTGTGTCTTGGGCTATATGGGTTTCCTGGCCATAGTCAGCTTCACTGTGTCCTTCCTAGCCAGAAAGTTGCCAGACAGCTTCAATGAAGCCAAGTTCATCGCCTTCAGCATGCTTGTCTTCTGCAGTGTTTGGCTCTCGTTTGTTCCAACGTACCTGAGCACCAGAGGAAAATACATGGTGGCTGTGGAGATCTTCTCCATCTTGGCTTCCAGTGCTGGGCTGCTGGGTTGCATCTTTTTCCCAAAATGCTACATTATTGTGGCGAGGCCTGAGCTGAACAACAGAGAGCAGCTGATACGGAGAAAGATATAAATGGTAGAAGAGACTGTCATTTCTTTTGAGACTTAGGTTCTGTAGTCTTTCTGGCCAGGTTGAATTTCACTGTGCTGGTCTGAGAAATGATATCTGAAAATAGATGAATAATATAAGAGATTTTTTATCATGTTCTCTGTATTCAGCATAGGAACATTTTTGGTGTAAATATATTGACACTCTGTGATGGAATAAAACTTTAAATTGATACCTCAGCATTGCATGAGTGAAAGTCTGCTTGTACAATGGCCTTCCTATACTCTCTTTCTCCTGCATCCACAGAGTGACTCCCATATTTTCCCAAGATGTTCTGAAACTCTCTTGAGCAGTTTTTGGGAATTCTTAGAAAACTGCAGAGAGGGGGGAAGGGAAAGGAGAACATCAGAATCTGCCTTATAGTGAGTGAGAGTGTTACTCAATCCATTTGGGAGCATTTTGGATCACTCGTGTTGAGTTGCTCTGGTTTGTGTGGTATGATGCAAACTGATCTGGGGCTGTTGGAGACGGATATCAGGCAAAATTAGAAGCAGGCACCAGGCTTGTAAAGCTGTGTTTACTCTGAAACATATCTGATCATCGGGTATGTCTTCCCCAGAGAATGTAAAAGCCTGATGCCTCCTGAGTCTCCTCCCTGCCTTGTACCCCACACCACAAGACTGATGTCTCTCTCAACCTGCAGCTTGATCATCAGCACAAGAAGATGCTGGTGAGCTATGACTCTTCCCTTCTCTTGTCATGGAAGTATTTTCTACTCATGAGTGGATGTCACCTATCTTGTTGTGTTTGTTTTTTGGATAATGATTGTTTCCTTGAAACGCTTCTTATGCAATACATAAAAATACACAAGAGAGCCAACTATAGTTTGGACAAATGGGAACCTAAGCGGAACTCTACTATGCTTCTGATTGGCCGGAAGGTTGAGAAATAAGATATATATAAATAGTAGTGTGAGGCAGAGTAGGTTGTCTGATTCGAGGAACAGATCTAGGCACTGTTTATTGGGAAGAGTCTTGCTATATTTGTGAGCTCTTCAGTTTAACTGCCCAACTGTTTTAAAATAAAATTCTTTTTTAAAAAATATCTCTTCACAGTCATTGTGTCTATTGCCACATTACAAAAGCACCTGTATTAAAAGCTAATTGTGTTTTAGTTCAATTTTGATGCCTTATTACCCACCCTCTGCCTAATTGCAATAGCAACCAAACCAGTGTATATGGTTGGCTTAGTGAGTCCAGAAACTAAAGGAGTTAAAGACCACTAAGTGGAGGCAGTTGGGCAATGAAGAGATTCACTTTCTGCTCTGGTAAGGACTCAAGAACAATCAGTGGCACCAGGTATAGGGGGCAGAGGGGGCTTCAGCTTCCCCAATGTTTAGGGGGATGCCACGCCCCACCACGGCTGGGCGCTCTCCACACACCCCAGCCCCAGCTTCTGCCTGGCAGCCCAGGAGCCATGTGGTAGCTGGGACAAGCATGTATGATCTTGCTTCACTCGTCCCAGCTGCAGCCCAGCAGTCTGGTAGCCCAATAGCCGGGCTGGGACGAGCAAGCACAGAGATTGCCTTCTGTGTGTTCCGCCCCTACCCAGCACATGCCAGGCAGCATCACATGACGCATCATGTGACACACCTCAAACCAATCTAAAAGCTCTCAGGGTGAACCAGAACACCTAAACTCCTTGAATCTCATTTCTGGACTGATGTGAGGTTTGCATAGGAGTCGGGAAATCATGGTTCTTGCCTTAGCAAGTGCGCCAGACTCAAAACGATCTGTTATATGACACATCCCTGGCAGATAAAGATCACATCAGAGAGGAAGTCTATTTCTACACCAGAAACTTTCCCTTACACCAGAGGTAGTCAATCTGTTCCCCTCCAGTTGTTGCTGGACTACAACTTATTATCAGGGATGAAGTAAGCTGTAATGCAGCAAAATTCAGAGTGAACAACATTGTCTATCATTGGTTTACAATTTACATGGATGGGACCATCCTGTCATTTGTCTGAATTACATATTTCCCCAGAGTGAGAGAATGATGGCAGAGATGTGATCATGCATGCCACATTGCTTCATTCTTTGTTTGTTTTTTTCAAAAGGGGTTAGACTTGGGTTGGGTTCCAACATCTGGATATGCTTATGACTCTCTCCCACATTTCCCCAAAATATCCACTTAGTAGGGTGGATGGGAGTGTCTGATCAATGTTACATAGGAGAGTGTGTGTTAAGCAAGGTATTATAGGAAGACCATAAATGGGTATTATGCCTGACCATAAATGGGTTTTTTTACTATGATGACCTTGGAGGTCTTTTCCTAGTCTATGATTCTGTGATGTGACAGATATGTTTAGTTTGGCAGTTCTCCTATTGATGATGCACCATAGAGTCCAAAAACATTGCACAAATGGTTATCTCCCCTGTAATTATTAAAATTATTATAATCAATCCACCTGGCAAAGCTTCAGAAGGCAGAATGTGAAATAAAAAATCAAAACAGGCTCTGCTATTTCAATCTTTCCCCCTCTTTCATGGTGTAGGTCAGATTTCAAATCACTGTAGCTTATTTGGGATTCACTGATTTTTTTGTGACAGTGTTGAAGTTAATGAGAAGGTGGATACATGTCCATTTATGTACTGCATTTCCAGAGTTGGCTGTCACCAAATCCTTCCTATACAGGTCAGGCTGATGATAGTCACAACATTCTAGGGAGATAAAGGAGAATATATGTGTAGAAGGATATTTGTGATCAGTATGTTACTGCTTCTGCTTCTCTTGCTGCTTCCCAACATGGTGCCCCAAGTGCATATTGTTGTTTGCAGTAGAAATAATCCTGTGGATATTCCACATGAATGGTATGAAGAAGGTGACCTCGTGATTGGTGGAATAGTGTCTCTTATCCGTTACATATTCCCCAAGCTTTCCTTCAAGAAACACCCTTCTCAGGTCTTTATTGACATTCCAGTGTAAGTAAATTGTGGTTAGCATTATTTTATGTGTTCTTTATATGTTTATATCTTACAGAAAATTACTATGATCACTTTTTTGGGGGTAGTTTTAGAACCTTTTAAAAAAAGTTTTTTTCTGGAAGGTGTTTCATATTTTCCTGGAAAGACACAGAAAAGAGAGAGCAGGAAAAGAAAAAGTGGGTAACAAACAAACAAAAAAATGCCCTGTAACATATAGCCAAGCAGTTAGGTAGTCAAGTTTGTTGATGATACCCAAATTGTCAGTTGTTAAAAAGAGAGAGAGAGTGAGAACACAAAGCAGTTTCCAGACTGCAGATTAGGGGCAGAGGCAGTAAACTGGGAAAGGCAATTCAGTATAAGCAAGTGTATGAGGCTTATTCAGGCAAAAAATATATTAATTTCATGCATAAACATTGGGCATTTGAACTAGTGGCAATTGACCAGGAACGAGACCTTGGAGGCGTAGTGGATACCTCAGTGAAAATGTGCACCCAGTGTGCAGCAGCTGTGAAAATGGCAAATTCATTCTAGCAAGCAGCCCTCAATGGACTGGAAACAGAACTTTAATATCTTAATGCAGTTCTACTAATCTGTGGTGTGATCACACTTGGAACATTGTGAACAGTTCTGGTCATCTCACCTAAAAAGATATATTGTTAGAAAAGCTTTAGAAATTATATTCAGAATGATAAATGTAATAGTGTCTCTCCATCCTCCAACAAGGCTTTGATCAATCCCCACACCTCCTCAGTCAATTGCCTACAGCTTGTTTTAAGAAGCCAAGATAGAGGTGGATAGGCAGGCAGGTGACTCTTTCAGTTCTGAATTTCATGCACTGTTTAATTCCCTCGTGAAATGGTAACTCACTTCATTTGCAGGGTGATAACAAAGTTCTACCAACACATCCTTGCCTTGGTGTTTGCTGTTGACGAGATCAATGAGAACACCAAGATCTTGCCCAATGTCACTCTTGGATTCCACATCTATGATAGCTATTTTGATTCAAGGATGGCCTACCAAACCACTCTGGATCTGCTCTTTAAATCACAACACTTTGTCCCCAACTACATATGTGGCATTCAGAAAAAAGTAGTAGGAGTCATTGGGGGACTTAGCTCTGACACCTCCTCATCCATGGCAGATGTCTTAGGTCTTTACAAGATTCCACAGGTGGGTATTCACAAAATTGATATTTCATGCCAGAATTCAGTTTTTTCTCCTTCCACTAGGAATCTGTTGATGCATAAATTTGAAGTGATTAAATTAAAAAGGGTAATGGAAAAGGGTAATGTAGGATCCAAAAGAATGGAGCAGCTGTCATTGGGGGATTTGGCTCAGAGACCTCCTTGTGCATGGCAGAAATCTTAGGTAGAATATGAGAATAAAAAAAGAGAAACTCTTCCCTTCTTCTTCTGCTAGGGATCTGCTGCTTCCTGAATATGAACTAGAGAAATGAAAAGAGTAAAAGAGGCTGCAATATATGCATATATTGAGGAGGTATAACATAGGCAACCAACAATGTGTAGGGGTGTCCAAGAGGGTTCCAAAGAATGCATGTTTATTGCATGTAATGGAAGATCGCTTGAAAGGTTCCAGGTGTTGGTGGCAAAGTAAAAAATAAAATATAGAAAGGAGAATTCCCTGGATGGCAAGATGCATGTTTGTGGCAAGTACTCTTTAGTGAGAGAATCCCAGCAGAGAAATAAAATAACAAAACATGCAGCAAAGTAAAGCATTGAAGTATAAGCCGTAAGACTTTTAAAGTATGACCTTGTGAGTTCCAAAATAGTCCCCTCTTCCCCCAGTCAGAAAACACAGGCAGTAACTTGGCTTTGTTTCAACTGTCAAAGTCCCTAAATTTGTATGGCCTGTTAGAGCCATGTGATGTGACCTAACTCAGACCTCTCTACATGCTAAGCTTCTCAGGTAGACTGAAGGACAAAAATAGGCTTAATTACCCTCCTCCAGAGGTGAGGGGGGAACCCAGCCTGGCAGAACAACCTGCTCTATAGCATTAACCCCTCCATGCATTAATTAGACTTCAGCATGCTGGTTTTATGAGACTTGTCTTTTTTAAAAAAATATTTTTATTGATTTTCCAGCACATATTAAACACATTACAATACATTATACAAAAACAAACAAACACATAAACACACACAAATATAATTTCAAAACCTTCTTTTCATAAACCTTACTTCTCCGACTTCCCCATACCTCTCCTTTCTGCATCCCTATTTCCAAATTTCCTTCAGCAAATCCTCACTTAATTTAACTAATTACTCTTTTTCTCCCTTCTCTCTTACCTAATCATTTACAGCTGTAATCCTCTTTTTTTTCTCTAACCTCGACATTTTAGCACTCATTAATTTTATAGTCATTCTTAAGATACACTTTAAATTTCTTCCAATCTTCCTCGACCGTCTCTTTTCCTTGGTCACGGATTCTGCCAGTCATCTCGGCCAGTCCCATGTAGTCGATCACCTTCGTCTGCCATTCTTCCAGGGTGGGTAGTTATTGTGTCTTCCAATACTTTGCTATAAGTACCCTAGCTGCTGTGGTAGCGTACATTAAAAAAGTCCTGTCTCTCTTTGGCACCAATTGGCCGATCATGCCCAGGAGAAATGCCTCTGGTTTCTTATGAAAGGTACATTTAAGTACCTTCTTCATTTCATTATAGATCATTTCCCAAAAGGCCTTAATCCTCGGGCATGTCCACCAAAGGTGATAGAAAGTACCTTCAGTTGCATTACATTTCCAACATTTATTATTGGGCAGATGATAGATTTTAGCAAGCTTGACTGGGGTCATGTACCACCTGTAAATCATTTTCATAATATTCTCTCTTAAGGCATTACATGCCGTAAACTTTATACCGGTGGTCCATAACTGTTCCCAGTCCGCAAACATGATATTATGACCAATATCTTGTGCTCACTTAATCATAACTGATTTAACCGTTTCATCCTGCGTATTCCATTTCAACAGCAAATTATACATCTTTGACAAATTCTTAGTATTGGAATCTAACAATTCTGTTTCTAGTTTTGATCTCTCCACCTGGAAGCCAATTTTCCTGTCTTGTTTATATATCTCCATTATTTGATAATAATGGAGCCAATCTCGTACTTTAGACTTCAGTTTCTCATAACTCTGTAGTTTCACTTTTTCACCCTCTTGTTCTAAAATTTCACAGTATTTTGGCCATTTGGATTCCATATTAAGTTTTTTCACCTCCTTGGCTTCCATTGGCGACAGCCACCTTGGGGTTTTATTTTCCAACAGATCTTTATAGTGAGTCCAAACATTATATAGAGCTTTCCTAACAATATGGTTTTTAAAACCTTTATGAACTTTTACCTTGTCATAGCATATGTATGCATGCCAACCAAATCTAGTATTGAACCCTTCTAAATCTAAAATGTCTGTATTCTCAAGAAGAAGCCAATCTTTCAACCAGCAGAAAGCTGCTGATTCTTAGTACAATTTTAAGTCCGACAGGGCAAAACCCCCTCTTTCTTTTGCATCCGTTAATATCTTCAATTTTATTCTGGGCTTTTTGCCCTGCCAGACAAATTTAGATATATCTTTCTGCCACCTCTTGAAACAGTCCATTTTATCCACAATCTGTAAAGTTTGAAACAAAAACAACATTCTAGGCAAAACATTCATCTTGATAACAGCAATTCGGCCTAACAAGGAAAGCTTCAAATTTGACCATATTTCATAATAATAATAATAATAATAATAATAATAATAATTTATTTGTACCCCACCCATCTGGCTGGGTTTCCCCAGCCACTCTGGGCGGCTTCCAACAGAGATGAAAAATACACTAAAATGTCACATATTAAAAACTTCCCTGAACAGGGCTGCCTTCAGATGTCTTCTGAATGTCAGGTAGTTGTTTATCGCTTTGACATCTGATGGGAGGGCATTCCACAGGGCGGGCGCCACTACCGAGAAGGCCCTCTGCCTGGTTCCCTGTAACTTGGCCTCTCGCAGTGAGGGAACCGCCAGAAGGCCCTCGGAGCTGGACCTCAGTGTCCGGGCAGAACGATGGGGGAGGAGACGCTCCTTCAGATATACTGGACCCAGGCCATTTAGGGCTTTAAAGGTCAGCACCAACACTTTGAATTGTGCTCGGAAACGTACTGGGAGCCAATGTAGGTCTTTAAAGACCGGTGTTATATGGTCTCGGCGGCCGCTCCCAGTCACCAGTCTAGCTGCCGCATTCTGGATTAGTTGTAGTTTCCGGGTCACCTTCAAAGGTAGCCCCACGTAGAGCGCATTGCAGTAGTCCAAGCGGGAGATAACCAGAGCATGTACCACTCTGGCGAGACAGTCTGCAGGCAGATAGGGTCTCAGCCTACGTACCAGATGGAGCTGGTAAACAGCTGCCCTGGATACAGATTTGACCTGTGCCTCCATGGACAGCTGTGAGTCCAAAATGACTCCCAGGCTGCGCACCTGGTCCTTCAGGGGCACAGTTACCCCATTCAGGACCAGGGAATCCTCCACACCTGCCCGCCTCCTGTCCCCCAAAAACAGTACTTCTGTCTTGTCAGGATTCAACCTCAATCTGTTAGCCGCCATCCATCCTCCAACCGCTTCCAGACACTCACACAGGACCTTCACCGCCTTCACTGGTTCTGATTTAAAAGAGAGGTAGAGCTGGGTATCATCTGCATACTGATGAACACCCAGCCCAAGCCTCCTGATGATCCCTCCCAGCGGCTGCATGTAGATGTTAAAAAGCATGGGGGAGAGGACAGAACCCTGAGGCACCCCACAAGTGAGAGCCCAGGGGTCTGAACACTCATCCCCCACCACCACTTTCTGAACACGGCCCAGGAGGAAGGAGCGGAACCACTGTATGACAGTGCCCCCACCTCCCAGCCCCTCAAGACGGTCCAGAAGGATGTCATGGTCGATGGTATCAAACGCCGCTGAGAGATCCAGCAGAACTAGGAAACAGCTCTCACCTTTGTCCCTAGCCCGCCGGAGATCATCAACCAGTGCGACCAAGGCAGTTTCAGTCCCATGATGAGGCTTGAATCCCGACTGGAAGGGATCCAAATGGTCCGCTTCTTCCAGGCGTGCCTGGAGGTGTTCAGCAACCACTCGCTCAATCACCTTGCCCAAGAATGGAAGGTTTGAGACTGGGCGATAATTGGCCATCGTGGCCGCATCTAAAGATGGTTTTTTAAGAAGCGGTTTAATAACCGCCTCTTTCAGCGGGTCTGGGAAGGCTCCCTCACGGAGGGAAGCATTCACCACCCCACGAAGCCCATCGCCCAGTCCTTCCCGGCTAGCTTTTATAAGCCAGGATGGGCAAGGATCCAGGAGACAGGTGGTTGGCTTCACTTGTCCAAGCAGCCTGTCCACATCCTCAGAGGTAACAGATTGTAATTGATCCCACACAACTTGATCAGACAGGACTCTAGCACTCTCCCGCCCCGGCCCTGCTCCCACGGTGGAGTCTACTTCTTTCCGAATCTGAGCGATTTTATCTGCAAAAAACTTTGCAAAATCATTGCAGGAGAACATGTGGCCCGTACTGGGCCCCGATGTTACAGGTGGTAGATCTCTCTTTACTTCTGTCCAGCATTTCTCATAATTGTCTTTAAATAAGTTCACATTCTTAGATGTCATATTGATCCCCAAGTATTTCACTTTCTTGGCTACAGTTAATCCAGTTTCATTCTGAAACCACTCCCTCTCATTAGCTGTTAAATTTTTCTCCAGTACTTTAGTTTTTTGTTTATTTAACTTAAATCCTGCTACTTGACCAAATACTTGAATTAACTCTAAAACTCTTTTCGTACTAGTGTCTGGCTCTTGTAGGGTGAGTACTAGATCATCTGCAAAAGCCCTCAGTTTGTATTGTTTAGCTCCAACCTGAACCCCTTTAACCAGCTGGTCCCCTCTTATCATATTTAACAAAACCTCCAGAACCGATATAAAAAGTAATGGGGATATTGGGCACCCCTGTCGTGTCCCTTTTTCTATCCGAAATTCTTCAGGAACCATGTTATTTACAATTAGCTTTGCCTTTTTTTCAGAGTATATTGCACCTATACCATTTTCAAAACCTTGGCCTACCCCCATCCCTTGTAGATTCTTCTTCATAAAACTCCAGGAAATATTGTCAAAAGCTTTCTCCGTGTCCACAAATATCAAAACTGCCTTAGTATTTATATTAACTTCTAGTAACTCTATGATGTCTATTATATTTCTCACATTGTCTGATAGATGTCTTCCTGGGAGAAAGCCAGCCTGGTCCTTATGAATCTCTCGCACCAACACTTTTTTCAATCTTTTTGCCAAAATATCTGTGAAAATTTTGTAATCCACATTAAGTAATGATATAGGGCGGTAGTTCTTAATCTGGGTCTTTTCAGCCTCTGTTTTTGGTATAAGTGTAATGTACGCTTCTTTCCATGTTTCCGGTGCCTTTTTCCCCTCTAAAATTTCATTGCAGACTTCCTTCAAAGGTTGTACCAACCATTCCTTCAAAGCTTTGTAGTATCTGGATGTCAATCCATCTGGTCCTGGAGATTTTCCCAACTGCATATTTTGAATGGCACCCTCTATTTCTTGTTCAGATATTTTCTGATTCAAAACCATTCTGCTTTGTTGTGAAATTTTTTGTAATCCATATTTCTTGATAAATTCGTCTATCTCTCCTTCGTTCACCGGCCCTTGTGAATAGAGTCTTCTGAAGTAACTCTGAAAACAATTTCTAATCGCATTTGGTCTATAAATGTTCTTTCCATCGACCTCTAAACTTGTAACCGTATTTAATTTTTGTCTCTTCTTCAGTTGCCATGCCAAAAGTTTCCCACACTTATCTGCTGACTCAAATGTCCTTTGTCTCATTTGCTTAATTTTCCATTCTATCTCTTGATTCATCAGTTCCATATATTGGGTCTGATAAAACTTAATTTCTCTCAAAATCTCCTGGGACTTTGGTTTAAGCCTCAATTTCTTTTCTCCTTCTTTTATCTTTTCTAGAATCTTATCCTTCTCATTTTGTTTTTTCCTCTTTATAGAGTTCTGTTGTATTAAAAATCCTCGCATCACAGCTTTACTTGCATCCCAAGTTACTCTCTTCTCCACCTCAGTTTTCAGATTTATCTCAAAATAGTCTCTCAAAGTTTTTTGGGCCTTTTTGTAAACCTCTTTATCTCTAAATAGGGTATCATTCATCCTCCATCTAAAGAAGAAGAGTTTGGATTTGATATCCCGCCTTCCACTCCCTTTTTAAGGAGTCTCAAAGCGGCTAACATTCTCCTTTCCCTTCCTCCCCCACAACAAACACTCTGTGAGGTGAGTGAGGCTGAGAGACTTCAAAGAAGTGTGACTGGCCCAAGGTCACCCAGCAGCTGCATGTGGAGGAGCGGAGACGCGAACCCGGTTCACCAGATTATGAGACTACCGCTCTTAACCACTACACCACACTGGCTCCAGCTGTTGTTAATTTCATCTCCATCTTTACGGCGTTATGGTCGGAGCAAGTCTTTGGGCAGATTTCCACTTTCTTTATCTTTGGAGCCATCCCACTAGTTATCCATATTTGGTCAATTCTCGTCCATGTCATTTTTGCTTCAGAGTAAAAGGTTCCCTCTCTCTCGAGAGGGTTCTTTGTTCTCCAAATGTCATCAAGTCCATGTTGTCAGTCATTTCAAAAAAAGTCTTTGGTAGTCTCCCATCTTTGGAGACCACCTGTCTTTGTGCTTTGTCCATGTTTGTGGAGACAACTCCATTCATGTCTCCCATCAGAATTAAATTATAGTCCATATAGTCCATTAAAATCTCATGCAATTTCTTAAAGAATTCTGACTTCCCTTCATTTGTTGCATAAATCCCTATTATCAAAAAATTTTCTCCTTGAGCTTGTATTTCAACTGCTCTTTTCTTAACTTTATCCGATGATATAAATTCCTGTCCTAGTCTTTTGTTGATCAATAATTTCCCCGCACCAGGTTGGTAAATAGGGCACCTAGATGCATTCAACAATCCTGAAAGCATTGCACTTGCTGCTTGTGAGCTACCCATGTAAATCCATGATGTCAGTATTGGCTTACAGAGGCATAAATAACTCAGAACACATTGACTAGAGAGAGAGGAGAAATGTGTCCCTTTTAATTCTCCTCAACCTCTGAGTAGTTTTCAATACCCTCAACCATGGTGTCCTTCCGGAACAGCTTTCCGAATTGTGGGAGGACAGCATTTCTTTGAGGTGGTACCAGTTCAATTTGGGTGGTCATTTCCAGAGTCTTATGGAGCCTTCAATTTGGGTTCCTTATATCCCAAGCTGTTTAAAATCTACACAAAACCACTGAGTGGGGTCATCCAGAGTTTTGGAGTACGTTGTCAGCAATATACTGATAACACGTAGCTCTACTTCTCTTTGCAACTGCAGTGGATGTTCTGAACCAATGTCATGCCTCAGTAATGGACTGGCTGAGAGCCAATAAACTGGCCAGATGAGTGGGAGGTGGCCTGCTCTTGCTGGGGTTACATTCTCTCTGAAGGAGCGGCTAATAGATTGTGGGTACTCCTGGATCCCAAGCTGTTGCTTGAGGTTCAGCTGGCTCAGATCATAACCCTTCTCTCAAACAGAAAGGGGTGGATTCTCACAGCTCTCAACTATGAGCTATTTCTTCTTCCAGTCTTCCACCCTGGGAGATTTTCCCTTCTTTGCTTTTCACATAGGATGCTTCACCAACCAACCAACCATCACTTTCATTTGTGTATACTCCCAATACTGTCCCAAAGCAGAAGGCGAGAGAGAGAGAGAGAGAGAGAGAGAGAGAGAGAGAGAGAGAGATGAAATAAAAGAGGAAGGCCCACCTGTCATGAAAATGATTATTCAAATTATTCACTTTGCAATGACTTTCAGCTGTTCTTCATTCTGCAAAGCAGCATTTTCCCAGTCTTCAGACCCAAATGCCCAGACCAAATTCAACAGCCAAGACTTGGCTATTGGGAGTCACCACACAATTATCTCTGTCAACAAGCTGTCAACAGAAGATGTTCTGTTTGTTATCTCCTCCCTGGAAGTATATACAACTAAGAATATCTCTCTCCCTAAGAATTATGAGATTTCCTACGTGGGGATGTATGATGTTATTCAGCATTGTTGATTTTCAGAGGTTAATTGAGAAGACTATTTTGTGCTGTTCTGCTGCATTGTATGAGTTCATCTTAGTTGCTCTAACGTTTGCTGGCAATGATTGCCATCCTATTTTTGTATTTTACTGATATATGGTTTATTGCACTCACAAACCAACAACATACATACTCTTCTGGAGGTCTTCTGGAGTTCCCAGAATACCTTTTCAGGAGAGTTCATAATAGATGGAGCATCAACTTCTCTCTACAATCACTATAAGGATTATAGAACAAAAGAGCAGGATCAGTGGTTTCTGTTGCTCCAGCTCCACGTTGGAGTTTTGTTGAATCTGCACTTAGTGCCAAAAGCAGTAAGAACCAGCAATAAAAAATGCACCAAATACTTGGAGACAATCAATGTATACAAATGTCATGACTCAATAATATTCAGAACGAATAGCTACAGAAATTATTAAGCACAATTATTTGTGTGCATTTTTCTATGTAAAGAGATTGGTGTTGTCCCTAAAATGAGTACATTTGGTTAAATAAGATTTATATTCAGATAAATGAGTGTGTTGTGAGTTCTTGCTTCCACTTGAACAGTTTGGTTCTTTCCTTTTTTTCAGATTTCATATGGTTCATTTCAACGAGCCGCGGATAACCGAATCAAATTCTCTTCCTTTTACCGCATGGTCCCCAATGAAGGACTTCAGTATCAGGGAATTATCCAGTTACTTTTGTATTTCGGATGGAAATGGGTTGGACTCATTACCACAGATAATGAAGCTGGAGAACGTTTCTTGCAGATTATTGAGCCAATGCTTTTCAAGAATCAGATCTGTTCAGCATTCACGGAAACTATTGAGTACCATCAGCGTTTCAGCAGTAACATCCTTGATATGATAGATGATATGAAGCGTAGATCGAAGCTAGTCACACGAGCTTTCATAATGAGCAAAGCCAATGCTGTTATTATATATGGAGAAAGTCAGTCTATTTCATGGCTGTCACGTGCTGCAATGACAATCAAGATAAATCTGCTAATATATCATGAATATAGTAAGTTACCTGAAGGAAAAGTATGGATTGCAACAGCTCAAATCGATTTCATATTAGATATGTTTCAAAAAGATTTAGGCTTTAACTTACAAATGTTCCATGGTGCTATCTCCTTTGCTATCCACTCCAAGGAGACTCACAGCTTCCAAGGTTTTCTTCAGCAAGTAAACCCTTATTGGGCAGATGGAGATGGTTTTATCAACGATTTATGGGAACAAGCATTTCGTTGTTCAGTTTCAAACTCCACTGTGTCAAAATACGTTGATGGCACATGTACCGGAGAGGAGAAGCTAGAGAGCCTTCCTGCACCAGTTTTTGAAATGAGCATGACTGGCCACAGCTACAGTATCTATAATGCTGTCTATGCTTTGGCACATGCCTTACAGTTCATGTATTTGGTTGAAGCCAACCACAAAGGAGCAGAGAGTGGAGAAAGACTCTCTCATCAGAATCTGGAACCTTGGCAGGTAGGGTTTCCTGTTACAAAGTGTTCAGTTTACAGAGTGTTCAGTGTTGTGCACTGCCTTGATTATATTATGTGAATTGGCAATGTACTATCAGTAAAGAAATAAAAGAATAGACCTTGATAACTAAAAATAAACCTTGTTGTGGTATCCAAAATGGGTATTAGAAAATGAATAAAAATAATTTAAATTACATATGTTTTCATAAGCAAGAAAATAACAGCAACTACTTGAAGAACTTGTTGTTGTTTTTTTGGTCGTTTAGTCGTGTCCGATTCTTCATGACCCCAGGGACCAGAGCACGCCAGGCACTCCTGCCTTCCACTGCCTCTCGCAGTTTGGTCAAACTCATGTTAGTAGCTTCGAGAACACTGTCCAACCATCTCGTCCTCTGTCATCCCCTTCTCTGACGAGAACCAGCTCACCATCCGTAAATAATCAGTCTCACGCCGAGATGGGTTGAAGAAATCTATGGCCGCAGCTCTCTCTAGAAGCTGCTGTAGCCCCAACCTTTATTTGTGTGTCCAAGAAAAGATACAAATTCAAGGAGAGAGCTTTGCCTCAGTCAGCAGATAAAAGACAATACAATACATTAGTCTCATGTTCTCACACCAGACCACGCAGTTGATCATGCTATGCTACGTGGACCAATCATTGGATGGCATGAGCTCTCCACGCGTTGATCATGCTTCCAAGCAATGCTTTCTGCTATGAAATCATCCTTGCAATAATGAACTTTTGCCCATGCTCTTATGGACAAATGACCATATTTCCACACTTCTCCTTGTGCCCTCAATCTTTCCCAACATCAGGGTCTTTTCCCAAGGCGTCTTCTCTTCTCATGAGGTGGCCAAAGTATTGGAGTCTCAGCTTCAGGATCTGTCCTTCCAGTGAGCACTCAGGGCTGATTTCCTTAAGAATGAATAGGTTTGATCTTCTTGCAGTCCATGGGACTCTCAAGAGTCTCCTTCAGCACCAGAATTCAAAAGCTTCAATTCTTTGGCAATCAGTCTTCTTTATGGTCCAGCTCTCACCTCCATACATCACTACTGGGAAAACCATAGCTTTAACTATACGGACATTTGTCAGCAAGGTGATGTCTCTGCTTTTTAAGATGCTCTCAAATAACAGCAATGGGCAGTAACATTAATCTGAACCAAGTTTTGGTTGGGGATACGGATTTTGTTAATAAACTTGTGGCTTAAGTGTGCCTATCTGTTTTTCCTCTTACCTACTGTTAACAGCGGGACGCGGGTGGCGCTGTGGGTAAAAGCCTCAGTGCCTAGGGCTTGCCGATTGAAAGGTCGGCGGTTCGAATCCCCGTGGCGGGGTGCGCTCCCGCTGCTCGGTCCCAGCACCTGCCAACCTAGCAGTTCGAAAGCACCCCCGGGTGCAAGTAGATAAATAGGGACCGCTTACTGGCGGGAAGATAAACGGCGTTTCCGTGTGCTGCGCTGGCTCGCCAGATGCAGCTTTGTCACGCTGGCCACGTGACCCGGAAGTGTCTTCGGGGTGCGCCTCTTGAGTGAGATGGGCGCACCAACCCCAGAGTCTGTCAAGACTGGCCCGCACGGGCAGGGGTACCTTTACCTTTACTGTTAACAGCACAAATTGGCCAAGTCAAGTGCATGTCAAACTGTCTGAAATGACCCTTGTGACTTTCTGTAGTTTCTCAAAACCAGGTGCAGTGTCCATGAAAATTTCTGGTTTCCACGGTAACTCCAGAGCCAGGCTATTTGACTATGGGGGGGTCATGCTACAGTGAACTAATAAAATGCAGGGATTCCAGGAGGCAAAGAAAATGATAGTCAAGCACATCCTCCAGTTGGCTGCCTTGTGATATTAAACTCAAGTAAAGAAGAAAATATGCAATCTCCCCAACACACAAATGTCTGCTTCACCCACCCAAGCTTTGCAAACTTTTAACCAGCCTTCTTTGCTGCCATCACCATCAAAAGCAGAAGCAGAAGCTACCAATTTTGAAAGAGAAACGTTGTTCCCAATATACCACATACCACAAAAAACCACAGAGAGAGGTGGGGGAAAGGTCTGAGTGACAGTGATGGATAAGGAAACAAGTTCTGCTTAAATGCTTGCAGTCTCTTTTGCAGCTCATAAGCAGAAGTTCATGAACAGGACTTGTAAACAGGGACATTTAGCAGGGATGTTTAAGGAGAAGGCCTGGAGTGCTATCTCTTGGTTGTATGTAGAACCAAGGAAACATAGAGATGGAGCTGCTGCAGTAACCTGTATCACAGAATTTATCTGCACCTCTGACTGCAGTATTCTGGATATGTCTGGGATCCACCCTCTATTGTGTGGGCAGGTAATCCCTCCCCCTACCTGGCCTGGTTTCCCTGGCAACGCTTCCCCCAGGTGGGATTGGACAACTCACTGGGGTAGGCGGGGACCTCCAGGTATCCCACCTGAGGGAAGGCAAAGCCTATGCTGATGGGGCCACTCCAGATCCAGGGCTGCACGCGTCCCTGCAAAGGGCGCCCCCTGTTTTAAGTGGGGAGCGGTCATTCTCAACATATGGCAACCCAACCTTTAGGGGAGCAATTACTCCATTCAGGACTAGGGAGTCCCACGCACACCCATCCATCCCCTGCCTTTATAGACCTTGTGGTTCTCTTTTCATCTAGGTCCACTCATTCCTGCAGAAGATCTCATTCAATAATAGTGCTGGTGATGAAATCGCATTAAATGAATACGGAGAGTTAGCAGCTGGCTTTGATATTACAAACGTGGTCACTTTCCGAAATGGATCATATGTCAGGGTCAAAGTGGGGAGGCTGGATCCTCAGGCCCCTCCTGGCAAAGAGCTCACCATTAATGCAGACAGAATCAAGTGGCACAGTGGCTTCACTCAGGTGAGAAAATAACTGCACTGGCTCTCAAATGGCAGCATTCATAGTTATCCAATAAGATGGGGGTGTGAGGGGAGGAAGGAAGCAGTTCCTCACTTAATACATAATTGAATTTGTATTTCACTGGAAGAAAAAGGGGGGGGGAATTCCAAAGGACGTGTCACCTTTGTAAATATGAATTATACATTTCACGTTATTTATTAATAAATCACCTTATGTTAGATTAATTTACCCCAAACATTTTCTTATCTTATATCCTATATAAGGAACCGCCACTTTCATTATGTAACGCCTACTGCCGTTCTGGTTATGGGAAGAGAAAGAAGGAGGGGGAGAAGTTTTGCTGTTATGATTGTGATCCGTGTCCACACGAGATGTTCTCAAATGAGAAGGGTGAGAGATGCCGTGTTAGCATAAACCAAACTATACAATTTATTTTAGTAAATTCTGGGCAGTTTTGTTGCCTTTAAATTTCTGGGAGAGAGAATGCTTATATTATGGTTTGATATATTATTGGGGGTTGGGGGTGGGGAGGGATCTGGAAATAATACATGCTTCCTCCCTTCTTGGAAAAGTGATATCAAAGTCTTTTCTAAAAATTTACAGCCCTGTGTCCCTTAACCCCTTACTTACTGGCAATTATGCACAATTACGTATGTGTCAGGGAACTGCCACCAGTGCCGGGGGGAGAGAGCAAAATCCAGAGGGATTCCAGAGAGCGTCCCGGGATTGGGAGAGGCAGCCCATCTCTTGGGGAAGAGAATCAGCGTAGCACCAGTGGAGAAGGGGGGCAGGTGGGGGAAGCGGCGAGGCGGTCCCATGACTCCTTGCCGGGGACCAGCGGGGAGAGTAGGGGTCCTCCGCTGCCTACACCCTCCTTGTGCAGAAGGCTTTCGAGCAGAGAGAGTAGGAGGAGACTAGGCGTCAAAGAGCTTCTTTGCTGGAAGAAGTTTAAGAAACGCCCACCGACGGATTCTGCCAGTGATTGAGACAGCCACGGGTGAGTGGCTGTCCAGACAGAAAAGGTTCACTCAGGCAACCCAGCCAGGTGTTTGCACCGGCTTATGCACGAGCAACCCCTAGAACCATTACAGTATGGTTTCATAAAATCTCCCCTTCTTTTGATAATAAAATCCTTTAGCATAATCATGGTTCTTTCAGTTTTCTTGTACATTGTATTTACAGAGATGGAAATATGTGTCAGGTGCCCTGCAGGTCAGTATCCAAATGAAGACCAGGATCAATGCATTTCAAAGAGACCAAATTTCCTGGGCTTTGATGAAACTTTGGCCATTGTTTCAACTTTCTCTGCACTTTTATTCTCTCTGATCACAATTCTTGTGCTTGCCATCTTCATTAAGCACAGGGACACTGCCATCGTCAAAGCCAACAACAGAAGCCTCACTTACATTCTCCTTGTGTCCCTTCTCTTGTGTTTCCTCTGCTCCTTGATGTTCATTGGAACACCTAAGGAGGCAACCTGCCTTCTCCGACAAACAGGTTTTGTCATCGTCTTCTCTGTGGCCCTCTCCAGTATCTTGGCCAAAACTATATCGGTGGTTTTGGCATTCATGGCTACCAAGCCAGATTCCAAAATCAGGAAGTGGGTAGGCAAAAAACTGGCTTATTCCATTGTCTTTTCCTGCTCCATTGTTCAAGTAGGAATCTGTGTCTTCTGGCTGGCAACCTCTCCCCCATTTCCAGATGTGGACATGCACTCAATGACTGAAGAAATTATATTCTTATGTAATGAAGGGTCAGTCCTCATGTTCTATTGCGTTTTAGGCTACATGGGCTTCCTTGCCATTGTCAGCTTCACTGTGGCCTTCTTAGCCCGGAAGTTGCCTGACAGCTTCAATGAAGCCAAGTTCATCACCTTCAGCATGCTGGTCTTCTGCAGTGTTTGGTTCTCCTTTATTCCCACATACTTGAGCACCAGAGGAAAATACATGGTGGCTGTGGAGATCTTCTCCATCTTGGCTTCCAGTGCTGGGCTGCTGGGTTGCATCTTTTCCCCCAAATGCTACATCATTGTGGTGAGGCCTGAGCTGAATAACAGAGAGCAGCTGATACGGAGAAAGATGTAATTACAGAATATTTTGTAATTTCTCATCAAATCACAGAACCGTAGAATTCTCCCATCAATGGTCATCTAGTCCAATCCCTGCAATGGAGGAATCTCAACTAAACTATCCATGACAGATGGCCATCCTACCTCCCAAGGAAGTCCATTTTGTTGGGATTTAGGCTATTTAGACTTGTTGGCATTGTCTTTTTACCAAGATTTTCCTGGAAATGAAATTTCTTGAAAATATTTAAATAACAGCTGAGAATGCCTTATCATTTATTTTACTGATATGTAGCATAGTAACAAATGAGGTGTAAATGAATTGACACTGTGTGTATGAATGAAACTGTGGATGATATCCAACATTGTGTGGATGAATGTCTACATGTCCCCTTCCTCTTATTCACTTGTAGCCACAGGTCCCCCCCCCCCCCCCCGGTATCTTCCCAAGAGCTCCTGAAACTCTCCTGATCAGAGGTGGGAGTTCTTAGGCAAGCATCAGGAGAATGTAAAAGCCTGATGTGACATGACTCTCCTCTGTGTCAGACATCCCACCCCACAGGATTGATGCCTCTTCCCATCTACAGGTAGCTCACTACTATGCTCTAACCTTGGGTCCCCAGATGTTTTTGGCCTACAACTCCCAACATCCCTGGCCACTGGTCCTGTGAGAACCTTGAATGGAACATGCCAGTGAGCTAAGACCCTTCACTTCTATACATATGGAAGTCTTTTCTACTCATGGATGGTCACAATCAGATGCCACCCTATTGTCATGGGAGAGCCAGAATACACAGTTTCATCAGTAGCAGGGGAGGGTTCTGAGCAGGAACTGACAGAAGAGGAAGGCAGGGAACTGAAGCACGAAGCAGAGCAGGGGGTGGGGTGGGGCGTAGTTAGAAGGAGCAGGGGGTCAGGGATGGTGAAAAGCCCTACAACCCACCAGAGCCAGTAGGAGGAAGTTTAGACTCAGAAAATGGGGGGGGGGAGCTTTCACACCAGCGCAGGCAAGGAGGGAAATGAAATGTAAAGAGCAAAGACGTATCGTGAGGTTTCCATGCCTACTTTGTTGGCGCCCAAATCAAAGGAAACCACTCCCCGAAACTGACGCGACAGGTTCGGATGCATGATTTTGAACTGCAGCTGTTCTTTGTATATATGTAATAAAGACTGTAAATATCATGCGGCGTGTCCTGGAGTTTTACTGCAAAGAGGGAACACCACCTTTACACCTATCTGCCTTTTGGATGATTACAGTGGTATCTCAAGTTACAAACGCTTCAGGTTACAGACTCCGCTAACCCAGAAATAGTACCTCGGGTTAAGAACTTTGCTTCAGGATGAGAACAGAAATCGTGCTCCAGAGGCGTGGCAGCAGTGGGAGGCCCCATTAGCTAAAGTGGTGCTTCAGGTTAAGAGGAGTTTCAGGTTAAGAACGGACCTCCAGAACAAATTAAGTTCTTAACCCGAGGTACCACTGTACTTCTTTCCCAATGAGTAAAAATACAAAGGAGAGTCAAACTTGCCCCTTAAAACACCAGTAGGGGGAGCCCTTTGACGTGCCTTTTGTCACATGTCGCTGTTACAAGGTCGCTGGTTTGTCACAAGGTCGCTGTTATAGCAATGCTGGAGATCCAGTGGGTGGGCTGGGAGATCCAATGAGGATGTGAACAAGAGGGTGTCCCTGATCCGCGCCATTGTTTAAGCAGCCTACGGCCATGCCTTGTTGTACTGATTGGACAGCCGGGGGCCTGACACAGCTGGGAGTCAGAATGATCCGGGCGGCATCCCTCCGCCCTACAGCCAGGTCACTAAAGCTCCTGGATCCCTGGCCGCAACACCGCCCACTGTAGAAGGTGAGTGGACCAGTGAGATGTTTGTAGAAGAATGGAAACCATTTTCAGATTCCTTAAGAAAATCCTTTGATTCTTGTCCAATTTGAGATGGATTTATATCTTGAGTAACAGAACAACAAGAATATGTTATTTTTAGGCTTATATTTTATACTTTGTGTAATGTTAGAAATGAATGGACAGTACAGAGAATGGAGATATAAGGTCTTATTGAGTGATATAAGAAGTGACAGGGGGAAAAACAGAAAAATAAGAATGGTTAACATATGATGTTCTTAAAATGTATTATGTGAAAACCTAATGAAAAAAAAATGAAAATGAAACTTTTAGTAAAGCATATTGAATTCTAGTTTAATTTTGCCTGAGGCCTTGTTATTCATCCTGTGCCGAATTGCACTAGCAACCAAACCAGTGCCTACTGTTGGCTGTGCCAGTCCAGAAGCTACAGAACTTAAAGGCAGTTGAGTGGAGCCAGTCTGGCAATAAATACATTCACTTTTTGTTCAGGAAAGTACCGGACCGCTGTAAAGGACTAATTAGGATCGTAAAGTAATTAGCCACGCCACGCCTAATTATCGCCAATAATAAATACATTCACTTTTTGTTCAGGAAAGTACCCAAGTATGATGAGAATCCAGCAATAAGGACCCAGATTGCTTGTCCACTGACACTCTCAAGGTGCCTTTTACGACATCAAAGAAGCCCATAAAGAAATTGCACTGTGTTAATCACCAATCCAACCATGTCCTTTAAATATACTGAATCATTTAAGAAATGGATATAAATGGGTGGGTGATGGGAGCTGCAGTTCAGCAAGACCTGGAGCACATTGCATTCACTATTACTGATGGGACCACCCATCAGTAGTGAGTGCACTGCCAGAGAGGTTCCCATGCATACCAGATTGCTTCAGACAATAAGAATGTATTGTTTCTAAAGTGGCTAGATGTCATGGTTTACTTCATTTCCCAGGGTCCCTACGTGCTGGGACGGTTCCAGCGCTGTTCCCAAGATCCAGTTAGTGGGATGGCAAAAGGGTCCCAACAAAGTTACTGTACATACATGAGAGAGTACAGAAGCCCCAGTAGTAGCAAATTAGCAAATTGGGGGAAGGCTAGTTGATCTCTAAAAAATACCGTATTTTCATAACTATAGGTGTATTGTATCAGCAAGAAGGTTGGACTAGATGACTTTGAAGAACCATTCCTAATCTATAACTCACTGAAGTGATAAATATGTTTACTTGGCAGTTCTGGATGCACCATGGAGTCCTTTAAAAGTTGCAAAAAGTGGTGGTCTCCCCTGTAATTATTAAAATTACAATAATTAATTCACCTAGTCAAAGCTCTGAAAGGCAGAATGCGGGGTGGGGGGAGAATCAACAAGAAAGTCCAAAATATTTACAGTATCCCAGTTTTCCATAGGCAGTTAGAATAATGCAGGTTACAGAGGCCAGGCTCTGTGACTATATAGGTCAAGTTTTAAACCACTGCATCTTATTTACCATTCAAGGCAGGTCTTTGTGGAAGGGTTGAAATTACTGATAAGGTGCATACATGTCCCTTTAAGCTCTGAATTGGCAGAGTCTGCTGCCTCCAAATCCATCCTGTCCAAATCAGGCTGATGATAATAATGATATTGTAGAGAGGCAAAGAAGAGTCCATGTGTAGAACCTTGTTGCTGCTGCTTCTCCTGCTCTTCCCCAACATGGTGTGCCGAGTGCATAGTGCTAATTTTACTACAACTAATCCTGTACCTATTCCACATGAGTGGTATGAGCCAGGTGACCCTGTCATTGGTGAGATAGCATCTTTTATCCGCTACATCCTCCCCAATGTTTTATTTAATATACACCCCTCTGAAGTCTTGATTGACAGACCAATGTAAGTAAATAGCCCTTTATATTATTTCACTCATGCTTTACATTCTAATATTTGACTGAAATATACTTTGCTTTGAATGAATAGTTTTAGAACTACATTGATTTGACAGCCTCTATTGACTTGAAAGATTTGATAGAGTGTATGAGAAACATCTGTGCATACAAGTCACGTCTACACTCTCACTTGGACATTAGGAATCCTTAAGATTTAGTGATTCAGTTCTGCAAAGAGAGAACTGAGTAAGAGAAGGAGAAGGCGGGTGGCATAAAAACCGAAGAAGTGAAGCAGCCAAGTTTGTTGATGTGACCAAATTGTTCAGATTGGTTATAACAAAAATGGATTGCGTAGAGCTCCAAATGTATCTTTCCAAACTGGATGTATGAGCAGTAAAATGACAACTGAAATTCAATGAGTGAAGTGATTTGAATTTGGGCAAAAAAAAAAAGTATGTCTTAATTTCACTATGGCGTTTGAATTGGTCTGACTGACCAGAAATGAGCTCCTGGGATAGCTCATTCATGCACCATTACTGATGCCAGAGAAATGGTAACTTGGCCAGATGACAGATACCCATTCACCACTCATAAAAGCTCTGCCACCATGTAAGCATTCTTCGCCGCCGCCATGTGGTTGGTGTGCTAATGTTATGCACACGTTTGATTGACCTGTTTCAGACAGACATTTACACCACCTGCATTCTTGTTGTTGGCTAGCATAGCAGACTAACACTAGGGAGATACAGCTTCCAATCTCCATTCACTGGGTTAACTCCAGCCAAGGGAATGTCGTGAGGATTCAAGAGGAGCAAAGAGAACAGAGTAAGCCAGCTTATGTTTCATTGCTGAAAGGTGGTAAAAAATGTGAAAAATAAACTGGTCATGTCTATTGCTCATAGGAAAAAATGTAGTCCTTATAGTTTTTCTATATCCCAAAAGTCTGAAAGCTGTATCTCTCAGATCTATATTTTGTGCACTATTTTATTTCCCCATGAAGCAATGCCACTTTATTCACAGCGTGTTATCAAAGTTCTTCCAGCATATCCTTGCCCTGGTGTTTGCGATTGATGAGATCAATGGGAATCCCAAGGTCTTGCCCAATGTCACTCTTGGGTTCCACATCTATGACAGCTACTATGATGCTAAGATGACCTACCGCACCACTCTGGATCTGCTGTTTAACTCATATACTTTTGTCCCCAACTACAAATGTGGCTCCCAGGAAAATGTAATAGGAGTCATTGGGGGACTGAGCTCTGAGGTCACCTTGTGTATGGCAGACATCTTGGGCCTTTACAAAATTCCACAGGTAGGAATATTACGGTTATCAGAAAATTGAGATTTCACACCATAATTCACTCTCCAGTTCTCTTTCCAGCAGGAGTATATTGATTCATAAATTTGGAGTGGTATAACAGAGACAAGTGAAAGGGACTGAAATGTATGGGTTTGCTGATATTATAGCATGGGGTCTCCAACAATGTGCATGACAAGGGCAAGGGTACAAAGCATGTGTGCTTAATACAGGTAAGGGAAGATTGATTCAAAGGTGCCAGGTTGGTAAATGGGATATCCAGATGGGATCATATAATATCTTTGGAACAAAATATCACTGGATCATGTAAGATCAGGACATGTTAACTAGACTTGCTCTCCATATGAAATGTGAAATTAAGCAACATTGTGTTTGTACTTTTTATGCAAGTAGAAGTAGGTATTTCCCTCCCAAAAAAAACAGTCAATTTGGGATATGTGGGATATATATTATTATTAAATTATTATCATGGGATCACATAAGCTCAGGACATGTTAACTAGGAATGCTTTCCGTAAGAATTGGGAAATTCTTTTTCTGGGAACTATGCTGTTTCTGCAAAATGTTCACATTCAACGGCTAATTGAAAACCGTGTTTTCTAGTTACTGTTCTGTCATTTGGCATTTGGGAGACACTTCTAGCAGTATTATGTGGTGTTCTGTGTTGCTTAATTTCATTTTAGTTCTTTTGTTTTTTGCTGGTTGTGATTGATATGGTATTTTTGTATTTTACTGCTTTTTAATTTTGTGGTGCAGAAAGCATCAAATTAAAAAAGAGTAAATGCTCTCCTATACTTGAAGTAAAGTAACATCTACAGGTAGGAATCTGCTTTGATTCCATAATAATGGAAATTAATATCTACAGGGCAGGGGAATGAGCAAGACTGTGTTTTTATTTATTATGTAAGTGTAGGTGGGTGTTTCCCATAAAATCATTATATTGGAGATATATGGGATAAATAGGTTTGTTATGAATTCTTTCACTCAGAATGCTTGGGCTTTTCCTTTTACAGACTTCGTATGGTTCATTTGAAGCAGCCACAAATCATCAAATTAAGTTCCCTTCCTTTTACCACATGGTTCCTAATGAAGGACTTCAGTATCAGGGACTTATCCAATTACTTCTGCATTTTGGATGGAAATGGGTTGGGCTCATCACTCCTGCTAACGAAGCTGGAGAACGTTTCTTGAATACCATTGAACCAATGTTTTTCAAAAATGGGATCTGTTCAGCATTCACAGAAAGAGTTGAATACCATCTACGTTTCACTGGTAACATACTTGATGTGGTGCGTGACACAAGTTTTGTTTTCCCAGGTTTCATGAGAAGCACAGCAAACACAGTTGTTGTATACGGAGAAAGTACATCTCTTCTCTGGTTGTCATTTGCTCTAAACGTAATGAAGGTAGCTGAGCTCATATTTGCTCAGTCCAGAAAGAACTTACCTGAAGGGAAAGTATGGATTACCACAGCTCAAATTGATTTCGTAATAAATATTTTTCAAAAAAAAATTGATGTTGATATACAAATGTTCCATGGTGCTATCTCCTTTGCATTTCAATCCAAGGAAATTCGTGACTTCCGATACTTTCTGCAGAATGTAAATCCTTCCTGGGCAGATGGAAATGGTTTTATCACAGATTTCTGGGAACAAGCATTCGGTTGTTCATTTACAGACTCTACTAAGTCAATATACAAAGCTAAGTCTTGTACCGGAGAGGAAATGTTGGAGAGCCTTCCTGCACCATTTTTTGAAATGAGCATGACCAGCCACAGCTACAGTATCTATAATGCTGTCTCTGCTTTGGCACATGCCTTACATAGGCAGTTGGCTGGATCCAACAACAGAAGAATGGAGGCTGCAGGAAGACCATCTCCTCAGAATATAGAGCCTTGGAAGGTAGTGTTTGCTGTTACAAAGAGTTTGGTTTTCAAAGTGTTCACTATTGTGCACTGCCTTGATATTTTATGTGAGTTGATATTTACGGTAGTTATAAATAGTGGCTAAATAACAGCAGATATTTAAAGAGCTGGAATGAATGCTGCTCCTATATTTCAAGTGGCATTTGATTAGACAATTGTTGAAGCTTTGGGGCTGGTAGTAACTGTGGAGTGCATAGTAACAGAAATCCAAACCAAATTTGGTGTGGCATAATTGTTTAAATACATTTGCTGGGAAGGTCTGTCTGTCTTTTTCAAACCCCTACCTTCTGCCTATCTCCAGGGGGCGCAAACATTTTACAGTGTTCTAGCAAAGTGTGGAAATGCCATAAGCTCAATCAATGTTTATTACGGCAAACAGCTAGCATATTAAACCAAAATTTCTGGATAATTCTCTACACAAACAATAAAAATGATCAGTATGGTGTTTAACAAGCAATATAATGGTTAAGTGTACTTGAAATACATGTCCAGTGGAATAAAACACCATAAAAGTTTAAAATAATAAAAGATTTAACTAAGAACTGTACCAGTTTATGACGATTTATGCAGCTGTGTAATCTTTGGCTTTCTTTTACTTATGGCTATTGCACAAATCTAGCTACATTTCTAGTGACATAAGAATTCTGGTTGGACAGGAGGTAATTTAAATAGTATTCCTCTATCCTCCCTGGCATTTTTTGTACAAGCAGGTTTATGAGGGATGCTCTGAAATCTGAATAAAATCTAGAGTGGAATAGAATATGGCTCACAGTTTCTGCTTGGCCCTCTTTTGTTTTTAAACCTCTTTTGTTGACCACCAGCATTTTGCTTTCCATTTTTAAATTTGGAATAGAGTAGTTGCTTTGGAAGACGATGATCAGGCATCCACACAACATGACCAGTCCAACAAAGTTGATGTTGAAGAATCATTGCTTCAACACTGGTGACCTTTGCTTCTTCCAGTACACTGGCATTAGTTCGCCTATCCTCCCAAGTGATGTGTAAAAATTTTCAGAGACACTGTTGATGGAATCTTTTGTGGAGTTGGAGATGGTGTTTATAAGTGATCCACGTATCACAAGGATACAGTAAGGTTGGTAGAACAATAGCTTTGTAAACAAGCATTTTGGTTTCCCTGTGAATGTCCTGGTCCTCAAACACTCTACACTTCAATTGGTGGAAAGCTGCACTTGCAGAACTCAGACAATGTTGGATTTAGACATCAGTGTTGGCCCTTGTGGAGAGATAACTGCCCGGGTAGGAGAAGTGATTGACATTATCCAATGTTACACCATTGAGTTGGATTTGTGGTGCTGCAGAGAGGTTGTTTTGTGCTTGTTGGTGCAGCACTTTGTTTTTTTGTAAGTTGTGTGATAGGCCAAGCTTTATGTAAACTTCTTCAAAGATATTTAGGATGGTTTGTAGGTCATCCTCTGAGTGTGCACACATTACATTGTCATCAGCATACTGAAGCTCTATGATGGAAGTTACGGTAACCTTACTCTTTGCTTTCAGCCCGCTAAGATTAAATATCTTTCCATCTGTTGCCATATGATTTCCATATGATTCCATATGATTTCTACTCTGGAGGGGAGTGTCCCTTCAACAAGGTGTAGGATCATGGAAATGAAAATAATGAATACAGTTGGGGCAATAGCACAACCCTGTTTAACACATGATCCCACTGTGAATGGTTCACTTTGAGAACCATTGTTATCTACGATTGTTGTTGTCATATTATCATGGAAAAGCCAAATGATGTTCACAAATTTATCTGGGCAGCCAATTTTCAGAAGAAGAGTCCACAAGGCATTACAATTTACAGTGATCTCTTGAGCTTTTTTAATCCACCAGGTGTTCTTTAGTTCTCTGGTTCTTCATTGAACCTCAGCATTAGCATTGGCATAGGTTTTTTTTCATAGTGGCGCAGTTTCTGTCTCTTTGCCAGATCTGAAAGGCATTCCTTTTTCTTGTCAATCATGCATTCAATCTCACTGTCATTCTCATCAAACCAGTCCTGGTGTTTCTTGGTTTGGTATCCAATAGTTTGTTCACAGGCTGCAATAATGGATGATTTTAGCTTGGCCCAGTGTTCCTCGATGTTATCAGGGAGTTCCAAAAGCAGATGGTCCTTAAGAGTCACTTGGAAACAATCCCGCTTAATAGGATCTTGAAGGACTTGAGTGTTCATTTTGTGCCTTGGTTTCCTTCCTTGAAGCCTGCCTATCCTTGATAGCCATTGTGGAGTGTATTAATCAGTGATCTGTCCAGCAGTCATCGGCATTCATCATAGCTCTGGTAAGGAGCATGTCACATTGATCTTCAGCTCAGACAATTGCATAGTCAAAGAGGTGCCAGTGGCTTGACCGAGGGCGTCTCCAATATGTCTTAGATTTATTTTTTTGTCGGAAGAGTGTGTTGGTAATAACAAGGTTGTGCCCTGCACATATCGTCAAAAGTAAGATTCCATTCTGGTTGCTGCTGCCAATTCCTTCTTCCCCAATAGTCCCAGGCCACATATTGAAATCTCACCCAACTCTTGCATTATAATCACCTAGGAGGATAACTTTATCCTCCTTAGGTGTCTCCAATAGGATGGTATCTAGCTGAGAGTAAAAAAATTCTTTAATGTCTTCATCAGCATCCAGTGTTGATGCATAAGCGCTTAGAATAGTAGCCCGTTGGTTTTTTGTGAGTTTTATTTGAAGGGTTGAAAGTTGTTCATTAATGCTGGTAGGGACTTCTGACAAGAGCTTCACAAGATTGTTCTTGATAGCAAAGCCTACTCCATGTATTCAACGTTCTTGTTTAGGTAGACTTTTTCCAGAAGAATGTGTTGTGGTTCGAGGACCCGATCCCCGCTTTGAGGAATAAAGACACGTGGACACACTGTATAAGGTTAATGGGCAAGAAAAGGCCACAACTTTATTGATTACAGCAAGTGAGAATGTATTGGCTTAGGCATTGGACCACGGAAGATTGACTCCACCCACTCTTAGAGGGGTGAGCCTAAAGAGGGGTTATCCACCAGTAGGGGGAGCCTGTTGATGCTAATACAACTATAAGCTCTCTCCTGATGTCACCGAGGGTCGTGCCATGGCCCCCCGCCACACAGGCATCGGACAGGATCCACAACCACCAAATTCCTTTAACAGAATACCCAAATTTGAAGGGATGGGAGATGGCCACACCTTGCCCTTCCACACACCAACAACACATTGCAATGCCTAACCGCCAAATACCGAGAAAGTTGTGACGATTGCTACGAGGTAAGGGAAAAAACCAAAAGGCCTAATGCCATTTGGAAAAATTCCTACCAGGCCCCCTGGGCAACCTGGGCGACCAACCATAGGTCCATAGGAAGGTCAAGAGAGAAGCTAAGCCCTGAACCCTAAGAGAGTGGTGGGTGGGTGACTCGTGGTGAAAAGGTGAAGAAATGGGCGGAATGGGTGGCATGGCTTTAACTTAAACAGCAAACCACGCCCCACCAAGTCGCCCGGTTGGGTGCTTACCCAGGGGCATGGCATGCCAGCCAGGTGAGTGGGGCAGGGGGCATAACGCCCCCTACGTGATGCAGAAATCGCATCCCGCCCACAACACCTCCCCTCCAGAAGGGGGAGAGGCCTTTCCTCCTTTTTCTTCCTTCAGTCGACCCTCACCTGCTCTTTGAGTTTTTTGAAGTGCTGCAATATCGATGTAAAAATGTCGCAGCTCTCTTGCAATGATGCAGTTCTGCATTCAGGACATTCATTATCTGTGTTATCTGACTAAGTCCATATATTCCATGTTCCAAAGTTCAATTGTCTTTTATGACCGCTGGGTGGTGACCCCACTGGGCATGGTAATTCACTCAGGGGAAAAGGGAGGCAGACTATGTTTAGGACACCTTTTCTAGTCCCTTTTTGGGGTGAGTAGAGTGGATCCTAAAAAGGGCTGCTCAGTCATGGATACAGCTGCCGAGCTGCTCAACTGCCTCATTCCTTGAGTCAGAGCGACTGAATCTGTATCCACCACCCATGCGCCAGTTCATGGCTAGGGGTTTCCAGATTTCACGATCCTGCCCCCATTACCATTTGCCAATTGCCATGGGACTTTTGGGGTTTGGGATGGGTTTTTGGAAGATAACTGTGTGTGAATTTGTTTTATGTGTGTAGATCAGTGCACGCTGACCAATCCAGTCTTCACAGGAATGCTTTATTCCGGTGGCATGATTATCACAATGACTGGTAGATTCTTATCTGCTGAAGCCTTCATCCACCTTCACAGCCATTGTAACATACCGTTTGTTATCATCCAGCTGTTCTGCCACTGAGGACTTCTTGGTTCATTCTTTGTCTAGCTCTTCCCCTTTGACCTTATCAGCTTGGGTGATCCTATTGGGAGTACAAGACTCCCGACAGCTTTGTTCACAAGGGTCATAGGAATGTGCAGGCCCCCTCACCAAGACAAAGTGATGATCCAGCGAGTGAGAAATTACTTGTATTATTGCATTTGGTACACAACTAGGTACGATATGCTAAAAGAGAAAGAAAATTAAATTCAAACACATTCTCCACTTGGCCACCTTGTGATGTTAACATGGAAATAGGCAATTCCATTCCCTGTTTGAATTCCTTAAGAGCTTTCAAGCTCACCCAACCAAACTTTGCAAACTTTTCACCAGCTTTCTCTGCACTGCCACAACCAGCAAAAGCAGCAAGAAAAAATACGCTTTTGTTCTTCATAGAAGAAGGGAGCCATTGGGGAAATGGGGCAGTGGAGCAGTTTGATATTGCACTAGATAAAGCTAATTATCTATGGTACCAATTTTGAAAAAATATATTTCAGGTCCCAATGTACCTCACAGAAAACACAAAGGGTAGAGGTAGCACCCAAGAATAACAAACTGAAACTTCTCAATTAACTGGTATTGAGGTTAAATATTGTCATCCAGAGAGATCGTCCAAAATCTCTGAAAAATTGTTTCTAAACTGTCCTGTTATCCAGGTGAATAAGGAGATCCTGTTTATGCTCATTTTAACAATTTATTACCAGAGTTAACACTTCCAATGGATTCTTCTGACCAAAGTTCTTTTATCCGCTTTTGAGTGTATTCAAGTGATAAATTAGAATAGCAATGGTTTGCCTAAAATGAGACAGCAGTCATTTGATTTAGCAGGAAGTGAAAGAAATGCCTGTTCACAAAGAATTTCCTTCAACATATGCTACCTGATTTATTTTATAGGGACTTTTGAATGGCCTCTTCAATTCTAAAAGAAGATTCCTACTGAGTTGCAATCAATGCTCCTTACGCAGAACATAAATCATTGGGAGGTTTTGTCATACAGTTAACTTTTTAAAAATCTTCCGTTCTCATGTCCACTCCAGATATAATCCTTAGAACATCTTCCTCTTAGACATGAGAAATTTGCATGGAGAAGCAACTGCAAAGATTTTCATATGTGCTGATTGGTCCCAGTTATTCAAGAATATATCATCATACAATACTGATGAAAAAGTGAAATGGAAAAGGGGCATAAATGAAGTCTTTAAACATGACAGCATGTAACTTTTCCTCCATATGTGGTGTGTGTGGTATAAATTCCTTCATTTGCAGAAAACAAGAATGGTTCTGCCAATTCTACACTGTCATAAACTATACTTTGAATTAAAACTTTATAACCCCTAAGTATAAAGTTCTTGAATCCATCTAGGAAAGCTATTCAACAATCTTAATCAGAATGTTATAATACTTTATATACCTTTTGATTCTCTTTCCACCTAGCTCCACTCATTCCTACAGAAGATCTCATTCAACAACTCTGTTGGTGATGAAATTACATTAAATGAACGTGGAGAATTAGCAGCTGGTTTTGATATTAGAAATTTGATCACTTTCCCAAATAGATCCTACATCAGGGTCAAAGTGGGAAGGCTGGATCCTCAGGCCCCTCCAGGGAAAGAGCTCACCATTAATGATGGACAGATTAAATGGCACAGGGGCTTGACTCAGGTGAGGAAATAAATTTCCCAAATACCAGCATTCATGATTATCAAACAAGTAACCTTTATTGGCATCACATAGCAACATTCATAAAATGGGATGCAATGAAAGGAGGCGTTTTTTCACTTAGCACCTGATTAAATGTGAAGTTTGCTGGGAGAGAAAAGTAGACTTTAAGAAGAGGAAATTAATATGTAGATGGATAGTATTTTAATGGAGAGAATCTGTATTTGAACCATTAGCTTTGCTTGTGGGAAAATGCTTGCACATTAGATTAAGAGATCCTATTTGCTGTCCAGCTTATGTTGACTGCATTCTGCTTGGTATGTGATATCATCTTGTATACAATATAGAAATTCCATTTTTGTTTATTGCATATTTGTAAGCCACCAAGGAGTAAGCAATATACTTTAAGGAATCCTGTAAGGTCTATCACTAAATAAACAAATGGACCACAATACAAAAAAGAGCAACATGCTCAGAAGACATCTAACATTGAGAAGGACCAATGGGTATCAGAAAGTGTTGTCAGCCATTCTTGTATGTGAAATACCTGAGGCAGATCTCCAGTTAGTGGCATCAGATAGAATGCTAAGCTTGTTACAGTATTCTTTGGGCTTAAAATGAACATTATAATCCTCTTGAATTTGTATGACGCTATGCAGCTGCTTCTTATCCCATTGTATGTGCCACCTGTGCAAATATGGACTATATGTTTCACGCTATTGGTCCTCCTATTCCTTATATATCACCTGGTGTTAGGCTAATACCACCCAAACATTTAAAAAATAATAATTCTTCCAATATTTTTGGATAGGTGCCACCCTTGTCAGTATGTAATGACAACTGCCGTCCTGGTTATGGGAAGAAAAAGAAGGAGAGAAGTAAATTTTGTTGCTATGATTGTAAAGCATGTCCCAGCGGGATGTACTCAAATGAAAGGGGTGAGAAATGTTATGTTAAGATAGACCAAACAGCACAATTTATTTAACCAACTCTGAGGTCCTTAAAATTTTGTTGTTGTTAAAATTCTGGTGTGGGGGAGGGTTAAATAATAGATTTTTAAATTGTTCTTATTGTTTGCAATATGATCTTTAAAACATCCTGAAGAAAAAATATTTAGAAAGGAAGGTAATACATTTTACATCCAAATTCTTCTAAATTACAATGGAGAAGAAGAATTATGATCGATGAAGAAGAAGGCAGTTTGGGGAGAGAATGAATGTCTCATTCATTGCACCTCTCACGGTTCAGAAGATTTCAGCTGTAATATTGCTCTCATTTCACTACAGAGCAGCTTGAGATTCTAAGGAAGAGGAGGAGGACCACTAACACATCGAGATGTCCTCTATGTAGAAATTCCAGATTTGATGCATGAGATTTATTTTTGAAATATCTCAAACAAAAGTCTTTGAGCTAGAGGTTTTGAAAGCTACCCTGGTAAAGAACATTAACTAGTTGAACTCCGGATGACAAACATTCTTAAGAATTTTCTTCATAATTTCATTTTGTCTTTTCAGACATGGAAACATGTATCAGTTGCCCAGCAAATAAGTATCCAAACCAAAACCAGGATAATTGCATTCCTAAAATACCAAACTTTCTGGGCTTTGATGAAACTTTGGCCATCATTTCAACTTTCTCGGCACTACTGTTGTCTCTGATCACAGCTCTAGTGTTGGGCATCTTCATTAAACACCGGGACACTGCCATTGTCAAAGCCAACAACAGAAGCCTGACTTACATTCTCCTTGTGTCTCTCCTCTTGTGTTTCCTCTGCTCCTTGATGTTCATTGGAACACCTAAGCAGGCAACCTGCCTTCTCCGACAAACAAGTTTTGGCATTGTCTTCTCTGTGGCCCTCTCTAGCATCTTGGCTAAAACCATATCAGTGGTTTTGGCATTCATGGCTACCAAGCCAGGATCCACAATCAGGAAGTGGGTAGGCAAAAAACTGGCTTATTCCATAACCCTCTCCGGCTCCATTGTTCAAATAGGGCTTTGTGGTCTTTGGCTGGCAACTTTTCCTCCATTCCCTGATTTGGACATGCAGTCAATGAGTGAAGAAATTATATTCTTATGTAATGAAGGGTCAGTTTTCATGTTCTTCTGCGTTTTGGGCTACATGGGCTTTCTAGCCACTGTCAGCTTCACTGTGGCTTTCCTAGCTAGGAAGTTGCCAGACACTTTCAACGAAGCCAAGTTCATCACCTTCAGCATGCTGGTCTTTTGCAGTGTTTGGCTCTCCTTTATTCCAACCTACCTGAGCACCAGAGGAAAATACATGGTGGCTGTGGAGATCTTCTCCATCTTGGCTTCCAGTGCTGGATTACTGGCTTGCATATTTTCCCCCAAATGCTACATTATTGTAGTGAAGCCTAACTTGAACACCAGAGAGCACTTAATACAAAGAAAGATATAAATAACATAAGAATTTATGCCTCCATGATTGTTCTTAATTTTCAACACTGAAATGTCAAAAATGTGAATGAATGAGGACAATGTGACCAAATGAAACTATTTCATCTATCTTGTGCTCTGTTTCTGGGCTGCAAAATTGTTGCATGTTATTGTAGGAGGCCAATCTGACCAAATGAGGCAAATGTTCACATCAGCTTCTGAGCTTCACCTGAAGTCGATAAAATTCTGAAAGAGAAACATCAACATTACTCTATAGCTATTCTGATTAAACCGCTAATATGAATGAAGAGTAGAGAGTATTAGTATTGGAGTTGTTGGGGGGTTTTTTGACTAAGTGATATATAAATTATTTAAGAATCTAAATAAAAAAAGCTATGTTATATTTGTGAGGCCTAAATCCAACAATAGAGAGTAACTGATAGAGAGAAATATGTAAATGAGAGATGTGTTTGTAGTTTCACATATGTTCTTGGTAGGAACATGAGGCATTACAAATGTAAATTGGAATCCCCATGTGTGTCCACAACCTACCTAACCCCTAAAACACACTCCCTTGTGAGATCTTTTGCTGATGTCAACTGGACACAGCTCTGAGAATAGGCCCAAATTACCTTATGCCCAGAAATGACCTCTCACAAACTGGACTGTTCCCCACAGTTTTGGTTTATTAGAAAAGATTGATTAGTACAGTGCAGCTCATACAGAACCATGTGTGCATTTAAAATAGTATCCTCACACATTCAAATTCATATTAATAAGTTCCTACACTACAAGGGGAAGATAAATGGATACAGCATAACAGTGTGTTGTATGAGTCCCAAGTAGGGCTGGCCCTCCCATGTGACAAGGTGAGGTGACCACCTCTGTCAGCAAGATCTACAGGGACAGCAGATCCTAATGTAAATCTTTATATCCCACTTGCTCGTTGTAGATCTTCACCAACTACTTCTTCTCTGTCAGGGAGCGGGAAGCCATTTTGCGGCTTGCATCAGGTGCCAAAATGTCTTCAGCCAGATCTGCTCCCAAGAAGATAGTGATTGATCCATAGTTTAATTATCCAACCATGGACCAGAGCAACTGCTGCAGCTGCATGGGCACAGGTCTAATTGATGGACCCAGAACCAGAAATTATATGCCTGAAGGGATTGCAGTTCTTAGTGATATTTCTGGGCTTCACACAGACAGGCAATTCCATCCCTACCAAGCCCCTAGGTACACAAGAAGTTGTGTGGAAGGTTGCTGGGCTTACGGTAAGAGTACCAGAAGTGGGGGTGTATAAGTTATGTAATGAAAAGGGCTGCTGATGTATAGGTGGGCTTCCACAAAGGTATGAGTCTTTATGTACGTGACAAAGTGCAGTCAAGGAAGGTTGTCTTAAAGAGAGTCCTCCTGAATGGATTTCCTACCTTAAGGAAGGAAAACTTGTTTCCTGGCTAGTCAGGACACCCAACATGACCAGCTATTGTTCTACTCATCCCACATTTAGGTATATATATTTGACTGAGGAATACTCTCTCCATAGGTTCGGACAAAGTCTCAAGTTCTGAAATCTGGATTTAGTGATGTTTCCACTGCTAATATATTTCATTATCACCATCACTGCAACTCAGCATTTTCAGTCATTTAATTATTAACTTGCTAGAGAGGGTTGGAAAAGAAATAGGCAAAGGGGGTGATTAACCAGGATACACTGCAGGTTAGGCCAACTTCTTAAAAGGTAAAGGGACCCTGACCATTAGGTCCAGTTGTGACCGACTCTGGGGTTGCGGTGCCCAGCTCGCTTTATTGGCCGAGGGAGCCGGCGTACAGCTTCTGGGTCATGTGGCCAGCATAACTAAGCCGCTTCTGGCGAACCAGAGCAGTGCACGGAAACGCCGTTTACCTTCCCGCCAGAGCGCTACCTATTTATCTACTTGCACTTTGATGTGCTTTCGAACTGCTAGGTTGGCAGGAGCAGGGACCGAGCAACAGGAGCTCACACCATCATGGAGATTGGAACCGCTGACCTTCTGATCGGCAAGTCCTAGGCTCAGTGGTTTAACCCACAGTGCCACCCGCATCCAACTTCTTATCCAGTTACAAACACAAAATGTAGGTCAAGCATAATAGACCTACATAATAGAGGTGTTAATGAATAGGGGCTGTGTGAAGGAATGAAACTATGGATGCTATGCAACATCAAATGACTCAAAGCCTGCTTCTGCTGTTCCTAAAGTCATGGTCTGTGAAAGGCTCCTGGGGCTGAAGGGTGGGGCAAGGCAGGTGGGGAAAGCCATTGCCTGATAGTCAGCAGAAAGTCTTTTTCCCCTCACCCCTCATTTCTCCTTCCTCTGCTTCTCCTGCACACCATGGGTACCCTCCTATGGGAAGCTGCAGAGGGAGGAGAAGGAAGGGAAGCTAGATTATACTGAACCAATTCACTACTGCATTTAGTTCCATATTGTCTACAATGATGGACAGCAGCTTTATAAGGTTTCAGAGTGGGGTCTCTTCCAGCAATACCTGGAGATGTTAGGTATTGAATGTCAGACCCTCTGCACATGAACCATATGTGGTACCACTGTGTAATAGCTCTTTTGCACTTTCTTCTCCACTCGTAGAAGTTTGTCCCATTTATAAATGGATGCAGTTGGATATCAGCCCTTTTTCATCTGTTTTGCTTTTCTGTTTTGGATTGTATAGTGACTGCTTTTTCCTTGAAGTTCATTTTACCATATATATTTTTGGGTTGGTGGGGATTCACAGAAGGGTCAAGCGTTCAATTAAAGAATGATGGACCCAGGTGCATTTTTTAGGAGGAGCTTCGACTTTGGCTCTTCACACCTCACTGCCAGCCCTGCGCCAGTTTGCGAGGCTGGTATCTGATCTCAGTGATTTACCTAGCAAACTAGTAAAATCTTACTTTTCCTAACTGAGAATTGCCTGAGGCAACAAATGTTTACTTGACAGTTCTGCCAAAGATGATGCGCCATGGAGTCCGGAAAAAATTGCAAGTGATTGTCTCCCCTGCAATTATTAAAATGACAATAATTAAGTCACCTTGCCAATGCTCCAGAAGGCTAAATGTCAGGTGGGGGAGAATCAGCAAGCAAGCCTGAAATGTTTATAGTCTCCCAGTGTTCCATAGACAGTTAGAATAATGCAGGAGAGAGAGGCCAGGCTCTGTGATTGTACAGGTCACATATCAAATCACATCATCTTATTTACCATTCAAGGCAGGTATTTGCGACAGAGTTTAATGATAAGATGCATGCATGTCCCTTTAAGCACTAAATTGGCAGAATCAGCTGCCTCCAAATCCATGCTGTTCAAATCAGGCTGATGATAATAATGATATTGTAGAGAGGCCAAGAAGAGTCCATGTGTAGAACCTTGCTGCTGCTGCTTCTCTTGCTCTTCCCCAACATGGTGTGCCAAGTGCATAGTGCTAATTTTACCACAACTAATCCTGTACCTATTCCACATGAGTGGTATGAGCCAGGTGACCCTGTCATTGGTGGCATAGCATCTCATATCCGCTACCTCTTCCCCACTGTTTTATTCAATAAACACCCCTCTGAAGTCTTGATTGACAGACCAATGTAAGTAAATAGTCCTTAATATTATTTTTTTCATTCTTTACATTTTTATATTTGACTGAAATATACTTTGTTTTGAATGAATAGTTTTAGAACTGTATTGATTTGATGGATGATATAACAAATATCTGTGCATACAGGTTATGTCTGCATTGTCAGTTAGACATTAGGAATCCTTAAGATTTAGTGATCCAATTCTGCAAAGAGAAAATTGAGTAAGAATAGAACAGGGCGACATAAAAACCTAAGAAATGAAACAGTCAAATTTGCTGTTGCGACAAAAAAAATTCAGAGTGCCTAAAACAAAAATGAATTGTGAAGAGCTCCAAACATATTTTGCTAAGCTGGATGTATAGACAGTTAAATGATGAATGTAATTCAATCTGTAAAGTGATGTATGTTTGGGCAAAAATAATAATAATCCTTCTTTCTCTTATAAGTCTATGGTGTTTAAACTGGGGGTGTTTGCCCACAAATGAGATACTGGGACAGTAATGGATAGCTCATTGAAAATAATGACTCAGTGTATAGAAACTGTGGAAATGACAAATTCCATTCTAGAAATCCTCACTTAAGTCTTAAGGGACTGAAAACAAAACCACCCAAGGCTTAATGCTATCATACTAATTATGGAACAGTGTGTACAGTCCTGGTCACCTCATCTAAAAAGATATATTGTACATCTGGAAAAGGTTCAGAAAAAGCAAAAATCTATGGTGCGACTACACTTGGAATACTGTGTTCCGGTCACCTCATCTAAAAAGGGATACTGTACACATCATAATGCTATTATACTAATTATGGAATATTGTGTACAGTTCTGGTCATCTCTGAGGCAGAGAGCAGCACAACAGTTCATAAATGCTGCTCCAACTGTTAAGACTGTTCAGTTAACTGCCATAACTGTCAACTGTCATAACTTCCACAACTTGTATGACCTCACAGAGTTCTACAGCTCTTGAAATTAACCTTTTACATATGCATTTTGGATGCTAACATCCCACATTCTGAGGGGAAGAAGAAGCAGAGAGTACACTCGCTATCATTGCTAGCATACAAGTAGGCATACTTGGTAGAAATACATGTGAAACTCCATTACTGTATCTTTATTCTCTTGAAAACCTGATGATTTGCATTAAAAATGGCAACTGCCATCAGCTTTATTATCATTTAATGCAAGTTTGCATTTCCAGAGAAAGCTACTGCCAAAGGGATATAGCAATAATTTCAAAAACTGTAGCATAGTCATATGACACAGCAGTTATTTCTAGATGAAGTTAAAGTCAAGAAAATTCCTGTCCTATTCTGTATAGATCTATTCACAATCTACGTCTTTGAGAAATAAAATAAAAAAGGTTTGGGCTAAAGAGCAATTCAAATATTCTAACGGAACAAAACAAGACCCATCTTTCCTCTGAAAGTTCTCTCTCTCAGATGTAGATTTTGTGCACTATTTACTTTCCCCACATAATAATGCCACTTTATTCACAGCGTGTTATCAAAGTTCTACCAGCACATCCTTGCCCTGGTGTTTGCGATTGATGAGATCAATGAGAATCTCAAGGTCTTGCCCAATGTCACTCTTGGGTTCCACATCTATGACAGCTACTATCAATCTAAGATGACCTACCGCACCACTCTGGATCTGCTGTTTAACTCACATACCTTTGTCCCCAACTACAAATGTGGCTCCCAGGAAAATGTAATAGGAGTCATTGGGGGACTGAGCTCTGAGGTCACCTTGTGCATGGCAGACATCTTGGGTCTTTACAAAATTCCACAGGTAGGAATATTCTGGGTAAGAGAAAATTGAGATTTCACACTATAATTCACTCTTCAGCTCTCTTTCCAGTAGGAGTCTATTGATTCATAAATTTGGAGTGGCATAGCAAGGACAACTGAAAGGGACTGAAATGTATGGGTTTGTTGTTGTTATAGCATGGGGGTCTCTAACAATGTGCATGAGAGGGGGTAGGTTACTAGGGATGTGTGATTAATGCATATAAGGGAAGATTAATTCAAAGGTGCCAGGTTGGTAAATGGGATATCCAGATGGAATCATATAAGATCCTGGGGTGAAATTATCAGTGGATCATATAAGATCAGGACATGTTAACTAGAAATGCTCTCCATATGAAATGGGAAATTGAGCAAGATTGCTTGTGTATTTTTTATGTAAGAGGAAGTGGGTCCCCCCCCCCAAAAAAAAAAACAACCCAACAACAGTAAATTTGAGATGTGTGGGATAAATAGGTTTGTTATGAATACTTCCATCAATTCCTTATGGTTTCTTTTTTCTTTTTCAGATTTCATATGGTGCATTTGAAGCAGCCACAAATGATCAAATTAAATTCCCTTCTTTTTACCACATGGCTCCTAATGAAGCTCTTCAGTATCAAGGAATTATCCAGTTGCTTCTGCATTTTGGATGGAAATGGGTTGGGCTCATCACTCCAGCTAATGAAGCTGGGGAACGTTTCTTGAATACCATTGAACCAATGTTTTTCAAAAATGGGATCTGTTCAGCATTCACAGAAAGAGCTGAATACCATGTGCATGTCACTGGTAAGATAACTGATATGCTGAGAGAGACAAGGATTTTGTCGCCAGCTTTCATAACAAGCAAAGCAAATGCAGTTGTTGTATATGGAGAAAGTGCATCTATTACATGGTTGTCAACTGCTCTAAAGCTGATGAAGTTATCTGAGTTCATATTTTCCCAGTCCAAAAAGAACTTACGTGAAGGAAAAGTATGGATTACCACAGCTCAGATTGATTTCATTTTATATGAACTTCAGAAAGTTATTGATGTTAATATACAAATGTTGCATGGTGCTATCTCTTTTGCAATTCATTCCAAGGAAGTTCATGACTTCCGAGATTTTCTGCAACATGTAAATCCTTCCTGGGAAGAGGGAGATGATTTTATCTCAGGTTTCTGGGAACAAACATTTGATTGTTCACTTGCACACTCCACAAAGTCAACAAAGATAGCTAAGTCTTGTACCGGAGAGGAAATGTTGGAGAGCCTTCCTGCGCCATTTTTTGAAATGAGCATGACCAGCCACAGCTACAGTATCTATAATGCTGTCTCTGCTTTGGCACATGCCTTACATAGGCACTTGGTTGGATCCAACCACAGAAGAATGGAAGCTGCAGGCAGACAATCTCCTCAGAACATAGAGCCTTGGAAGGTAATGTTTGTGGTTACAAAAAGTTTGGTTTACAAAGTGTTCACTATTGTGCCCTGCCTTGATATTTTATGTGAGTTGGTATTTAGTTATAAATAAAACAATAAAAGGTATCCTGTTAAGGAAACAAACAATGAAGATTTCTACTGCATCACAGGCTATGCTTCTTATAGCAGAACATAAATTAAAGAGGGGGTTTGTCATAATGTTAACTTAAAAAACAACCCTCAGTTGTCATCTCCCCTCTCCTAGAACACGTTCCTCTTAGAGTTAGAGTATCTGCATGGAGAAACAATTGCACGTATTTCAATATGTGACTGATTGGTCCCAATTATCCAAGAACATATAATAACATAATACTGATTAAAAAGTGAGATGGAAAAAGGGCATAAAAGAAGTTTTTTACTGTGACAATAGGTAACCTATCTTTCGAATGTATTCAAAAATTATCAATCTGACTGTGTCATGTATGGTATAAAATTCCTTCATTTGCAGAAAACAAGAATGGTCCTCCCAATTCTACACTTTCATAAACTATACTTTGAATTCAAACTTTATAACCCTTAGTTATAAAGATCTTGAATGCATCTAGGAAAGCTATTCAGCAATCTTAATCAGAATGTTATAATACTTTATAGTCCTCTTGGTTCTCTTTCCACCTAGCTCCACTCATTCCTACAGAGGATCTCATTCAACAACTCTGTTGGTGATGAAATTACATTAAATGAACGTGGAGAATTAGCAGCTGGTTATGATATTACAAATTTGATCACTTTCTCAAATAGATCCTACATCAGGGTCAAAGTGGGAAGGCTGGATCCTCAGGCCCCTCGAGGCAAAGAGTTCACCATTAATGATGGACAAATTAAATGGCACAGGGACTTCACTCAGGTGAGGAAATAAATTTCTCAAATGCCAACATTCATGGTTATCCAAATAAAATGGGATGCAATGAAAACAAGGAGGCTTTTTTCACTTAGCACCTGATTAAATGTGATGTTTCCTCAGAGAGAAAAGTGGGGGGTTTTTTTAGAGGAAATTAATATATAGATGGATAGTATTTTAATGGAGAGAATCTCTATTTGAACAATTGGCTTTACTTGTGGGAACACGCTAGCATGTTAGTTTAGATTTTAGAATGTTTTATCATTTTACTGTTGTTAGCCTCTCTGAGCCCGGCTTCAGGTGGGGCGGGCAGGATATAAATACTTTTATTATTATTATTATTATTATTATTATTATTATTATTATTGAGATCCTACTTGTTGCCCAGCTGATGTTAATCACAATTTGCTTTGTATGTGATATTATATTGTATATGATATGAAAATTGCCTTTCTATATATTGCTTATTTGTAAGCCACCAAGAAGTAGGCAATGTCCTTTAAGGAATACTATAAGGTCTAACACTAAATAAACATATGAGCCACAATACGAAAAAGAGCAACATGCACAGAAGACATCTCACATTAAGGACCAATGGCTATCAGATACTGTTGTCAGCCATTCTTTTATGTGAAGTCCCAGAGGCAGATCTCCGGTTAGTGGAATCTGATACAATGCTAAGCTTTTTACACCATTGCTTGGGCTTAAAATGAACATTATAATCTTCTGGAGTTTGCATGATGCTATGTGCAGCAGGTATACATCTAGGCATAGATCTACCTAGTGCATCAACCTAAAAGGGGCATAAGCAGACCAGCCACAGAAGCCACTTGAGACCCTAGTGATGAGTTGGAATCTCAAGGTAGTTTCAGACTACAAATTTCTTCCTTCACAGTGAGTCCAATCCCTCCCAGAAGGCATGCCAATCCTTTTGAGAGACAGCATCCACTCACCCAAAGCACTTTGGAGTTATAAGGATTCAGCCACCATCCTGTCCAACACAACCTTCAGACAGCAGTGCAGCACCTTCACTGTTTCTCCTCATTCCAAGGGATGTATACATCATCAGTATACATATGAACACTGTGCTCCAGATTCCTTGAAGATAGCCCCTAACTGTTTCATATAAATGTTGAATCACAAAGATGAAAGAACCTGAAACCTCATGGGGAACCACAGCCCAAAAACCATGGAACTACGCAAGATGCTTCTGGTAGAACATTCATGAAACAATTCTGCAAGTAGAAGCAGAACCTCTAATTTATACTCAAATCTAATAATGCTTAACGGCTGCTTTTTATCCCATTTTATGTTCCACGTGCCCATATGGATCATAGTTTTCACGTTATTGGTCCTCCTATTGCTGATAGATCCCCTGATGTTAGATTAAATCCCATAAAACCTTTAAAAACAAAATTATTCCTATATATTTGGATAGGTGCCACCCCTGTCAGTATGTAATGACAAATGCCGTCCTGGTTACGGGAAGAAAAAGAAGGAGAGAAGTAAATTTTGTTGCTATGATTGTGAACCATGTCCCAGCGGGATGTACTCAAGTGAAAAGGGTGAGAAATGTCATCTTAAAATAGACCAAACTGCACAATTTATTTAGCCAACTCTGAGATCCTTAAAATATGTTGTGGTGTGGGGGTTAAATAATTTATTTCTGTATTGTTCTCATTGTTTACAATATAATCTTTAAAAAAATCCTGAAGAAAATATTTTTTCAGAAAGGAACGTAATACATTTTACATCCAAATTCTACTAAATTCTGATCGAATAGAAGTGATGGTCACTCCACGAAGAAGAAGGCAATTTGGGGAGAGAGTAGATGTCTCATTCAGTGGACCTCTCTTGGCTCACAAGATTTCAGCTGTAATGTTGCTCTGTTTTCACTACAGAGCATTCTAAGTAAGAGGAGGAGGGTCACTAAAAGATAGAGATATCTTCTATGTAGAAATTCCAGATTTGATGCATGAGATCTATTTTTGAAATATCTCAGACGAAAGTCTTTGAGTTAGAAGACTGAAAGCTACCCTGGTAAAGAGCATTAGCTAGGTGGACTCCTGATGACTAAAATTCTTAAGAATTGTCTTTGTAATTTCATTTTGTCTTTTCAGAGATGGAAACATGTATCAGTTGCCCAGCAAATAAGTATCCAAACCAAGACCAGGATAATTGCATTCCTAAGATACCAAACTTTCTGGGCTTTAATGAAACTTTAGCCATCATTTCATCTTCCTCCGCACTATTGTTCTCTCTGATCACAGCTCTAGTGTTTGGCATCTTCATTAAACACCGGGACACTGCCATCGTCAAAGCCAACAATAGAAGCCTCACTTACATTCTCCTTGTGTCCCTCCTCTTGTGTTTCCTCTGCTCCTTGATGTTCATTGGAACACCTAAGCAGGCAATCTGCCCACTCCGACAAACAGGTTTTGGCATCGTCTTCTCTGTGGCCCTCTCTAGCATCTTGGCCAAAACCATATCAGTGGTTTTGGCATTCATGGCTACCAAGCCAGGATCCACAATCAGGAAATGGATAGGCAAAAAACTGGCTTATTCCATTGTCCTCTCCGGCTCCATTGTTCAAGTAGGGATCTGTGGTCTTTGGCTGGCAACTTTTCCCCCATTCCCAGATTTGGACATGAAATCAATGAGTGAAGAAATTATATTGTTATGTAATGAAGGGTCCGTCCACATGTTCTACTGTGTTTTAAGCTACATGGGCTTCCTGGCCACTGTCAGCTTCACTGTGGCTTTCCTAGCCAGAAAGTTACCTGACAGTTTCAACGAAGCCAAGTTCATCACCTTCAGCATGCTGGTCTTCTGCAGTGTTTGGATCTCCTTTATTCCAACCTACCTGAGCACCAGAGGAAAATACATGGTGGCTGTGGAGATCTTCTCCATCTTGGCTTCTAGTGCTGGGTTACTGGCTTGCATCTTTTTCCCCAAATGCTACATTATTCTTGTGAGGCCTGAATTGAACACCAGAGAACATCTAATGCAAAGAAAGATATAAATAATATAAAAATTTGTAGTTCCATGATTGTTCTTAATTTTCAACAATGAAATGTCAAAAATGTGAATGAATGAGGACAATGTGACCAAATGAAAATATTTCATCTATCTTGTGCTCTGTTTCTGGGCTGCAAAATTGTTGCATGTTATTTTAAGAGGCCATTCAGACAAAATGAGGCAAATGTTCACATTACCTTCTGAACTTCAACTGAAGACAATGAAACTCTGAAATTGAAAGAGAAACATCAACATTATTATATAGCTATTCTGATTAGACAGCTAATATGAATAAAGAGTTAAGTATTAGAGTTGTTTTTTACTAAGTGATATATTAATTATTTAAGAAACTAAATAAGAAAGCTATGTTATATTAGTGAGGCCTTAATTCAACAATAGAGAGCAACTGATAGAGAGAAATATGTAAATGACAGATGTGTTTGTAGTTTCACTTATGTTCTTGGTATCAGTTTAGGAACATGAGGTCAGACAAGTGTACATTGGAATCCCCATTTGTGTCTACAAACTAACTCACCCCTAAATATTACGGCTTGGTCTCTCCCACAAACGCGAGACTACTCTGGCTGTTAATTATTTCAGATTTATTGCTACAATAACAAACTAGGACGGAGCTCCTCTACTCATCGTCCTCCCCAGAAGATGATGTTGCCCGGACTGAGCTCCTCCCCCTTCCCAAGCACAGAAGCCCCCGCTTTCTCTTCCGGTATCTTTCAAGTGTCTCTGCCCCTTTTGAAATCCTATGAGATTTGGCAGAGAGTGTTTCCTGCATTCCAACATCTTGCCCACTATCGGAGTTCTCACACATCTGTCTGTCCCTTTGGTCAGAGCTCAGATTACAGCTGCTCTCCCCCTCCTCTCTACTTTCTGCTGTTAACTGTCCTCTCCCTGTGCCTGCTTCTTCTTCTCCTGTCAGCATCTGAGCTTCACTGACACTAAAGCACACTGCCTTGTGAGCTATTTTGCGGGAGTCAACTGGACACAGCTCTGAGAATAGGCCCAAATTATCTTATGCCCAGTAAAGAGCTCTCACAAACTGGACTGTTCCCCATGGAGCTGGTTTATTACAAAATAATAAATGATCTTTTAACAATAGATTGATTAGCATAGTTCAAAATATATAGAACCATGGGTGCAATTAAAGTAATATCCTCATGCATTCAAACTCAAAGTAATAAGTTCCTACACTACAAGGGGAAGATAAAGGGATTGAGGATAACAGTGTGTTGTATGATTCCCAAGCAGGGTTGGTCCTCCCATGAGGAAAGGTGAGGCAACCATCGCTGGTGGCAAGATCCACAGGTGCAGCAGATCCCAATGTTGATTTTTATTCCCCACTTGTTCCTGATGGAGACATTCACTCATTCCTTCTACCCTGGAGAGGATGGAGATGCCATTTTGTGGCTTACCTCAGGCACCAAAGTGTTCTGGACCGGCTCTGCTTCCTAGAAGATAGTGATTGATGCAGAGTTTACCTGTACCTATCCAACCAATGACTAGAGCAACTGCTGCAGCTGTGTGGGCATAAGGATGTGCTGGACCCAGGATCCAGGATCCAGAATCCAGGAATTCTATGCCTGAAGCTATTGTAGTTCTGAATGATAGATCTGGGCTTCACACTGACAGGCAACTTCACTAAAATCTAAACTGACTTTGATTTAACATCATCAAAGGCCATGTCATTCAATCCTCCACAAGTAGCATCTAATACAAAGAAAGTTATAAACAGAAGACTTTCTGGGTTCATACATGTTTTTTGTATTCTACATCAAAATATCAACATATGTAAATCAATTAGAAAATGTGGCCAAATGAAACTATTTCAGCAATTTAGGATTAAATGATGAACATCTTATTTATGTAATAAAAATCTTTAATTTCTGGGTTGCACAATGGTTGCCTCTTCTTTAAAGAAGCTGTTCTGACCAAATGTGAAAAACAGTTGAAAAGCGGATGCAAAGTTCAACTGAAGAAACTGAAACTTTGAGATGGAAACAGAAACTTATTATTTATTTTTATGAAGCTATATAGAGCTTGTTGTTTGCCAGGCCACTATAAATTCTGGACCCAGCAAGTGTCAGAATTTAATTAGGGTTTGGGATGCCAAACTATGTACTAGACATCTCTAATCCCCTGAATCAGCAGCTGATTAATATAAGCTAATTTCCCGTGAAGTGATAGGCTGGGTGATGTGTCAAACGAAGGATCAAAGGGAACCCGGTGTGAAATGGCAAAGACATCCCCTCCCCAAAATTATCCAGTTCCCCTCCCCCATTACATTCATACAATTGACCTAGGTACCCAGAAGCCATTGTTCTTGGTGAGAACTTGCTGCTCACACAATGACCGCTCCCCGCTTAAAACGGGGGGTGCCCTTTGCGTGGACGCATGCAGCCCCTAGATCTGGAGCGGCTCCAACAGCATAGGCTTGGCTTTGCCTTCCCTCAGGTGGGATACCTGGAGGTCTCCGCCTACCTCAGTCAGTTGTCCAATCCCACCTGGGGGAAGAGTTGCCAAGGAGACCAGGCCAGGTAGGGGAGGGATTACCTGCCCACACAAAGGAGGGAGGATCTTACCTGGGAATTCTCACTTGGCTCCAGAGCTTCTCCCACCCTACCCACCCTCAGTTAATGTCTTATTTTGCAGGTTAATTTTTCCTCACAGGTTTTGCAGGTTAACTTTTCTTCACAGGTATGCGGGCGCTGCTACGTTAAGGTCACTGTTAAAGGGCCGGAAAGGAATTTCCCTGCATTGGCAGGTTTCGCCTTTCCCGTAGCAAAACGTCACAACTTTGGCGGTATCAGGCCTTGGGCGGAATCCTTTTGTCCATCTTCCTCTTTGCGGCGGCGATACCAGGGTTCCCCGTTAAAGGGGTTTTCTGAAGGGAGGCTTTGACCGTACGCCGAAAGGTCGTCATTGCTCTCCCCTGCGGCGGCGGCGTAACGGGGGCGGCTATCTCTGTTTGAACATATGTTCTCCAGAGCCGGCCCATCCCCCCCCACACACACACACTGGATAACCCTGATGCTCCCTAGGTCCCCAGCTGGGGACTGGGGAGGGAGAACGCCCAATGCCTGAGCCAAGGTCTACCCACATTTGAAATTTAATAAAGTTGTGGCCAATTTAATCCCATAGCACATTGTCTTGAGTCGTTATTCCACATGACGGGGGGACCGCGCGGGATCTGGGGACTCCGCCTGTCCACGCAAATAGAAAGTTATCATGTTGCTTCCATCAACACCTTGATGACAAGGTATCCACGAAGGCACAAGAAGCAGTATCTACCACCCCTCCATTTTCTCGCTTCTCAATTACATGGTTGCATACAAAATAAAACAACAAAAAACAAGCAAAGTCATGTTCTTCCTAAGCTATAATTCCATGAGGTGATAAATATGTTTACTTGACAGTTCTGCCAAAGATGATGCGCCATGGAGTCCGTAAAAAAAATGCAAGTGATTGTCTCCCCTGTAATTATTAAAATTACAATAATTAAGTCACCTTGCCAATGCTCTAGAAGGCTAAATGTCAGGTGGGGGAGAATCAGCAAGCAAGCCTGAAAGGTTTCATAGACAGAATAATGCAGAAGAGAGAAGGCTCTGTGATTGTATAGGCAAAATTTCAAATCACTTCATCTTATTTACCATTCAAGGCCGGTCTTTGCAACAGTGTTTAATGATAAGATGCATGCATGTCCCTTTAAGCACTGAACTGGCAGGGTCTGCTGCCTCCAAATCCATGCTGTTCAAATCAGGCTGATGATGATGATGATAATGATATTGTAGAGAGGCCAAGAAGAGTCCATGTGTAGAACCTTGCTGCTGCTGCTGCTTCTCCTGCTCTTCCCCAACATGGTGTGCCGAGTGCATAGTGCTCATTTTACCACAACTAATCCTGTACCTATTCCACATGAGTGGTATGAGCCGGGTGACCCTGTCATTGGTGGGATTGCATCTCATATCCGCTACGTCTTCCCCAATGTTTTATTTAATATACACCCCTCTGAAGCCTTGATTAACAACCCACTGTAAGTAAATAGTCCTTAATAGGATTTTATTAATTCTTTACATTTTTATATTTGACTGAAATATACTTTGTTTTGAATGAGTAGTTTTAGAATTGTATTAATAAACTGTATTAATCAATTGACTGTATTTATTTGAAAGATTTGATAGACTGTATGAGAAACATCTGCGCATACAAGCCACGTCTAAACTCTCACTTGGACATTAGGAATCATTAAGATTTTGTGATCCAATTCTGCAACTCATTGGGTTGCTACTCTGGGTCGCTTCCAACATATATAAAAACATAATATTACATTAAACATTTAAAAACTTCCCTATACATGACTGCCTTCAGATGGCTCGGGGGTCAGATAACTCCATACCCCCACGCACACATTTCTCCAATGAAAGTAGGGACATCCTAAGGAAAACTGGGAAATTCCGGGATCCAATCATAAACCAGGATGGCTTCTCTTAATCAGGGACGTCCCTGTAAAATAGGGAATCTTGGAGAGTGTGGAGGTGCCTCTTCAGTATTTGCTGAAAGCTACTTAGTGAAGTTGCCAGATGCACTTCTTGTGGGAATTAGACTCTAGTTCCCATTTCCAGAGTGTGCAGAAGTCAGCCTTGGGTTGTTTGATCCTTTAATTAGTTCTCCTTTTTTCTCCTATAAAAACTATGCAAGACATTCCCTTTTAAAGTTTAAAGAACCAATAACTTTTACTTAGTGTACTTGCAGTTGCAGATAAAAAGTGTACAACACAGGTAGGTGAGACTTAAATAGCTAAAACTTCTTACATAGATAAAACTGTGGGTTATCTACAGCCTAGGGGGTGTTATGAGGATTCATAGCAAGTGAAAGCCAGCCTGTGTTTCCTTGATGAATTGGGGGCGGGGGTCAAATACTTGTGTTCATTTTTATTGGAAAGAAGCAGAGGTAAGTTAGTAATGGAGAATGGTTTCAAAGCATTTTGTAAACATGGGATCAGAGCCTTTCACAACCATCATTGCTAGCTCACAAGTAGGCATACTTGGTAGAAATATGATATGTGAAACTCTCCATTGCTGTATCTTTATTCTCTTGAAAACCTGATACTTTGCATTTAAAATGGCAGCTATCATGAGCTTTATTATCATTTAATGCAAATTTCCATTTCCAGAGAAAGCTACTGCCAAAGGGATACAGCAATAATTTCAAAAATTGTAGCATAACCATATGACAAAGCACATGATTATAGATGAAACTGAATACAGAGAAGGAACAACATGGTCAGAAATGCAAAAGATAAAGTTAAATTCAAGAAAATTTCTGACCCATTCTGTATAGGTCTCTTCAGAATCTATGTGTTTGAGGAATTAAATAAACAGATTTGGGCTAAAGAGGAATCCAGACATTCTAAAGGAACAAAACAAGACCCATCTTTCCAATACAGTAATACTTACTTCATGACTAACTTTGCTGCCTTTCCTTATAGTCCTTATATACCACAATAGTTTGAAAGTTGTACCTCTCAAAACTAGATTATGTGCACTATTTTATTTCAGCATGAAATAATGCCACTTTGTTCACAGCGTGTTATCAAAGTTCTTCCAGCACATCCTTGCCCTGGTGTTTGCGATTGATGAGATCAATGAGAATCCCAAGGTCTTGCCCAATGTCACTCTTGGGTTCCACATCTATGACAGCTACTGTAACTCTAAGATGACCTACCGCACCACTCTGGATCTGCTGTTTAACACACATAGCTTTGTCCCCAACTACAAATGTGGCTCCCAGGAAAATGTAATAGGAGTCATTGGGGGACTGAGCTCTGAGGTCACCTTGTGCATGGCAGACATCTTGGGTCTTTACAAAATTCCACAGGTAGGAACATTCTGGGTAAGAGAAAATTGAGATTTCACACTATAATTCACTCTTGAGTCTATTGATTCATAAATTTGGAGTGGTATAACAGGGACAATTGAAAGGAACTGAAATGTAAGGGTTTGTTGTTATAGCATGGGGGTCTCTAACAATGTGCATGAAAGGGGATAGGTTACTAAGGATGTGTGCTTAATGCATATAAGGGAAGATTGATTCAAAGCTGCCAAGGTGGTAAATGGGGCAACCAGATGGAATCATATAAGATCCTGGGAAAATATTATCAGTGGATCATATAAGATCGGGACATGTTAACTACAAATGCTCTCCATATGAAATGGGAAATTGAGCAAGATCAGTAAATTTGCGACATGTGTGATAAATATGTTTGTTCCTCCATCCATTTGGAATGGTTCTTCCATCCATTTGGAATGGTTCTCTTTTTTATTCTTCAGATTTCATATGGTTCATTTGAAGCATCCATGAATAATCACATTAAATTCCCTTCTTTTTACCACATGGCTCCTAATGAAGCTCTTCAGTATCAAGGAATTATCCAGTTGCTTCTGCATTTTGGATGGAAATGGGTTGGGCTCATCACTCCTGCTAATGAAGCTGGAGAACGTTTCTTGAATGCTATTGAGCCAATGTTTTTCAAAAATGGGATCTGTTCAGCATTCACAGAAAGAGCTGAATACCATGTGCATGTCACTGGTAAGATAACTGATATGCTGAGAGAGACAAGGATTTTGTCGCCAGCTTTCATAACAAGCAAAGCAAATGCAGTTGTTGTATATGGAGAAAGTGCATCTATTATATGGTTGTCAACTGCTCTAACTATAATGAAGTTAACTGAGTTCATACTTTCCCAGTCCAAAAAGAACTTACCTGAAGGAAAAGTATGGATTACCACAGCTCAAACTGATTTCATAGTATACGTTCTTCAGAAACTGATTGATGTTAATATACAAAGGTTCCATGGTGCTATCTCCTTTGCAATTCATTCCAAGGAAATTCATGACTTCCGATACTTTCTGCAGAATGTAAATCCTTCCTGGGAAGAGGGAAATGGCTTTATCACAGGTTTCTGGGAACAAGCATTCGATTGTTCATTTGCAGACTCTACTAAGTCAACATACAAAGCTAAGCATTGTACTGGAGAGGAAATGCTGGAGAGCCTTCCTGCACCATTTTTTGGAATGTGCATGACCAGCCACAGCTACAGTATCTATAATGCTGTCTCTGCTTTGGCACATGCCTTACATAGGCACTTGGCTGGATCCAACCACAGAAGAATGGAGGCTGCAGGGAGACGATCTCCTCAGAATATAGAGCCTTGGAAGGTAGTGTTTGCTGTAAAAAAAAAAGTTTGGTTTACAAAGTGTTCTCTATTGTGTCCTGAAAGTAGTGTTTTCAAATATTTCAAATGACATTTAATTAGACAATTTTTATAGCTTTGGGGTGCATAGTAACCATGGGGTGGGTAGTAACAGAAATCCAAACCAAGTTTGGTTAGATGTGGCCTAATTGTTTAAAGATATTTGCTAGGAAGGTGTGCCTGTCTTCTTTTTCCTTTTCCTACCTTTTGATTGTATGCACTGGTCTAGCAAAGTATAGGGATGCCATAAGCTAAAAAGAGAAAGCAAATTAAAATCAAACACATTATCCACTTGGCCACCTTGTGATGTTAAGTAAGGATAAGAAATAATATAGGCAATTCCCTTCCCTCTTTGAGTTTCTTAAGAACTTTCTGACTCACCCATACAAACTTTGAAAAACCTTCTCTGTGCTGCCAACGCCAGCAACAGCATCAGAAAAATCAACTCTTAATTTGCAGAGAAGGAAGCCATTGGTGAATGAGGCAATAGAGTTGTTTCGCATTGCACTAGATATAACTAATTATTCAAACTGTCAATATTGAAAAAGCATCTCTAAGTTCCCAATATACCTTTTTTAAAAAAGTAATATAGGGTAGGAGGCGCATCCTAGAATAACAAACTGCAGCTTCTCAATAAATTTGTTTGTTGTTGTTGTTTAGTCGTTTAGTAGTGTCCGACTCTTTGTGACCGCATGGACCAGAGCACGCCAGGCACTCCTGTCTTCCACTGCCTTCTGCAGTTTGGTCAAACTCATGCTGGTAGCTTCAAGAACACTGTCCAACCATCTCGTCCTCTGTCGTCCCCTTCTCCTTGTGCCCTCCATCTTTCCCAACATCAGGGTCTTTTCCAGGGAGTCTTCTCATGAGGTGGCCAAAGTATTGGAGCCTCAGCTTCAGGACCTGTCCTTCTAGTGAGCACTCAGGGCTGAATTCCTTAAGAATGGAGAGGTTTGATCTTCTTGCAGTTCATGGGACTCTCAAGAGTCTCAAGAATAGTGGGTTTAATTATTGTCATCCAGAGAGATTGTTCAAAACCTCTGAAAAATTGCTTCTAAAATGTCATGTAATACAGATCAGTAAAGAGATGCTTTTCATGCTCAATTTAAAAATTTATCACCAGACTTAACACTTCCAATGGAGTCTTCTGAACAAAGTTCTTTTATCCACTTTTTGATATGCACAAGCGAAAAGTTAGAATAGCAATGGTGTGCCTAAAATGAGACAGCAGTCATTTGATTCAGCAGGAATAATAATAAAAATAATAATTTATTATTTGTACCCCGCCCATCTGGCTGGGTTTCCCCAGCCAGATGGGCAGCTTCCACACAGACCAAAAATACACTAATATGTCATACATTAAAAACTTCCCTGAACAAGGCTGCCTTAAGATGTCTTCTGAATGTCAAGTAGTTGTTTATCTCTTTGACATCTGATGGGAGGGCGTTCCACAGGGCGGGCGCCACTACCGAGAAGGCCCTCTGCCTGGTTCCCTGTAGCTTTGCTTCTCGCAATGAGGGAACCACCAGAAGGCCCTCGGCGCTGGACCTCAGCGTCCGGGCAGAACGATGGGGGTGGAGACGCTCCTTCAGGTATACTGGGCCGAGGCCGTTTAGGGCTTTAAAGGTCAACACCAACACTTTGAATTGTGCTCGGAAACGTACTGGAAGCCAATGTAGGTCTTTCAAGACCGGTGTTATGTGGTCTCGGCAGCCGCCCCCAGGCACCAGTCTAGCTGCCACATTCTGGATTAGTTGTAGTTTCTGGGTCACCTTCAAAGGTAGCCCCACATAGAGCGCATTGCAGTAGTCCAAGCGGGAGATAACTAGAGCATGCACCACTCTGGTGAGACAGTCCACGGGCAGGTAGGCTCTCAGCCTGCGTACCAGGTGGAGCTGGTAGACAGCTGCCCTGGATACAGAATTGACCTGCGCCTCCATGGACAGCTGTGAGTCCAAAATGACTCCCAGGCTGCGCTCCTGGTCCTTCAGGGGCACAGTTAACCTATTCAGGACCAGGGAGTCCTCCACACCAGCCTGCCCCCTGTCCCCGCAAAACAGTACTTCTGTCTTGTCTGGATTCAACCTCAATCCATTAGCCGCCATCCATCCTTCAGCCACCAGGAACTGACAAAAATACCTGCTTACAAAGAATTTCCTTCAACATATCCTACCTGATTTCTGTAATGGAGACTTTTGAATGGCCTCCTCAAATCTAAATAAGATGCCTACTGAGTTGCAGGCTATGCTCCTTAAGCAGAACATAAATCATTGGGAGGTTTTGTCATAACATTAACTTTTTAAAACCCCTCAGTTGTCATGTCCACTCCAAATATGATCCTTAGACCATCTTCCTCTTAGAAGTGAGATATTGGCAAGGAGAAGCAATTGCAAAGATTCTAATATGTCCCGGACCAGTCTCAATTATGCAAAACATATCATCACACAATACTGATTAAAAAGTGAAATGGAAAGGGGGCATGAAAGAAGTATTTTGACATGACAGCATGTACCTTTTGCTCCATATGTGGTGTGTGTGGTATAAATTCCTTCATTTGCAGAAAACAAGAATGGTTCTACCAATTCTACACTGCCATAAACTATACTTTGAATTAAAACTTTATAACCCCTAATTATAAAGATCTTAAATGCATCTAGAAAAGCTATTCAGCAATCTTAATCAGAATGTTTTAATACTTTATAGACCTTTTGATTCTCTTTCCACCTAGCTCCACTCATTCCTACAGAAGATCTCATTCAACAACTCTGTTGGTGATGAAATTACATTAAATGAACGTGGAGAATTAGCAGCTGGTTATGATATTACAAATTTGATCACTTTCCCAAATAGATCCTACATCAGGATCAAAGTGGGAAGGCTGGATCCTCAGACCCCTCCAGGGAAAGAGCTCACCATTAGTGATGGACAGATTAAGTGGCACAGGGACTTGACTCAGGTGAGGAAATAAATTGCTCAAGTGCCAACATTCATGGTTATAGATGGATAGTATTTTAATGAAGAGAATCTATGTTTGAACTATTGGCTTTACTTGTGGGAACATGGTAGCATGTTAGTTTAAGAGATCCTATTTGTTGCCCAGTTGATGTTAATCACAATTTGCTTTGTACAGTATGTGATATTATATTGTATAGGATAGGGAAATTCCTAATATTGTTTATTTGTAAGCCACCAGGGAGTAAGCAATGTCCTTTAAGGAATACTGTAAGGCCTAACACTAAATAAACATATGAGCCACAATAAAAAAAGAGCAACATGCACAGAAGACATCTCACATTAAGGACCAATGGCTATCAGATACTGTTGTCAGCCATTCTTTTGTGTGAAGTCCCAGAGGCAGATCTCCGCTTAGTTGAATCTGATACAATGCTAATCTTGTTACAGCATTGCTTGGGCTTAAAATGAACATTATAATCTTCTGGAGTTTGCATGATGCTAGGCATAGCTACAGCTGGTGCATAAACCTAAGATGGGCATAAGCAGCCCCCAATCACAGAAGCCACTTGAGACCCTGGTGATGAGTTGAAATCGCAAAGTACTTCCAAAATACAAACGTATTCCTTCACAGTGAGTCCAATCCCTTCTGAGAGACAGAAACCACTCAACCAAAGAACTTTGGACACATAAGGATTCAGCCACCATCCTGTCCAACACAACCTTCAGACAGCAGTGCAGCGCCTTCACTTGATGCAATGTGGCTGCTTTTTATCGCATTGTATGTGCCACCTGTGCAAATACGGACCATATGTTTTGCATTATTGGTCCTCCTATTGCTTATACATTCCCTGGTATAAGATTAAATTTCCAAAACATTTTTTAAAAAACTAAATTCTAAATTCTATATATTTGGATAGGTGCCACCCCTTTCAGTATGTAATGACAACTGCCACCCTGGTTACGGGAAGAAAAAAAAGGAAACAAGTAAATTTTGTTGCTATGATTGTGATCCATGTCCCAGCGGGATGTACTCAAGTGAAAAGGGTGAGAAATGTCATGTTAAGATAGACCAAACTGCACAATTTATTTAGCAAATTCTGAGATCCTTAAAATTTTGTTGTCATTAAAATTCTGCTGTGGGGAGGGTTAAGTAATGGATTTCTATATTGTTATTATTGTTGTTTACAATATAATAAATAATAATAATAATTTTATTATTTATACTCCACCCATCTGACCTGGTTTCCCTAGCCACTCCTGGAGGCTCCCAACAGAGAACTAAAAGCTGAATAAAACTTCAAACATTAAAAACCTCCTTAAACAGGGCTGCCTTCAGATGTCTTCTAAAAGTCAGATAATTGCTTAATCTTTGAAACATCCTAAAGAAAATGTTTTTACCAAAGAACATACTGCATTTTACATAGATTTCTTTAAAAAAGAGGAGGAGGAACACTAAAACAGAGATATCTTCTGTGTAGAAATTCCATATTTGGGCTAGAGGTTTTAAAGCTACCCTGCTAAAGAAAATTAAACAAGATGAACTCCTGATGACAAATTTTTTAAAGAATTTTCTTCGTAATTTCATTTTGTCTTTTCAGACATGGAAACTTGTATCAGTTGCCCACCAAATAAGTATCCAAACAAAGACCAGGATAATTGCATTCCTAAAATACCAAACTTTCTGGGCTTTGATGAAACTTTGGCCATCATTTCAACTTCCTCGGCACTACTGTTGTCTCTGATCACAGTTCTAGTGTTTGGCATCTTCATTAAACACTGGGACACTGCCATCGTCAAAGCCAACAATAGAAGCCTGACTTACATTCTCCTTGTGTCCCTCCTCTTGTGTTTCCTCTGCTCCTTGATGTTCATTGCAACACCTAAGGAGGCAACCTGCCCACTCCGACAAACAAGTTTTGGCATTGTCTTCTCTGTGGCCCTCTCTAGCATCTTGGCCAAAACCATATCAGTAGTTTTGGCATTCATGGCTACCAAGCCAGGATCCACAATCAGGAAGTGGGTAGGCAAAAAAATGGCTTATTCCATTGTCCTCTCCGGCTCCATTGTTCAAGTAGGGCTCTGTGTTCTTTGGTTAGCAACTTTCCCCCCTTTTCCAGATTTGGACATGCAATCAGTGCATGTTCACATGTTCTACTGTGTCTTGGGCTACATGGGATTCCTGGCCACTATCAGCTTCACGGTGGCCTTCCTAGCCAGGAAGTTGCCTGACAGTTTCAACGAAGCCAAGTTCATCACCTTCAGCATGCTGGTCTTCTGCAGTGTTTGGCTCTCCTTCATTCCAACCTACCTGAGCACCAGAGGAAAATACATGGTGGCTGTGGAGATCTTCTCCATCTTGGCTTCTAGTGCTGGATTACTGGCTTGCATCTTTTCCCCCAAATGCTACATTATTGAAGTGAGGCCTGACCTGAACACCAGAGAGCATTTAATACAAAGAAAGATATAAATAATTTAAAAATTTGTGCTTCCATGATTGTTCTTAGTTTTCATCACTGAAACATAAAAAAATAGGAAAATGGGTGCTGGAACTCACAATGAACATCTCACTCATTCTCTTAGAATGGCAACAGCACCCACCTGAGAGATGTAAAAAATGAGTTCCAGTGATATGAGTTTCGGCTGAAAAGAAGCCCTGATTGTGACCAAATAAAACTATTTCAGCAAAAATGTGACTGAAGGAGAACAAAGTGACCAAATGAAACTATTTCATCTATTTTGTGCTCTGTTTCTGGGTTGCAAACTTGTTGTTTGTTATTTTAAGAGGCCATTCAGACCAAATGAGGCAAATGTTCACATTACCTTCTGAACTTCAACTGAAGACAATGAAACTCTGAAATTGAAAGAGAAACATCAACATATAGCTATTCTCTATAGCTATTCTGATTAGACAGCTAATACAGTGGTGCCCCGCAAGCCGAATGCCTCGCAAGATGGAAAACCCGCTAGACGAAAGGGTTTTCCGTCTTGGAGGCGCTTCACAAAACGAATTTCCTATGGGCTTGCTTCGCAAGACGAAAATGTCTTGTGAGTTCCTGCAGGTTTTTTTCCCTCCCCCCCCTTTTCTAAGCCGCTGAGCCGCTAAGCCGCTTATCAGCTGATCCGCTAAGCCGCTTAGCCGCTAATGGGCTTGCTTCGCAAGACGAAAAAACCGCAAGACGAAGAGACTCGCGGAACGGATTCTTTTCGTCTTGCGAGGCACCACTGTATGAACAAAGACTAGAGGATAAGTATTAGAGTAATTTATTTTGACTATGTGATATACAAATTATTTAAGAAGCTAAATAAAAAAGCTATGTTATATTAGTGTGGCCTGAAATCAACAATAGAGAGCAGCTGATAGGGAGAAATATGTAAATGACAGATAAGTTTGTAGTTTCACTTAAGTTGTTGGTATCAATCTAGGAGCATGAGGTATTACAAATGTAAACTGGAATATGAATGAAGAATAGAGAGTATTAGTATTAGAGTGGTTGGGGTTTTTTTTACTAAGTGATATATAAATTATTTAAGAATCTAAATAAAAAAGCTATGTTATATTTGGGAGGCCTGAATCCAACAATAGAGAGTAAGTGATAGATATGTAAATGAGAGATGTGTTTGTAGTTTCACATATGTTCTTGGTGTCAATCTAGGAACATGAGGTATTACAAATGTAAATTGGAATCCCCATGTGTGTCCACAACCTACCTAACCCCTAAAACACACTCCCTTGTGAGATATTTTGCTGGAGTCAACTGGGCACAGCTCTGAGAATTGACCCAAATTACCTTATGCCCAGAAATGACCTCTCACAGACTGGACTGTTCCCCAGAGAGTTGGTTTATCTTTTAACAATAGATTGATTAGCATTGAGTAGAAGATATAGAACCATGGATACATTTAAAATAATATCCTCACACATTCAGACTCATATTAATAAGTTCCTACACTACATAGGGAAGATAAATAGATACAGCATAACTGTGTGTTGTATGATTCCCAAGCAGAGCTGGCCCTCCCATGAGACAAGGTGAGGCAACTACCTCTGACAGCAAGATCTACAAGGGCAGCTGCTTCCAATGTAGATCTTTATTCCCCATTTCTTCCTATTGTAGATATTTACTAACTCCTTCTTCCCTGGAGAGGATGGGAATGCCCTTTTGTGGCTTACATTAGGTGCCAAAAGATCTTGGGCCCGATCTGCTCCCAAGAAGATAGTGAGCAACAATCAAAACACTGACTAAAGCCACTGCTGCAGCTGCATGGGCATAGGTCTATTTGATGGACCCAGGACCAGAAATTCTATGCCTGAAGCTATTATAGTTCTTAATGATATATCTGGGCTTCACACGGACAGGCAACTGAATCCCTACCAAGCCCCTAGGTACGCTATCCAGTGCAGTACAAATGTTGCTCAGAGAGTAGCAGGAAGATGTGTGGAAGGGTGCTGGGCTTACGGTAAGAGTACCAGAAGTGGGTGTGTATAAGTGATATAATGAAGTGGGCTGCTGATGCATAGGTGGCACTAAGATGTGAGTCTTTTGTACATGACAGATTGCAGTCAAGGGAGGGTTTCTTAAAGAGAGTTCTCCTGAATGGATTTCCTACCTTAAGGAAGTTTTGTACATCTTGTTTCCTGGCTAGTCAGCACACCCAACATGACCAGCTATTGTTCTACTCATCCCACATTCAGCTATCTATATTTTACTGAGGAATACTCTCTCCAGAGATTCGGACAAAGTTCTGAAATCTGCATTCAGTGGTGTTTCCATTGCTAATTTATTTCATTATCACCATCACTGCAATTCAGCATTTTCAGTCATTTCATTATTATGGCCCTTGTCACACAGCAACTTCCTAGAGGGGATTGGGGAAAAAATAGGCAAAGGAGGTGATTACCCAGGATACACTGCAGGTTAGGCCAATTTCTTATCCAGTTACAAATACAAAACGTAGGTCAAGCATGACCCCTCATAATAGAGGTGTTAATGAATAGGGGCTGTGTGAAGGAATGAAACTAGGATGCTATGCAATATCAAATGATTCAAAGCCTGCTTCTGCTGTTCCTAAAGTCATGGTCTGTGAAAGGCTCCTAGGGCTGAAGGGTGGGGCAAGGCAGGTGGGGAAAGCCATTGCCTGATAGCTAGCAGAAAGTCTCTCTCCCCTCACCCCTCGTTTCACCTTCCTCTGCTTTTCCTGCACACCATGGGTACCCTCCTATGGGAAGCTGCAGAGGGAGGAGAAGGAAGCGAACATAGGAACATTGGAAGCTAGATTATACTGAACCAATTCACTACTACTACCATATTGTCTACAATAATGGACATCAGCTTTAGAAGGTTTCAGACTGGGGTCTCTTCCAGCGATCCCTGGAGATGTTATGTATTGAGTGTCAGACCCTCTGCGCATGAACCATATGTGGTACCACTGTGTAACAGCTCTTTTTCTCTTCTCCACTCATGGAAGTTTGTCCCATTTATAAATGGATACAATTGGATATCAGCCCTTTTTCATCAGTTTTGCTTTTCTGTTTTGGATTGTAGAGTCACTGCTTTCTCCTTTCTCATTTTACCATGTATAATTTTGGGTTTGTGAGGATTCACAGGAGGTCATATGTTCAATTAAAGAATGATGGACCCAGGTGCATATTTTAAGAAGAGCTGTGACTTTGGCTCCTCACACTATGCTGCTAACCCTGCGCCAATTTGTAAGGCTGGCATCTGATCTGAATGATTTACCTGGCAAACTAGTAAAAACTTACTCTTCCTAATTGAGAATTGCCTAAGGCAACAAATGTTTACTTGACAGTTCTGCTAAGGATGATGCACCATGGAGTCCTTAAAAAGGCAAGAAGAGATTGTCTCCCCTGCAATTATTAAAATTACAATAATTAGGTCACCTTGCCAATGCTCCAGAAGGCAAAATGTGGGGTAGGGGAGAATCAGCAAAAAAGTCTGAAATGTTTATAGTCTCCCAGTGTTCCATAGACAGTTAGAATAATGCAGAAGAGAGAAGCCAGGCTCTGTGATTGTATAGGCAAAATTTCAAATCATTTCATCTTATTTACCATTCAAGGCAGGTCTTTGCAACAGTGTTTAATGATAAGATGCATGCATGTCCCTTTAAGCAGTGAACTGGCAGAGTCTGCTGCCTCCAAATCCATCCTGTTCAAATCAGGCTGATGATAATGATGATATTGTAGAGAGGCCAAGAAGAGTCCATGTGTAGAACCTTGCTGCTGCTGCTTCTCCTGCTCTCCCCCAACATGGTGTGCCAAGTGCATAGTGCTCATTTTACCACAACTAATCCTGTACCTATTCCACATGAGTGGTATGAGCCGGGTGACCCTGTCATTGGTGGCATAGCATCTCATATCCGCTACGTCTTCCCCAATGTTTTATTTAATTTCCACCCCTCTGAAGCCTTGATTAACAACCCACTGTAAGTAAATAGTCCTTAATAGGATTTTATTAATTCTTTACATTTTTATATTTGACTGAAATATACTTTGTTTTGAATGAGTAGTTTTAGAATTGTATTAATAAACCATATTAATTAATTAACTGCATGAATTTGAAAGATTTGGTAGACTGTATGAGAAACAACTGCACATATAAGCCACGTCTAAACTCTCGCTTGGACATTAGGAATCCTTAAGATTTAGTGATCCAATTCTGCAAAGAGAAAATTGAGTAAGAGAAGGAGAAGGGGGGGGGTGGCAAGTTTACTGATGCAACCAAATTTTTCAGGGTGTTTCAAACAGAAATAGATTGTGAAGAGGTCCAAACGGATCTTTTGAAATGGGATATATGGGCAGTAAAATGAAAAATGCAATCCAATGTGTGAAGTGATGTACCTTTGGGCAAAAAAGCCTTAATTTCACTTACAAATCTATGGCATTTCAACTGCTGATTGACCACAAATGAGATACTGGGACAGTAATGAATAGCTCATTGAAAATGCTGACCTGGTGTATAGAAATTGTGGAAATGACAAATTCCATGCTAGGAATCTTCACTTAAGCCTAAAGGAACTAAAAACAAAACTACCCAAATCATAATGCTATTATACCAATTATGGAATATTGCATACAGTTCTGCTCACCATATCTAAAAAGATTTATTGTACATCTTGAAATGGTTCAGAAAAAGCAGGAAGAAAGTGATCAGATCAACTCGCCTATGAGAAAAGGTTACAACATTTGGGGCTTTTTAGTTCAGAGAAAGGTGAGCAAGAGGTGACATTATATAGGTGCACCAGATTATGAATGGTGTGGTGAATTTTTTTTTCTCCTCTCTCATAATTCTTGAACATGGGAAAATCCCATGAAGCTAAATGTGGAAAAAACAAGCAAAAGAACCTACTTATGCACACATTGAATAGTTAAACTGTGGAATTTGCTCCCCCAAGAGGTAATGGAGAATGCCCTGAATTTGCATAAGGACTGGCTGCTAAAATACAACAAAATGAACCTATAAATTTCACTAGGCAAAACTATTATTTCATGTCATGTATCATTATTAATTGATTGCTTCCCCCCTGTTCAGAAAGGTCTTTGCAGCAAACATAATGTTGGTCTTAGTTACTCAGTTATTCATAAACGAAATGGGTTTATAAAAGAAGAATAAGATAAAATTATGTGATTTCCAGTCTCCCATATAAACTTTGACTAGTGAACGTTTTGGTGTTCAAATTATTTTCTACTTACTCTTGCACAATTGCCATTTGTTCTTCTATTAACATTCTTTCAAGCACTCAGTGACTCAATCCCTTCCACATTTCTCTGATGAAAATAGGGACGTCCTATTCAATAATAATAATAAGAATAATTTTACCATATATTCCCCACCCAACCCATTGGGTTGCCACTCTGGGCGGTCTCCAACATATAAAAAAATAATATTACATTAAACATTTATAAACTTCCCTATACAGGGCTGCCTTCTGATGACTTGGGGGTCAGATAACTCCATACCCACCCCACAACATTTCTTCAAGGAAAGTAGGGACATCTGAAGGAAAACTGAGATGTTCCGGGATCCAATCATAAACCAGAATGGCTTCTCTTAATCAGGAATAGGGACACTTGGAGAGTGTGGAGGTGCCTCTTCAGTATTTGCTGAAAGCTACATAGTGAAGTTGCCAGATGCACTTCTTGTGGGAATTAGACTCCAGCTCCCATTTCCAGAGGGTGCAGAAGTCAGCCTTGGGTCGTTTGATCCTTTAATTAGTTCTCCTTTTTCTCCTATAAAAACTATATAAAACTCTCTCTTTTAAATTTTAAAGAGCCAATAACCTTTACTTAGTGTACTTGCAGTTGCAGATTAAATACAGTGCCATAACTGTCATAACTGCCACAAAGTATATGACATCACAGAGTTCTACAGCTCTTAAAATTAACCCTTTACATATGCGTTTTGGATGCCAACATCCCACACGTCTGAGCGGAAGGTGGAGCATAAAGTGCACTAGATATCATTTGACTTGCTCTGCTGTGATATGAAACACTGTCAGACTCTGATATTGTCCCCAAAGTGCCACCCTAAAATGTTACGGCAGGCTGCTGTCAGAGAAATGCTAACTTGGCCAGATGACAGATACCCATTCACTACGCTTAAAAACTCTGCCATATTGCTTTTTGTCAGCGCAATAGTGGCTGTAAGAGTAAGCACTCTTCGCCTCTGCCATTGCCATGTGTTTGGTGTGCTAATGTTCCCTGACATGTGTTTGATCTGTTTGATATGGAAACTTACATCACCTGCGTTCTAGTCCTCTGCCCTCCTATTTCATTGCCCACATGTCATTTATCATGGCAGACTAGCACTAGGGAGATACAGTTTCAAATCTCCATTCTCTGGGTCATCTACAACCTAGGGGGTTTTGTGAGGATTCATAGCAAGTGAATGCCAGCCTGTGTTTCCTTCATGAAGTGTGGTAAGAATATTTATTAAAATAAAATGGCAGTGTCCAAAGCTTATTGGAAAGAAGCAGAGGTAAGTTTAATGACGAATGTATTCAAAGCGCTTTGTAAACATGGGATCAGAGCCTTTGACAACCATCATTGCTAGTTCACAAGTAGGCATACTTGGTAGAAATACAATATGTGTAACTCCCCATTGCTGTATCTTTATTCTCTCAAAAAACTTATACTTCGCATTGGAAATGGTAGCTGTCAGCAGCTTTATTGTCATTTTTATTTCCAGAGAAAGCTACTACCAAAGGGATATAGCAATAATTTCAAAAACTGTAGCATAGCGATATGGCACAGCACATGTTTCTAGATGAAACTGTATAGAGAGAAGGAACAACATGGTCAGAAATACAGAAGACGAACTGAAAGTCGAAAAAAATTCTAACCCATTCTGTATAGATTTCTTCACAATCTATGTGTTTGAGAAAAGAAAAAAAAAAGATTTGTACTAAAGAGCAATCCAAACATTCCAAAGGAACAAAACAAGGAACAAAACAGCACCCATCTTTCCAATAAAGCTTACTTCATTATTAACTTTACTACCTTTGAATATAGCCCTTATATATCCTAACAGTCTGAAAGCTGTACCTCTCAAATCTAGATTATGTGCCCTATTTTATTTTCCCATGGAATAATGCCACTTTATTCACAGCGTGTTATCAAAATTCTACCAGCACATCCTTGCCCTGGTGTTTGTGATTGATGAGATCAATGAGAATCCCAAGGTCTTGCCCAATGTCACTCTTGGGTTCCACATCTATGACAGCTACTGTAACTCTAAGATGACCTACCGCACCACTCTGGATCTGCTGTTTAACTCACATAACTTTGTCCCCAACTACAAATGTGGCTACCAGGAAAATATAATAGGAGTCATTGGGGGACTGAGCTCTGAGGTCACCTTGTGCATGGCAGACATCTTGGGTCTTTACAAAATTCCACAGGTAGGAACATTCTGTATAAGAGAAAATTGAGATTTTGCACCGTAATTCACTCTTCAGCTCTCCTTTCAGTAGGAGTCTATTGATTCATAAATATGGAGTGGCATAACAGGGACAAGTGAAAGGGACTGAAATGTATGGATTTGTTGTTGTTATAGCACTGTTATAGCATGGGGGTCTCAAACAATGTGCATGACAGGAACAAGGTTACTAAGGATGTGTGCTTAATGCAGGTAAGGGAGGATTGGTTAAAAAGTGCCATGTTGGTAAATGGGATATCCAAATAGAATCATATACAGTGGTACCTCGGGTTACAGACGCTTCAGGTTATAGATGCTTCAGGTTACAGCTCTGTAACCCCCAAATAGTACCTCGGGTTAAGAACTTTGCTTCAGGATGAGAACAGAAATCGTGCGATGGCAGCACAGTGGCAACAGGAGGCCCCATTAGCTAAAGTGGTACTTCAGGTTAAGAACAGTTTCAGGTTAAGAACAGACCTCCGGAACAAATTAAGTTCTTAACCCGAGGTACCACTGTAATCATATAATACCGCACCAGGACATTTAAGCCCAGGACATGCTAACTAGAATGCTCTCCATAAGAAATGAGAAATTGAGCAAAATTGTGTCTGTATTTTTTTATATAAGGGGAGGTGGATATTTTCCAAAATATCAGTAAATTTGGGATATGTGAGATAAATAGGTTTCCTTTGAATACTTCCATCCCTTTGGAATGGTTCTCTTTTTTCCTTTTTCAGATTTCATATGGTGCATTTGAAACATCCACAAATGATCAAATTAAGTTCCCTTCCTTTTACCACATGGCTCCTAATGAAGATCTTCAGTACAAGGGAATTATCCAGCTGCTTCTGCATTTTGGATGGAAATGGGTTGGGCTCATCACTCCAGCTAATGAAGCTGGAGAACGTTTCTTGAATACCATTGAACCAATGTTTTTCAAAAATGGGATCTGTTCAGCATTCACAGAAAGAGTTAAACAACATGTTCATATCACTAGTAACTCATTTAATATAGTGGGTGACTCAAGGATCTTGTCCCCAGCTTTCATAACAAGCAAAGCAAATGCAGTTGTTGTATATGGAGAAAGTGCATCTATTATATGGTTGTCCACTGCTCTAAATATAATGAAGTTAACTCAGTTGATAATTTCCCAGTCCAAAAAGAACTTACCTGAAGGAAAAGTATGGATAACCACAGCTCAAATTGATTTCATAATATATGTTCTTCAGAACGTTATTGGTGTTAATATTCAAATGTTCCATGGTGCTATCTCTTTTGCAATTCATTCCAAGGAAGTTCGTGACTTCCGAGACTTTCTGCAACATGTAAATCCTTCCTGGGAAGAGGGAGATGGTTTTATCTCAGGTTTCTGGGAACAAACATTTGGTTGTTCACTTATAGACTCTATTAAGTCAACAAAGAAAGCTAAGCCTTGTACCGGAGAGGAAATGCTGGAGAGCCTTCCTGCGCCATTTTTTGAAATGAGCATGACCAGCCACAGCTACAGTATCTATAATGCTGTCTCTGCTTTGGCACATGCCTTACATAGGCACTTGGCTAAATCCAACCACAGAAGTATGGAGGCTGCTAGAAGACGATCTCCTCAGAATATAGCGCCTTGGAAGGTAGTGTTTGCTGTTACAAAGAGTTTGTTTTGCAAAGTGTTCGTGGACTCCCTTGATATTTTATGTGAGTTGGTATTTACTTAGAAAGAAAAGAATGAAAAATATTCAGTTACAGAAATAAAATTTAAGTATAATAGATACAATATCAAAGATGGGAATTAGCATATTTCTAAAAACGATACAGAACCAATACTGGATGAGGGACTTTCATAAGCACCAGACTAGCAGCTACCTGAAGACAGAATAGCTGCTAAATAACAGCAGCTGAGAATGAGTTGGAGGTAGTGTTTTCCAATATGTCAATTGGCTTTTAATTAGACAATTTTTGTAGCTTTGGGGTGCATAGTAAAAATGGGGTGGGTAGTAATAGAAATTCAAACCATGTTTGGTTAGGTGCAGCGTAATTGGTTAAATATATTTGCTAGGAAGGTGTGCCTGTCTTCTTTTTTCTTTTTTCTTTTGCTACCTTCTGATTGTATGCACTGTTCTAGCAAAGTATAGGGATGCCATAAACCAAAAAGAGAAAGAAACTTAAGATCAAGCATATTTTCCACTTGGCCACCTTGTGATGTTAACAAAGAATAGAAAAAATATAGGCAATCCCCTTCCTGCTTTGAATTTCTTAAGAATTTCTTTCTGACTCACCCATACAAACTTTGAAAAACCTTCTCTGTACTGCCAACACCAGCAAAAGCATCAGAAAAATCAACTATTGATTTGCAGAGGAGAAGGGAGGGATTGGTGAAATGAGGCAGCAGAGTCGTTTGGCATTGCACAAAATATAACTAATTATTCAAATGATCAGTATTGAAAAAGTATCTTTAAGGTTCAAATATACCTTTTTTTAAAAATAACATAGGGTAGGAGGCACATCCTAGCATAACAAACTGCAGCTTCTCAATAAATTGGTAGTGGGCTTGAATATTGTCATCCAGAGAGATTGTTCAAAACCTCTTAAAAATTGCAAGAACATATCATCACACAATACTGATTAAAAAGTGAAATGGAAAGGGGGCATAAAAGAAGTCTTTTGACATGACAGCATATAATTTTTCCTCCATGTGTGGTGTGTGTGGTATAAATGCCTTCATTTGCAGAAAACAAGAATGATTCAGCCAATTCTACACTGTCATAAATTATACGTTGAATTAAAACTTTATAAACCTTAGCTATAAAGATCTTGAATGCATCTAGGAAAGCTATTCAACAATTTTAATCAGAATGTTTTAATACTTTACAGACCTTTTGATTCTCTTTCCACCTAGCTCCACTCATTCCTACAGAAGATCTCATTCAACAACTCTGTTGGTGAAGAAATTACATTAAATGAACGTGGAGAATTAGCAGCTGGTTTTGATATTACAAATTTGATCACTTTCCCAAATGGATCCTACATCAGGGTCAAAGTGGGAAGGCTGGATCCTCAGGCCCCTCCAGGGAAAGAGCTCATCATTAATGATGGGCAGATTGAATGGCACAGGGGCTTGACTCAGGTAAGGAAATAACTGCAGAGTCTGTCAAATTCATGGCTATCCCATAAAATGGAATGCAATGAAAACAAGGAGGCATTTTTGTCACTTAGCACTGATTAAATGTGAAGTTTGCTGGGAGAGAAAAGTATTCTTGAAGAAGAGGAAATTCCTATCTAGATGGATACTATTTTAATGGAGAGAATCTCTATTTGAACAAATAGCTTAACTTGTGGGAACATGCTTGCAGGTTAGTTTAAAAGAGCCTACTTGTTGCCCAGCTGAGGTTGATTGCACTTTGCTTTGAATTAGATATTATATTGAATAATATAGGGATATTGTCTTTCTATTTATTGTATATTGGTAAGCCAACAAGCAGTAAGCAATATACTTTAAGGAATCCTGTAAGGTCTAACACTAAACAAACATATGAACCACAATACGAAAAAGAGCAACATGCTCAGAAGACATCTCACATTGAGAAGGACCAATGGCTATCAGATACTGTTGTCAGACATTCTTTTATGTGAAGTCCCAGAGGGAGATCTCCAGTTTGTGGAATTTGATAGAATCCTATTATTGTTGCAGCATTGCCTGAGCTTAAAATGAACATTATAATATCCTGGATTTTGTATGATGCTAGGCATAGCTGCACCTAGTGCATAAACCTAAGCTGGGCATAAAGAGCCAACCACAAAAGCCACTTGAGACCCTAGTGATGAGTTGGAATCTCAAAGTAGTTCCAACCTATAAACTTCTTCCTTCAGATTTAGTGCCATCCCTCCCAGAAGAGATCCTTCACATAATTCTGAGACACAGAAAACACTCACCCAAAGAACTTTGGACTTATAAGGATTCAGCCACCATCCTGTCCAACACAACCTTCAGACAGTAGTTCAACACCTTCACTGGTTCTCCTAATTCCTACGGAAAGCCAAGACAGAGATGCAGGTCATCAGTATACTTGTGACACTGTCCTCCAGATTCCTAGAAGATAGCTGCTATTCCATATAAATGTTGAATCATAAAGATGACTGAACCTGAAACCTTGTGGGCCAGCACAGCCCCAAAGACATGGAACTGAGCAATACCCTCCTAGTATTACTTTCTAGTAACAACCCTGCAGGTAGGAGCAGAACCCTTATACTATAGTACCTCCAATTCCCAAAGCCTTGATTTGCATCTTAAGGACACCAAGTGACATTCTTGAAGGAAACAGCTGCAGTTCCATCAACTGGCATACCCAGTTTATTGAATTCTAATAAAGTTGTATGTATAGCTATGCCAACTATGTTTACCCGAATCTTATTGAACTCGTATGGTGCTTAACAACAGCTTTTTATCCCATTCTATGTGTCACCTGTGCACATACGGATCATATGTTTCATGTTATCGGTCCTCCTTTTGCTGATAGACCCCCTGGTGTTAGCTTAAGTCCCCCCAGACATTTTCTTTAAAAATAAATTATTCTTATATTTTTGGATAGGTGCCACCCCTGTCAGTATGTAATGACAACTGCCATCCTGGTTACGGGAAGAAAAAAAAGGAGACAAGTAAATTTTGTTGCTATGATTGTGATCCGTGTCCCAGCGGAACATACTCAAGTGAAAAGGGTGAGAAATGTCATGCTAAAACCAAACTACACCATTTATTTAGCCAACTCTTAAGTCCTTAAATTTTTGTTGTCACTAAAAGTATGGAGGCGAAAGGATTAAAATTTTGATGTCTGTATTGTTCCCATTGTTTGCAATGTAATATTTAAAACATCCTGAAGACATCGTTTTTATAAAGGAATGTAATGCATTTTACATACAAATTCAACTAGATTATGATGGAATAGGAGTGGTGGTCACTTCTCTAAGAAGATGGCAGTTTGGAGATAGAGTGAATCTCTCATTCAGTGGACCTCTCTTGGCTCACAAGATTTCAGCTGTAATGTTGCTCTATTTTCACTACAGAGCACCTTGTGATTCTAAGAAAGAGGAGGAGGGCCACTAACACATAGGGATGTCCTCTATGTAGAAATTCCAGATTTGATGCCTGAGATTTATTTCTGATATATCTCAGGCAAATGTCTTTGGGCTAGAAGCTTTGAAAGCTACACCGGTAAAGAACATTAGCTAGGTGAACTCCTGATGACAAAAATTCTTAAGAATTTTCTTCATAGTTTCAAATTCTCCTAATCATTTGTCTTTTCAGACATGGAAACATGTATCAGTTGCCCAGCAAATAAGTATCCAAACAAAGACCAGGATAATTGCATTCCTAAAATACCAAACTTTCTGGGCTTTGATGAAACTTTGGCCATCATTTCAACTTTCTCGGCACTACTGTTGTCTCTGATCACAGCTCTAGTGTTGGGCATCTTCATTAAACACCGGGACACAGCCATCGTCAAAGCCAACAACAGAAGCCTGACTTACATTCTCCTTGTGTCCCTCCTCTTGTGTTTCCTCTGCTCCTTGATGTTCATTGGAACACCTAAGGAGGCAACCTGCCCACTCCGACAAACAGGTTTTGGCATTGTGTTCTCTGTGGCCCTCTCCAGTATCTTGGCAAAAACCATATCAGTGGTTTTGGCATTCATGGCTACCAAGCCAGGATCCACAATCAGGAAGTGGGTAGGCAAAAAACTGGCTTATTCCATTGTCCTCTCCTGCTCTAAAATTCAAGTAGGGCTTTGTGGTCTTTGGCTGATAACTTTTCCCCCTTTCCCAGATTTGGACATGCAATCAATGAGTGAAGAAATTATATTCTTATGTAATGAAGGGTCAGTCCTCATGTTCTATTGTGTTTTGGGCTACATGGGCTTTCTGGCCATTTTCAGCTTCACTGTGGCCTTCCTAGCCAGAAAGTTACCTGACAGCTTCAATGAAGCCAAGTTCATCACCTTCAGCATGCTGGTCTTCTGCAGTGTTTGGCTCTCCTTTATTCCAACTTACCTGAGCACCAGAGGAAAATACATGGTGGCTGTGGAGATCTTCTCCATCTTGGCTTCTAGTGCTGGATTACTGGCTTGCATCTTTTTCCCCAAATGCTACATTATTCTTGTGAGGCCTGAGTTGAACACCAGAGAACATCTAATACAAAGAAAGATATAAATAATATTAGAATTTGAGGTCCCATGGTGTTTTTCTTTGTATTCTACTTTGAAACATCAAAAAAATGAGAATAAATGAAACTATTTCAGCAATTTTGTCTTTTTTTCTGGACTGCAAAATGGTTGCATGTTATTTTTGGAGCCCATTCTGACAAATGAGGCAAACATGAGCTTCAACTGAAGAAACTGAAACTCCAAAAGAGAAAGAGAAACATCAACCTTATTCTATAACTATTCTGATTAGATAGCTGATATGAATGAGAAGCAGAGATAATATATGTATTATAGTATATTTTTTGACTAAGTGATATATGAATTAAAAAAACTAAATTTAAAAAGTTACATTATTTTGGAAAGGCCTGAATTCAACAATAGAGAGCAGCTGATAGAGAGAAATATGTAATCAACAGAGATGTTTGTAGTTTCAATTATGTTGTTGGTATCAGTGTATGAACATGAGGTCCTAAAAGTGTAAATTGGAATCCCCATGTATGTGTGCAACCTACCTAACCCCTAAAACAAACTCCCTTGTGAGATCTTTTACTAGAGTCAGCTGGACACAGCTCTGAGAATTGACCCAAATTATCTCATGCCCAGAAATGAGCTCTCACAAATTGGAATGTTCCCCACAGAGTTGGTTTATTACAAAGAATAAATGATCTTTTAATAATAGATTGATTAGTATGGTGCAGAATATATAGAACTATAGGTGCATTTAAAGTAATATCCTCATGCATTCAAACTCATAGTAATAGGTTCCTACACCACAAGGGGAAAATAAAGGGATAGAGGATAACAGCGTGTTGCATGATTCCCAAGCAGGGCTGGCCCTTCCATGAGACAAGGTGAGGCAACCACCTCTGGCAGCAAGATCCACAGGGGCAGCAGATCCCAATGTTGATTTTTATTCCCCACTTGTTCCTGATGGAGACATTCACTCATTCCTTCTTCCCTGGAGAGGATGGAGATGCCATTTTGTGGCTTACTTCAGGCACCAAAATGTCTTGGGCCAGCTCTGCTCCCAAGAAGATTGTGATCGATGCAGAGTTTGCCTATCCAACCACTGACTAAAGCAACTGCTGCAGCTGTGTGGGCATAAGGATGTGCTGGACCCAGGATCCAGGAACAGGAATTCTATGCCTGCAGTTATTGCAGTTCTGAATGATATATCTGGCCTTCACACTGACAGGCAACTTCACTAAAATCTAAATTGACTTTGATTTAACGTCATTGGAGGCTGTGTCATTCAATCCTCCACAAGTAGCATCCAATACAAAGAAAGATATAAACAGAAGACTTTGTGGCTTCAAACATGTTCTTTGTGTTCTACTCCAAAACATCAACATATTTAAATAAATTAGGACAGTGTGGCCAAATGAAATTGAGGCAGTTTTATGATCAGATTGTGAACATTTTATCTATGAAATAAATAATATTTTATTTCCGGGTTGCAAAATGGTTGCCTGTTCTTTTAAGAGGCTGTTCTGACCAAGTGCGACAGAAGTTCAAATGCAGATCCAAAGTTCAAATGAAGAAACTAAAACTTTGAGTTGGAAAAAGAAACCTCAACAGAATGCAATAACTGTTCTTAATAGTCAGCTGATATGAATGAGGAGTAGAGATGATTAAACCTATTATTTATTTTTATGAAGCAATATAGAGCTTGTGGTTGACAGACCATTGTAATCTCTGGACCCAGCAAGTCTCAGAATTTAATTAGGGTTTGGGACGCTAAACTGTGTACTAGACATCTCTAATCCCTTGAATCAGCAAGATAATTCGGACAAGCTAATTTCCCATGAAGTGATAGCCTGGCTGACAAGTCATTGAGAGAACAAAGGATCAAAGGGACCTTGGTATGAAATGGCAAATGGGTGAGGCTTCACTTCCTCAACTGATAAAGATACATACCAATAACATTCCATCTTACAGACCAATGTAATGCAAATTTTCCTCATGCCAAGGAACAGAAAATTACAATTTCCCCCCACATATTATCCAGTTTGCCTCCTCCGTTGCATTCATACAGTTGACCTAGTTACCGGAAACCATTGTTTCTTGGTGAGAACTTGCTGCTCACCAAAATAGAAAGTTATCATGTTGCTTCCACTGAAGATTTGCTGACAAGATACCCACAAAAGCACCCAGAGCAGTATCTAACATCACCTCATTTTCGCTCTTCTCCATTACATGGTTGCATACACACACAAAACAAGCAAGAAAAACCTTGTTCTTCCTAAACTATAATTCCATGAGGTGATAAATATATTTACTTGGCAGCTCTGCTAATGATGATGCAATGTGGAGTCGTAAAAAAAATTGCAAGAAGTGATTGTATCCCCTGTAATTATTCAAATTGCAGTAATTAATTCACCTTGTCAATGCTCCAGAACACAGAATGTGGGGTCAGGGGGAGAATCAACAAGCAAGCCTGAAATGTTTATAATACCCCAGTGTTCCATAGCGAGTTAGGATAATGCAGGAGAGAGAGGCCAGGCACTGTGATTATATCAGCAAAATTCCAAATCTTATTTACCATTCAAGGCAGGTCTTTGTGACAGGGTTTAATGATAAGATGCATGCATGTCCCTTTAAGCACTGAATTGGCAGAATCTGCTGCCTCCAAATCCATGCTGTTCAAATCAGGCTGATGATGATGATGATAATGATGATATTGTAGAGAGGCCAAGAAGAGTCCATGTGTAGAACCTTGCTGCTGCTGCTTCTCCTGCTCTTCCCCAACATGGTGTGTCAAGTGCATAGTGCTAATTTTACCACAGCCAGCCCTGTACCTATTCCACATGAGTGGTATGAGACAGGTGACCCTGTCATTGGTGGCATAGCATCTCATATCCGCTACGTCTTCCCCAATGTTTTATTCAATAAACACCCCTCTGAAGCCTTGATTGACAACCCACAGTAAGTAAATAGTCTTTAATGTTATTTTTCTCATTCTTTACATTTTTATATTTGACTGAAACATACTTTGAATGAATAGTTTTAGAACTGCATTGATTTGACAGCCTGTAATTATTTGAAGATTTTATAAAATGTATGAGAAACATCTGTACATACAAACTGTGGGATACAGCAACTCGCCTATGAGAAGAGGTTATAACATTTTAGTTCTTAGAAAGGTGAGCAAAAGGTGACATTATATAGGTGTACCAGATTATGTATGGTATGGTAAAAATGGATAGAGAAAAGTTTTTCTCCTCTTTCCTAATACTAGAACTTGGGGAAATCCAATGAAGCTAAATCAGAGCCAGTGTGGTGTAGTGGTTAAGAGTGGTAGACTCATAATCTGGTGAACCGGGTTCGCATCTCTGCTCCTCCACATGCAGCTGCTGGGTGACCTTGGGCCAGTCACACTTCTTTGAAGTCTCTCAGCCCCACTCACCTCACAGAGTGTTTGTTGTGGGGGAGGAAGGGAAAGGAGAATGTTAGCCGCTTTGAGACTCCTTCGGGTAGTAATAAAGCGGGATATCAAATCCAAACTCTTTTCTTCTTCTTCTAAATGTGGAAAATTTTGAGAAAAGCAAATTAACCTACTTATTCACAAACTGCATAGTTAAACCATGCAATCTGCTCCTCCAAGAGGTAACGGAAAATGGCTTGAACTTGCCTAACGACTGGCTGCTAAGATAAAACAAAATGAACCACGATGTTGGTCTTAGTTACTCAGTTATTCATAAATGAAGTGGCTATTTAAAAGAAGAAATTCCCTGTGTGATTTCCAGTCTCCCATATGAACTTTGACTAGTGCAGACATGTTTACACATGTTGGTGTTCAAGATCTTTCTTACTAACCCTTGCTAAATGGCCAATTGTTCTTCTATTAGCATTCTTTCAAGGACTCGGTGACTCATTCTCTTCCACATCTCTCCGATGAAAATAGGGATGCCCTATTCAATAATAAGAAGAATTTTACTATTTATTTCCCACCCAACTCACTGGGGTGCCATTCTGGGTGGCTTTCAACATATATGAAAACATAATATTACATTAAACATTTAAAAGCTTCCCTATACAGGGATGCCTTCAGATGGCTCAGGGGTCAGATAACTCCATACCCCCCCCCCAACATTTCTCCAAGGGAAGTAGGGACATCCTAAGGAAAAGTGGGACATTCCAGGATCCAATCATAAACCAGAATGGCGTCTCTTTATCAGGGACATCCCTGGAAAATAGGGTCACTTGGAGAGTCTGGAGTTGCCTCTTCAGTATTTGCTGAAAGCTACATAGTGAAGTTGCCAGATGCACGTCTTGTGGGAATTAGACTCTAGTTCACATTTGCAGAGTGTGCAAAAGTCAGCCCTGGGTTGTTTGATCCTTTAATTGGTTCTCGTTTTTCTCCTATAAAAACTATGCAAAACTCTCTCTTTTAAAGTTTAAAGAGCCAATAACCTTTACTTAGTGCACTTGCAGTTGCAGATTAAATACAGACAAATCATATAGCTGAGACTTAAATAGATAAAATTTAGATTAAACTATGACAGACTTAGCTAACTCTGAGGCAGAAAGCAGCACAACAGTTCATAGCTGCTGCTCTCACTGTTAAGACTGTTCAGTTAAGTGCCATAACTGTCAAAACTGCCACAAAGTGTATGACATCACAGAGTTCTACAGCTCTTGAAATTAACCCTTTACATATGCATTTTGGATGCCAACATCCCACACATCTGAGTGGAAGGTGGAGCAGAGAGTGCACTAGATATCATTTGACTTGCTCTACTGTGATATGAAACACTGTCTGACTCTGAGTGATATTGTCCCCAAAGTGCCACCCTAAATTGTTATAGCAGGCTGATGTCAGAGAAACGCTAACTTGGCCAGATGACAGATACCCATTCACTACTCATAAAAGCTCTTCCATATTGCTGTTTGTCAGTGCAATAGTGGCAGAGAAGTAAACACTCATTGCCACTGCCATTGCCATGTGGTTGGTGTGCTAATGTTCCCTGACATGTGTTTGATCTGTTTCATACAGAAATTTACAGTACAATATGTGTAAGTCTCCATTGCTGTATCTTTATTCTCTCGAAAACCTGATAATTTGCATTGAAAATGGCAGCTGTCATCAGCTTTATTATCATTTAATACAAGTTTTTATTTACAGAGAAAGCTGCTGCCAAACGGATATAGCAATAATTACAAAAACCGTAGCACATTCATATGGCACAGTACATACTTCTAGATGAAACTTTATAGAGAGAAGGAACAATATTTTCAGAAATGCAGAAGATGAAGTGAAAATCAAGAACATTCTGAGGATTTTTAAAAAGCAGATTTGGACTAAAGAGCAATCCAAACATTCTAAAGGAGCAAAAAAAGGAACAAAACAAGACCTCTCTTTCCAATAAGACTTAATTCATTACTAACTTTGCTGCCTTTGAATATAGTCCTTATATATCCTAACAGTCTGAAAGCTGTATCTCTCAAATTTTGTGCACTATTTACTTTCCCCATGTAATAATGTCACTTTATTCACAGCGTGTTATCAAAGTTCTTCCAGCACATCCTTGCCCTGGTGTTTGTGATTGATGAGATCAATGAGAATCCCAAGGTCTTGCCCAATGTCACTCTTGGGTTCCACATCTATGACAACTACCATAACTCTAAGATGACCTACCGCACCACTCTGGATCTGCTGTTTAACTCACATAGCTTTGTCCCCAACTACAAATGTGGCTACCAGGAAAATGTAATAGGAGTCATTGGGGGACTGAGCTCTGACGTCACCTTGTGCATGGCAGACATCTTGGGCCTTTACAAAATTCCACAGGTAGGAACATTCTGGGTATCAGAAAATTGAGATTTCACACTAGAATTCACTCTTCAGCTCTCTTTCCAATAGGAATCTATGGATTCATAAATTTAGAGTGGTATAACAGGGACAAGTGAAAGGGACTGAAATGTTTGGGTTTGTTGATGTTATAGCATGGGGGTCTCCAACAATGTGCATAAGAGCGACAAGATTAGAAAGGATGTGTGCTTAATGTGTGTAAGGGAAGATTGATTCAAAAGTGCCAGGTTGATAAATGGGATATCCAGATGGGATCATATAATATCCTTGGAACATATTATCAGTGGATCATGTAAGATCAGGACATGTTAACTAGAATTGCTCTCCATATGGAATGGGAAATTGAGCAAGATTGCTTGTGTATTGTTTATGTAAGTGGAGGTGGATATTTTCCCAAAAAAATCATTAAATTTGGGGTGTGTGGGATAAAGAGGTTTGCTTTTAATTCTTCCATCCTTTTCTAATGGTTCTCTTTTTCCTTTTTCAGATTTCATATGGTTCATTTGAAGCAGCCACAAATCATCAAATTAAGTTCCCTTCCTTTTACCGTATGGCTCCTGAAGAAGCTCTTCAGTATCAAGGAATTATCCAGTTGCTTTTGCATTTTGGATGGAAATGGGTTGGGCTCATCACTCCGGCGAATGAAGCTGGAGAGCATTTCTTGAATACCATTGAACCAATGCTTTTCAAGAATGGGATCTGTTCAGCATTCACAGAAAGAATTGAATACCATGTGCGTTACACTGGTAACATACTTGAGATGGTCCGTGATACAAGGATTTTGTCCCCAGCTTTCATAACAAGCAAAGCAAATGCAGTTGTTGTATATGGAGACAGTGCATCTATTACATGGTTGTCAACTACTCTAACGTTAATGAAGTTATCTGAGTTCATATTTTCTCAGTTCAAAAAGAACTTACCTGAAGAAAAAGTATGGATAACCACAGCTCAGATTGATTTCATTTTATATGAACTTCAGAAAGTTATTGATGTTAATATTCAAATGTTCCATGGTGCTATCTCTTTTGCAATTCCTTCCAAGGAAGTTCGTGACTTCCGAGATTTTCTGCAACATGTAAATCCTTCCTGGGAAGTGGGAGATGATTTTATCTCAGGTTTCTGGGAACAAACATTTGGTTGTTCACTTACAGACTCTACTAAGTCAACAAAGAAAGCTAAGCCTTGTACCAGAGAGGAAATGCTGGAGAGCCTTCCTGCGCCATTTTTTGAAATGAGCATGACCAGCCACAGCTACAGTATCTATAATGCTGTCTCTGCTTTGGCACATGCCTTACATAGGCACTTGGTTGGATCCAACCACAGAAGAATGGAAGCTGCAGGCAGACAATCTCCTCAGAACATAGAGCCTTGGAAGGTAATGTTTGCTGTTACAAAGAGTTTGGTTTGCATAGTGTTCGTGGACTCTATTGTGCCCTGCCTTGATATTTTATGTGAGTTGGTATTTAGTTACAAAAAAAGAATGAAAAATATTCAGTTACAGAAATAAACTTTAATAGATACAATATCAAAGATGGGAATTAGCATATTTCTTAAAATGATACTAAACCAACTCTGGATGAGATACTTTTATAAGCACCATACTAGCAGCTACCTGAAGACTGAATAGATGCTAAATAACAGCAGCTGAGAAGGAATTGGAAGTAGTGTTTTCCAATAGTTCAAATGGCATTTAATTAGACACTTTTTGTGCTTAGGGGTGCGTAGTCATCATGGGGAGGGTCATAACAGATATCCCAAGCAAGTTTGCTTAGGTGAGGCACAATTGTTTATTTGCTGGGAAGATGTGTCTGTCATTTGATTTAGCAGGAAGTGACAGAAATACCTACTTACAAAGAATTTCCTTCAACATATCCTACCTGATTTCTTTTATGGAGACTTTTGAATGGCCTCTTCAAATCTAAAAGAAAATTCCTACTGAGTTGAAAGCAATGCTCCTTAAGCAGAACATAAATCATTGGGAGGTTTTGTCATACCGTTAACTTTTTAAAAATCTTCCGTTCTCATGTCCACTCCAGATATGATCCTTAGAACATCTTCCTCTTAGACATGAGAAATTTGCATGCAGAAGCAACTGCAAAGATTTTCATATGTGCTGATTGGTCCCAGTTATTCAAGAACATATCATCACACAATACTGATTAAAAAGTGAAATGGAAAGGGGCATAAAAAAAGTCTTTAAACATGACAGCATCTAAGTTTTCCTCCATGTGTGGTGTGTGTGGTATAAATGCCTTCATTTGCAGAAAACAAGAATGGTTCTGCAAATTCTACACTGTCATAAACTATATGTTGAATTACAACTTTATAACCCCTAATTATAAAGATCTTGAATGCATCTAGGAAAGCTATTCAACAATCTTAATCAGAATGTTTTAATACTTTATAGACCTTTTGATTCTCTTTCCACCTAGCTCCACTCATTCCTACAGAAGATCTCATTCAACAACTCTGTTGGTGATGAAATTACATTAAATGAACATGGAGAATTAGCAGCTGGTTTTGATATTACAAATTTGATCACTTTTCCAAATAGATCCTACATCAGGGTCAAAGTGGGAAGGCTGGATCCTCAGGCCCCTCCAGGGAAAGAGCTCACCATTAATGATGGACAGATTGAATGGCACAGGGGCTTGACTCAGGTGAGGAAATAAATTTATCTAATATCAGCATTCATGGTTATCCCATAAAATATGATGCAAGACGTCTTTTTTTTACTTAGCACCTGATTAAATGTGAAGTTTACTGGGACAGAAAAGTGGGCTTTAAGAAGAAGACATTCATATCTAGATGGATAGTATTTTAATGGAGATAAACTCTGTTTAAACAATTAGCTTTCCTTGTAGGAACATGCTTGCACATTAGTTTAAGAGATCCTATTTGTTGTCCAGCTTATGTTGACTGCATTCTGTTTGGTGTGTTATATTATATTCTATATGGTATGAATATTCCTTTTTTATTTATTGCATATTTGTAAGCCACCAAAGAGAAAGCAATATACTTTAAGGAATACTGTAAGTCTATCACTAAATAAACAAATGAACCACAATACAAAAAGAGCAGCATGCACAGAAGACATCTCATATTAAAGATGACCAGTGGCTATCAGAGAGAGTTGTCAGCCATTCTTGTTTGTGAAGTCCTAGAGACAGATCGCCAGTTAGTGGGATCTGATGATGATGATGATGATGATGATGATAGATTTACTTATATCCCCCCCATCCTGCTGGGTTTCCCCAGCCACTCTGGGTGGCTTCCAACAAAATATTAAAATACAATAGTCCATCAAACATTAAAAGCTTCCCTAAACATAGAATAGTAAGCTTGTTACAGATAGAATACTAAGTTTGTTACAGCATCGCTTGGGCTTAGAATTAACATTATAATCTTCTGGATTTTGAATGAAGCAATATACAGCAGGTATATATCTAGGCAGTGCTTTTTATCTTTAAAAAAATGTTCAGGGGTACTCTCATTTTGACTCAAGAAAATCAACATCTTATAATTCAAATAAAATGTATGATGCTATGTGCAGCAGGTAGACATCTAGGCATAGCTGTAGCTAGTGTATAACCCTAAGGTGGGCATAAGCAGCCCCCAGCCACAGAAGCCACTTGAGACCCTAGTAATGAGCTGGAATCTCAAAGTACTTCCAGAATACAAACGTCTTATTTCACAGTGACTCCAATCCCTCCCAGAAGGGATCCTACACATAAATCTGACACAGAGAAACCACTCACCCAAAGCACTTTTGACTTATAAGGATTCAGCCACCATCTTGTCCAACAAAAACATCAGATAGCAGTGCACCACCTTCACTGCTTCTCCTCAGTGACACTGTTCTCCAGATTCCTAGGAAATAGACCCTCTTCCATATAAATGTTGAATCACAAAGATGTCAGAACCTGAAACCTTGTGGGCCAACACAGCCCAAAAGCCATGGAACTGAGCAATACCCTCCTAGTATTACTTTCTAGTAACAACCCTGCAGGTAGGAGCAGAACCCTTATACTATAGTACCTCCAATTCCCAAAGCCTTGATTTGCATCATAAGGACACCAAGTGACATTCCTGAAGGAAACAGCTGTGGTTCCATCAATACCCAGTTTATTGAATTCTAATAAAGTTGTATGTTTAGCTATGCCAACTATGTTTATCCGAATCTTATTGGGCTCATATGATGCTTAACAACTGCTTTTTATCCTATTCCATGCGCCACCTGTGCACATATGAATCATATGTTTCATGTTATCCGTCCTCCTTTTGCTGATAGACCCCCTGGTGTTAGATTAAGTTCCCCCAGACATTTTCTTAAAAAAATAAATTATTCCTATATATTTGGATAGGTGCCACCCCTGTCAGTATGTAATGACAACTGCCGTCCTGGTTACGGGAAGAAAAAAAAGGAGACAAGTAAATTTTGTTGCTATGATTGTGATCCGTGTCCCAGCGGGATGTACTCAAGTGAAAAGGGTGAGAAATGTCATCTTAAGATAGACCAAACTGCACAATTTATTTAGCAAGTTCTTAGATCCTTAAAAGGGACACGGGTGGCGCTGTGGGTAAAACCTCAGCGCCTAGGACTTGCCAATCGCATGGTCGGCGGTTCGAATCCCCGTGGCTCCAGTCGTTCAGTCCCAGCGCCTGCCAACCTAGCAGTTTGAAAGCACCCCCGGGTGCAAGTAGATAAATAGGGACCGCTTACTAGCGGGAAGGTAAACGGTGTTTCCGTGTGCTGCGCTGGCTCGCCAGATGCAGCTTGTCACGCTGGCCACGTGACCCGGAAGTGTCTTCGGACAGCGCTGGCCCCCGGCCTCTTAAGTGAGATGGGCGCACAACCCTAGAGTCGGACACGACTGGCCCGTATGGGCAGGGGTACCTTTACCTTTACCTTTACCTAGATCCTTAAAATTTTGTTGGCGTTAAAATTCTGGAGGTGAAAGGGGTACAATGCTGATGTCTGTATTGTTCCCATTGTTTGCAATGTAATATTTAAAACATCCTGAAGACATCATTTTTATAAAGGAATGTAATGCATTTTACATACAAATTCAACTAGATTATGATGGAATAGGAGTGGTGGTCACTTCTCTAAGAAGATGGCAGTTTGGAGATAGAGTGAATCTCTCATTCAGTGGACCTCTCTTGGCTCACAAGATTTCAGCTGTAATGTTGCTCTATTTTCACTACAGAGCACCTTGTGATTCTAAGAAAGGGGAGGAGGGCCCCTAACACATAGAAATGTCCTCTATGTAGAAATTCCAGATTTGATGCATGAGATTTATTTCTGATATATCTCAGGCAAATGTCTTTGGGCTAGAAGCTTTGAAAGCTACACCGGTAAAGAACATTAGCTAGGTGAACTCCTGATGACAAAAATTCTTAAGAATTTTCTTCATAGTTTCAAATTCTCCTAATCATTTGTCTTTTCAGACATGGAAACATGTATCAGTTGCCCAGCAAATAAGTATCCAAACAAAGACCAGGATAATTGCATTCCTAAAATACCAAACTTTCTTGGCTTTGATGAAACTTTGGCCATCATTTCAACTTTCTCGGCACTACTGTTGTCTCTGATCACAGCTCTAGTGTTTGGCATCTTCATTAAACACCGGGACACTGCCATCGTCAAAGCCAATAACAGAAGCCTGACTTACATTCTCCTTGTGTCCCTCCTCTTGTGTTTCCTCTGCTCCTTGATGTTCATTGGAACACCTAAGGAGGCAACCTGCCCACTCCGACAAACAGGTTTTGGCATTGTGTTCTCTGTGGCCCTCTCCAGTATCTTGGCCAAAACCATATCAGTAGTTTTGGCATTCATGGCTACCAAGCCAGGATCCACAATCAGGAAGTGGGTAGGCAAAAAACTGGCTTATTCCATTGTCCTCTCCTGCTCTAAAATTCAAGTAGGGCTTTGTGGTCTTTGGCTGACAACTTTTCCCCCTTTCCCAGATTTGGACATGCAATCAATGAGTGAAGAAATTATATTCTTATGTAATGAAGGGTCAGTCCTCATGTTCTATTGTGTTTTGGGCTACATGGGTTTCCTTGCCATTGTCAGCTTCACTGTGGCCTTCTTAGCCAGGAAGTTACCTGACAGTTTCAATGAAGCCAAGTTCATCACCTTCAGCATGCTGGTCTTTTGCAGTGTTTGGATCTCCTTCATTCCAACCTACCTGAGCACCAGAGGAAAATACATGGTGGCTGTGGAGATCTTCTCCATCTTGACTTCCAGTGCTGGATTACTGGCTTGCATCTTTTTCCCCAAATGCTACATTATTCTTGTGAGGCCTGAGTTGAACACCAGAGAACATCTAATACAAAGAAAGATAAATAATAAATAATATTAGAATCTGTGATTTTCAAGTTGGTATTCTACAGTGAAACGTCAAAAAATGTGAATGAATGAGGACAAGGTGATCAAATGAAACTATTTCAGCAATTTTGTGCTTTGTTTCTAAACTGCAAAATGGTTGCCTGTTCTTTTAAGAGCTCTTTCTGATCAACTGAGGCAAATGTTCAGCTAAAGTGGACACAAAGTTCAGCTTAAGAAACTGAAACTCCAAAAGAGAAAGAGAAACATCAACATTACTCTATAGCTATTCTGATTAGACAGCTAATATGAATGAGATGTAGGGATAATATATGTATTACAGTATATTTTTTAACTAAGTGATATATAAATTTAAAAAGCTAAATTTAAAAAGTTACATTATTTTGGAAAGGCCTGAATTCAACAATAGAGAGCAGCCGATAGAGAGAAATATGTAATCAACAGACATGTTTGTAGTTTCACTTATGTTGTTGGTATCCCTGGAGAGGATGGGGATGCTGTTTTGTGGCTTACCTCAGACACCAAAATGTCTTGGGCCAGCTCTGCTCCCAAGAAGATAGTGATTGATGCAGAGTTTACCTATCCAACCACTGACTAGAGCAACTGCTGCAGCTGTGTGGGCATAAGGATGTGCTGGACTTTTGTGTCAGTGTCGTTTGTGTAGGTTCTCTTTGCTATTCGCTTGTGTTCCTTTGGCGGTGAGAGAGGTTGGGGTTGGCCTAGGTTGTGGTTGCTTGTTTGTGATTGGCTGTGGTGAGCTTTGTTTTCATGAGTGGGTGGGGTGGGTGGGTATTTTAACACAAAACCCCACACATACATTAAGCAAAAGAGAAACATCGCCACCAGACCCCACCCATCATGGTCCCCTCCACCTTTCCCCCCCCCCTTTTTTCTTCCTAATGTAACACTAAAGTCTCAACAAATGAAACTAACCTGTAGAAAATGTAACTTGAAAAAAGAGAATTTGCACATACTTTTGTAAACTAAGAAATCTTTAATAATAAGAAAAAGAAAAGAAAGAAAAAGGATATGCTGGACCCAGGACCCAGAAATAGGAATAGTGACCAACAAGGCTAAAATCTGAACTTCTCTATAGGATTTTAGGTACCAGAAGTGGGCATGTTTGTGATGCAACAAGGAGGGATGTTGATGCATAGGTAGGCTTGCCCCATGGCATGCTATAGTTTTACTCATCCCAAATTTACGTATCTATATTTGACTGAGTTAAGCTCTCTCTGGAGACACGGCTCTCAAGCTGTAAAATCTGCATTCAGGGATGTTTTCATTGCTCATGTATTTCATTATCATCATCATTGCGATTCAGCATTTTCAGTCATTTAATTATTAAGGCCCCTGTCACACAGCAATTGCTAGGGAGGGTCAGAAAGACATGGACAGAGGAGGTGATTACCCAGAGTACACTGCAGGTTAGGCCAGCTTCTTCTCCAGTTACAAACACAAAGTGTAGGTTAACCATGGACCCTCATAACAGAGATGTTAATGAATAGGAGCCTTGTGAAGGAATGAAACTATGGCTGTTACACTGGTTAAAGGATGTAGCCCTGTTGTAGAAAACTAGACACATAGAGAAAAGTGTTGTTCTTTTTTCATGATACTCTGTTGCATTGTTTTGTGTTTCATTGTTCTAACCTAAGATGTCATTTTTTCCCATTAAAAAATATTGAAAATCTAGTGTAAGCTGGGGGTCTGTTCATATTGTTATGAGTTTGGAGTGCTAAACTGGGGTCCCTCTAATCCCTGGATCCAGCAAGTGTTAAAAGTTAATCAAGCCAGGCTAGCTTCCTGAACCCCAGGGTCCAGCAAGTGTTCAAATATAAACCAGGCTCTCTTACTGATGAGGTGATCACCTGGGTGATGAGCCATTAAGAAGGATTAAGCGGCTTGGTGTGAGAAGGGAAATGGGTGGGGCTCCATCCCTCAACAGATAATGCCAGAGTTTAGAGTAGAGAGTTTGGAGGGCAGTGATGTAAAATGGAGGGAAAAAAGCAAAAAGCTGGAGACGGCGGGCGGGCAATGTTTCATTTGTATCTAATCCAAGGCTGTAGCTATGGGCTAAACCCTTTTTGGGTGTTGATGCTGTGAAGCCTTCCACTGCACAGTCAGGTTGTATATATGTCCTAATGAACCATATACAGTAGTACCTCGGGTTAAGTACTTAATTCGTTCCGGAGGTCCGTTCTTAACCTGAAACTGTTCTTAACCTAGAGCACCACTTTAGCTAATGGGGCCTCCCGCTGCTGGCACGCCGCCGGAGCACGATTTCTGTTCTCATCCTGAAGCAAAGTTCTTAACCTGAGGTACTATTTCCGGGTTAGCGGAGTCTGTAACCTGAAGCGTATGTAACCTGAGGTGCCACTGTATCATAAAGACACCACAAAGAACCCACGGAGGGGAGGGGGGAGGTCTTGAGATCCGGAAGAATCTTGTGTAATTTTTAATATCTGTGATTTTGAATGTGAATGAATTTGTAAAATAAAGTAAAAATTATTTCAAAAAAAATAAAGTCTCATTTCTATCTAATCCAAGGTTGTGGCTATGGGCAAAACAAGTCCCTTTTGGGGTGATGATGCTCCATTGCAGGGTCAGGTTGTATATATGTGCTAATAAACCATATATCATAAAGACACCACAATCTCAACCATGCTTCATTCCCAAAAGGAAACACAAACCCTGGGCAAGTGCCTGGAATCCCCTGGAATCTCACACCACTCACACAATATTCTGATAGTCGCGTATTACAGGTTTTGTAGCTGTGGAGGCCCTCTATCAGCAGAGGGTTGGACTAGATGACCTTGGCGATCCCCTCCATAATCTCTGCTCTAACAAATAAGTTTTCTTTGGCAGAGCGCCAAATGATGACACATTACATCATCCCAAAGCATTTCAGTAGTGCTTCTTTCCCCTGCAATTATTAAGATTACAGTAATCAATTCACGCGGCCAAAGCCCTGGAAGACGGTAGAGAGACAGGTAAAAATCAACAAGCAAGGCTAAAATGATTATAAACACTTCAGTAATCCATGGCCAGACAGCATAAAGAACAAAAGAGTGATCAGGCTCTGTTAAGCTGTTCAGGTTCCTTCTTTCATTGTAGTGGGGGTAGCGGTATTTATTATTATTAAGTTATGCATTTTGTGTGTTTATGTTGTAAACTGCCCTGTGTTCTTTAGAAGAGAGGAACTATAGAAATTTAATCAATAATAATCCTAGCATAGCTAAAGCTTCAGATCAGTGTCATTTATTTGATATCCAAGGCATGCTTTTCTGACAATGTTGAAATCAAGGATAAAGTGGATATATGTCCACTTGAGAAATCCATTGGCAGATTCTGTTGCCACCAAGCCATCTTGTTCAAATCAGGCTGAAAATAGCAACCATGTTGGAAAGAGACAGAGAGGAAGGAAAGCCCACACATAGAATAAACTCTGAAATCAGGATGTTGGTGGTGCTGCTGCTGCTGTTCCTGCTCCCCAACCTGGGATGCAAAGAGCATAGTTTGAAGTGCACCCAAAGCAATCCTGCGCCTATTCATCATGAGTGGTATGAGTCAGGCGATCTCCTCGTTGGTGAGATGTCATCTCACATCCACTATGTGTTTCCCAAGGTTTTATTCAATGAACACCCTTCTCGGGTCATGATTGACAACCCCTTGTAAGTAAATGGTCCATTTAAATTGCATTTATCTTTATATTTTTCTATCTGACTGTAAGGTGCTTCAGTTGCTTTGAAAAAAGTACCGTATTTTTCGCTCTAGAAGACGCACCAGACCACAAGACGCACCTAGTTTTTGGAGAAGGAAAACAAGAAGAAAAAAATTCTGAATCTCAGAAGCCAGAACAGCGAGAGGGATCGCTGCACAGTGAAAGCAGCAATCTCTCTTGCTGTTCTGGCTTCTGGGATAGCTGCGCAGCCTGCATTCGCTCCATAAGACACACACACATTTCCCCTTACTTTTTAGGAGGGGAAAAGTGAGTCTTATAGAGCAAAAAATACGGTAGTTAGAGGATAGGACTTTTTGCAGCTTTCCTGGGTTCTGTATTGTGCAGGGAATTGGGTTTCCTGGACAAACCAGAGAATTCTCCTCTGCTCACCCACCCTCCCCTTTAGACCACCGGAGTTAGAATCATAGAATTGCAGCTTTGGGAGGGTCTCAGAGGGCAAATCTAGTCTACCCCCTGAAATGCAGGAATCACAGCTATTTTCCCTCATTCCTACATTTCAGGGGGTAGACTAGATGGCACTCTATTGAGGGAAAATCTACCGTATTTTTTGCTCTATAAGACTCACTTTTTCCCTCCTAAAAAGTAAGGGGAAATGTGTGTGCATCTTATGGGGCGAATGCAGGCTGCACAGCTATCCCAGATGCCAGAACAGCAAGAGGGATTGCTGCTTTCACTGCGTAGCGATCCCTCTTGCTGTTCTGGTTTCTGAGATTCAGAATAATTTTTTTCTTGTTTTCCTCCTCCAAAAACTAGGTGCGTCTTGTGGTCTGGTGCGTCTTCTAGAGCGAAAAATACGGTAATCAAGATGTTTTATAGATGGTACTTAACACCTATGAAAATAGCTAATATGTATAAGACAAAAACAAATTTGTGCTGGAGGTGTGGTAAAACAGAGGGGACACTTATACATGTTTGGTGGACCTGTGAAAAAATCAAAAGCTTCTGGAACACAGTATATGAGCTTAAAAAAATGTTTAAGTATAACTTTATGAAAAATACAGAAGCTTTTCTACTAGGAACAATGAACACAGGTATAGCAAGAGAAGATCAGAAAATAGTCCTCTATGCCACAGGAGCGGCAAGGATCCTAACTGCTAAAAACTGGAAAAAAGAAACTGTGCCAACAAATAAGAATTGCAAGACAAACTGTTAGAATATATTGAACTGACTAGATTAACAGAGGCAATTAGAGACCACACTAGACAAGAGTTTCAAAAAGCATGGGGCAAATGCAGAGAATACTTCACAAAACAGTGCCCTAAAATACATACCTGGACTTGTTTTGATTAATGTCTGCAGGAGACTTTGTGGATATATAAGTTATAATTAGAAAAATCTTAATAATTATTCATAAAGGAAACAGTTTATAAGAAGCAAATAAGGAGGCCAGATACAGCATAAAGGAATTCTTTTATTTGGTTGTTTGTATTGTTGTATGTTATGCTCATTGTATGTTATGCTCACGTTTAATGAGGCTGAATTTGTGTATTGGGGGTGGGGGTTTATGTTATGTTGTAAATAAAATTCCAATAAAACAAAAAATACAAGGAATCACAGCTATTTTACTACAAGTCTGCCTTTTAGCAATTAGCCTGAAATATGCTTTGCATCACTTCAATTACAACACAGATGGATGTGTGACTTAGTTGTGGGTGGTGTATAAATGGAGACAACAATGTTACTTTGTCTTATCTTCCCATCAAATAGCAAGTCGTTTTATTTGCAGAATGCTGACAAAATTATACCAGCACATCTTGGCCTTGGTGTTTGCTGTTGACGAGATCAATGAGAATCCCAGGATCCTGCCCAATGTCACTCTTGGGTTCCACATCTATGACAGCTATACTGATTCAAGGATGACCTACAGGGCCACTCTGGACCTGCTCTTTAATGCAAATTACTTTGTCCCCAACTACCAATGTGGCATCCAGAAAAATGTAATAGGAGTCATCGGGGGACTGAGCTCTGATACCACTTCATGCATGGCAGACATCTTGGGTCTGTACAAGATTCCACAGGTAGGACCTGAGCATCAGAGACAGAGAGACTTGGCACTGTAATCCATTCATCTTTCTTTCCAGCAGGAATTTGTTGATTCATAAATATGGAACGATACACTGGGGAAAAGCAAAAGGAGTTGAAATATATGGGAAATGTTTGGGGAATATAATATGGGTACCCAACAATGTGTATGAAATAGTGAGGATCTCAAGAATATGTGTTGAAAGATTATTCTGAAGGTGACAGATTGCTAAATGGGACTGCTAGGTGGGATCATACCTACGGGACCGCCTCTCCTGGCATGCCCCGCAGAGGACCTTAAGGTCCATAAATAACAACACTTTGGAAGTCCCGAGCCCCAAGGAGGTTAGATTGGCCTCAACCAGGGCCTTTTCAGCTCTGGTGGAACACCTTAATGTAGGAGATCAGGGCCCTGTGGGATTTGACACCTTCCGATGGAGCTGTTCCGCCTGGCCTTTGGGCTGGATTCAGTCTAACCCCACCTCTTATTTGTTTATTTATTTTATGGAACCCCTTATATGAGATTTGTATATAAATTTTCCCTCTGCTCTGTTTGCTAGCCCATGTAGGACCAGCATTGATAGTTGGCCCCGGTGAATATTTAACGTTTTCTCCGCTTATGTCTTTGATCTATAGGCTACCACTAAAATGAAACTGTATTTTAAGATGCATTTTAAACTGTATTCTATCTTATACTTTAATCAACTGTTGTTGTTCGGGCTTGGGTTTTTTTTGGGGGGGTGTTAAAAAAATATATTTTTACTGTGAGTATATTCAGTATTAGCCACCCTGAGCCTAGTCTTGGCCGGGGAGGGCGGGATATAAATATATTATTATTATTATTATTATTATTATTATTATTATTATTATTAACAACTCTGAAAGCACGGCACTGGATGCTGAACTGGTGGGCTCAAGTCATGATGTTGATGCTAACTTACAAAGCCCCAAGCAGATCAGGACCCATTAACTAAGGAGTACCTTCCTCAATGGGATGCGGGTGGTGCTGTGGGCAAGCTTAGGACTTGCCGATCAGAAGGTCGGCTGTTCGAATCCCCGCGATGGGGTGAGCTCCAGTTGCTCAGTCCCTGCTCCTGCCAACCTAGCAGTTCGAAAGCACCTCAAAGTGCAAGTAGATAAATAGGTACTGCTCCGGCGGGAAGGTAAATGGCGTTTCCGTCTGCTGCTCTGGTTCGCCAGAAGCGGCTTAGTCATGCTGGCCACATGACCCGGAAGCTGTACGCCAGCTCCCTCGGCCAATAAAGTGAGATGAGCACCGCAACCCCAGAGTCGGCCACGACTGGACCTAATGGTCAGGGGTCCCTTTACCTTTACCTTACTTTCCTCAATACCCACCAATCCATGGTTTGAGATCAGATGGGGAAGTCATACTTAATGTCCTACCAATAGTCGTAGCCAAAAGATGATAACAAGGACCAGGGCTTTTCCAGTGTTGGTGCCCCAATTGTGAAAATCCCTCTCTGGGAAACTAGGAAGTTTCCCCACATTCTTCACGTTCAGGAGTCAATCAAAAATTTGTTTGTTGTAGTTCTGGCACTGGGGAGACAGATCTGGCACTGAAGGCAGCCCTGTTTAGGGAAGTTTTTAATGACTGACGTTTTAATGTCTTTTTAATCTTTTGTTGGAAGGCACCCAGAGTGTGGCTGGGGAAACCCAGCCAGATGGGTGGGGTATAAATTAATAATAATAATAATAATAATAATAATAATAATAATAATAATACAGCAGTACTGCTATTGTACTGTTGTGCTGCATTGCTTGAATGAGTTTTAACCAGGGGTAGACAACCTAAGGCCCGGGGGCCGGATGCATCCCAATCGCTTTCTCAATCCAGCTTGCGGATGATCCGGGAATCAGTGTGTTTTCACATGAGTAGAATGTGTGCTTTTATTTAAAATGCATCCCTGGGTTATTTGTGGGGTCTGCCTGGTGTTTTCACATGAGTAGAATGTGTGCTTTTATTTAAAATGCATCTCTGGGTTATTTGTGGGGCATAGGAATTTGTTCTTTTCCCCCCCAAAAAATATAGTCTGGCCCACCACATGGTCTGAGGGACGGTGGACCAGCCCCCTACTGAAAAAGGTTGCTGACCTCTGCTTTTGATGGTTTTAGATGTTTTAATATTTACTGTAAATGCTATGGTGTTTTTATATTTTACTGACATTTCATTGTGCGTTATCCTGGACTCCTTATGGTGAAACAGTAATATACACAAAAATAATTAATTAAAAACTACATGAATGTAATAGGAATCAATATATACAGAAACAGTTGAGCAAGACTATATGTGTTTGTGTATTTGTGTGCAAGCAGAGGGGGCATTGCTCTCAAAAAAAATTGTGGAGTATATACAATTGCGCTGTGAAAAAATATTCGGTTAAATGGCAATGTGATCCACACTCTTGTTCCCATTCTTACATGTTTGCCTTTTTTTCAGATTTCATATGGTTCATTTGAATCACAAGCAAATAATCTAATTAAGTTCCCATCCTTTTACCGCATGGTCCCCAATGAAGCCCTTCAGTACCAGGGAATTATTCAACTACTTCTGCATTTCAGATGGAAATGGGTTGGGTTTGTCACTACGAATAATGAAGGGGGAGAACATTTCTTGCAGATCATAGAGCCAATGCTTTTCGAGAATGGGATCTGTTCAGCATTCACAGAAAGAGTTGTAAACAATCTGCATTTCACTGGTGACGTATTTGATCTGCTGAAAGATACAAAAATTTTATCACCAGCTTTTTTGACAAGCAAAGCCAAGGCAATTGTTATATATGGGAAAACTGGGACGATTTTATGGTTGGCAAATACTATAAAGGCATTGAAGATGGTTCAGTGGCTATTTCCTCAATATAAGAAGTCCGCTGAAGTAAAAGTATGGATTACAACAGCCCAAATTGATTTTGCATTACACAGCATTCAGAAAACTCTTGGGACTGATATACAAATATTCCATGGTGCTATCTCTTTCACAATTCACTCAAAGGAGCTTCCAGGCTTCCAAAAATTTATTCAAGATGTAAATCCTGGTTGGGCAGATGGAGATGGTTTTATAAATAGTTTCTGGCAACAGGCATTCACTTGTTCAGTTTTAAACTCCACGGAGACAATGAACACTGATGAAGTGTGTACTGGAGAGGAGATGCTGGAGAGCATCCCTTCTCCATATTTTGAGATGAGCATGAGTGGCCACAGCTACAGTATCTATAATGCCGTCTACGCTTTGGCACATGCTTTGCATGCTATGCAGTCAGCTGAATCCAGCCACAGAAGAAGGGTGCTTGCGGATATGCTGTCTCCTCAAAATGTGAAACCTTGGCAGGTAGTGTTCTTTTCCTCTAGAAAACCTGGCCACGTTCTGGAATTTAGCAGGGCAATGGTTAATTTTGTAAAGCATTCTCTTATGCCAACTGGCCTATTCAGTTGTTTGCTTTTCTTTTTCTTATAATTTTCTTTTCTTACCATTTCATTCGTGTGTGTGTGTGTGTGTGTGTGTGTGTGTGTGTGTGTGTGTGTGTAAAGGTAAAGGGACCTCTGACCATTAGGTCCAGTCATGACCGACTCTGGGGTTGTGGCAGTCATCTCATTTATTGGCCGAGGGAGCCGGCGTACAGCTTCCGGGTCATGTGGCCAGCATGACTAAGCCGCTTCTGGCAAACCAGAGCAGCGCATGGAAACACCGTTTACCTTCCTGCCGGAGCAGTACCTATTTATCTACTTGCACTTTGTGCTTTCGAACTGCTAGGTAGGCAGGAACAGGGACCGAGCAACGGGAGCTCACCCCGTCGTGGGGATTCGAACTGCCGACCTTCTGATCGGCAAGTCCTACACTCTGTGATTTAACCCACTGCACCACCCGCGTCATTCATATATATTCATATATATATATGAGAATATATGAGTATGAATATACTCTTTATATAAAAAGTAAAAAAGCAATTGAAGAAAAAATATAGACAGTAAAGCAGGGAGGGGGACACATTCAGTTTTAGATGAACCAGTCATTTTGTGGGGTTTTGTATAGTCTTGATGGTATCTTAGGCTGTGCACTGATGTTTTATGTGATGGTGTTTTATGTAAATGGTGCAGAATGTTTGGTTCTAGTGGACGCGTGTTCCCTCCTAAAGGAAAAGAGCTTAAAGATATTCAGGAAAGCTATGGAGCAATCTTAATAAGAATACCACAGCACCTTATATACATTTTTAATATCTCTCCACCTAGCTCCATTCATTCCTGCAGAGGATCTCATTCAACAACAACGCTGGAGATGAAATTACATTTAATGAACATGGAGAATTAGTAGCTGGATTTGATATTACCAACTTGGTCACTTTCCCAAATCAATCCTACATCAGGGTCAAAGTGGGAAGGCTGGATCCTCAGGCACCTCCTGGGAAACAACTCACCATTGATGAGGACAGAATCAAATGGCAAAGAGGCTTGACTCAGGTGAGGAAATAACTGCACAGTCTCTCCAATACAGTGGTACAGTGGTACTTAATTCGTTCCGGAGGTTCTTAACCTAAAACTGTTCTTAACCTGAAGCACCACTTTAGCTAATGGGGCCTCCTGCTGCCACTGCGCTGCCGGAGCACGATTTCTGTTCTTATCCTGAAGCAAAGTTCTTAACCTGAGGTACTATTTCTGGGTTAGCAGAGTCTGTAACCTGAAGCGTATGTAAACTGAAGTGTATGTAACCTGAGGTACCACTGTACCAACATTCATTTGAAGATATGTTTGTAAGCCACCTGGCAGAAGATCTTGTCCTTTAAGAAGTACTGAAAGTTCTACCAGTAAATATACAAATGACAACAATATTAAAAGTGCACCATCCAGAAAAAAACTCCTCTAACAAGAACTCAATTACAGATAGGTAGCCGTGTTGGTCTGCCATAGTCAAAACAAAAAAATTCCTTCCAGTAGCACCTTAAAGACCAACTAAGTCAGTTCTTGGTATGAGCTTTCGTGTGCATGCACACTTCTTCAGATACACTTCTTCAGATACATGTGTATCTGAAGAAGTGTGCATGCACACGAAAGCTCATACCAAGAACTGACTTAGTTGGTCTTTAAGGTGCTACTGGAAGGAATTTTTTTGTAAGAACTCAATTAATGTCAGAGGATGTTGTCCATTATTCTCTTCTGTGAAATCCCTGAAGCTGGCTTGCTGGCTGGTTTGTTTGTTTCATAAACTGCACTCCTTGATTGTTAAAAATACCTCAAAGTGCTTTACAAGAAGACCAAACAAGAAAATCTAGGGGGAAAACGTAACTACTTTAAAACATACCAAAGTCAAAATACTAAAAAAGATTATAATTTCTGCTTCGTGGCATTAAATTGAATCTTCTACCGTTTGGATGATGTTTAATACAGCAGGTAATTGTCACCCTGAATGTGCTACCTGTGCAATTAGGAAGAATATATTTTGCACGATTAGTGGTCTGCTTTACTGGTAGATTATCTGATGTACGATTAATGCTCCTAGATGTTCTCTGAATATTAAACTCTTCAAATATATTTGAATAGGTGCCACCGCTTTCAGAATGTAATGCCATCTGCCATCCTGGTTATGGAAAGAAAAAGAAGGAAGGAGTTAAATTTTGCTGCTATGATTGCGTTCCATGTCCAGATGGGATGGTCTCAAATGAGAAGGGTAAGCCATGCCATGTTAAGATATATCAAACAGTACAATACATTGCAGTAATCTCTGAGAAGCTCTTTTGCAATTTTGTTCTCATTAAAGTGGGGCAAGGATTTAATGATGGAATTATGCATTTTTCCCATTGGTTATAAATAATATGTATACAATTTTAAGTTTCAACCAGTCTGAAGAATATGTTTTTTAAAGAAATGAAGTTACTACATTCTGCCATCAAGTTCTACTAACTTGAGGTGAAATAGAAATTGTGATTCTCCTTTAAGAACAAGACTGTGTGGAAAGAAGCTGAAAAGTCTTGTCAAAATCAGCAGGGTTGGCTCTCAAAGTTTTGCTATAATGATTCATGAGGATAAAGGGGGAAAAGAACGAGGTAAACAAGAATTAAAAAGAACATATGTCCTTCACATACAAAAGTCCAGATTTGATAACACGACTTAACTGTTTAAAATGTTTTAGGCATGAAGTTTTGAAGGGCTCCCTGGAGAAAAATATTAGGCTAGGTGGACATTGTTGTCTTTAAGAATAGCTGTACTGTAACTGGTTCAGATTGTAATGCATTGCTTTCCTCCCGTCCAGAAATGGAAACTTGTCTCGTATGCCAAGAAGATCACTATCCAAACAAGGGCAAGAATCAATGCATTCCTAAGATTCCAAACTTCTTAGCCTTTGATGAAACTTTGGCCATCATTTCAACATTCTCTGCTCTATTGTTGTCTCTGATCACAGCTCTAGTCTTTGGCATCTTCCTTAAGCACCGGGACACTCCCATAGTCAAAGCCAACAACAGAAGTGTCACCTATGTTCTCCTTGTCTCCCTCCTCTTGTGTTTTCTCTCCTCTTTACTGTTCCTTGGAGCACCAAATAAGGCGACCTGCCTTCTCCGGCAAACTAGTTTTGGCATCGTCTTCTCTGTGGCCCTCTCCAGCATCTTGGCCAAAACCATATCGGTTGTTTTGGCATTCATGGCTACCAAGCCAGGATCCAGGATCAGGAAATGGGTGGATAAAAGACTGGCTTATTCCGTTGTCCTCTTTTGCTCCAAAATTCAAGTAGGGATCTGCACTCTGTGGCTGGCAACCTCACCTCCATTCCCTGATTTAGACATGCACACAATGACAGAAGAAATAGTACTGCAGTGTAATGAAGGCTTCGTGCTGATGTTCTATTGCGTCTTGGGCTATATGGCCTTTCTTGCCACGGTCAGCTTCATTGTGGCCTTCCTAGCCAGGAAGTTGCCTGACAGTTTCAACGAAGCCAAATTCATCACCTTCAGCATGCTGGTCTTCTGCAGTGTTTGGGTATCCTTTGTCCCAACTTACCTGAGCACAAGAGGAAAATATATGGTGGCTGTTGAAGTCTTTTCCATCTTGGCTTCCAGTGCTGGCTTGCTGGGCTGCATCTTTTTCCCCAAATGCTACATTATTGTGTTGCAGCCTGAGCTTAACAGCAGAGAAAATCTAATACGAAGAAAGACATAAATGATAGAAGAGTCTGTTGTGGTTTTATTACATTCTTGGTATCTGCATAGAACTGTAAAAGAGGTGTAAATTTATTGTAACTGTGCAATAGAGTTATACTATTTCTGGATTTTGTTCTCTTGTTTTGTGGTTATGAAATAGTTGCTGTTTTAGTGGCCAGGGGGTTCAAAAGTTCAACTCTAAGTGCTGAAAGGTGTTCTGATATATTCTGTGTTTTATTGCTAAACATTGACTTATGTAGTAAACCTATCCAGACTAAGTATATCTCCATACATTTCTGGCGTTATTTTCATTTTCTCTTAGGGCTAACTGTTGGATCTGATTTAAATTTGGAGTGCAGGTCCTAAAAATTATCTTCATAATAAATATTTCTGTTACTGCCTTTACAAAAAAACCAACAACTTTCTAAGCTTGTGTCCATTCTCCAATGCATCAGTTTCCAAGCAAGGCACAAAATCAACAAGTGTTAAGCTCCAATTATCAATATTGAAACAACTGCAAGAAGACCAACACACAGATTTGTTTTTTGTTGTTTTTTTTAATAATAATAAAAAAGAGTAGAGTCACACATCCATTTTCTGGATTTGAGACTTCCTAGTTGCTTTTGATGCCATTTTTTTGTGGGGGGTATACCTTCTGGAGTAGAAGTGCCAACTGCCCATAGAAAACAAGAGAGAGACCCATAATTTTAGCATAGCTGAGACTGGACAGCAAAGCACTGAACATATCTAAGTCAATTCAGAAGCTGGGTGCTACTGTATGTGTGTCTCTATTTTTCTATGGAAATCAACAATGCCAGATCTTGAGCTGATGATGAACCATTCCTATTCTTTCATTATGCATAGGTGCAGCCCCTTTCAGTGTGCAATGATAACCGCCATCCAGGTTACAGCAAGGCGAAGAAGGAGGGGGAGAAGTCTTGCTGCTATGATTGTGCTCCGTGTACAGAAGTAATGATCTCTAACCAGGATGGTAGGAGGCGCAGACCGCAATTGGGGGTATTGCTCAGAATAAACCTATAGGCCCACCCCCTCCGTAGGGTTTCTCCGAGTGGCCCAGGTGTTTCTTGGCAGATGGTAAAATTCAGATAAAATTAAACAAAGGGGTGATCTTAGTAAGTAGGGAATATATTAATTTGGGGGAAATGAATTAATTTAATAGTAAGTTGCCTACAGGTGGTCTGGGGAAATAAATATGGTGATTCATTCTTATTATTGTTATTATTTATTGAATTTATATACCGCCCTATACACAGAGGTCTCAGGGCGGTTCACAGAATAAAATCAAGATATAAAACCACAAAATACCTAGTAAAAATAAAAACAACAACCCAATAGCCCTCCCTCAAAAAAAAAAACCACACACCACATTTTAAAAGGGCATAGGATGTAAATTAGATCAACCAAAGGCCTGGTTAAAAAGGAACGTTTTTGCCAGGCGCCTAAAGGTGTGTAATGAAGGCGCCAGGCAAACTTCCCTGGGGAGAGCATTCCACAGACAGGGAGCCACTGCAGAGAAGCCCCCGTTCTCCTGTTGCCACCCTCCAAACTTCTCACAGAGGCACACAAAGGAAGGCCTCTGAAGGTGATCTCAGGGTCTGGGTAGATTCATGATTAAAAGGGAAATTTATTTATTTATCTCCTGCCAACCTAGCAGTTCGAAAGCATGTCAAAGTGCAAGTAGATAAATAGGTACCGCTCCAGCAGGAAGGCAAACGGCGTTTCCGTGTGCTGCTCTGGTTCGCCAGAAGCGGCTTAGTCATGCTGGCCACATGAACCAGAAGCTGTACGCCGGCTCCCTCGGCCAGTAAAGCAAGATGAGCGCCGCAACCCCAGAGTCAGTCACAACTGGACCTAATGGTCAGGGGTCCCTTTACCTTTACCTAATTTATTTAGAGGCAGGTGTTTGGGGAAATTAAGTGGGTTTGTCTAAATCCAAGAGGAACTGATCTGGAGCAGGGGTGCAAGTTAAATGAAGAGCTTTTGTGGGGTGATTTGGGTGGGAAACCTGTTGACTTGCCACCACAATTTGTCCAGAAAGTACAGAAACTCAGCAAACCCCTACGAAGGCTTCTTAAACGGGCGAGCAGGGAGGGCGAGAAGCGCTGATTTGAATCATTGTTTTCTATTATTGCCACCAGGTGGCAGTACAGGACCGCTCTTTGAGTAAGATCCACCGCTGCTCCGAGAGCTGCGAGATGAGACATATGAGCTGAGTGGCCATATGAGAAACAGGGAGTTTGCAGTTTGAGGTTGAAGGGAGCCTGGGATTCGCCTGAAATGGCGTTGCGGCCTTGCAGATGGATGCACAATCCACTCCCTTAATGAACAAGGCAGACCTGTGCTGTCTGCTTAACGGAGTGCATTTCCCTCTGTTGTAAACAAATATTGCCCTTTTCCCTGATGGGGTATCCAAGAGCCCATATAGAGTCCTTACATAAGTTCCCTATTGGTAGGAGAGAATAACAGAGGCCAACCAGAGAATATTGAGAAGCAAAGCAGTTAGTAAGCTTGATCTTTATTGAACTGTTGCAACAGGGTGCTCCCCTCACCCACAGGAGAGAGGAGGGACCCAGACAAATGGCGTGCAAGGCCTTATAAAGACTTTTGAAATTGCCACCCTGTAGATCAAGACCACCCCCAGAAACATCATACATACATCACAGTAAAGGCGGTCTAAACATAAATTTGAATGTTGTTTTTCTCCTGTCCTTGTTTATCTCCTGTCTGGCAGGTTACTTGATTGGATTTCCTGGGAGCCTGGCCAATCTTTTGTAATGATAAATACTTAGTTCCTGGGCCAGGTCACAGGCTCACACCCTATTCAAACAGACATACCCTTAAGAGAGGATTTGTGAAGGAAAAGACAATAGGGAGGCTTTTCCACTTTGACCTTGCAGAGAAAACATTTGCTCAGTTTAGGAATCAAAATGGCTTGAGGTCGGTCTTCCTGTGCTGATCTATGTACGTGTGGTTATGAACATTACCATATATCTAAGACCTCAAAATTCCTATCACACCTCCTCTGTTTATACTCTGCACTTACATCTGCAAATATTGTAGAGCAGTCATGACAGCAAGATGTCTAAAACAGGCGTACCAAAAATGGTGCCCTCCGGATTTTCGCACTACAACTCCCACGAACCTCAGCCAGCATGGCAAGATTCTCAGGGGTGGTGGAATGTGTAGTGCAAAACATCTAGAGCAGCTGTGGGAAACCTTTGACCCTCCAGATGTTTAATTGCAGCTCCCATCAGCCCCAGCCAGCATGGCCGATGGCCAGAACTGATGGGAGTTCTAGTTCCGCAACACCTGGCGAGCCAGAGATTCCCCAAACCTGATCTAGACAGAGAGCACCATTCAGGAGGCAGAAGTGCTTCTGAATACCTTTTCTGGGAACCTCCAGAGGGAGGGGAGAGTGCTGTTGTGCCTGACTTCCGGAGGCGGCGCGAAACAGCAATGGCGGTCCTCTTTGCGCTGTGAAGAGGGGCTCCGCGAAAAAGGGTCGTCCGCTACGGCAAAGCGGAGACCCATCAAGAAAAACCGCAGGCAGAGTGAGCCTGCGGCCGTGGGACTCGGCGGGCGCCTGGAGCCCCCCCAGAAGCGGGGAAGGAGCCTCGTAAGAGGCTCCGGAACGTGAAAGGGGGAGCGGCGCTGTGAGTTCATCGCTCTTTTCGTGGAAGCAAAGCCGCGCTGCTGCTGCTGATGAGCGCTGACCTTTCTTCTTGAAATTATCGGAATTGGAGCAACATACCCGTGAGTAAGGGTCCTAAATTTTCTAACTAAACTGAAGAAATTCGGCCGAAAGCGGGAGGCGAGTAACAGGAAGTCCGCCTCCTGACTCTGCTAATTAGATCAAAGCAAGGGCTCGGAAACGAGCTGAAGTACTTAAAAAGGGATTGTAAAAGTGGAACAAAGGGTGCATTGAGAGACTCTGTATTTTGAAGATAAAAAGGAAAGAACTGTGGATTGTATAGACTTTTATTCTTTAGAACTACTCTCCAATTTTTGGGCTAAACGGGGCTGAAAGAGATAACCCCGTCATCGGGCTGCCAGTGCATAGAAAAAGAACTGTCAAACTGCTGTCAAACTGACGACATTGTTGCAGAGATCGAAATTGTTGCATAGACTGAGATACTAACATTAAACATTGTTGCATGGACCTGTATCGATACTTTATGGCTGGATTTTAAGAGATTAGAAGTTCTGGAAACCTTCCTTTTGTGTTTGGGAATTACAAAACTCAATATGGGGAATTGAGGAACTTCAATGGCGGAAAATAGTTCCTTTCTTTTTTGAAGCTTTGAAATACTCCCCCTATAGGACTGTGGAAATATAGTTGCATGGGAACTGAGCTTTATTGAAACTTTTTGTGGTTCTTTTTATTTATATTTGGGACTTGTTTTTCCCATGGGACAAAAGACCATTTGACCTTGAACAGAGGCAGGTGTGGAATGAGCGGCACAGGGAGAACAAGAGCAGCTAAAGCTAAAGATAAAGAAAAAGAGAAAAAATCTGGGCAACTTTTGCAAACAACTCTAACTCATCACCGCAGATCATCTGTCCCAACTGTGCTGACAGCACAGGAGGTGGAACTAGTGCAGCCTGCTGCAGAAGACATGGCAACTGGAGGATCTGAAACAGTTTTAAAACAAATTTTGGAACAATTGGCAGTTTTAAACCAAAAAGTGGACAATCAAACATCAAAGATTGACCAAGCTACATCCTCTATTGGCAAATTAACTGAACAGGTTTCGCAGCACACTCAGGCAATTGAGAAATTGCAAGGAGCTACGGCAGAAAACTTTAAATTAGCTGTGGAAGCCAATCAAAAAGCAGAACAGGCGAACTTAAAGGTGGAGGAAATTAAAGGAGAGGTAAGACCTTTGAGAAGGCAGGTAGGGGAACAACAAGCCTACCTGGCATTGGTTGAATTGAAAAGTAAAGATAGTAATCTCAGGATAAGGGCTATCCCGGAATTGGAACAAAATAATCTAGAGGGATTTTTGACACTTTTGTTCTCCAAATTCTGGGGAATTGAGGAAGAAAAGGACTTTAAAATTGTGACAGCCTTTAGACTGGGAAAATCAGTAAAGAAAGACAAGCCCAGAGACTGTTTGGTTGCTCTGAGATCAAGAGAAGAAAGGGATAAGATACTAGGCCTACATTTTAAGAAATCTTTGGAGGTAGAAGGTAAAAGGGCCGAAATTTACAGAGATATACCCAAATATCTCTTGGAACTTAGGACTACCTATATAGATTTGACCAAATTGTTGAGACACAACGGAATTCCTTACAGGTGGGAGTTTCCACAAGGACTTTCATTTACTTACAAAGGAAGGAAAATAAAGATTAAATCACCTGAAGACCAGCAGAAGTTCCTACACGACCACGAGGAGGACCTGCAAAAAGGAGCTGCAGCTTCTTGGCCTCCACCACCACCGGGACCATCTCCAAGAGTTATACCACCAGGACCAGGACCAGCATTACCTCCCCCGGGATCGGGAGGAAGCTTAGATACCCCATTGTAGAACCCGTCAATTGATTCAGGATGTCTCTACAGCTTCTTAGTTGGAACATAAATGGCGGAAACTCCCCGGAAAAAAGAAGGAAAGTCTTTCACATTTTGAAAAAGGAACAATTGGACGTTATCTGCCTACAGGAAACACATGTGACAAGGCTCCATAGAAAAGTGTTAATTAACAAAAGACTAGGCCAAGAATTTATTTCTTCAGACAAAGTTAAGAAGAGAGGAGTGGTGATTTACGCAAAGGAGAGCCTGTCACCGAAATTTTTATTTAAAGATGAATATGGCCGAATTTTGGCGATTGAAATACAGACGCAAGGAGAAAAAATTTTGATATTAGGAATATATGCTCCAAATGAGGGAAAGTCGGAATTCTTCAGGAAGCTGCATGAGACTATGCTGGATTATTTGGACTATAGTAACATCATTATGCTGGGTGATATGAATGGGGTTGTGTCTGTAAATATGGATAAGTCACAAAGTGCCAACATATCGAAAGACGGCAGACTACCCAAAACTTTTTTTGAAATGACAGACAATATGGACTTAGTAGACATTTGGAGGGTTAAGAACCCCCTAGGGAAAGAAGGGACTTTCTTTTCTGAAGCTCATCTGACATGGACACGAATCGACCAAATCTGGACAACTAGAGGACTGGCACCTAAGACTAGAAAAGTGGAAATCTGCCCAAAAACCTGCTCCGACCATAATGCCTTGAAAGTGGAATTGAGACTAAATACAACCGGATCCTTTAGATGGAAAATGAATGACACTATTCTAAGAGATCAGGAGATTGTTAAGAAGGCCCAAAAAACTCTAAAGGACTATTTTGAGATAAATTTGAATACTACTGTGGAAAAAAGAACAATCTGGGACGCAAGTAAGGCAGTCATGAGAGGGTTTCTAATACAACAAAACACGATTAAGAAAAGGCTCTGGAATGAAAAGAAGGAGAAGATATTGGAGAGAATAAGAGAAGGTGAGAAAAAATTAAGATCTAGGCCTAAGTCGAAGGACGTGTTAAGAGAAGTGAAATTCTTCCAGGCGCAATATTCAAAACTGATAAACCAAGAGGTGGAATGGAAAATTAAACAAATGAAACAAAGATCCTTCGAATCGGCGAATAAGTGTGGGAAACTGCTAGCTTGGCAGTTGAAAAAGAGACAAAAGCTTAATACGGTTACAAATCTAGAGATTGAAGGGAGAATGGTTCAGAAACCCGAGGAAATCAGAAAGTGCTTCCAGAGGTACTTCAAAGAACTTTATACACAAGGGCCGCAAAAAGCCTCAGAGGTGGATCAATTTTTAAAAACTAATGGATTACAAAAAATACCCCTGGAAATGAGAACAAACCTGAACTGTAATATTACACAGCAAGAAATTGAAAGTGCCATTCAAAATCTTCAACTTGGCAAGTCCCCAGGCCCGGACGGCTTAACCTCCAAATATTATAAAGTTTTAAAGGACTATTTGATACAACCTTTGATGGAGGTTTGCAACCAGATAATGGAGGGAGGGAGGGCACCGGAAACGTGGAAAGAAGCTTTCATCACATTGGTACCTAAATCAGAGACTGAAAAGACCCAACTTAAGAACTACCGCCCCATCTCACTCCTAAATGTGGATTACAAACTTTTTGCAGATATTTTGGCAAATAGACTTAAAAAAGTACTAAATGAAGTGATTCACAAAGACCAGGCTGGCTTTCTCCCTGGTAGGCATTTGTTTGACAACACAAGAAACATTATTGACATTTTGGAACTTCTACAAACAAATCTGAATACCAGAGCGGTTTTGATCTTTGTTGATGCAGAGAAGGCCTTTGATAATATTTCTTGGATGTTTATGAAGAAAAATTTGGAAGGGATGGGAGTGGGGCGGGGGTTCGAAAATGGTATAGAAGCAATCTACACAGAACAAAAAGCTAAATTGATAGTAAACAATGTGGTGACAGAGGAGTTTAAAATTGAAAAAGGGACACGCCAGGGGTGCCCCCTATCCCCCCTATTGTTTATTTCAGTCCTGGAGGTGTTGCTAAATATGATTAGAAAGGACCGGTTGGTTCGGGGAATTGAGGTCGGAGTGAAACAATATAAATTGAAAGCATTTGCAGATGACTTGGTATTAACACTTCAGGAACCAGTCTCCAGCACTAAAAGAGTGTTAGAATTAATTTCTGATTTTGGTCGGGTGGCGGGGTTTAAGTTAAATAAGCAAAAAACCAAGGTTTTAGCAAAAAATTTGACAGTTACAGAAACAGATGAGTTCTCTAAAGAAACGGAGCTGAATGTGGTTAAAAAAGTAAAATACCTAGGGGTGTACTTGACCTCCAAAAATTTGAATTTGTTTAAAGATAATTATGAGAAATGCTGGTCAGAAATCAAAAGAGACTTGGATATATGGTCAAGACTGAAACTTTCCTTGTTAGGCCGAATAGCTGCTGTAAAGATGAATGTATTGCCGAAAATGTTATTTTTGTTTCAGGCCCTACAGATCGTGGACAAGGTGGAATGTTTTGGAAAGTGGCAGAAGGATATTTCTAAGTTTGTTTGGCAGGGCAAAAAGCCCCGAATAAAGTTTAAAATATTAACTGATGCGAAAGAAAGAGGGGGATTTGCCCTGCCAGACTTGAGGCTATATTATGAATCTGCAGCCTTCTGCTGGTTGAAAGATTGGATTTTATTGGAGAACACTGATGTCCTGGATCTGGAAGGGTTTGACAATGCGTTTGGGTGGCATGCATATTTGTGGTATGACAAGGTTAAAGTGCACAAATTGTTTAAAAACCATATTGTCAGAAGAGCAATTTGGAGGGTCTGGATAAAATACAAAGACTTATTGGAGAGTAAAACTCCGAGGTGGCTCTCACCGGTGGAGGCCAAGGCTCGTAAGAGACCCAACATGGAGGCCCATTGGCCTAAATACTGGGAAATAATTGAAAAAACTGGAGACAATTGGAGGTTGCTAAGTTTGGAGAAATTGAAAACTAAGGTACGAGATTGGTTGCACTATGCGCAAATTCAAGAGGTATTTAAAATAGATAAAAAAGTTGGATTCCAGGTGGAAAAATCGAAACTAGAGACTGAATTGTTAGAGCCAAAAAGTAAACTACTTTCGAGAATGTATAACTTGCTGCTTAAGTGGAATACACAGGATGAGACAGTCAAATCCGCTATGATAAAATGGGCTCAGGATGTGGGGCATAACATTATGTTTGCAGACTGGGAAAGGTTATGGAACACCGGTTTGAAATTCACGGCATGTACTGCCTTGAAGGAAAATATTATGAAAATGGTATACCGGTGGTACATGACCCCAGTCAAGTTAGCCAAGATATATCATCTGTCTGACAACAAATGTTGGAAATGTGGAGAGGCGGAAGGGACATTCTTCCATCTCTGGTGGACCTGCCCGAAAGTGAAGGCCTTCTGGGAAATGATCCATAATGAACTAAAAAAGGTATTGAGATTTACCTTACCTAAAAAACCAGAGGCCTTCCTTCTGGGCATGGTGGACCAGAGAGTGCTTAAGAAGGACAGAACCTTTTTTATGTATGCTACCACAGCAGCAAGGATCCTGATTGCAAAATACTGGAAGATACAAGATTTACCCACGCTGGAGGAATGGCAATCGCAGTTGATGGACTATATGGAACTGGCTGAAATGACTGGCAGAATCCGAGACGCGGGAGAAGAAACAACTGAGGAGGATTGGGAAAAGTTTAAGGACTATTTGAAAAAACACTATAAGTTGTATGAATGTTAAAAAAAAAATGCACCTTTCAGGAAATTCTAGCTTCAGCAAATGTAAGTTATTGGAATGAAAATTAAGACACAAGAATTCAGAGGTAAAATAATGAAACAACTTTATTGTGTTTAATATAAAACATATAAGAATTGAGTGACAGTAAAATTGAAAATAGGGAACATGATAAAATGGAAGTTACAATAAGTTTTGAAATAAGTTAACAAATTGCTGATGCCTTATAAGACAGAGAACGCAGGGTTCGGAGGATGTGAGGAAGTCCTATAGGTTAGATGGAAAAAGAATATGGAAATTTGTTATTTATATCTCTCTTTCATATAACCACTCTTTATTCTTTTTTCTGTATTTCTGTATCTTTAAAAAAGCAATAAAAAATGTATAAAAAAAAAAAAAGAGAGTGCTGTTGTGCCTGAGTCTTGCTTGTGAGTTTCCTGCAGGGATCTGGGCCACTGATCTAACCCAGCTGTGTCAGCGGTCACAATGTTTGCGCATGCCCTGTCATGACACTACTGTGGTACCTCGGGTTACATACGCTTCAGGTTACAGACACTTCAGGTTACAGACTCCGCTAACCCAGAAATAGTACCTCGGATTAAGAACTTTGCTTCAGGATGAGAACAGAAATCTTGCTCCGCCGGCGCGGTGGCAGCAGGAGGCCCCATTAGCTAAAGTGGTGCTTCAGGTTAAGAACAGTTTCAGATTAAGAACGGACCTCCGGAACGAATTAAGTACTTAACCCGAGGTACCACTGTACTGTATTATGGAGGTACTTTCAGACAACCTGGTTATTGAGCATTCAACCCGATTTGATTGGATGACGGTGGCTATTTAATGTGTGGTTAGTTTGCAGGGAGGTTAGAGCATGTTAGGTCAAAAGCCGGCATTCTGCTACACTTTCAGGTGCATTTCCCCCCATTGCTTTTGTTATAAGAATTTTAAGGTCATATATTAAAAAATAAATGTTCATAACTGTATATATAAACCACATGTCTGAAACCCCACAGAAAAGGTCCCGAACAAATTGACCTCAAATATTTCTCTGCAAGGTCAGAATGGGAAACCTCCCCATTGTCTCTTTCCTCACAAATCCTGTCTTAAGGGCACATTCCAGATATGAACAGGGTGTGAGACTGTGACCTGTGACCTAGATTCAGGAATTATAATAACAAAAGAGTGGCCAAAATCCAGATAATGCAATCAGGTAACTTGCCAGACAGGAGATAAACAACACACAGAGGATTCTGTTTTAGACCACCCCTTCTGTGATGGATGGATGGATGGATGGATGGATGGATGGATGGATGGATGGATGGATGGATGGAGTATGGGGGTGGATCCTGGGCTACACCCCTTCTGTGATGTATGTATGATGTTTCTGGGGTTCGTCTGGAGTTTGAAGGTGGGCAATTTTAAAAGTGTATATAAGGGCTTGCACGCCTGTGCTGGAGGTCTTCTCCCCCCCCCCGCCTGTTTGTGGGGGGCAGCACCCTGTTGCAACAGCTTTAATAAAGATCAGGCTTACTAGCTGCCTTGCTTCTCAATATTCCCTGGCTGGCCTTTGTTATTTTCTCCTACCAATAAAGAACCTAAAAAGAGGACTCTATATGGGCTCTTGGGTACCCCATAAGGGGAAAAATGAGCAGCTTTTTTCTTATAACTCTTGGGTCTCCAGCTGTTTTTCAACTACAACTCCCATCACCCCTACCTGGCAGGACCAGTGGTCAGGGATGATGGGAATTGTAATCCAGAAACAGCTGCAGACCCAAGTGTGGGAAATTCTGGATCTAATGGGAGCCTATCATAGCTGCGTTGCACAATTCCCCACTGGGAAAACGGTGAAAATGTCCGCGAGAACCCGGCAGTTTGGCAACCAAGGTCGGAAGTGGGTTTTTTTGGCGAATTTCAAAAAAAAATGTGTGCTTTTTGGGGGGGAAAGCTCAACAACTTTGCTAAAAGAAACCTCAACAGCTTTTGTGTCCAGATCTTCATCTTCTGAAACATGACAACCCTACATGACAACGCATGACAACCCTACATAAAGATCACATGTGCATTAAAAATGGAAATCCTTTACTATAATCGGCTGTAGTTCCAAATATGAAAATAAAGTTTATCCAAAGGAGGGAACCCTCTGAACCACGTCTCTACCCATTCCCTTTTATCTTTACCGTTGCTGCTTTCTATTATGGCCACAAGCTGGCAGTATAGTACCACTCTACAGACTCGAGGAGCCCGCCACCGCTTGCTCTGAACTGCTAGATGTGTGGTTTGGGGGGCTGGCCCAGAAATGGCGAATTTGCAGTTTGGATTTGTGATAGGAATTTTGAGGTCTTAGATATATGGTAATGTTCATAAGCGTACCAACCAAGCACGTACATAGAGCAGCACAGGAAGACCGACCTGGAACCATTTTGATTCCTAAACTGAGCAAATGTTTTCTCTGCAAGGTCAAAGTGGGAAACCTCCCCATTGTCTCTTTCCTCACAAATCCTATCTTAAGGGCACTTTTAAGATATGAATAGGGTGTGAGCCTGTGACCTGGCCCGGGAACTAAGTCTTTATCATTACAAAAGACTGGCCAGGCTACCCAGACAATCGAATCAAGTAACCTGCCAGACAGGAGATAAACAACATTCAAATTTCTGTTTTAAGACCGCATTTTCTGTGATGTAGGTATGATGTTTCTGGGGGTGGTCTTGATTTACAGGGTGGCAATTTAAAATATCTTTATAAGGCCTTGCACACCATTTTTTCTGGGTTCCTCCTGCTCTCCTGCGTGTGAGGGGAGCACCCTGTTGCAACAGATCAATAAAGATCAGACTTATTAACTGCTTTGCTTCTCAGTTTTCTCTGGTTGGCCTCTGTTATTTTCTCCTACCAATAGGGAACCTACCGTATTTTTTGCTCTATAAGTCTCACTTTTTCCCTCCTAAAAAGTAAGGGGAAATGTGTGTGCGTCTTATGGAGCGAATGCAGGTTGTGTGGCTATCCCAGAAGCCAGAAGAGCAAGAGGGATCGCTGCTTTCACTGCGTAGCGATCCCTCTTGCTGTTTTGGCTTCTGAGATTCAGAATATTTTTTTCTTGTTTTCCTCCTCCAAAAACTAGGTGCGTCTTGTGGTCTGGTGCGTCTTATAGAGCGAAAAATATGGTATGTAAGGACTCTATATGGGCTCTTGGATACCCCATAAGGGAAAAGGGCAATTTTTGTTTACAACAGATTAAAAGAGGAAGGTGGGCGTCTGCTGGAAACGGCGTCCCAGCCTTGCAGAGGGAAGTACAAGCTGCTTCCTGCTAATGCAACGCAGACTGTGCCGTCTGCTTAGAGGAGCGTATCTCCCTCTGCTTAAAATCCATCTGCCCATAAATTTGCAAATACAGTGGTACCTCAGGTTACATATGCTTCAGGTTACATACGCTTCAGGTTACAGACTCCACTAACCCAGAAATAGTGCTTCAGGTTAAGAACTTTGCTTCAGGATGAGAACAGAAATCATGCTCTGGCGGTGCGGCAGCAGTAGGAGGCCCCATTAGCTAAAGTGGTGCTTCAGGTTAAGAACAGTTTCAGGTTAAGAATGGACCTCCGGAATGAATTAAGTTCTTAACCTGAGGTACCAATGTAAATCAAATATCTCAGAGATACTCCAGAGCTCTCTCATCCTATGGAAGATAAATCCTTTAGAATTTCCCCTGGAACTGCTCGTCCCACAAGATGGGGGAGCTTTTTTGTAACAATGCTTTAATTCAACCTTCCCCCCAAAAAACCAGCCTCTCAACCTAGGGTCCCTAAATGTTGTTGGACTACAACTCCCATCATTCCTAGCTAGCACGGCTGGTCAGGGATGGTGGGAGTTGTAGGTCAAGAACATCTGGGGACCCCAGGTTGAGAAAGGTTGCCCCAAATGCTGACTTCTGGATCTTTGGGACTACAACTCCCATCATCCCTGGCCAGTCTAGTGGCTGGGACTGTGGCAATCACACAGGGTCCCAGGACGTTTGATGGTCTATTGATCCCTGTGCCACCACACAGAGTCCAGGCAGTTGTTAACATTAACAAATAATCAAGTTTATTTTATAAGCATGAACAAGTTTACGGTTTCAGTTAATTTTTCTTGTCAGTTTCTTAGTTTCTATACAGGCTTATACTTTTCCTAACAACTGCTAACTGATTATCCCAACTGTCTATCTGACTCCTCCTATCAGTTCCTCTCACTCTCTCACAACACAACTCGACCAACACACAGACTTATCCTCCCTCTTCCTTCTTCAACTCCCAACTCCCAGCTGACTTTCCAGCAACTCCAACTCTAACTCTGACTCCTCCCCTTGGGTTCCCACTGACCAATCACTTCACACTCATTTAACCCTTTCCTTCTGACCCACCTAGGAGGGCAAAGGCCCAAGGACTGATGGGGATTGTAGTCTAAAGATACAAATGAAACCTTAATACTGTTGCGCAACTCCTGAGCACATAAAGCAGGAGTCAGCAAACTTTTTTCAGCAGGGGGCCGGTCCACTGTCCCTCAGACCTTGTGGGGGGCCTGACTATATTTTGGAAAAAAATATGAATGAATTCCTATGCCCCACAAATAATCCAGAGATGCATTTTAAATAAAAGTACACATTCTATTCATGTCAAAACACCAGGCAGGCCCTACAAATAACCCAGAGGTGGATTTTAAATAAAAGGGTACATTTTACTCATGTAAAAACACGCTGATTCCTGGACCGTCCGTGGGCCGGATTTAGAAGGCGATTCGGCCGGATCCAGCCCCTGGGCTTTAGTTTGCCAACCCATGGCATAAAGGATAGTCACAAAGGATGGCAACAGATCTTGCTTCCCATTGCATTTACCATTTTTACCTGCCTGAAAAGTGATACTGCTCTTTAACCTGAAGGATAACTGTTATTGGGTGATACGGAAGGGGGGGGCATGTCTTCTTCACCTTCTTCTTCGCTACAATATATCAATTTATTTCCAATTGTCAATGTCAAAAGGGACTAAAATCTATAAAATTCATACAAAATCAACGTGCCAGTTTGCTCAATTTCTCTAGGACTCCATCACACCTCCCCTGTCCAGCATAATCCCTCAAGCAAGGTGTTAAGACCCTAATCCTGTCAAATCGCTCTGATCAGCCATTCCTCTAGGCAATGTCAGGTGGCAGACTATGCATATTTGAGACCATTGTTTTCTGATCCCCAGGAATTGTTTATCTGTGCATATCTCCAGCTCTGCATAT